>NC_092874.1:180826452-181478952 GCF_028372415.1 Notamacropus eugenii | reverse complement strand
AGGATAGTAGACCCAAGAGAGAAGACAAATACTGTATGATATCATGCCAACTGTTGGCCTGAGTAATCAAGAAAAGATGAAAAGACACAATTTTCTTTAGCATACTCTATTTTAGAAGAAAAAAAGAATCATGACAGTATAAGACTTTAGAAAGAATTTTCACTGCACAAATTTTTAAATAATCGGTGCTGAAAGTGGTAAGCTTTAGGATTTTTTGGTTTGGTCTGGTTTAGTTTTGTCTAGACCAGGAGTGGGGAACCTACAGCTGCAAGGCCACCTGTGTGGCCCTCTCAGTCCTCAAGTGTAACCCAAATAAGTCAAAAGGCTGTACCTGAGGACCTAGAGGGCCACATGTGGCCTGGAGGCCACAGGTTCCCCACCCCTGGACTCTAGACCTATGCTTTCATCAGTGTAGGAAGTGCCTCAAGTGAGGAACCTCTCTCTCCCAAAGCAAATAGGCATGGCTATACAACTGTGCAACTATCGAGCCAAATTGTTTTTAATCTCAGAGTTGTCTAGTGGCCCTGAGAGATTTAGTCACTTGCCTAGGATCAAAAATCTGCATGTGCCAAGGACAGGATTTGAAACTATGTTTTCTTGACACCGAGGCTGATCACTATACCCTATGCCAAGCTGCCAGTTATACAAACGGCACTGCCTAATCTGAAGAAAAAAATCACCTGTATAGAATACTTAATTTCTGAAAAAGCCTGATAAATTAGGCATTGGTGTTCTAGGTTTAAAAAGCAGTCAAAATATGTAGAAAATGTACTGAAAACTTAGCAGTATCCAAACAATTAAATAGAATAATCACTATTCTAGAAACAGGAACATAGTATTTCTAATTATAGCCAACATTAATACTTTGAAATGTGACCCCAGTAAAAAGTCATATAATTTTATCATTAATCAGTTCTCTCATCTGTAAAACAGAAATTACAAAATTGGTCAATATTAGACATGCCAAAACTATTTAAAAAGTTCTTTAAAAAGGCTTTCTAAAAGACCAATTAGAACATGAAAATTTAGTTACTTCAGGAGACATTTCTTAAATTTTCCTTCTCTCCCTACATCCTACGAGTAAATGTCCAGTAAAGTCATCTCAACTTTAAAAAATATGCTTCAATCCTTTATTGTTGTAAGTAACTAAATCTATCAAGTCTTTTGATTCTTTCTCCAGTGGGTTTCACTTTATGGATTCTGCTTTTAACCATTTATCCTAAGTGTTTAACTCTGCCCCAATAATTGATAATTCTGCATATTTAGCATTCAGTTGGTTCGATTTCCTTTCTCTGACCTTGCTTTATTTCCTTGTCTTATTTGTTCTAACCAGTGTTTTCTTCTTTGTTCACTTATTTTCATACGTAAATTAAAATAGCTAAATTGTAATTATACAAGGGAACTTAAAATTCATTTATGACTTAGACCACTTTAACATACATTATGAGACAAACCAGAAATCTGAAACACTAAAAAGTATCGTTCGTAATATTTCAGGTCTTTTGCTTTATACATCCTGCCAATAGTCACTTATTAAGTCCCATTATTGTCAATGGACTCTGCTCCTATCAAGGATAAGGATAGGACTTGGCCAGAGATTTCATAGGCATAGGGAACTCTGTGGGTGAGGAAACTACATTTTATCTAGAGATTTAACGATGGAAAGCAATATAGATCTTGTTGATATATATTGGACCTATATATAAGGAGCTGACAAAAGACTAAAACTTTAATAGATAAATGAAAAAATATGTTACAATGTTGACTACAGGGACAAAGGACAAATTCAGAAAATGTACTATGAGAAAATTTAGCACAATGCCATTCACATAATGGGTACTCAGAACATGTTTGTTAATAAACTATCTTATTTGTTTGATGGTTGCAGGTGACCCAAAAGGCAAAGGATAGACATATGGATATAGTAGTGTGTCCCGTATTACCAGTGGTTATACATTGATGTTCTGTTCCTTACATGTGACACTACATTACTTCACTCTTTGAATTTTACTGTCTTTTTTCCAACTCTGGGATGCTTTCTCCCTCTAACCTTGGCTTCTTATCTTCTCTTAAAACTCAGCTTAAATCATATCTTCTGCAGAAGGACTTTTGTGATCTCCTCTGCCCTCTACCTCCTACACTCTACACACCATCCTATGTGAATGCCTTCTGTCTGAGATTAACTTCTATTTATACTATATAACTCTCCTATGTACATAATTATTTTCATGGTTTCTTCTCCATTAGAATTTGAACTCCTTGAAAGTAGTGAGTGATATTTTGCCTTTCTTTATATTCTTAGTTCTCAGTGCCTGGCACATAGTAGAAAGG
Source organism: Notamacropus eugenii (assembly GCF_028372415.1). NCBI lineage: Eukaryota > Metazoa > Chordata > Mammalia > Diprotodontia > Macropodidae > Notamacropus > Notamacropus eugenii. The sequence continues at coordinate 181,476,621 of NC_092874.1, read as the reverse complement.
AAATAATAATACTTGTGAATTCAGTGACCAACTATAAGAAGTGACTACCATAAAAGGTATCTTCTGAGATATGTTTCACTGGAAAATGTGGGCAGGTAATGCAAGGATAACAGATGCGAAGCCTCACTATTGCACTTTCATATCATAACTATTCCAATACACAAAGGTAGATTATCAATTCCTTGGGTAAATAGAATCTGTGAACAATTTAGAGACAACAATGAAATAGAAGGAAAAGACATGTAATGCAAATCATTGTAATTCACAGTGGTGCATTCATTCACATTAATAAGATTGGGGATCCACTGAAGTATTGCTGTTTCAATTAGTTATCACCATTGTGTAAAAGTAAAGCATTTTAAAAGTGCTATATAACTCTTTTCCGTTTTATCATTACTACACAAATAATTTGAACATTTACCTATATATTATGCTGAAATTAATAGAGGGTGTTTCTGAAGTCTTTTGGAACCTATACATGTATACATACATATATAAATACACTAAAATATGTGTATATGTATATGCATACACATAGTTATATTATGCCTATATTTGTTTGTGTGCAAAACATTTCACATATATTTAAATGTAACAATGTGTCTTTGCCCTTAGGCAGATGAAAACTACATGCCATTAATGTGGAATGAAACAGCTGAAATAAGCCTTTAATGTACAAAGAATGCATGAATTAAATAACCAACTTGTTAGCATTATGGACAAATATAAAGTGATATATATATATATACACACATATATATATATATAATATGAAGAACTAAAATGCATTATGGCATGTGGATGTGATTATATTTTCCTTTAAGGATCTTTTTTTCCAAAACAAGGTTTTTATTTTCTCTTGTTAGCTACTGGATATTTTCAATGATCATTTCTCTTCATGGCTGACCTAAATTTCTCTTACTTCTTATAAAAATCTGAGACTGTTATGTTACCATCTTAGGGAGCTGACATTTCTCACAGCATTTGTACTGAATTGTCTCACATTTTCTCCCTAAGTTATACCTTTGGTAACACGTTAAAAGTGCAAAGAAAAAAGCAACTGCAAGCATGAAATCCCCGTAATGGAATTTTGCATTGTAAAGTCAATTTCCAGTTGGACAAATGAAAGAAGGGGGAAAAAAGAAGCACAATTTACTATTTTTTTTCCTGCCCATTGCTACTTCCAAAGATTTTCAAAATAAATGGCACTATTATATCTACTCATGTACAAAACTATTTTAGGAATTAAATTTTTTTTTATCAGATTCCTCTTAAAACTCTAATTATTAGCACTGGCATTAATATTGTCATTACTACTAAATTGTTAATATTAAAGGACTATTATTATATACTATTATTATTTCTACAAAATTATTACGCCAAATTTTTACCACTTTCTACAAATAGTCTGTCCTCATCCTCCAGGTTGTTAATTGATGAAATTGTTCTGAAATTTCTTGTACATGAGTTATAGATACTGAGCAAACTACGTCCATGAGACCAAGGACTTCATTTTTTTTTACTTTGTCCCCTTGAACATAATAGGCACTTCACACACATTTTCATAACTGAGTTGTTTTTTTAATTTTTAAAAGCATTTTAATATAAATTATCTCATTTTCTTTTCAGAATAATCATTGAAAAATAGGAAGGAGGTATATTATTGATAAAAACTGCTGAGAAGAATGGACAACATTCTGGCAGAAATTAAATTAGATCAACAACTTATACCATACACCAAAATAAACTCCAAATAGATATGTGACTTTGATACAAAAGGTCACATCATAAACAAATTAGAGGACCAAGAAAGAAAAAAATCTTGGAAATCACAAGAGATAAGATGGGTAGTTTTGATTATGTAGATTAAAATGGTTTTGCACAAACAAATCTACAGTTAAGTCCTGATTAGTGTGAATAATGAATCCTGTGAAGAAGTCACATGTATTCAAATTTGCACTACTCAAAGTTATAATATGTAAAATATGGTAATTGGTTCTAGCCTAATGGAAATAAGCAGTGCAAAATCGAATAACGCAACTACTTTACAGGATTCATTGTTTATACTAACAGGGCCTAGCTATAATATTTTGGGGGGCAATAGAAAAGAAACAAGCAAATGGAAAAATAAATATTTGTGGCAAGTGTCTCTAATAATGATATCATTTTCAAGATATTTATAAGGAATTGGTTAAAATATATAAGACTGAGAGCCTTTTCTCAATAAATAGTCAAAGGATATGGCAGCTTTCAAGCTATCAGGAACCATATTAAAAAATATATTCCAAATCACTAATAATCAGAGAAATTCACCTCACAATTATTTAATTGGCAAGATAACAAAAGAAGAAAAAACAAATGTTGGAGGTATTTTGGGAAAACATACATTATTGGTAGAGCTGTGAATTGGTCTAGCCATTCTGGAAAATAATTTGGAACTATGCCCCCAAAGTTACTAAAATGTATACACTCTTTCCCTCAGCTATATCCCTATTAAATCTACACCCCAAAGAAATTAAAAACGAAGAGAATCTATTTGTACAAAAATAATTAGAGCAGCTCTTTTCATAGTAGCCCCAAACTGAAAAATACAAGTCTTCATGCAGAATGCTAAACACAATGCAGTAAATAAATGTAATGAAATATTATTGTGCTTTAAGAAGAGGTTAAATGGATAGTTACAGAGGAAACTAGAAAGACTTCTGTGGATTGAGGCTAAGTGAAATGAGTGAAGGCATGACAACAATTTATACAATGACAACATTATAGAGAAAACCAATTTTGACAGATTTTAGAACTTTAATGCTAAACTATGACTCCAAGACAAAGAAGATATAATCTATTCACCTTCTTGCAGAGAAGTAATGAAACTGAAATTCGGGAAGAGACATACCTTTTCAGACATTGCCAAAGTATGGATTTGTTCTGCTGGACTATATATCAATATATTAAGTCTTTGTTTTTATTCTTAAAATTTGTGCAATAGAATATGTGTGTAAAACACTGACCAAAAAAGAAGACTATATATGCTATGTTATAACTCATTTGTTGCGATTTAATTTGTTGCTATACAGTGGTGTTGCTTTGAATCAAAATTCAAATACTGAAGAACATTGATAAAGAATGGTGAGAATACACCTGCTAAAAAAAAGCATATTTCTATTCATTGTCTTGATTGAATAAGCCTGTTAATGATATCAATATTGTTGGTAACAAATAGGGAATATTTATAGAAAAAAAGTAATGTTATAATACAAGATTTTAAGTGGATACCATATATATTTTTAAATCATTGTACTGTTAAGATTAGAAACAAATTTTAGGACAGTTCTTTAAAATGAAGGCATATTATCATCTCTTTTTGACAAATGAAAAATTGTTTATGAATGTATAATATGCATTATTACAATATAATATAAATTAATGATTCACATTTGACCACATAACATGTCAGGGGTAGAATCAGGACTAGAACCCAATACACAGTAAAATTTGCTGCTATATTTAACAGCAAAATCCCTTTCTTAATGATGTCAGGAGTTTGGGACACTATGGGACTGAGCAGAAAAGCGACCCAGATGTTCTTGCCTCAGATTTCCTTTCTACATCCCACTATTGTGGGAGTGGCTACAAGGGGAAGTAAGTTCTTCCATTTCTGTGGGGGATATTTTAGAGCACCAAGAGGTTGCCTCAGGGCTGGTGTATGACAATTTGTGGTTTGGGAGACTGGCAGAGGGCCAGCGTAGAAGGGAAGTCAGCAGTTTGGATGAAAGTATGTTCTTGGTGTGTATTCATATGAGAAAGAACAGACCCTTGTGTCCCTAAAGAAGAGAGGGCAGAGGGGGTATATCTAAGAGTGCAAAAGACACCCCAGGCAAAAGGATATGCCTCATGACACTGAAAAACATGGGAAACACTTCATTTATGCCTTGATATCTGAAAGTATGAAATATATCCCTGAATTCTGAAAGAATTTTCAAATATGATTAGGAAAGCACTAATTGAGATATTTGAAAAATTGTGGAACATTGAAAGGTATTAGAGGAATAAAGAAAACTGTTTTCCCAGTTTTTCATTATGGAAAAAGGTATACTTTCCAAACTATAGACTGGTGACCTTGATTTCAATTCTGAACCAAAATATAGGGGATCTTATTAAAGACATGGCTTATGAGTTCTTGAGAAAACAAGCCATTTCTTTCCTTTATTGACAAGATTAACAGACTGATAAATGAGGTAATGTCATAGGCATGGTACACTTGGAGAAAAGGAAAGAAAAGGAGAGGAGAGGAAAGGAGAGGAGAGGAAAAGAAAGGAGAGGAGAGGAGAGGAGAGAAAAACATTCCCTAAGGAACTACTATGTGCCAGGCAGCTAGATGGCACAGTGGATAGATAGAGTGCCAGGTCTGGAGTCAGGAAGACTGGACTTCAAATCCAGCCTCAGACACCTACTAGATGCATGAGTCTGTGCAAGTCACTTAACTCTATTTGATTCAGTTTCCTCATCTGTAAAATGAGCTAGAGAAGGAAATTGAAAAACATTTGAGTATCTTTGCCAAGAAAACTCCAAATGGGGTCACAAAAAGTTGTGAGGATTGGCCAATGGCTAGACCCTAGCTGACAGAAATGACTAACCATTTTTGATTTATCTGCCTATGTAATAGATTATTCCTGCATATTCAATACTGGTTGAGTCAGCTGCTTTGGAGCAATGAAGGCAATACTATGCTAATCATTTAGCAAACTTCACCTGATCCAGATGTGCAATGTTAATCACAATGCCATTGTGACCAATATTCCAAACCCTTCTCCTGCTAAGTCTACATTAGTCTGCTCAGTAACAACAATCAGATATAAAGAGACAGAGACCTGGGCTCTTGATTGGGTTAGGAATCCCAAGTCCATAGGACTGTAGGAATGGGGAGCCATAGCTTTCCATGCTTGTGAGCAGTAAACTGCCAAACCCAAGGGTCGGGAACCTGTGGCCTCAAGGCCACACGTGTCCCTCAAGGGTGGTCCTTCAACGGAATCTTGTCAAAGAGCTGCACTTGAGGATCTAGAGGGCCACACGTGGACTCAAGGCCAGAAGTTGCCCATCCCTAGACCTTAACCCATGCCCTCTGAGCATTTCTGTTTCTTCTTGGTACTTTTTTTCTTTGTAGTCTCAATGTCCGGAACAGTGTCTGGCACATGGTGGGTGTCAATAAATGCTTACTGATTTAATGATTACATGAAAGCTCTCAGAATATTAGGTGACGTCCATTTGGAGAATATGGATAAACCGGTACATGTCCAGATAAGACCCTGCCATACTGAATATCAACTGAAGGAAGCAGAGGTGATTACCTTGGAGAGAACAAGACTTGGGGAAAGTATATGGCACTATATCCAAATATTTGATGAGCTACTATGTGGAGGAAGAAGAAACCTTGCTATTTTCTGCTCCCAAGGGATGATCTAGAAACAATGGGTAGAAGCTGAAGAGAAGCAGATTTCAGATTAATATAAAGAATAATAAAAGCTATCTTAAAGTAGAGTGGGCTGTCTTAGAAGGCAGCAGGATCTCCATCATTAATTGAGTTCAAACAGCAAGGCTGGATGACCACCCTTCAGGAATATTTTAATAAGATCCATTTATATGTTAATTATACTAGGTAATCTTATAGGATCATATTAGAACTGGAAGTACTTTAGAGATTAATGAATCCAGTCCCTCTCCCTTTTCCTTCTTTCTTCTCTTATTCTTCTTTTCTTTTTTTTTCTAGCAGATGAGGAAACTGAGACATAATGAGATTAAGTGATTTTCCCAGAATCACACTGATAGTAACTGTCTTACATGAGACTTGAACCCAGGTCCTCCAGATGCTGAGTTCAGTGACCCATCTCACTACTACAAATTTCCTCTACTAAAATTCTCTTGAAATATGTGATACTATGATCCTTTCTGTATAACTTAAATGATACTATAGTTGCCTGTTATAGGCATAAAAAGGGCTTGGTCAGTGTTGACCAGGCAAAATTATTATTTCCAATGCCATAAGTGGGCAATTTCAGTAGGTAGGTAAGGCATTTTTCAACTTCAGTTTATCATTTTTTCACTACTGAATCTTATTTAAAAAGACTGTATGAAATTCTACTTTTGCTGTAGCAAAGTTTTTGTTTCAAAAAAATTTCATCTCATTATTTTTATGTCAGATTCTATATTTGGCATATTTGACATAAATGTACATGTCAATTTCAAGAGGCCCTATGTCTTCCGTTATACAAAATAATATAAATTAGTTCATTCTCCTCTCTTTATTCAAAGCCAGTGCTTAGTAAATGACAGCAATGAAATGCCTGACAGATTTTTAAGCCAATCCATTTTCTCAGATCCCAGATTATGAGAGAGACATTTATCATGCATATAAAGAGAATGATAAGATATAGAGCCAAAACAGTATGAAATCAAAAGTAGGATGGGTGGTACTGACAGGGTGGGTCAGAATCTACAATCCTTATTTATTAAGACAGACTGCTGATATTACCTTGTCAATATATTTTATTTGAAAATACAATGAAGGATTTCAATTTTATATCATTATATTATATAAAATGTGCAGCAACTTCTCTCAATTATTCTATATATGAATAACAAAATCTAATAGGAAGTAATGCAAAAGGAAGTTCCATTCAAAAGAACTGCAAAATGCACAAAATCTATGGGTGTTGATCTACAAAATCATACACAAGATTCTTATAGGTGCAATCACAAAGTAATCCCCTTTGCTACAATTCTTAAGATTCTTTGTGTCATAGGCCCTTTTGGCAGTTCGGTGAAATCTATGGCTGCCTTTTCACAATAATGTTTTTAACTGCATGAAATAAAATTCTATTATTAATGTAATTAAAAGGAAGTCAATTATATTGAAATATAGTTACCAATAGATCATATATGCATAGTAATAATTATAATAATAGCAAACATTTATATAACATCTCCTACGTGCCAGGCAATGTGCTAAGAACTTGTATAAATATATTTTCATTTGATCCTCACAACAACCCTGGGAGGCAGGGATTATTATATCCCCATTTTACAGATAAGGAAATTGAGAGAAATAAAGTTTAAGTGACTAGCCCCAGCTCACAGATCTAGTAAGTGTATCTAGTATGTATCTCTGTGAATTTATAAATATATGCATATACACATAAATAAATGCACATATATGCATATATATCATATATACAAACATTTATGTATTAATACATATACACATGCATGCTTGCATACATATATGTGTATACATACATACACACAAGTTCACCGTCTTCAGGTTAAGAATCCCTGCTGAAGCAATAATGACTTAAATAACTTAGATGAGATTCAGTGCTCAGGAATGTTCTACACCAATGTCCTAAATATGATGATATTACCTAAATAAATTTACTGGTTTGGTCCTATATCGAACTGTCAGGGGATATTCTATAGAGTTAGACAAAATAATGACAACATTCATTTGGAGAAACAAAAGATCCACATTCTCAAAGGAAATAAAGGGTCAAGAGGAGTAGGAATAAGTGGAAGCCCACACTTGCAGACCTCAATTATACTATAAAGTAGAACCACAGAATTTGAGAGTTGGAAAGGGTCTCAGAAGCCATCTAGTCCAAACTCTATACTAAAAGTTTTCAACTATAACACACCTGACAAATGTTAATCCCGCCTTGGTTCACAGACCTCCCCAAAGGGAGAACTCAAACCTTTCCAGGCAGCCCTGTGCACTTTTGTCCAGTTCTGTTAGGATGGTTTTTTGGTCTGTTTGTTTGTTTTTGCTCTTTGTGATTTCTACCCATTTCCCCTGGTTCTGTCCTCAAAGTATTAAAGAGAACAAACCTGATATAATCTCATCATATGATAGCTTTTCAAGTTTTTGAAGACAGTTCTTATGTCCTACTGACTCTTCTCCATGCTAAACATCTCCAGTTCTTTCAACCAGTCCTCATATTTTATGAACTCAAGACCCAGCACTACCTTGACCTATATTGATTCCTTTCCTCTGGACACTATCCACTTTACCAATGTCTTTAAACTGAGATACTCAGAAGTGAAGACAACACGCACAGTACCTTGCTAATCCTCAAAGTTCTGTCACTCTTGATGCACCCCAAGAGAACATTAGTTTTTTGGGGGCTGCCAAACCATATTTGTGACATATATTGGACATATAATTCACTAAAAAACAGATCTTTTTTCAGAACAACTACTATCTAACAATATCTTCCCTAAATTAGACTTGCAAAGACAATTATTTTGTACCCACATAGAATAAAAAGTTTGAGAAGTACTGCTTTAGAGTGGTCAGACCATCTGAAACCTGACTCTGCCATGCAGAGTGTTTGCTAACCATTCCAGCTTAGTGTCATCTTCCAATGTGATGAGCATTCCATCATCCATGCCTTCATCCAAGTCACAGACAAAAATGTTAAATAGCACAAGATTAAAGCACAGATGCCTGGAACAATCCTCCAGGACTTCCTGTCAAGTTGTCAATGACACTGAAATTGATCACTAATGATTACTCCGTAAGTCTAGACATCAAATGGTTCTGAAATCATCTATCTTCTAGCCTACATTTTCCTCTCTTCTCCATAAGAATAGTATGGGATACTTTATCAAAAGGTGTCATAGTAATTTGAGAATTGATTAGCTCACTGATATTTGTAGTTGGGGAGGGAGGGAAAGAAAGAAAAAAAATCCCCTCAGCCTCAAGAGAGAATTAATACATAATAATATTAAAAATTAATACAGCATTTGATCCAAAAGGTGTAATTGAGTCATACTCTAAACTCCTTAGAGAGAAAATGGTCTTTGTGAGTGAGGTTCAGAGGAAGGAGATTGAGCCCATCGCTTATATGCTAATCTACTGAGGACTCCCTCATTTGTCTCATAGACTGTGTGTCTCTTTAAGAAGCCCTAGCTGCAGTGGGGACTCAGGAAAGGTGTCATGTGGAATATGGCATCTGAGGTAATCTTTAAAGGAAACAAAAGATTCTAAGGGCCAGAGGTGAGGAGGTAATGCTTTCCAGGAGAGATAGACAGCCTCTACAAGAGTGTGTTTGTGTGTGTGTATATACTGACACAAACATACACAAAGCATACATAAAGCTATAGGTATATATTATGTATATTGTATGTTTTGTGTAAGTGTGTATATATGTCTACGTGCGCTTATATGCATGTACATATATACATATATGCACGCATGTATGCACATATATACATACACATGTGTGTGGAAGCTGCTTTAGAGCATATGAAAGGGAGTAATGTATAAGACTGGAAATAGAAAATTTATAAAGAAATTTAAATTAGTGTATTGGTATAAAAGAGTACATATCAATTATAAACAAAATATTTCTTACTGGGGGATAAGAGATAGTTTCATGAAGAAAGCAGCCTTTGAATTGACTCTTGAAGCTTATGTCAGATTTCAAGAGCAATATGTGCATGCTGAGGGCCAGGTGAAGGCAAGCAAGCAGCATTCTATGCAGAGAGAATTCCATGGCTACTGTCACAAAGGTAGGCAAGGAGAGTATGGATTTAGGAAACCAAAGGTGAAAGAAGAGGACAAAGCCAGATTGTGGAGGGGTTGGGATGACAGGTTGCTTTAGCAAAGTAAGCTGTAGAGGAGCTATTACAGTTGGCAATTATGTCAAATATGAATTTGAGGAAAGAGACACTGAACACAGAATGACTAGTTAAGAGAATCCAAGGTTATGAAAAGTCAAATTAAAAGGGTCATCATAGTAGACATGAAAAAGAAGACTCTATATCTTTAACATATAGAATGAGTCGGAATTAACAACTACTTGGATCATGGAGGTAAAGAAAAGGGAAGAAACAAACCATATATGATCCAGTGGATTTTAGAAGAGAGGAGGAAGAATTACTGCTGAAGAAAAGAGGTGGAGTAAAAGAAAATGATAAATGTCCTCACTTTTTAGTCATTCATATTGAAACTATTTGTTCTAGAATATTTCATAATTATTTAGGACTCACTGTTAAACCTATGATATACTTTTTGTCATTTCAATCTAAAGAATTTATTTTCCTTCTCATGAGAAATTATGAGATTGACTTACTTAGTTAACGATGAGTTTTGCTAAACGTTCGTTAAATTTTCCTGATTCAATTTGTTCCTATAAAATGTTGAAAGATCTTAGTTATTATAGAGTATAACATCCCCCTTCATTTTAGTGCAAAGAAAACAGAGGTTCAGAAAGAGGAAATGATTTGCCCCAAAACACCCTTTTAGTTAGTTAATGGCAGCATCTGAACCTGAACTCATGTTCTCCATGCTCTTATGATTCTATCCCAGTGCTCCTAACATTTAGTCAACTAACACAACTTCTAGAAAGGGAAGAGGCAAATACAAAGTTCCAACTGGGAAAATTCAACCCTCTACATTGTTTCTCCGAACCTACTTTAAAAATTAAGCATACATTTGTTTCACCTCCACCTGGAATTCTTTGAAGGCTATGGTGGACAATATATGTGCCTGTTCATATAGATTTGTATCGGTTGTATCACTTAAAAAAGTTGTATTCAGCTGTCATCAATGTTTTCCAAGCAACTTCCTTTAATTTTTTTCCTGCTAAAATCTCTGCCAAGCACACTCTTCAACAGACACTAAAATAATTTGGGTATTTGACATTCTATCCAAAATTTTTATGGAAATATGCCAGATTTGACATCTGTGAGAAAGTGGGTAATTTTTATTACCCACAGAGAGCAAAGGCTTCGTCTGATATTTTGCTACCTCCACACATCTCCTTAGAGAGAGCTGCTACTAGAAGATAAATAACTAGAAAACAGATGAAAAAAAGGGTGCTAAAGAAAGTTATATAACCATTTTACTATGGACAGGAAGTGACAGAAATTCTGGACATTGGAAGAGGCCATGGCAAGAGAAGAACAACAGATATTTTTAAATGTCCAAACATCTTTTTATTACTACCACAATATTATATCTCACACTCTGATTTGACTAAATTTCAAAACAATTGTTTGTCTTCGCTTCCCCTATACTTAGTTTTAACAGTAAATTATTGTTTTTATTTTCTCTGCAGCTCACGTTATGAGTTCACAGCATAGCATGGGTATATTTTTAAATTTGTAAAATATTAGTATTCATAGAGAATGAAGAATTAAAACCTCTCTTTTAAGAGTTATTTCATGTCTTTAAAATAAAATACAACCCAACTTCACAGATATACCTACCAAAATGACAGATTCAATTTAGTAAAATGGTTATCAAGATTTTACTCAGAGAAGACCTTCTTCTACATCCAAAAATACCCAGCATACCCATCATACCAGCACCTGGTAGGTGCTTAGGAAATGTCTGTTGATTTATTGATTGAATCTTATATAAATTAACTGCTAAGGAGAAATCAATTTCTATATATATAACAAATACCTAAATATCATGTTAGCCATTTGTCTCTGTATCTCAATGGTTGACATTTTTTTCGGGGTGGGGGTGGGGTAGAAGAGGGGCAAGGAAAATTGGGCATATGGCAATGGATATGTGTTTTTATTGATGTCAGGAACTCCAGGCATGAGGAAACTCTGTCTCCCATTGCCAATCTGCAACTAGCCTGCAACAAAAATTTTAGTTTTCTTGGACACTGGTAAGTTGGAAGTGAGTAGTCCTGGGTGAGACAGCTAATGTTTTATCAGTGTAGATACTCCTTCTACTGATGTGAGCCATTACTCTGTTAGTCCTAGGAGATAGTTTTGATGAATTATAGTGGCAAAAAAAACAAAACAAAAAACCTCATCATGTATTTGTTGGCTAACCTTTGCGGGACATGCTTCTCTGGAAGCTCTCAAACAGTTTATCACCAAGGCTTTGGTTTAAGTCTTTTCAACTTGGCAGGATCAGATAAAGTTTGAGCTTTGTCATACCACGATGAGGCATTAAATGGGAAAAAATATTTTACAGTTTAACTGACAAATGATTATTCAGCTGTTACTTGGAGCAAAAGAATGCTGAAGTCACAGAATGTCTAGATTTCAGCAAATCATAATGAAGATTTTCATATGTTACCCTTATGGAGATGATAAAGGATGTAGACTAAACGACAAGGCAGCAGAGACAATAGAATACAGGATCTGGAACTGAGTTCAAATCCTACCTCAGATATTATTATCTATGTCACCTTGGCAAATAATTTAATTTCTATCTACCTCTATTTCCTCATCTATAAAACAGGATAATGACAACACCTACCTCCCAGGTTGCTAAATGAATAAAAGGAGATATTGGTAAACCTTTTGCTGTTGTTTAGTTCTTTCATTTGTGTCCAATTCTTTGCAACCCCATTTGGGGTTTTCTTGACAAAGATACTAGCATGGCTTGCCATTCCCTTCTCTAGCTCATTTTACAAATGAGGAAACTGAGGTGAGCAAGATTAAGTGACTTGCCCAGGAACACACAACTAGTACAGGACTGAGGTCAAATTTGAACTCAGGTCTTCCTGATTTCAGGCCCAACATATTGTGCACTATGCTCCCTTAAAAACTTGTCCTTAAAAACCTTAAAGCTCTATATAAGCACTGGCTATTATGAAAATGGTTATGTAGTAATAAGAATTTTTAAATGAAATGTTTTCCACTTAGAACTCTATTGGCATGATCTAGGGTCCATCATTAGCCCTTTGCTGTTTTATATTTTTATGAAATATTTATTCAATTTTTCAGATAACACAAACCTGACATGTTGTTTGACAGAATCAGAATCCAACTTTCTCAGACTTTAAGTTGCAGAAAACGTGAAATTCTGCATGGGTAAAACCAATATCGTCAGCTGGATGTTCCCTGTGATCAGTGAAGTGTCAGGTCCAGTTCCTATCCCCATTTTCTTATAACTAAGTTCAATGCTCTTTTGACTGTATATCAACCAAGAAGTTAATGTGGGCTCTGACTTTATTAGCAAAATCAGTGGCTAAGAAAAAAGGAGGTAGTAGTCATCCTGTACTCTGCCATGGTCAGATAATGTCTGAAGTATTATGTTCAGTTTTGGGTGCCACAGTGATACACTGGTAAGCTACATTATGTCCAGAGGAAGTTCATTAGTATTCTAGGTAGCCTCAAGATAGTGCCAGAAAGAGAATCAATGGAAGGAACTAGGTATGTTTAGCCTGAGAAAGAGAATTCATAGGAATACAATGAAAGTTGACAAAAGATTTGTGAGGAGCAGTCACTGGAAAAGACTAAACTTGTGCTTGACCACAGAAGATAGAATTATAAACAAATGGTAGAATTACAGAAAAGCAGAATTAGGCTTGCCATAACCAAAAAAAAAATAAAAATTACAGCTATTGAAAAACAATAGGGCATATATCTCTGTTGGGATTGGAAGTTCAAATCCGTGTGGACGGTCTCGGGCGGGTAAAAGTGGGACTTCTAAATCTTAGAGTCTTACGAGGCCCTCCATGAACAGCGGGGATTCGAGAAGGTCAGACTGAGCTAGCTCGGCTAGCTCGGGTATTTCCGCCTCTCCCCCGGAGATACGTGATGGGTGGAGTCTCCCTGCCCTCGAGGTTGTCCCGGATCTGGGCACACTATTGTTATCTAACAGCACGGTATTCAGATGCAAACTGTGTGGCTGAAGGTTAAGTAGGATTGAGGAAGCCTGAAAGCTCTCTTAGCACATGAGGAGCCAAGAGGACAGTAGGCTCCGCTTCTCTTCTTTCCTCTCTCCCCTCCCCTTCTCTCCCCGCTTGTACTTCTACTTCCAATCCCTTAAGATCCTAGCCTCCTTAGGAAATCTCCCCCTCTTCCTCTTAAGGAAGACCCCCCTGCACTTGTAACTAGACCCTGAAATAAAGCTCAACCCTTGTTCGACTCTGGAACGTCCTTTCTCTCATATGTGCATCCGGTTTTGGCCAACCGAAGACCTCGGAGGTGAGGTAAGAAGACTCGGGTAGCCCACACAGGCCTCTAGGCCTGGCATATCTCCTGCTAGAAAGGCTCCTAAAGGGAGTATAGTCCAACCTTGCTATTTTTTTTAATTCTGAACTTAAATAAAACCAGCATTCCCATAACAAAGTAGAATAGAAAAAGGAGGATTGCACATGAAACTGCAAATCTATTACACGGAACTTGCTTTTCTTTTTAAATATATAATAAAGTTATCACATAACTCTTTTTTCCCTTCTCCCCACCTTAGAGATCACTACCATTAGACACAAATATGTATATATGTATAAATATATACATGCATATACTTATGTATGTATATACATGTATATACATATATATACACAAAATGTATATATGTATGTCTACAAATATGTGTAGGTATATGTGTGTGTATATACATATATATAAACATTTATGTAAAACCATACTACGTATACTTCTATTTATCAGTTCTTTCTCTAGATGCAGAGAGCATCTTCCTTCATAGGTTCTTTGTACTTAATTTGGGTATTTAGAATAGTCAAAATGACTTGGTTGATCAGCTTTTCTTGAAACAATATTGCTGCTGTTGAATACAATGCTCCCTTGTTTCTGATCATTTTTCTAATGAGGAAACCAAAGTCTAAAGGAGTTCAGAGACTTTCATGAAGTTGTAATAAGTAGCCAAGCTAGAGTTTGAAGTTAGGTTTTCTTGACTCCAAATCCAGTTCTTTCCCAGTTTTAATGGAACCCTTCTTCAGATCTTCATGTCTTCAAGATCTGATGACTAGTTAGAAGGAATACTGTATATAGCACCCTTGTTCACATATGGGCTAGACTAGACAACTGATGCTTTAGCTGACCACAATAGGTGACTACATGATCTCTAAGGCTCTCTTCCAACTTTGTGAAATTCCCCCTGGAGAGGTGATGTATTGACAGTTCATATTAAGTTGCATATGACTGAAAAGAGATTATTTCTATCAAACAGTTTTGGATGGGAGACAGAGAACTAGGCAACTATAGGGCACACAAATGTCAGGAAGTATGAAATGTATGCAGATATCTGTGACTTCAGACAAACTTTACCTACTTCACAATTTTGCCCAGGATCAATCCTAGATGTAACAATCAAGTAAAAGGTATCCTAAAAGGTGTTATTTTCTTAAACTGCTCTTGGCATGTGCTAGGTTCTGTATTTTACATCTCATACAGGTTGAAGGATGGAGAAGGAAGTTCAGAATGAAATGGGAAAGTTCTTCAGTTCTTTCTGGTTATTAGTTAGGAATATCAAAGCAAAGAAAAATAGCACACATTACTTTTTGATATACCATAATATTTTGTAGTCTTTGTGAATTGTAGCTGATTTTTTAAATGCTAAATCTAAAAAATATCTTTAAGAACTTAACTTTCTGACTGACCCTACCCTTCATATATTTCTTTATGCCATAGTGGTCTATCTAAATAAATTTTATGCATTTCTTATGAAGAGGTATATGATTTTAATTCAAAAAAAAATTTGTCTCCTACATGCAAAGCACCATGCTAGACACTGTAGGCACAAAATGAAAAAGTGACACATTCCTTTTTCTCAAAATTCTTTATACTTAGTAGAGGGTATGAGACATGTGAACAAATAATTTTAAATTCGACTATGATAACATTCATGAGAGAGTTTAAACTAAGTGTGATTAGCTGATTCATGGAGGAAATAACACCTGAACAGGACTTTAAAGTGAAAGAAGACCTTTAAAAGGAAAAGATATATAAGAATAGTTCAATGTGGGTACAAATACTGAAAGGCTAGAGAGGGCAAGAGAAGATAAGGGCACAGTGAGCAACTGAGTGTGGCTATAACTCAACTCATCTAAAATAGAATAGTATGAAATATGATTAAGAAAGCAGGATAAAGTTAGATTGTAAGACTTTGAAAAGCCAGCTAAGTTACTGGTATTATCACTGGTTGGGAATGGGAAGCCACTGGAACTTTTTGAGCAGGAAAGTAATGTTATTAGATCCACGTATTAAGAAATTGTGCTTTGGCAGTGGTGTGAAAGATGGATTAGAGAGAGGAGAGGCTAGAATCAAGGAGACAAGTTAGGAGGTTGTTAGAGTAGTCCAAATGAAAGGTAAAGAGTATCTGAACTACAGTGGCAATGGGGGGGGGGGGGGAAGAGAAGAAAAGAGATTAGGGACACCAGACTCATAAGAGAGGTACAATAGGAAAAACTTTTACCTGATCAGATGTCAAGGATGAGGAACAGAAGATAAGGGAAGAGGAAGAGACAAGTTTGGGTGACAGGGAAAATAGGGATGCCATAAAGAAAAACAAGGATATTAAGAGGAAGATATGTTGTATAGGGAAAATGATAAATTGCATTTAGTACATGTTATATTTGAGGTGACTAGGAGATAGATGGAAATGTAAGACCAAAGGCATAGAGAGAGGGCTCTGATGAAACCATCAATTTGAGAGTTATTGTTATAGAATTGGTCACTGAAGCAATAGAATTACATGAGATCTCCAAAGATAAATGGAGGAGAATTAAGACATATCATAGCAGCATAACCACATTTAAAAAGCAGGAAGAAAGAGGACCTATGAAGCGATAATTAATCATGTTTATTTCCAATCTCAAAAAGTGTTTTCTTTATAACAATCTCAGAGGTGCTAGCTACACTCAAGATGCTAGCATCACCCCCATATTACATATGAGAAAACTGTGACTCAGAGTTTAGATGGTTTACAGATAATCAGATAATCTTACAGATAATCTTACAGATATAAGAGTCAATTATAGGTCTCCAGACTTTAAGTCCAGAACTATTCCTACTAATCCATGTGGCCCAGGAAGGAAAGCTTAACTCTTTCCAATGAGAAGTATTCACCTAGGAAAACCCCAATACATTATTCATCAATAATTATAGTTTTATAAAATATTGAGCCTTTTTTATAAGTTCTCATTGTATGTCACTCTTCAAATACTTTCTGAAATAATGACAACTAGGTGGCTTAGTGGACAGAGTACTGGAGTCAGGAAGTTCCAAGTGAAAATCTCACCTCAGACACTAGCTGTGTGACCCTGGGTAAGTCACTTAAACCCTATTGCCAAGAAGAAGAAGAAGAAGAGAGAGAGAGACAGAGAGACAGAGAGAGACAGAGACAGAGAGACAGAGACAGAGAGAGAGAGAAAGAAAGAAAGAGAAAGAGAAAGAAAGAAAAGTTTCTCACTAGGATGTGAGCTGAGCTCTTTTGTCCATGTGGCTTTCAACAATGTGAAGAGAAAGCACTAGAACCTGTTTCCTGCAGCTTCTTAAGTCAGACTCTGATTCCTTTTAATAGGAGGGACTCATCCCATTAAGCATCTTTCATGGCTCTGTATCTTCACATTAAACTCTAGAAAAATGAGGATCTCAATCTAACTATTCTCTTATTTCTTTTGTTCCTATGAGAACTCAAGAACACAATAGGATTGTTTAGGAAGGTCCAATACTGGAACAGCAGAAACGAACAGCAGACCCATGCCACCTTTGTGACCCTGGGCAAATGATTTCACATTCCTAGGTATCCTTATATTTGAAATTAAACTAGATGATCTCAAATGTCCCTTATAGCCCTAAATTTAAACTATCTTCTGCCTTTCTTTGTATCCCCAGCATTTAGCATAGTGACTAACATATAGTAGAAACTTAATAATTGTTTGGGACAGCTAGGTGGTGCAGAGGATAGATTGCTAGACTTGGAGTCAAAAGAGTCATCTTCATGAGTTCGAATCTGGCCTCAGACACTTACAAGCTGTGTGACTCTGGGCAAGTCCTTCAACCTTGTTTACCTCAATTTCCTCATCATTAAAAGGAGCTGTAGAAGGAAATGGAAAACCAATCCATTATCTTTACAAAAAATTAATAAAAAAACAACCCTCGGGTCATGGAGAGTCAAACACAACCAAAATGACTGAACAAATAAATATTTACTGATTGACTGTGAATAGACACTTATTTAAGCATCTTCTATGTGGACAGAGAGATATTCAACTTACTGTTTTCTACTTCCTTGTTGTGCTCTAGAGCTGACAAATATTGCCATGCATAAATCTATTGAAGTAAATGCATTGTGAATCAGTGGGTACTAAACAAGATTTTTTGAACTGCATGACAGGGCCTTCCACCTGGTTATCTGAAAACATTTTTTCTGCCTCATTGGTCACCAATGGATTTTTCTGAGAAGTTCAATTGAGTCCTGATCTCTTTTAGCTTTCTTTCTTATGAGGGAAAAGCTAGAGTTGTTTAAAGGTTTCTACCAAAAGCACAGTTCTTTGATTTCAAATCTCCAAACAGCCCACCTTTCAACTCAGAACCACACACACCCTTATTTTAAACACAGCAAGGAAAGCCTAATTATCTGAAGGCTTCTTTGTTAACTCATTTTTCTGAAGTTCACATTCCTACTGAGAGAGCTGCTTCTGGAAAGAAGGCTCTACAAGACCACCGATCTGATGTATAAATTTAATCTAGTCTACTCATTGGTTACAGTCATGATATTCTGCAGAGTTACTTTTTGAAGCCAAGAATTAGTTGTTTGATTTCTGGGGCTTTAGGCCTGCAAGCATAGGAAAGAGTCACCAATTTAGGGAAAAAAAGCCTTTTTTTGAGAATAATGGTAGTTCTTTCAGTAGAGTTTCAACTAGGTCGGACAAATAAGGGAAAAAAAACCTCCTTGGAGTCTAATAAAACAGGGTGATGAAAAAAATGGTCATAATTTAAGGAATGACTCAGTAATCCCACAAATTTGACTCTTCTCTTCTACAGTTATGGTGCTTTCCTAAATTTTTCATTTAGAGAAGAGAAATAAGAGAATGGATACAGAGTGTTTGAAATAACAAATAATGACAATACTCTCTTTTATCATAAAATTTTCACCTTAAATGATTTGAAAACCCCAAGCACTAGAAATTTCATTGTCACTAACACTGAAGAAACAACAATAATTTAGAAGTATAAATCAGAACTTACAATGCGTTTTTCACTGTTGCTATTATATCTTCAATTTTTTCTACTTGTGGTATCACTACACAAGGTGCAGGATTTAATCTATGAAACAGATCTGCACTTTATAAAAGTAGGTTTGAATCTACAAAATGATATGTCACTCCTTTTAAGTACTATTTCAGAACAAAGATTTGTAGATAAGTAGAAAAGACCATTCTACCTCTTATAATGTGGAAGCCATCCTAGATCCTCTGTATTACTTCTTAAAATATTTGTAAAATCCATCCTCAACCAAATGTCTCTATAATATTCTAATTACCTTCTTTTAAACTTCCCATTCTACTTGATTATGAAATATTCCTTTAGGAATTGATAACTGAAAAAGATGTATATGGGTGATCTTTTGTAACAGATAAACTTGCCAACAATGCAATCTAATAAGTAAATTCTGAAGACAACACTGTTCTAGACACTGGCTACTATAAGGACAAAACAGAAACAGTCCCTGGGCTCAAGGAACTTACATTCAGGGCTAAGTGAGGGAGATGGGCAATCTTCTTAACAGAACTATTAAATATTAGAAAAAAAATTTGAAAAGGGTTAAACCTTTACTCAGTGAGAAATTATTTTAAAAGGCACAACTATTCTTGAGAACTAAATCTTAGAAGAAACTGGTTTTGCATTGTGTCTCTTTTACTCTTATTAACAAATAGAAACATGTGAAATCAATTCTATTTGCAGAAATGAAATAGTCTTATGTAGACAGTGAAATTAATATAGCCCAGTGAATGTAGTACACCTATATACCATTGGGCAGAAAAGTCTTTTAATTATTTAATAGACAAATTTACTGACTGGTGATATGCTACAGTACAAATTACTACAGTACTTTCCTTGAATTCACAAATGCAAATATTAAAATATTTGCATATGATCAATTAATTCCTTCAAAATGATTATCTTTATTTAAATGTTTAATTTAATTTTGTTTAAATTTTAATCTTATATAATTTTCTTCAAATAACTCTACATGCATGCTCTACTTCAGTAAAGCCACTTTCTATCCTGCCTGTGGTTAGAGACCTTTTTCTTTACTGGTGGGAAGAATTTTTGGAATCATTTGCTATACGTCTAAAGAATATTTTCTCAGTAGGCTCTTGCATTCTGGTAATGCACTCCCCTGGGAAGGTGGCCCTGAACCATGACTCAGAAAACTGAGACAAGTGAATGTTGACTGGAACATGTTGTTAGATCAGGGACAGGTTTCCGCTGTGCATTGGTAAGAAGGTCATGTCATCTCAACTCTGCTAATCAGTTAGGAACCAGAAGAAGTATACTATGTATAGGATCAAGGAAGAAAAAAAAATAAATCAGTCTAGAGAAAAATCCTACGCTACAAACAGCATGGGATGATAGATTCAGAAATTATGAAAGCATTGCTTCTGATACTTGGCTACATAGCCTACAGAAGATAAGCCTCAGCCTACGGTAGTTAAGCAGCGAGGACAATCTTACCACAAAGAGCAGTTCCAACTACAATATACAGTTACGTGGAGGCAGACTACAATCTCCAAGCTCATTTGGAGCCAGAACTGTTTTTTTTTTAAGTTGTTCTCTGTATCATCATTCATTCAACTCAACAAGCATTGATTAAAATGTGCTAAGTACCAGGGATTCAGAGACAAAAAAAATAAAAAATAAAATGAGTCTTTTTCCTCATGGAAATTACATTCTATTGGCTAAAGGGAATACATAAAGATAAATAAGAACGAAATACATACAAAGTAATTTCCAAACAGATGTCACTAGAAACAGTAAGTTTAATCAGGTAGAATTCTGCCTGAGGTAGCTCTTCAATTGAACCTTAAAAGAAATTACAGATTCTTCAAGGATGAAAGGAAGAAAGAATACATTCCAGCCAGAGTTCATAAAAGTAAGGGAAATGGGAGACACAATGTTGCCTTTGAGGAACAACCACAATTAGGCCAGTCCATAGGTGTTCCAGCGTACCTGCTGGAATGGGTTGTATTTGGGGACCAACACAGAAATGCTGGGAGTCGGTGCACACTAAGGAAGAAATGCCTGTAACAAGTCCATGGGTTCCCACATCCAGAGGTCCAGTTAGATAAAGGCTGAGATGCCTAACAGCCTTTTAGTCTCAACTCTGTAGCAGGAGAAACTTAGAATTTCATCCACTTAGGCATGGTACAACCACCTGATAGAAAAGAAGACAGAAAGGTGAGGGAAAGAAGGATGAAGTTCTATCTTTCAGACACATCAATTTGTTGGGCCAGAATTAAGAGATAAACCATCTTTTTTAAATCTATGGGTGTGTGAGTAAAACCCTTGAAAGATGTAAAAACTGAAACATATATTCTTTTTAAGAAGGGCAAGGGATGAAGGGAAGCCAAAATAAACAAACAACAAACCCTGTGTCATAGCCCACAGAATAAATGGGGTAATGAGAACAAAGCAGGAAAGATGGTACACCTAAAAACCCAAGTTTTTTTCTGAGCAGCTAGTTTGTGGAGCTTCTTAGTACCAAAAAAAGACAATAGAGGCACAGACATTTTATGGAATCACACTAGCCACTGAAAATGCCCAGATCCTTTTTTTCTCACTTTCTTATCTTTGTTCTTGTTATTTACCCTATCTGGTTTCTCCTCTCCTTCCTCACTGATGATCTAAATCATGTTTAATTTTCAAAGTCCAGCTAGAGTTCTACCTCTTCCATTATAACTTCTGTAATACCTCTGGATTATATTAGTCTCTGATGTCTTTAAATTAATAGAAAGTTAAAGCTAGCAAGGGTCTTGGAAATCATGTAACGCATTGTACCTATCCAAATTGAATTTACATCAACAAACATTTGTTAATTGCCACATTTCAGGATACTGTGCTTGGTTCTGGGGACACAAAAGTGGGAGAAGTAAAAAGCTGTTGTCTTATGGCAAGTACAACAGATAAGTAAACCTAAGATAATTTGAAAAGACTTAGATAAGTTAATCAGAAAAGACAGACTTTCAATATGAGTTTTGTCTTAAAGGAGGGGAAAAAAGCAAGATTCAAAGATGGAGGGAAGAGGATACAGTACATTCTAGACATACAGACAGTTCATTTTAAAAACCAGGAAGTGGAAAATGCTAAATTTTAAGAATAACAAATAGGTAAATTTAATTTGTACATAAGGTGTGATAAGAATACCTGTAAAATAAGACAGGAAAGATATGCCAGACACTACCTCTTTGAAAGTACTTAAATAACTGACTAATAAGTTTCTATTTTATCCTAGACGCAATAGGGAGCCATGAAAGATTTTAGCAGCAGTGGGATGATAGACTGGAGAGGGGAGAGAGTTGCAGCAGGGAGAGCAATTAAAAGACTATTGCCAAAAATAACAAAGATTTTTCTTAAAAAGAAAAATAAAAGACTACTTCAATGAGTTATGAAGGCCTCAAAAAGAATGGTGATATGTGAGTAAAGAGTAGGTGATAGATGAGTGTTGGTTTGGCTTTCCTAAATATCCTGAAAGTCCTTTAAGGGCAGACAGGGACCACCGTGTTGGATACTGTTGTTTTTGTAAACACCATGGAGCCTTAGAGAGCAAGCGTATGTAAAAGCTACTCAAAAAACACTTGAAGTATAATTATATAGTTATAGGATTTTCATGAAAACATAAATAATAATAATAGATACATCTGGAAAGAACACTAGAATAGTATGGCAGACAACCATAGTCTAGTTTTGATTCTACTACTAGCTTTGACACTAACTAGTTATTGGAAATTGGGATGAATCCTGTTGGGTCTCAGTTTCCTTATTAATAAAATGAAAGAATTGGACAAGTTGATCTCTAATGTCTCTTCTAGCTCTGACATTCTATGAGTTTGTGGATCAATTGGAATGCATGCTGATACCAATAAAGCAATGTAATATATCATTCCATTTTTTCCAAGATCCCAAAGTATTTTATAATAATAAAATCAATTTTTCTCCATATTTTTGTACCAATATTTAGTTTCTTAATTCACATATTGATAAACTAATAAACTCAGAGGTTAAATAATTTTAGCAGTTCACTGAAGAGTCATAACGCTTGAACACTCTCCCCCCAAATGATGTAGTATTCTATTCAATCTAGTAAAAAAAATCTAGTGATAACTAGCTTAATTCAGTTCCTGGGTACCATAGAGTCCAACCCCTATACTTTATGAGCACACAAGTTTATAGTCTCCATTACCACTTATTTAGTATTCACATATAGGGCAAAGCCTTAACACCTCCACCTAATTGTGCCACTGTTTGCATACTATTGCACCCTCTATTTTTGTTTTGTTGGGTTATTTTTTCCTTTCCTTCAGGGTATAGCCAAAATATACCTAGTCAATATATAACTTCAATTCCCTTTAAATTGGTCCAATGGAAAGGACCCTGGACTGGAAGTCAGGAAAACTGAGATTAAATTCCTACTTTAATGCTAGTTGATAAATTCCTTCATATCTTTAACACTTAACATAATGTTTGGCACATGGTAAGTGCTTAATAAATTCCTTCCTTCTCTCCCTCCCTCTCTTCCTGCTCTTCATTCCTCTCTTTCTCCTTTAATCCCTCCCTTCCTTTTTTCCTCCCTTCCTGGTCTTTCCTTCTTTCCTTTCTTCTTCCTTTCCTTCCTTTCTCTGACCTCCTTTCCTTCCTTTCACTTCCTTCTTTCCTTACTTCCTTCTTCCCTTCATTTCTTCCTTCTTTCTTTCCTTTCCCTCCCTTTCTCCCTTTCTTCCTTGCTTCTGCCTCAGTTTTTGTTTTCCTCCAATCAAATATACACCACTTAGGTCACAGTAAGTGTTATTTAAATCTTGAAGTGCTCTAGAAGTGGAATATGGCATAGTGGAAGTCAATGCCAGATGGAGATTATAGAGGACCTTGGTTCAAAAATTAGATTTCTGGTGCTAATGAGCACATATGACCATGTGCAGGTTATTTAACCTTTCTGAGGTTCACTTTTTTTACCTAGAAAAGAAGGATGATCATAGCTAAAGTATGTCCTTAAAGGGTTGTTGTCAGGCTCAAATAAAATAATACATGCAAAGTATTGTACAAAACTTCATTCACTAAAGAAATGTCAACTCTTATTAATGTAGTCATAATGTGTTTTTTAAACTCTTTAGTTTTTACTGGATAAGAAGCAAAATTCCTAATCTTTCAGTCATGTAATTTCCCAACATGAGTCAACCTCCATTCCTCAATCTTTCTCAACCTCCACATTCAATTAATTGCCAAGTCTTTTGCACAATTCTCCAGCACAATGTCTTTTATCCACTTCATTAACTCACACAACTCCATTACAACTCAGGACCTCAATACATCTCCTTTAGTTATTGGTCTCCTAGCTTCAAATATTTCCTCTTTCCAATCTCTCCTTTCCACGGCTGCCAAAGTAATGTTTTTAATGACAGGTAAAACGATGCTACTTCCCTCCTCCATAAATTCCATGGTTCTTTATTATCCCAGGATCAAATACTAAAAACTCTTTTGGATACTTAGAGCGTATCCATTCTGGCTCAAATGTACCTTTTAAGCATTATTATGCATTACTCTCTTTTATGCACTCTTTAAGGGTTAAGCTAAACTATCATTTAGATTTCTCACACTTGACACTCTCTTTTCCATTTCTGTGCTTTTGAAGAGGTTATCCCCTATGTTTGGGAGCCCCATTATATCCCCCCTACACATCTGCTTTTTAGATGCTTAGTTTGTTTCAAAGTTCAACTCAAACATGTGCATATATGTGCGTGTATGTATGTTTTTTATATGTGTGTTATACTGTCTTTCTCTAGGGAATACAAGTAGTTTGAGGGCAGAAATGGTTTTATTTTTGTTTTTTCTATTTCTAGCACAATATTCTGCCTCACAATAGGCACTTAATTAATGTATATTCAAAAAATTACTCAGTAAACACTTATTAAGTGCATATTGTATGCCAGGCAGTGTTCAACACTATACTTGATCTATTAGTTGCTAAATTTGGTTTCCCCTATGAAAATTCTGGCAATTAAGAAAACTAGGCATATAGAAACTCTCTTGGGGGACTCCTGCAAATTTCAGATAATCTGAGCTCAGTCGGAAGAACTTGGACAGAAAAAAACAGGTGGGAAGAGCCTATGGTGTGTGAGGAAGACCATTCAGAATTGATCCCAAATTGGGGATGGAAAGATGTCAAAGTAAGCAAGGATTTTAGGGAAGACTGCAAGATGGAAATAAAGTAGAAAGTACTGAATAGGGATTGCTTGGATTGGTTGTAATTAAACTGATACAAATGGAGACCAATTCTTTCAAGGAGAGTAATATTTTAATAACAGCGTGTATCACAAAACATCAAAGTTCAGACCTATTTACTTTAACAATAAAAGTACACTGTGAGGTTGAACATCAACTTTTTCCTTTGATAACACTGTAAGAGAATATATTCAAATTGTGACAGCTGCCACTTGGATAAACCTCTAAATTCTAGATGTAACAGCTGTGGGATGTGACTATGGTATTAAACTATTTGTCATGAATTGACAGAGCTAAGTGCTGTGCTAGACAGTTTTTGTCAAAGTAAGAAATACTAATTACTTAAACTAGGGTCTCGAGAGTCTCTGAAATCTCTGTAGTGAGGATTGATGAACTGACCTGGCCCCAGAAAACTTCCAAAGAAGATCTGAAGTACTTTCAAGTACAAAACAAATGCAACATTTTAAGTGATGGTTCCTCAGTTCCAATAAAGATAGATACAAGAGAAAAATCTTTCTAGGTTACAATTTCTTCATAGGTAAAAATATTCCTGACAGATGAAAATAAATCTTAAGATGGTCAGGTTGCTTTTGGAGGATAGTTTCTCATGACTGTAAACAATTAGAGATGTTGAGAATTAATAATAGCTTTCTTTAATAGCCATTTATTATCACGGAAACACAGTAAAAAGGAAGGTAGGAATAGGTTACATTGTTCATTCTTCCATCATTTTTGGAATAATAAAAACTTCTTTCCATTATGAGACATTTTATGCAGCAATTAAAACTCCTTAGATTTTACTTATCTATGAGAACATTTCCTTTCATTTCAGGATCATTTATACTGCGGATTGGGAAGAGACCTGCTTCTATATGTAACAAATACAAATCTAAAAAAGGTTAAATAATTAATCAACAGGCATGCAGATAATTGCATGGCAGCAGGGTCAGCATTTAAACCTAAATTCTAAGGTGCTAAAACCATCACCCTTTCCGACTGGGCATCATAGCCTCTGGTTAATATTCTCCTTTCATTCATCTTTATGCTTACTTAATATCTTTTTGAAGAAAGCAATACCATTAAAAAAAATCTTTCTCTATACAACAGAAATGAAAAGGTCTTATAACCAAGCAAGTCAATTGAATCTTTATTATGATTAGCTACAAAAACCACAGAATTAGTACATCGTGGTGCCTGTCCTCAAGAAGATTATAATCTATTTAATTGGAAAAGCAAGAGCACCACATCTGAAAGAATACACTCAGTCACTATATAAGTGATCTTCCCTGTGACATAAACAATACATTTGTTCAGCCAATTTTCAGTTGTGTTAAGACACTTCATAAGCTCATTTGGGGTTTTCTTGGCAGAGATACGGAAGTGGTTTGCCATTTCTTTCTCCAGCTCATTTACCAATGAGCAACTGAGGTGAACTGGGTTAAGTGCCCAGGGTCACACAGGTAGTAAGTGTCTGAGGTTAATTTTGAACTCAGGAAGATGACTCCAGGCCTGGGACTCTATCCAGTAACAACCTAACTACTCTGAAGCAATGCATACAATCAGAATTTCAAAGTAATAATGTGTATGGAATAGTCAAGAAAGAAGGAACTTCCATTTAAAGTGGTATTTTTAATCAGCCTGATTCATTGCTTTGACCTTGACCAGTTCATTGATGAAGCTACCTCACACCCCACCCCACCCCCAACCAGAATCCCCTCCTGATGCAAAAGAGCAACTGCTCTGAAATATCTAGTCTTAGAGAGTTACCTGGGGCAACACAATGTTAAATGACTTGCCCAGGATCATGAAATCCATATGTGATCAAGGTAGCAATCAACATAGGTCTTCCTTCCTGAGAGATTGGTTCTCCATCCATTTGGCCACCCCGTTTCTCACACATTAGACATGTTTAAAATGACTCAAATTAAGTGTGAATGACAGAGGTTTGAGATACCAGCAACAAAGGAAGAAATAGAGGGAAGATACCAAGTAGTTTTTCAGTATACATATCAATAGTATTGATTTGTTGATTATGCAAGCAGCTTCTGACCCAATGGTTAGCAAAGTGGGCCTGGAGTCAAGATGATCCAGCCTCAAACATTTACAAGCTCTCAAACTCAGAAAAAGACACAATTTATGTTTACCTTAGCTTCCTTAATGATAAAATGTTCATAATAATAGCATTTTCCTTATGGTGCTGTTGGGAGGATTAAATGGTACAATAGTTATAAAAATACTAATCACAGTGCGTGGTATACATTAGGAACTTAATAAATGCCTATTCCCTTCCCAGTTAATGCAGCTATTTCTGCTATAGGTACAGGTTATTTTACTTTGCTTGACTTTATTATGTTTTGCAGATATTATGTATTTTTGTGATTTTTTTTTTTTTTAACACTGAAGGTTTGTAGCAACCCCGCATTGAGCAAGTCTGTTGGAACCATTTTTCCCAGGGCATGTGCCCACAGGGTGTGTCTGCATCATGTTTTGGTAATTCCCACAGTATTTCATTTTTTTTATTATTGCTATATCTGTTCTATCTACATTATATTTATTTTATATTATACATAACATTATATATGATATATGGATATATAATATCTATTTGTGATCTCTGATCAGTGATCTTTGAATCTCTTTATAATTGTTCTGCAGCAACACAAACAGAACCCATATAAGATGGGGAACTTGATCCATACATAAATGTTGTGTGTATTCTGACTGTTCCACCAATCAGCCATCCTTCATTGTTCTCCCTCTCCTTGGGCCTCCCTATTCCGAGACACAAAAATACTGAAATCAGACCAATCACCATATTTCATAATCACTGCATAATGATTGAACCCTGTTTTTTTTCCCCTTCAGTCCAAAAATAGGTTTTTAACTTTTAATCACATAATCGTGGCATGGTATAATTTTGTTCTTCACACAGTTTAAAAGGTAAAAACAGGAGCAACGTATTCACCAGTGGCACATGGATATGCATTTATCTCTCATACATTGTAAACTGTGATACTAGCATTCTCAGTACATGTGCACTGTTGGTATATTTCTGAAAGCTGACTTGCATGGCTTGTTTGGAGCGCATCAGTATTAATGGTATCGTCACTCAACCCAAAGAGGAGCAGTAGGTGCAAGGGAAAGGTGCCATAAGTAAGTCATGTGATAGAGCAAGATTTGCATCTTCCTGCACTAGTTAAACTATATAGTTAGTCTGCCAGAGATACAGTTTAGTAATAAAGGAATTTTCAGTAATACAGCCAGCATTTTTTTAAAAGCTTCACATAATGTTTGCATCCCATTTTTTTACAAAAATAACTTTGTCATAAAATCTGTTACTATTATGCAGTGAAATACAGTATTAACTCAACAATGACCTCTGAGTGCTCGAGAGAAAGAAAAGTCCAGAAATGGGGCAAATTTCATTGTCTTATTTTAATATATTGCCACAGCCATCCAAACCTCCAGAAATCACCACCCTGATCACTCAGTGGCCATCAACATCCAGGTAAGACTCTCCCTCCACCAGCAAAAGATTATGACTTTCTTAAGGTTCAGATCGTGTTTAATATTTTTTTGGCAATAAATAATTTTGAATTAAGGCATGTTCATTTTTTTAAACATAATACTATTACACACTTAATAGACTAGTAAAATGTATGAATTAAATATATATAAATAATAGAATATAATAGAAGAGCATAATGTAAGCATAATTTTTGAACATTTTGTAATTTTGTACATAATTTTTTAAGAAGTGAAAAAAATTACATCACTTTCTTGTGATATTCTCTTTATTATAGTAGTCTGAAACTGAATCCACAATCTCTCTGAAGTATACCTGTATTTGTTTGGGGGACAGAGGTTTAATATTCACAACTTAGCCAACTGGTCTAGGTAAGAGAGAATACAAAAGAACATTCTAGGACTCCACCTACAAAATATTTCAGTAAGCTAGAAAAATTGGATAAATCTAACAAACTAAATTTGAAAAGGGAAAAGGATAAAAATGGATCATAAGGTCATGAACTTAGACCTAGAAGGTCACTTAAAGCCAACTAGGTCAACCACTCCATCTTACAGACATGGAATTTTAGACCCAGAGGAGTTTTAATACTTTTCCAATATCATAAAGTAATTTAAAATAATAAAATAAAAATAATAGTAGCTACAACTAGTATTTACATATTGTTTTGATTGCAAAGTGCTTTATGTATAACTCATATGATTCTCACAACTGTATAAAGCAGATGTGACTATTATACCCATTTTGCAGATGAGGAAAGTGAAGAGCAAACAGGACAAGTTATTTTCTCAGAGTTACTCAGCTAGTAAAATGTGGGATGTGACAGCAAGTCCAATGTTCAATCCACTCTCTCTGAAATGGCAGAGTCAGGATTCCAAATCTTCTTATTCCAAAGCTAGCCTATGTACCCTTTTCACAACAATATAAGACTGCCTCCAGGAGTAACAATTTATGCTAAAACTTCTCCTGCTTAGCTGACTGTAACATAAATCAATAGAGTAATATAGCTTCCAATAATGCAATGCAATCTAGTTACATAAACAAGCAAGTTAAGAACCCCACAATACTTGTTGCCTAGACCACACCTGGAACGTCACATTCTGTCTAAATCGAACATATTCTGAGAGGAACACTGGCAGACAGAAACAAATCCAGAGGTAGACAAGGATAGTTAGGGGTCTTGTGCTCATGTCAAATGTATTCAAATATCTGAATACCTCTCGTATGTAAAAGGTATTCTTGTGGGTCCAGAGGACAGAGATAAGAGTAATGGATGGAACTTGAAAGGAGGCAGATTTGGGAACCATGTGAGAAAAAAAAAAGCTTCCTACTCACCATAGCTATCCAAAATTGGAATAAATTGCCTTAAGAAAAGATTGAATTACTCCTTGTCAAGGATATCATAGAAAGCATTCATATATCAGCTAGATAGCTGGGCTTCCAAAATTTCTTCTAACTCTAGGAGTCTATGATTCTATGCTATCCATCCCCTAAGGAATGATGAATAAGGCAATTGATCATTTTATAAGAAAAGAGAAGCTGGGCACTTTTACACCCCCTCTCCCCCCACACTCCCCACCCCTCTGCCCCTGCCTTGGATCTTTATGATATGGTTTCAAGTACTGTGGATTTGCAGAATATAAAACAATGATACATTCAAATAATAAAATGCACTCCTATTAAAATGGTTTTTGAGATGCCTGTCATTTTGATTGTTCTGTACCATTTTACCACAGAAAATATATCTCTTATTGTCTTCCATAATAAAAGAATATTTTACTGAGGCACCGTTTTAGACAGGATTAGAACAAGGGTTGGGTATTCTAAGATAGGGCATGCCTTTTGAGTTCTGCATTAGGTAATCATTTCCTATGTTCATCAAACTTATCGTCTATCAATATTTGTTTTGTAACTCTTTCTAATAGAGCAGCAAGGGATGCGGTGAATGACAATCATAAGTAATGATAACTATCACTTTAGCAATGAATTTCAATTGTAGTATCTACCTTACTATCCCCAATAATGCCTCTAACTACATTCTGGGTTTATACTCAATGCTGTTCTCCACTGCTAGGCTGAGAATCTTGTGAACTTTTCAAATACCCTCTAGTGAACAGTTAAGAAATAGTCAAAAGGTTTTTTTGTTGTTGTTGTTGTTTTTTTAATGAAAAACAAATTGGTCAGTCTGAAAGATACTGGACTCTTGGTTGTCTTTTTCTGAGTCGCTGGAAGACTGGAAGTAGAGAATACCATTAGGGGCAACTGAGCTGAAAGAATGACTTAATTCCTTCCCACTGCACTTAAAGTATCATTTTATTGTTATTCAAAAATTGCTAATGTCAACAGAATGAACACCTTACCCTGCTCACAGTATCCTAAACTGCTGAAGTAAGAAATTATAATGATTAGTTATTAAAGTAAAAACCATTACATGAATACAACTGGGAGTCACAGAGTAACAACTAGATAATTTCTGTCTAACTATCGGGTAATTAATGTAGTAAGAAAATAACATGTACATATTGAAAATGAAGAATTATAGATTATTTGCACTTATTTTCTTTCTGGGGCAATTAAATTAACTATCTTTGATTTCTCACCTGTTACCATAGTTATTTTCAGTTGATCCAGGTCATTAAATGTCATGAGTATAATAATTACATTAAAATTACAGCTCTTTCTACTTTGCAAAAGAATCTTGGAGCCATATGAAAGAGAAAGCTACTGGCTTGGGTGAACAGAAGTACATGTTTGAATACAACTATTTCAACTATTCAGCAGTAGAAAAGACAGACCAACATTTTATTCCCTCTTAATATTTTTCCCCAATAGCTTCAGGACCACTTTGCTAGTTTGGGATGGCAATGAATACACAGGTAATTTAGACACTGCTGCTTCTAACTCAGCTGTCTGTGCTACCTTTTATTTATTTAGGTTAAGGTAGACAATTACATGGAACAAACTCACTACAGATATTTGACAATTCAAATTATAGAAAAGAGTTTTTCAAATGTAAATTAGAAACAAATACTAAAACAAAGAAGCAGCATATAGGATGTTGAACTGAAAATCAGAAAAACTGGATTCCAGTCCTGACTCTGACACTTGAGTGAATAAATCCTCAAAATCAGAAAGCCTCAGTTTTCTTCTTCATAAAATAAGGGGAGGAAATAATAATTCATTTCTAATGTTGCTTGCTGGGAAGCTAGGTGGCACACTGGGCTTAGAATCAGAAAGACTTATTTTCACAAGTTCAAATCTGGCCAAAGTCACTTACTAGCTGTATGACTCTGGCCAAGTTACTTAATCTTGTTTGCCTCAGTTTACTCATCTGTAAAATGAGCTGGAGAAAGAAATGGCAAACCACTCCAGTATCTTTGCCAAGAAAATCTCAAATGGGGTCACAATGAGTTAGACATGACTGAAAGCAACTCAACGACAACAATGCTGCATGCAATTCTGTAATTCTATGGCTACCTGTGATTGATACCCAATCAATCTAATTCCTCTTAGTGACTGAAATCTTGAGATAATCCACTGAATTGGAGGGTATCTGTGGCACTTTGGGTGATCTATCTTAAACACAATGGTATCATTCAAAGTAAGGCTCTGTCCCTTTTTACTTGGTATATCAATTATTCAAAATGCTGATTTAGGCACAAGACCATATCTTAGCTATCAGGCAGAAAGAATTATTTTGATATTGTGATGGATCTATGATTTCATTTCATGTGGCTGTGCTTCCTTTGCTCATGCAAATTAAGTCTTTAACACTTCATCCTGACTTTTGCCCATAAATATTTCATAGAAGATTTACTCAAGTCCCTGGTCTTATTCTTACTCTTTCAGTATCTTCGGGATACTAATATAAGATTCTGTCTATTTATTTGTTGCTTCTCACTCTCATTACATGGACAGCCGGATTCTTTTTTTTTTTTTCTCATTCATCTCCTCATTAATTTAAAATTTGACATCCAAGCTTTTGGTGGCATGCTGTAACCTGCTTGTGCGTACAATGTGTGCTTTGAAAGAACCAAAGAACATCAGAGCAAGCAGGCACCTCCCTTGCCATTTGAGTTATTTTTAAATTTAATTCTTCTGAGATCTCATTGTGTCTTTGTAGTAGCATTTTTCCACTGTCATTTTGTTTGTTTCATGTACATTACATACTTTCCTCTTCTGTTTTATCTGTACTTTGTAGACTGATCTTCTCTTTCTTATAATTTGGCTTTATATTTTACATGCCAAAGAAATTTTGAATTAAAAGACATATTTGAGATAATTTTACCTTTCATTTTACACATCAAGCAACTGAGGTCTAGAGAAGTGAAATGACTTACTCAAGGTCCATAAAGTCAATAAGTAACAAAACAAACATGCAAATCCAAGTTTGCTGACAAAAGATTCATTCTTCTTTCAACTATATATTTCTGCTTTATTATCATTTACGTTTTTCTTGATTTGTTCCAAAGAAGATATACCTATTACCTTAACTATGCTTCTTCTAGTAGTTATTCTACTGGTATAGATGAAAACTGTAGTATCTATAAATATTTACTAGAACATCTGGAATTCTAGAAAGATGAGAGACTTCTGGGCAGTATGGGAATTGAAGAGAAAGAATTTATTTTTTGCCTAACCCTTTCCAATGATGTGTTGAAACAGAGCCCTTAGTAGCAACCGCTGAGTTGAATACTTGCCCATGTTCCTAGAGCTATCAAAATCTGTTAAGTAGGCAATCTCTTGCTTTAGTTAGAGCTATAGCTTATTGGAAGAGAGTGACTCTGCCTTTTAAGCTCACTCTTCTCAATTTCACTCAAAATGGTTCTTTTCAATCATGACCTTGAGCAAGTAGGAGCATTGCAATTTCCTTCTTGAAAGATCTAAGAGGATACCAGGTAGTAATGATCATTTATTTAGGATTTTTTAAGGCAGGGGGAGACACCAAATGATGAATGTGTAAACTCTATTAATGTATCAAGGGGTTGCAATCTGCAGATCAGGTTAAAGTGAAATCGCAAAAAAAGTTTTGAAATAAGTTGCTGATTTCTAACTGCTACCACCTCATCTCATGGAGTTCACTTTGCTTTGCCAATTAAGCTTTATGTCAAATAATAACAGGTTTTTCTGAAAGCATCCTGCTCATCAATTCTTATAGCACAACAGTATTCTATCACAATCATATACCACAACTTGTTCAGTCATTCCCCAATTGATGGGCAATCCTGTAATTTCCAATTCTTAACCACCACAAAAAGAGTTGCTACAAATATTTTTGTACATATATGTCCATGTCCTCTTTAGGTATACACCTAGTAGTGGAATTGTCAGGTCAAAGGATATACACAGTTTTATAGCCCTTTGGGAATAGTTCCAAATTGCCCTCCAAAATGGTTGAATCATTTCACAACTCCACAATCAGTGCATTAGTGTCCCTATTTTTCCACATCTCCTCCACCATTTGTCATTTTTTCTCCTCTATCATAATAGTTAACTTGTTGGTGTGACATGATACCTCAGAGTTGTTTCAATTTGCATTTATCTAATCAGTAGTGATATAGACCATTTTTCCTATGAGTATAGATAGCTTTTATTTCTTCTTCTGCAAAGTTCCTGTTCATATACTTTGACCATTTATCAATCGGGGAATGACTCATATTCTTATAAATTTGACTCAGTTCTTTACTTATTTTAGAAATGAGTCCTTTATCAGAGACATTTACTCTAAAATTTCTCCCAGTTTCTTTCTTCCTTTCTCACCTTATCATCACTGATTTTGTTTGTGCAAAACCTTTTTTAACTTGATGAAATAAAAAATAACCATTTTATATCCCATAATCTCTCTATCTCTTGTTTGGTCATAAATTCTTTTCTTGTTCCTAAATCTGACAGGTAACACTCTTCATTCCCCTAATTTGCTTAGAATATTACCCTTCATGTCTAAATCATGTACCCATTTTGACCTTATCTCAGTACACAGTGTGAGATATTGGTCTATACCTAGTTTCTCCCAAACTACTTTCTAGTTTCCCCAGAAATTTTTGTCAAGTGATGATTTCTTGTCCCCAAAGCGAGGATCTTTGGGTTTATCAAATGCTAGATTTCAAGTCATTTACTATCATGTATTGTGTACCTGTCTATTCTGCTGATCCACTGCTCTTACTTCTTAGCAGTGCCAGGCTGTTTTGATGATGACCACTTTGTAATATAGGTTGAGATCTGGTGCTATTAAGCCACCTTTCTTCGCATTGTTTTCTACCGATTCCCTTGATATGCTTGATTTTTTCTTCTTCCCAATGAATTTTGCTATGATTGTTTCTAGCTCTATAAAATAAAGTTTTGGTAATTTGACTGCTATGGCACTGAACATGTAAATTAATTTAGGTAGAATTATCATTTTTATTATATTAACTTGGCCTACCCATAAGCAATTAATATTTCACCAGTTGCTTAGATTGACTTTATTTATATGCAATATATTTTGTAATTCTGTTTACATAATCCCTGGGTTTCTCTTGGCAGGCAGTTTCCCAAGTATTTTACACTGTTTGCAGTCATTTTCAATGGAATTTTTAAAATCTCATTCTGCTGTACTTGGTTGGTAATTTATAGAACTGCTGATGATTTATGGGAGTTAACTTTATCCTACAACTTTGCTGAAGTTTACAGTTTAATTTTCAATGGCCTACAACTGAACTTTAGCATTTCATTCAATTATTTAAAAAATATCCTGAAAAGAAGTCTATATGTTTTACCACGCATCCAAAGTTCTTCATAATGCCCTCCCCCAAAAGAAAGGTAAGAACCTTTTCTCTAAACCAATTTATACCTGTATAAAAATTCCCTAATTATCATCAACAAGTAGTCATGCAACCTTTGTTATTTTATTTTGAATCCTAACGTTTTAGGAAATTTACTCATATCAAGCCTAAATTCCTTCAATTTTCATCTACTTTTCCTAGGAGTATCTTCTAGACTAGGCAGAAAAAGTCTAATCTACTTTTACATCAGACTTCTTAAAATATTTGAATATATCTATCATGTACCCCCTAAGTCTTTTCTTAAACATCTTGAACACTGACAGTTCCTTCAGCCAATTCATATATGGCATGAACTTCAGGATTATTCACCATGCTAGTTGAAATTTTAAAAATACTGTCCACTTTATCAGTATTCTTCCTCAAATATGGTGACCAAAACTACCATAACTCCCAATTCTTCTTTTCTTTAGGCTAATACCCCCAATTCTTTCAACCAGTTCTCATATTGGAACCAATTTTTCTTAATTCTTGCCATCCTCTTTTATCCTTAATAAAATGTAGGGTTGAGAACTAAAAATATTCTAGGTAGAAACTGATCAGGGCAGTGTACAACAGAATTATCACCTTCTTTGTCCTGGACACTATGATTCTCTATATACCCTAGAATACCACTAACTGCTTTGGATATCAAACAGTTGGCATATGTTAAGTTCCAGGTTAAAAGAACAACAATAACAAATGTTTTATAGAAGCTGTTGTCTAACTATCTCTATAGTACTGTATTTATGAAATATATTTTTAATTCAAGTATAATACTTTACATTTATCACTATAAAATTTCATCTTGTTCCATCAGTCACCAAACATTTATTGTCTGCTATGCATGCCAAGTGCTTACTTTGTTTGAGCTGACGATACAAACACAAGAGCAAGATCATGCCTGACCTTAAGGATTTGGCCTTCTACTAGGGAGATTCAATAAATTGTTCTAGTCTGATAAGAATTTTAGGGATCCTGGTTTTGTCATCCAACATGTAAGTTATCTCTCCCAGCTTTATTACGTATACAACTTTGAAAAAAAACATTTTCTATGGCTTGAAATTTATCATTGATTAAAATGTTGAAGACTAGATCCTTTGTGTCCTTTACATTATTATCAGTTATTAAGGATTACTCATTCAACCTTTTGGAAATCTGCCTAAATATCTTTTCATTTGGTTCATATATTTCCCTCTTGTCCACAAAAAATTATGTCATAATTGGGCTAGCTTGTTTAACAAATCATCTCCGTATGATTCTAATGCTTCCTTTTTAATAGATTTCTAATACTTGTTGCTTACTTTTCACATGAGAGTTCTTAGTATTTGATATTTTAAAATGTTCCATGGTTCTTGGCTTTGATTACACACTTTTCGAATTAAGTCCCTTGTTCATATACTACTTTCATTGAGTCCATAGAATACAGTTGGATTTTTTTCAGCTTTTTCACAATGGAACATACCATCTTATCTTCCAGATTGCCAAAACTTCATACAAACTGAGAGAATGAATTATTCCTGCCACGGGAAAAGACAACCTAGCAATAATTATCTTATTTTAGTTATATTTTAGGACATAGGATAAAGATGTCAGTGCTAAAACTCCAAATGTCACCTTCTGGTTTTCAGTCCCAAAATGCACAGAAAATTTGAAAGAATTTTTTTAATAGGCTCTTTTTTAACCTTTAATTTCTTAATCTTTCATCTAATTATTCCAAACTTTCAGCTTGAGTACAAGTAACCATATTATAAACACTTATTTTACTTAAATATGTATTGGATAATGTCATCTTTTCGCTGTCATATGTAAAGGCTTACCCTGGCCAGTTTTTGAAAGACCTTAAGTAGTTACTTTATTCCTAGTTATTTTGCTCCCTGAACCCTCCTGAATTCCCTCAAGAGCTTTTCACATGTTAATTATTGCTTATCTTTATTTTGAAATAAAAAATTTTGAATCTGAGATGTCTTTTTTCTGTTCCTCTATTTAGCAGTTCTTTTTTAACTGGTGTAAATTTTTTTAAAAAAAATCTACCCTAGCCCCCCCTAGTCTCTGTATATATTCTCAGACCTTCACTTTCATTAAAGAATTTAACAAATAGAGAGACAGATAGGCAAAGATACAGAGACACACCGAGAGAAACGCATTTCCAAAGTTAGCCATGAGGCGAGCCAGACTATTCTTCTGTTCTGCTTCTTTTCTTTTTCCTCAATCAAAGATTCCCGGAAGTAGCTCTAGGGATGGAAGTAACATATAACACCTTTCCTTCTTCACTACTCTATGCCTTAAAACCCCTTGGAGTAAGAAAAACTGGTGAAACATCACTGACAAAAGTTAGAGGCAGGTCTTTTACTAAAAAGGGAAAACTACAGAGCCATGTTTATTGCTGTCCTCCTCCATGAAAACTCTTGTATCATCCCCCATCTTCATGAAGCTTTCTTGAATCATTTTTCAAATGTTCAGAATATCCTCCAGTAAATCTCATTCAGACAAATGTGTTTTATTTGTGGGCTCTGTTTTTCTTTTCCTTGATAACTGACCACAAAAAAATTATTCATTTAAAGAGACATTTGCCACTAAGTGTAGGAAGTAAATTGGGTAAGAGAACTTGATTAGCTCTCTGTTTCATTAGGAAGAAAAATCCTATTGACTGAGGAAATAGAATTGACTTATGTTCACAAATGAACATATTCGTAGTTACAAACTAATCCACACATATGCAAGCAATCTTTCCCTTTACGCATTTTGCTAAAGTTATTTTCTGGGGCAGTTTTGCTCCTATTCTGATCTACCTTGACTCATAGTCAAAACAATTAAATTAAATTCCCCCAAAAAACATTTACTAAGTATATACTACGGGCAAAGCAGATTAGGAGATACTGGTGACAATAAGACCAAACAAAAAACTCCCAAAAAACAAAGAAGGAGCTCTCATTCTACTAGATATAAACTCTCTTTGTGTTTGCATGTGTATACGTGTGTGTGTATATATAAGTATGTATATATATGTGTGTGTGTGTATACATACACCACACACCTTCTTTCTAAAATTAAGAAGTCTCTAAAAAAAGGACTTAGTCATTTTTAATTTCAGCAAATAAAATAGTGCCCTGAATAGAAATTTAATTCAGTTTAACAGAAAGTTTTACATTATAACACTAATATGTTGAGCACCGTTTTCTTGCCCTTGTTGCTATGATTTTCTTTTCTTACATGGACATTTCATGTGAGTCTGATTAAATAGTAATCGATACATCTCCATTCCTTCATGTCTCTCAATTATCAGTCAGTGCTTTCTCCACTTCACAACCACACAAACCAATTCATATAATTTATAATGGGAATAATATCAGTTATGGTAATAAACCCAATTATATTTTCCATTTATGAGGAGATATAATTTGTTATTTATGGGGAAAA
Source organism: Notamacropus eugenii (assembly GCF_028372415.1). Classification (NCBI taxonomy): domain Eukaryota; kingdom Metazoa; phylum Chordata; class Mammalia; order Diprotodontia; family Macropodidae; genus Notamacropus; species Notamacropus eugenii. The sequence goes on along the minus strand of NC_092874.1, from coordinate 181,437,666 downwards.
TTCAATATTACCTTGAGTTTATTTTTGAATAGTGGATGTCTTTTCTTTATCTGTATAAGAAAATATAAACTTAAGCTCTATATTAGCAAAGATTTTAAAGTACTACAATTAAAAAATCATAGTATTTATGAAATAACCATTTCTAAGTTTTAAAAGAAATTTTCTAACATTTCCAAACAATTTTGTACTTTCAAGGGCAAAAGCTCAAAATATTAATTTTTCAACATTTCAATAGATGTATGGCAAAAAGTTCACATTAAGTCCAATTTAACCTTTCCAGAGTTTAAACTGCTCTAATACATTAAAAAAATCCACAATGATTTTACATTTAAAAGGAAAAAAACATTTAATACAGATGTTTATGGTGTATTTGGTTTACTCAAACAAGCAAGCTATTATTCTCTAAAGCTGTGTTAATAATTAGTATGGATTTTCAACAAAGATGATCATACCTACCAACAATCAAAGAGAAAAGAGAAAGAGAGAGAGGGACAGACAGAGGAAGGGGAGGAAGAGCAGGAGGAGGAGAACAAGAAGGAGGAGAAGAAGAACGAGGAGGAGGAGGAGGAGGAGGAGGAGGAAGAGAAGGAGGAGGAGGAGGAGGAGGAGAAGAGGAGGAGGAGGAGAAGGAGAAGAAGGAGAAGAAGAAGAAGAAGAAGAAGAAGAAGAAGAAGAAGAAGAAGAAGAAGAAGAAAATAGAGAGAGAGAGAATAAAGAACTGACAATTTATAAGTACAACAATAATGATGATACATTTCATCTCAATGAAATGATGGAGGTAGGAAGACTTTTATGGCCAGTTAACCATTGTGGCCCAGCAACATGCAAATGCTATCCTGGTTCCTTTCAGATTCCATAACACCTCTGCTTTTCTCCACTCCCCCCTACTGCCTCTCTCTCTCTCTCTTTCTCTCTTGGTGGCCATTAACTACACTGACAGTTTGACAGGCTGAAATAAGGAAATAAAACACTTAAACATTGTTTCCTGATGTATGCATTCATCTCTTCTGCCAAATACAGATATTGAGGAGATCCTTCACTCCTCCTGTCAGCTCACTAAATTACATGCCTGCTCACAGAGCAACACAACTCTCGAGTCACTCCTATTCAGTCACTATGGTTTCCTATTAGGCGATACAAGGGCTACTTCATATTCTTTAATGGCATCTTCCTCTTCTTGTTTTTAATGCTAAATTTTCTAAAGCTAAGAATTGAATTTTTTTAAAATTATAGTTCTAGTTTTTCACCTGTCAGAATCCAAGTTACTGCATAAATTTTATTTTTGCTTGAAGTTTTTGAATGATTTGAGATGAACAAAAGGGAATGAATACTAAACCACTAGTTAAACTTTACATCTTTTCTGACAGTCAAAAATGATTTTTTTTTAACTTTTTGAATACAAAGTAGGTTAAAAAGGAAATCGTCTGCAGATATCAACTAAAGAAAGAAAACATTTCAAAAATAACATTGCAGAGTTTGGTTTGGTAGATCACATAATGATATTTCTTACATTATGACTTGGAAATGGCCAACAATACAGGACTTCTACAGACACACACACACATACACACACACGCACGCACGCACACATGCACGCACGCACACACATACACACACACACAGCAGCAGCACTCATTTCTTCCAGTGTGGGGTGCTATGCATTAATCTTTGAGAGAAAAAATAGGTTAAAGAAAAGAAAATGGTGCCATGAATATATAGCCAAACATAGCGTAAAAATGTGATATTTTCTATTTCTATTTAATTTGCAAGCAAATGCTTGGAAGTAATCCTTTTCTTTGCATAATTAGGTATTTTTTTATGAGGAAGAAAATAACTACTTTTTTTTTCCCTAGCTCCTTCATGTTTTCTTTCTTTTTCAAGCCATTCCTTTTCACAGGATCATTAGATCATGGATATAGAGTCAGGAGGGACCTTAAAAGTCATGTAGTTCAACCTCCTCATTTTATGGATGAGGAAACTGAGGCCCAAAGGAGGTAAATGACTTGTCCAACGTACAGTTTAGTGATAGAGTTGGGAGAAGGGAAAAAGGAAGGAAATAAGCATTTATATGGTGCTTACTGTCATCTCCATTTTACAGCTGAGGAAACTGAGGCAAATAGAGTTTAAGTAACTAGCTCACACACCCAGTTAGCGTCTGAGACCATATTTGAACTTTCTGATGCCAGGCCCAGCACTTTCTTCACTGTGCCATATAGAAGATGGAAGGAGGAAGGGGAAGGGGACGTAATTTGAACTCAGATCCTCTCGCTCCAATTTCAGCATTCTTTTAATTGCACAATGTTTCCTTTCTTGCAACATAAATATTGGACACAGAAGATCAAAGAGTTTCTGTTACGTTAAACTGATTGTATTTCAGTCACTCTCAGATGCTACAGTTTCTTTTCAAGGTTTCATTTTAATAGCTCCTTTTAACTGTTTAAAGAAAAAGTATGTCATTCACATAAGACTTGCTAGGCTTCTTCATCTTACTCAGAACTTGTGAAGCTTCAACCAATCAATTAATTATTTGTATTGTTAAGTGCAGCAATTTCTTTTTTTTGGGGGGGGAGGGTTCTCATTTCTTACTATTTCTTTGTTTCCGCTGTTTGGCTGAATCTAATTCATAGAATACAATTATTTTTCAGATTAAATGGGAGTGAAGAATTAATCTTCCACAAAATATGGTTTGGGTTAACCAAATTCCACAGTAGGAAATATACAGTGTAGAGCACATAGGCAAAGGACTATGGAAGCCTAAAATTATTTAATACCTCTGCCTAATTTTTATGCAAATAATAATGAACACCTCATTTTATTCAGAGAAACCAAAAGAATCTCACAATAGGGGAAAATAATTTTATCTAAATCTCCATGACATAAATTATAAACTACTTAAGGAAATGGACTCCTTACTTTTCATACTCCTAGCCAACAATTCTATATGTATGTATGTAGACATATTTGTATAAATGAACATATACATCAACATTCATAATTACATATGATTTTAAAGCATTTTACATTTGCCTGCATGATTTGCCAAGTTTCTTGTTCATGTTTCCCTTGCCTCCTGTCATATCACCTAACCAATGGAAAACATCAATAAAATCATTAAGACTTTTCTCTTATATTGATGTTACAATTTTTTGGAACTTTTGACAACATGTAATTTCAAATGCAGAAGTGAGGTAGCACAGTGCCCAACCTAGACAGGCATTGTGTCAAGAAGATGAGTCAAGAAGACTCATCTTTCTGAGTTTAAATCTGACCTCAGGCAGTTACTTTCTTGTTTGTAACCGCAGGCAAGTCATTTAACCCTGTGTGCCTCAGTTTCCTCATCTGTAAAATGAATGGGAGAAGGAAATGGCAAATCACTCCAGTTTCTCTGCCAAAAAAACCTCAAATGGGGTCACGAAGAGACAGAAACAACTAAAATGACAAACAGCAAGAAGTTTCAGATGACTATATCTGGGGACTTGTAAGTTCTTGTGACTCTCAAATGAACAAGCAGTCCTATCTGAGGAAGTAAATTTTGTTTTTGCCATCGCCCACGAAAAATATATTGAATAAAATCAGTCATCGTTAATGTTATCAATTAAAATGAAAGAAAAATGCAATTAAATTTCATTTGGAATTCAAGAGTATGTCTAAGATCCTATCTTGATGAAATAGATCTCAACCAACTTAAGTACTATCTTAATGAACTCTGAGGCCCTATCAAAATTACTTCCCTCTTAGAAAAAGTTACCTGAACTCCATGGTCCTTCTGACCTTCTTGCTCCACATGAGCTGTGACAGGCAGAATCTGGTTCTTGATTCTTCTGTCTCTAAGATGTCAAGAGAAACACTATGCTTTCTACTTTCTTAATAGTCTTTAAAATTTAAAGAATATACTTTTTATCCAGCGTGAGGGAAAAGAATTTTTTGTTACAAAACCTAGGTGACACAATGAATAAATAGAGTGCTGTACTTACAGTGAGGAACAAGGTAAAAATCTGGTATCAGGCATTTCCTAGCTATGTGACCCTGGGTATGTCAGTTAGTCTCTGCCTCAGTTTCCTTATCTATAAAATGACTATAATATGACTAACATATGTGTGGATCACACAAGATAACATGTTTTGTTTTATTTTTTAAGGTTTTTATCTCGCAAATCTTAAAGAATGTGTACGTGTGTACGTACACACCTACACATAGAGATGCTAGCTATAATAATATTAATCATTATTATTATCTATGCTTACAGCTTATGTAGACTGAAAATATTTTGGAATGGATTTTCAATAGGGAGGATCTATCTACTCTTGTCAGAAGCTTTTCTCATTTCAGAGGGAATAATCACTTTTAATAACTCTAGTGGCACAATTTGCAGAATAATACAGAAAAATAGGAAAAGAGTTTAAAAAAACAAGGTAGGTTAAAAACAGGGAAGAGATGGGAGAATAGAAAGAGAGAGAGAGAAGGAAAATAAATGGAATTTATCCATTTTAATTTGATCTTTGATGAGTGTATGCATTGCCTTTAGCCAAAAGTTTCCCCTTCCAATACTGTAATACATTATTTCTGTTCTGTTTCCTCCCTATATGGGCTAAATCTAGAGGCAGTGAGCTTGGCTATGCATAAGATTTCATAATTCCTTCACAAAATGAATGAATGAATGAATGTATTATTGTGTTTTTAGTTATTTATTATATGCTGACCAATGTGCTGTGTTCTAGGGATATAAAAATCAGCAAGCAAAATTGTTCCTGACATTAAGGAACTTATGTTCCAACAAGGAAGACAACACATTAAAAAATAAGTTCATTTTTCAAGTAGAAGGAAAAAATATAAACTGAAGTTTACATCACCATCTTTATCATTATTTATTTAACTGAACATAGACTTTTGTATTACTATCATAAAACTTGCTAGTGTGATCTGGGAACAACCATATAAGTTAGAATGTTAGAATTAAAAGAGAAAGTGATTAGGAAGGCAGATAAAAATAATTAGGAAATAAGAGAATGTTGGCAAAGCAAGTTGATAGGAAAAGTAATCATGAAAGAAGCCTTCATGAAGCAAAGCACCTACTTTGTGCCAGGCCTATGCCAAAGTCTGAGAACCCAAATACAACAGTGAGGTCATTTCTGCTCTAAAAGATTTCACATTCCACTAGGCAAATATAACATGCCCATAGACAAATAAAAAAGAAGACAGACTGAGATATACAGTGATTAAGTGATCACAAACAACTAGGAATCAGGACAGGCCTCTTCAGAAAGAAGAGAGGACTTCATGCTATCTCTATCTTTTCAAAACAATTTCATTTTTAACAAATGATTTAGTATATGCAGGAGTTTTTTCATGTGTTTTTTTAACTAAAGCATCTTATATTTCTATATCACAGAGTCTTGATATTAATGACCCTGCTGTAATAATGTGAACTAGTGGGCCACATTACTTTCCTTTGAGCTAGTAACGATTACAAAAGGGCAGGGCACCAGCAAACTTTTTAAAAATTGCATATGAAGAACTAGGGAAATTATGACTCTGGAGGTCAAACGCATGAAGTCCACAGAGTAAATTGTTAATCACCAGTCCTTTCTATCTATAACTGATATTTAATAAGTATTGTCTGTTGACTTGCCATTTAATTCCATTTAAAATAATAATGTACATAAATATTCAAAGAGGCTACCACCTTCTTTTGTAGAATCTATGCTAGAGAATAATAAAGTACAATACAGATTCACACACTAAATGCATGTGATCCATTAACTGAGTTGGTTAGCATGGTATTACTGAGTCCAGAGTCTTAGGTTAAATTTTCCATATGAGCCAATTAGTTCAATTCCATTGCATGGCCATAAACTGCCCTCTGGAGCCAAGGAAGCTCTCTCCAACTTGGTCGTAACAGAAATCAGGAAATAAAGCCAACAAAAAGGAGAAAAATATCAAAATTTACTTCTTATTTCAGTGTGAGCCTTACATTATTTACATAAGAGGACAATATCATTTATATAACACGGTTTGTTCTGAAAGTTAAAATTAAGGTATTTTCTTACCATTTTAACTCATAAGCTCTACATTTAATATTCATGACAATGCATGAATATATTGCAGTTTGGAGGCTATTTACTGTTTTATGTGGGCACATGTAATAATGACTCACGTTACATAGCAAATAACAGTTCACAAAAGACTTACCTCATAGTATTCCTTTCAGGTCATTTTATAAGAATGAAAACTCAGTTTCAGAGAGAGAAAGTAAGATACCAGAGCAAGACTGTCTCTCTGTTCCAAGTTAAAGTGCTTTTTTCTACTGACCTATTTTAAAAGCACAAGCCAACACACCCACACAACTCTCTCACTATTGTTTCACCTATTTTGACCTAATAGCCATGATCACTTCTTTGGCACTCTGTTCTATGACGATACTCTCCTTTTGCCCTATTCTTACCTGATTGCAAAGCAACATGGCAAGCAAGGGCCTTCATCTACTCCCCACAGGCCCACAAGTTCTCTCTGTCACCACAGGAAATAGCCAGGAATCACAATTTCACAATATGTAAACTTCTACTGTGAGCTTCTTAATCAACCTGAAAACTGTCATTGGCTTTATTTCTACTTTGCTTTGTTGCCTTATTTCCTGCAGGGTCCTTCAGTGTGGGTGGGGAAGTAACTAGGTAGGCAAATATGTTGGTTTTGAATGTAATGTTATGCCTGTCTTAATACAAATATAGATATGAAGGTGAGATACAGATTTTTCCTCATGCACATACTAGGAAATACTTTCACAAATTTGCAAGAAATAAAACTTTAAAATAAAATTTGTGGTTTCACTTTAATCATGAAAATAACCCCCTGGAACTTCAGTAATGTTTTCTTTTCGGTACAAGAAAAAAAATGGAAATGTACACTATTGCAAGTCTATATAAACATACCACATTTGGGCCTCCAATCTTTACACATTCAGAACTGCTTAAATTTAGCCTGTGTTTACATAATAGACACCACTAGAATTTTAAAATCTCTGATCTGCTCAGCTGATTTGTGTTGACTATGGCCAATCAAAGTGATTGCACAGAATCAGTCCTTAATATGGGGGTGGGGGAAGTGAGGTGAGAAGTAAATGAAAAACTGTATCAATGCAACTGACTAGGAAACTGCTATCTGAAATTTACAATGTAAATATAATAGAGTCCTGCTAGACCACAACTAAGTATTAAGATTTACTTCAGGGCTGTAGAACTGGATGAGCATATATAACATCAGAAAAAACCCAATATGATCATACTAGTCAATGACATCAGTAGCAGTCTTCTTCCCTAGGATCAATGTTGTATTTTACATTTAGCAAGTTCAATTTTCATGTCTAAAAGGTAAATTTTAAAAGATTTTAAAGTTCTTTGTGTTCTCCCTTTCCCCCAGGAAGAAAGGCATATCTTCTATCTAAAATACTATTAATAGAAAATACAACTATTACTAATCAGAATAATCATTAACATGAAGAAACCACAAAGTACTAAATGACTGCTAACTCCTGAGTCTCAAAACAAGTCATGAACTGTGCTAAATATATGCATGAAACATACTATAATTTTACTTCTATTCCTTATTTTTATATCCACTCAGTACAATTTTAATAATTCAAGTATATTTACAGGTAAATCATTATTACTTTATTATCTGCCTATTGAGTGAAATCTCAATTTACCTAAGAAATAAAATGTCAACCAAGTTCTATCCACTTTTCTTTAATAGATCTTAATTCTACTTTGATTCCGCATCACTAACCTAGATCTCAATTTCATTGTAAAAAAAAAAAAAAAAGATATTTCTGACATATTTTTGAGGAAAACTGCTTGACTTTTTTATCTCTTTCTGGCTGTCCTAACCTTGGAACTCTGCCAATATGTTCTCTAGTTATGCATGGTTTGGATACTTCTGTATATATCTTACCCAGGCTTACCTAAGTTACCAGCTCAGTAGAAATAGCCTAAGAACAGTAAAGCCTTTATACTTCAACAAAATACATGATATAATATGTACAACCAAGTACAGAATTTATAGTAATAACATTTATATATCATGTTACTCTAAGAACAATATAATATATAAAATGTCTACTGTGTATACATATAGAGTGCTCATAAATCATTTACATTAAACAGTGTCAGCAGGGAAACACAACTTTCCCACTAGATTCTGCATGATGAGACTAATCAGGTTTTTTAAAGGGAAACACACACATTCACACAATAGTCCAACTTATTCTCTAATTCAACTGAGTTGGACAATATACCCATAAATGGGTGTAGGTGTCTATGGCATGATTTAGAATGCCTATGGAACATCTCTGGAAAATATAAGGGTTTCTTTGAAGTAGAAATATATCCCTAAAGGTGAGGGAATATGAAACAACTTAAATCTGGTTATCAATAAAAATCATCCTTTTAATTTTTTTTAGACAACAAAAAATATAAAAAGATCCTAGATGATTTATTGATGCTATATTTTAATCTCATGACATTGAAAGAGATGCTTTGCCTTCAAGATAAACTACACACACACACACACACACACGCACACACACTCACATGCGCATACACATGCATGCACAGGTAATGATGGATGCTAACAAAGTCCATAGAAAGGGACCTTAAAATGCATAATTTTTCTCTGCAAAATCACAGCTCATTCTACATTTGTCAAAGTTCTGCATGTTTAGAAATATAAACTAAACAAATCCTCTATTTGTTAAAGCAGCTAAATTCAATGCTGGGGAATTTTTCAAAATTTCGCTTTTGTATAAGCATAAATCTTATCTAAACATCTCACCTCTACAATTCTACCTAAAGTCTTAATCAAATGTTTACTTATTTTTGCATAGTCAAAATAAACTTTGTTTTTAATATTTGGTGCCTTTACTTTAAGCTGTCACCAAGTACTACAGAAGAAAATGCTTCATTTCTCCTATAACCCTAAATTAATCATTTGGTCTGCTTTAATTCAAGTTGGAGAAAAAAATTTAGGCATTTCCCCTTCAATCAACACACTTTTTAATTTAATAAATACTTTACAACAATGAAGATTTCCTTGTATTTATTAATCAAAATTCATACATTATATTAATCTTCATGTGGAACAACCATAAAAGCATAGAGCTAGACCTGGAGATAATCCTAAAAGCTATATACTTCAATACTCTCCATTTCAGAAGTGAAGAAACTGAAACCACAGAAATGTTAAGTGATTTTCCTAAAGTCATACAGATAATCAGTGGTCGACACTCTGCATGCAGAACTCACTGCTCTTGAGTTCCTTCACCATTCTGGTTGATTCCTTTTCTCACTGTACTTCCTAGAAGAGAATGCAATTCTTGACAAGATGCCTGAACAAGGCTGAGCTCTACCAGGCTAACACCTAGCAAATTCTGAACATTGTGCCTCTCCCAAATGCAGCCTTGTTTGTATTAGCACTGTTGACTCACAGTGAGGCTTTAGTTGAGTAAAATGCTTAAATCATTTTCAATCAAAATGTTGCTTTACACTGCCTTCTCCATTTTTATTTCAAAACAAGTACCAGAAAATCCTAGGAAGACAGAGAAGTAATGTAGGACAAAGATCCCTTTTCATTAACAAAATAAATAACAACAAATCTCCCACATGCTAAGAAAACAAAACAAAAACAAAAACAAAAAAACAACAAATGATTGGAAGAGGAAAATTGAAAGCACTCACCACAAGATAATTCTTACAAAAAAGCAATTGTTCTCTTATTCCCATTATTATTTGATACAGTTCTAGAAACGATAGCAATTTCAGCAAAACAAGTCAAGAATTTAAAGCATAAATACTGGCAAAGAGGAGATAAATTTATCACTATTTGCAGATAACATATTTAACTTAGAAAACAGCAGAGAACATATCTGTGATAAGAGTTCAGAAAAAAACTCAAAAGAATTTGGCAGAAATTACACTCAAATCACCATCTTCCACCATATTCCACAATAAATTCAAAAAGGCTTTACATTCTGAATATTAAAGACCATGCCATAAAAAATTAGAAGACAAGCAGATTTTTTCACAGCTATGGTCAGTAAAAAAAATTCTTAACTAAATGGATAGAGGAAATTACAAAGGATAAAACAGGTAATTTTGATTAAATGAAACTGAAAACCTTTTGCACAAATAAGAACTGGCTGAGTGATAAAAATTCTTTGTATCAAATATCTCTGATAAGGATTTGGTATCCAAGATATATAAACAGGTGAAAGAAACATATGAGACTGAAACTATTCCTGAATAGACAAAAGGGTAAAAGAAATAGGTCTTGAGAGAAGAATCACAATTAGCAAATACGTATGAAAGAATTTTCTACATCATTTATAATAAGAAAATACAAATCAAAAACATCCTAAGAGCTCACCTAATAGCTAGCAAATTGGCAAAGATGAAAAAAGATGAGAATAGTTAATACTGAAGGGGCATTTGAAATACAGGCAATGAGGGAAGAGCCAAGAGGGTGGAGAAAAGGTGGAGAGTCATCTGATCTCTCCCCTGAACCCTTCCAAATCCCTCAAAAGTAGTCCCTCAAAACAAATTTTAGAGAGGCAAAACCCACCAAAGGATGGAATGAAACAATTTTCCAGCCCAAGACAACTTAAAAGCTCAGCAAAAAAGATCTGTTGTACCAGGTGATAGTGGAATGCATTCCAGTGCAGGTAGCACCCTACCAAACCAGTAGTATGTCTTAGGGGTGACAGAATTAGTGGCATCAGTGACAGTTTCCAGACCTCTCAACACACAGATGGTAAGGGGTCAGAATTCACCCATCACCTCCAAAATGAAAACTTCTAGGAATAATACAGTCAAATCCCAGAGTTCCCAAGTCAAGGAGGAAATATTGCAAGCAGCCAGGAAGAAACAATTCAAGTATCATGGAACCACAATTAGTAGCTTCTACATTAGAGGAGCTAAGGGTTTGTTATATGCTATTCCAGAGGTCAAAGATACTAGGCTAACAACCAAGAATCACATACCGAGCAAAACAGAGTTTAATTCTTCAAGAAGAAAAATAGATATTCAACAAAATAGAGTACTTGCAAACATTCTTGATGAAAAAACCACAGCTGAACAGAAAATCTGACTTTGAAATACAAAACTCAAGAGAAGCATAAAAAGGTAAACAGGAAAAGAAAATCATAAGGGACTTAATAAGACTAAACTGTTTGCATTTCTATAGGGGAAGGTGATACTTGTAATTCATAAGAATTTTGTCATTATTAGGGCAGTTAGAAGGAGTATATATGAATACAGGGCAAAGATGTGAGTTAAACATGAAGGGGTAATATTTAAAAAAATAAAATTAAGGGATGAGACATGAATGTACTGGGAGAAAAGGAAATGGAAAGATAGCATGGAGTAAATTAGTTTACATAAAAATGACAGTTAAAAAGCTTTTACAGTGGAGGGGAAGAGGGGCAAGATGATGAGAGGTGGATGAACCTGCTCTCATCAGAACTGGCTCATAAAGGGAACAACATACACATTCAGTTAGGGTTAAGAAATATATCTTACAATACAGTAAAGTAGGAGAAGAAAGGGATAAGTGGGGCAGGGGAGCTTATAGAGGGGAAGGGATATTGGGGGAGGTAAAAGTCAAAAGCAAAATACTTTTGAGGATGGAGAGAATAGAAGGAGAAGGAGAATATAATAAATAAGGGGATACAATAGTGGGGAATACAGTTAGCAATACTAAATGTGAAAAAAAACTAAAGCAAGTTTCTCTGATAAAGGCCTCATTTCTCCAACATAGAGAGAACTGAGTCAAATTTATAAAAGCTGATAAACAGTCAAAGGATATGAAGAAGAATTTTTCAGATGAATTAATCAAAGCTATTCATATGAAAAAATGTTTTCAATCACTATTGATTAGAGAAATGAAACTTAAAACAACTCGGAGCTACCACCTCACACCTATCAGATTGTCTAATATGACAGAAAAGGAAAATGACTAATGTTGCAGGGGGAGTTAATTAAGAGAAAATTAAAACACTAATGCATTGTTGATGAAATTGTGTACTAATTCAACCATCCTGAAGAACAATTTGGAACTCTGCCCCCAAACCATGCATATCCTTTGACAAAGCTACTAGGTCTGTACTCCCCAAAAGATCTGAAAATAAAAGGACCTATAAGTACAAAAATATTTATAGAAGCTCATTCTGTGATGGCAAAGAGTTAGAAGTTTAGGGACCATCCATCAGTTGCAAAATGGCTGAATAAGTTATATATGATTGTGATGGAATACTATTATGCTATAAGAAATGACAAACAGGAGGTTCTCAGAAAACCTGGAGAGATGTACATGAACTCAGGCAAAGTTAAATAAGCAGAACCAGGAGAACACTGTACATAATAACAGCAATATTTTATGAAGATCAACTGTGAATAACTTAGTTATTCTCAGCAATATAATGATCCAAGACAATGCTGAAGGACTTATGATGATGAAAGGTGCTATCAATCTCCTAATAAGAAACTTGTAGAGACTGAATACAAATTAAAGCACACTTTTTCTTTACTTTCTTTATTTTCTTGGGTTTTGTGTCTGTTTTTTTTCCTTTCACAACATGACTTACATGGAAATGTGTTTTGCATGACTATACATATGCATAAACTATGTCAAACTGCTTGTCTTTTCAATGTGGGGAAGCAGCAAGGTAGGGAAGGAGAGAATTTGGAACTCAACATTTAAAAAAAAGAATGATTGCTTTATATTTAATTAGGGGAAAATAAAATATTAAATTACAAATAAAAAAGTTAAGCATGAAATAAAGGAACAACTATTTTTCTATAAGTATTACATTGTGGTGACTACTTTCAGTGTTCCTTTTCCAGTCATTTCCTTATTTTTTTTTTTTTTTTGGCATTTGTGGTTGTTATTTATTTTTCATAGTGAGGGGAAATCTTTGACCTATGTTACTTCTCACTCCTATGTCTTCCTAGGATTTCTGAGTGTATACTTGTTCTTAAAAAATTAGATTCACAAAAACATGTTGAAGGCCAGGATGGAATGCAGTTGACAAGTTCAGGAGAGACCTTCGGGGACACTGTTCTTTGAGACTGTGCTCATTATCATCCAGAATAGCTCTCCATGCCTCCCACCCCCACCCTCACCCTCGCTCCCATGTTGCTGTCTCCTTGAGACAAACAAGAGAACTACAGAATACAAGGGATTTGTAAAATAGATGTCCTCTAGGCTAACAGTCTTTAACACAATAAGACTAGCCAAATCACTAAGACTGGAGATGAGCAGAATGTCACGGGGACTTGCGGTTTCTGTCTATAAATACCCTGACCCTTGGTTCAATAAACAAAGTTGCCCTATCTTTGTCTACCTGCCCGTGTCTTTCTTCTTCACCACATCACCGAGCCATGTGGGGATGCATGTCATCCACCACAAAAACAAAAAGAGCAGGCAATGCATCCTGATAATGGATCTCTGAATTAGTATAACCATTCTTAAAGTAATTTGGAATTTTGTTAAATAAAGCAGCTAAAATGTCTATGTTCTTTGACACTGAGATTACACTGCTAGCTTTTACCCCCAAGACACTGGAAGAATAAAAAGATAGGTTTTGTACAGGAAAACTATTTATAGCAACAAGTCTGGGGTAGTAAATTACTGGAAACAAAGGAGATGGACATCATTTAGGGAATGATTAAACAAATTGTGATATGTGAACATAATGAAAAATCCTGCAATAAGAAATAGTGAGCAAGGAGAATATCAAAGACAGAAAAGTACAAAAGACTTACATGAATTGATGCAAAATGAAGTAAGCAGAGCCAGGAAAGGAATATACACAATAGCTTCAATAATGTCAACAGAAAGAACAAAAACCTCACAAGAATCAAAAATGAATATTGTGATAATATAAATGAGCTTGGTGCAAAAGAAAAAAAATATGAGAAGACACCTCATCCTACTCCTTTGCAAAGGTGAAATGTCTCAAGGTATGAAACCACACATAGTGTCCATTTCCCCCATGTACTCATTGGTTTGCTAATCTTTTCTTCCTCTTTTTCTTTCTTTTTTTTTTTTTGGAAAATCCATGGATAAATGGTATGTCTTTCTGGAAGAGGAAAAGACAGGAATATAAGAGAAAATCGAAGGAATGTAAAATCAAAATATATCAATAAAGCCTATTTTAAAATAAAATAACCAGAAAAGTAGCAAAGAAACAAACTGAGACAATATTTTCAGTAAAGCTAGTAAAACGATAAAGATTAAAATGAAACAGGATAAAATAATACCAAAGTTCATCATCATTTGCATACAGCAATAAAAAAACCAATAGGAAATTACAGAAATTCCATTCAAAATAATTAGAAAATACAAAAAAAAAACCCTGGCAAATTAATTGTATACATTCAAGAAATATAATAACATAAAAACAATTTCAAGAAATAATGGGTGACTTAGATAATTGTTAGGTTGTTCATTATTCATAAGTGGACCATGCAAATATTATAAAAGTGTGATACTATTAAATTAATTTATAGATTTAAAAGTATTCTAATGAAATTCCCAAGGGTTACTTTACAGTAATGGTTAAAACTAACAAAATAATTTTGAAGGAATAAAATGTCTAGGAATTCAGTAGTCTATAACAAGTTCTTACAAAGGATGAATTGAAGGGACAGTAAAACTTCAGATGTCAAATTATGTGTTAATCAGTAATAATTATTTGACACTTTTTTAAAAATCAGAAAAGCGGTCACTGGTAACAGACTACATAAGTAAAAATGAGAAACAACCAAACTCAATAAATCAGTATTTGATGAATCTAAGAACATATATTACTAGAGGAAGCACTTCCTGTTTTACAAGAACTCTTGAGAAATCTGGAAAGCAATTTGGCAGAAAATAGGCTTAGACCTGCAATTTAAACCAATACACTCCAATGTAAAGTAATACATAGGCAACCTTGATATCAAAGATCACAGAAGCAACAATATTATTAGAGAAAATGTTCAATTTTCACAATTATGAAGATAATTCATAAGCAAGGCAAAGCACGGAACATGACATGAATAAATTTAATATTGAAGAACTTGTGCACAAACAAAACCAGGGCAGCCATTAATAAGAAGGGAAACTGTTGGTGGGGATAGGGGTAATGTTTGCATCAGATATCTCTCATAAGGCACTGAAAGTCACTATCCCTGGGGAATTAACACAAATATAAAACTAGCATGCCACCCCAAACGGATGTGGTCAAAATTTATGAAGAACAAATTTTCAATCACTAATAATAAGAAAAATGAAGATCAAAACAACCTTGAGATTTCACCTCACATCAACAAGTTAGTAGAGAGGAAAAAAGATGGAAAAAATCAATGCGGACTGTCTACAGGAATATAGGCAAAGTACACTAATATAATATTGTTAGAACTGTTCATTGGTACCTTCTCTAAAATACTCTGGAATTATGATTTAAAAAAGTGAATACAATGTCTATGCCCTTTCATCCATAGATACCGTGGCTAAGATCATACTTAAAGGATGTCAAAGATGTAAGGGTAAGCTCCATGTATACCAAAAGAGGATAAATTGGAGGATAAATTGGAAAGTCAGTGGAAAAAACCTGAGGGACCTGTGTGAGACAGTAGAGTGGTCTGGTCCCAGCCCCAGGGCAGCAGAAAGGGTGGAGAAGCCTGCAGCAGCAGCAGCAACTGTTTCTGGAGCTCTAGGCATACAGATTTTGGGAAAATCAAGTGGCTGATAGTACACCTCTCAAACCCAGTGGAAGCAGAGAACTACCTTGACAAACTAAATAGCTGGGAAAATGAGCAAAAATCAGAAAAAGAATCAGACTTTAAGAATCAGAATCTTACTTTGGTGACAAGGAAGACCAGAGTATACAAATAAAAGACAACAAAGGCAAAGCCCTGACATCCAAGAACTCCAAGAAAAATATCAATTAGTGTCAGGCCATGGAAGAGCTTAAAAAGGATTTTGAAAAACAAGTAAGAGAAGTAGAGCAAAAATTGGGAAGAGAAATGAGAGCAAAAAAGAAAATCATGAAAAACAAGTCACCTGCTTGCTAAAGGAGACCCTCAAAAATGCTGAAGAAAATAACGCTTTAAAAAATAGACTAATCTAAATAGCCAAAGAAACCCAAAAAGCCAATGAAGAAAAGAAGGCCCAAAAAATCAGAATTGGCCAGATGGAAAAGGAGGTCCAAAAGCCCACTGAAGAAAATAATTCCTTAAAGATTAGAATGGAAGCTAATGGTTATATGAAAAATCAAGAAATTATAAAACAAAGCCAAAGGAATGAAAAAAGAGCAGACAATGTGAACTATCTAATTGGAAAACAACTGACCTGGAAAATAGATCCAGGAGAGACAATTAAAAAATTATGGGACTACCTGAAAGCCATGATCAAAAAAAAAGAGCCTAGACATCATCTTTCAAGAAATCATTAAGGAAAACTGCCCTGATATTGTAAAACCAGAGAGTAAAATAGATATTGAAAGAATCCACCAATCACTTCCTAAAAGAGATCCCAAAAGGAAAACTCCTAGGAATATTGTAGCCAAATCCCAGAGCTCCCAGATCAAGGAGAAAATATTATAAGCAGCCAGAAAGAAACAATTCGAGTATTATGGAAATATAATCAGGATAACCTGAGACCTAGCAGCTTCTACATTAAGGGATCACAGGGCTTGGAATATGATAGAGGTCAAAGGAGCTAGGATTGAAACCAACAATTACCTACCCAGTGAAACTGAGTATGAAACTTCAGAGGAAAAAATGGAATTTCAATGAAATAGAGGACTTGCAAGCATTCTTGTTGAAAAGACCAGAGCTGAATAGAAAATCTGACTTTCAAACAAAAGAATCAAGAGAAGCATAAAAAGGTAAACAAGAAAGAGTAATCATCAGAGACTTACTAAAGTTGAATTGTTTACATTCCTATATGGAAAGATTATATTTGTAATTCTTGAGACTTTTCTCAGTATTTGCGTAGTTGGAGTGATTATATACATATAGACAGAGTGCATAGGGTAGGTTGAAAAGGTAGGGCTGATATCTAAAAACATAAAATTAAGGGGTAAGAGAGAAATTTATTGGGAGAAGAAAAGGAGAAATAGAATGGGGCAAATTATCTCACATAAAACATGCAAGAAAAAGCTTTTTTCAATGGAGGGGAAGAGGGGGGAGATGAGAGGGGAAAAGTGAACCTTACTCTCATCACATTTGGTGTAAGGAGGGAACAACATGCACATTCAATTTGGCATGAAAATCTATCTTATACTATAGGAAAGTAGGGGGTAAGGGGACAAAGTAGGAGGTGGGAGGATTATAGGAGGAGGGAAATGGGAGAGGAGTAATTAGAAGGAAACCCTTTTGAGGAGGGATAGGGTCAATTTATTCTATTCTCAAGAAAGAAAAGAATAAATGGGGGGCAGGATAGGATGGAGGGAAATATAGTTAGTCTTTCACAATATTACTGTTATGGAACTGTTTTGCATAACTACACATGCATAAACTATATTGAATTGCTTTCCTTCTCAGTGGGAATGTGTGGGTAGAGAAAAAGGAGAGAAGTTGGAACTCAAAGTTTTAAAAATGAATGTTAAAAATTGTCTTTACATGCAACTGGGAAATAAGATATATAGGCAATGAGGTATAGAAATCTATCTTTCCCTACAAGAAAATAGAGGGGATGGGGATAACAGAAGGGAGGGATGTGATAAGGGAGGGTAGACTGGGGGAAGCAGTAATGAAAATGCATGCTGTCTTGGGGTGGGTGAAGGGGAGAGATGAGGAGAAAACCTGGAACTCAAAATCTTGTGCAAGTGTCCGTTGAAAACTAAAAATAAATAAATAAATTTTAAAAAACAAGATAAGGGAAGAGAGAACATTGTGTTCTGAAATTAATGTCAAATAAATTTAAAATGCATTACTTAAAAAGGAAAATTTAAAAATCATGATTTTAGGTTTTACAAAGGAGCTTTATCAGTCTCAAAATCCTTTAATAATTTTACTTCTTAACTGAACATAACAATGATTTGTATAACATACATGTTAATATACCATATAAATTATTAGAAATGTATAAGTCCCATCTTTAAAATGAAATTAAACTAATCTATGATTTCTTTCTCAAGGATATTGTGGTAGGTAATTGAAATTAAAATGAAAATTATGACTTTGAGACTGAGGAGTAGGGGAGCTGAGCTCTCCCAACATTCTCCTTCAAACAATTTTAAAATAACACCTCAAATAGAATTCTGGAGTGGCAGAGACAACAAAAGGTAACAGTGAGACATTTTTTCAACTCAAGACAATTAGGAGGTCAGAAAGAGAGATCTATGACACAGAGTTGGAGACTAGACTTTGGTCTTCATGAATGAAATACCAGGTCCTGGATAGCAGCCGTATCAGGTTTGGAAGCTCTCAAGTCAGAGATGATGATAGGAACTGACAACTGGCCAAAAAAGATTATAAGGGACCCCTGTGCTAGCCCTGGATACAGAACCAGATGTTGTATGGCAACTCTATTACCTATAACATCTTCTAGAACACAATTCAAAGGTGGAGAGGAGCATTTTTGGTGAAAGGGAGGACAAGGCATGAGGGGCAATACTGCTTTAGGTCACACAGGATCAATGACCCCAGAGAACAGTACTGTTTCTGGTCCCAAGGAATCATGAACTCTCAGGAACAGTATTACTGCCAGGCCCAAGAGTTCAGGGACCCTAAGGAACAGTATTGTTCCTTGTCCTAAGGGAACAGGGGTATAAAGAAGCACTGTCTGTCGAAATCCCAAGGAATCAGGGGCCCTTTCTGGTAAAGGACCAGTGCACAGGCCAGGAGAGCAGTGACGAGACCTCTCCCCAAATCATACCTCCTTGGAAGTATGCCAAACTTCAAACACCCAGAAATAGTTCTGAAAAAATAGCAATGTGAAAAAGACTGAAGTCAATGATCCCATCACACATCAAGAAACAATAAAAACAAAGTCAAAGAAATGAAAAAAATAGAAGAAATGTGAACTATCTCATCAGAAAAACAACTGTCCTAGAAAATATTAAAGAAAGATAATTTCAGAATCATTGGACTCCTTGAAAGCCATAATTAAAGAAAGAGCTTAGATATCTTGTTTCAAGAAATTTCCAAGGAAAACTTCCCTGATATTCTAGAACTAGAGGGTAAAATAAAAATGGAAAAAATACACCAATTACCTCCTGAAAGAGACTCCCAAATAAAAAAAACCCATGAATATTATAGCCAAATTCCAGAGCTCCCAAATCTAAGAGAAAATACATCAAGCAGCCAGGAAGAAAATATTCAAATGCCATGGGCAGGATCACACAAGATTTAGTAGCTACCATGTTAAAGGATCAGAGGGCTTGAGATATGATATTCCAGAAGGCAATAGATCTGGGATTACATCCAAAAATCACCTATCCAGCAAAGTGAGTATAATCCTTCAGGGGGAAAAAATGAATATTTAATGAAATAGAGAACTTTCAAGCATTCCTTATGAAAAGAACAGAGATAAAAAGAAAACTTGATTTTCTTTTTGAGTTATTTTCAACTTCTAAAATATTTTCCAATTACACATAAAATAAGAATTTTTTTAAACTTTTGAGTTGCAAATACTCCTTTTCGCTCCCACCCCAACCCCTTTTTGAGAAGATAAGTGATTTAATATCCTGCTAATCATTTCTTATAGCACAATAACATTTCATCACAATCATATACCACAACTTTTTCAGTCATTCTCCAATTGATGGGCATCCTCTCAATATCCTATTCTTTGCCACTATAAAAATATCTGCTATAAATATTTATGTTCTTTCCCCTTTTCTTTGTTCTCTTTTGCATACATATCTAGTAGTGGAATTGCTGGGTCAAATTGTATACACAGTGCAGTAGCCCTTTGGGTATAGTTCCAAATTGCTCTCCAGAATTGTTAGACTGGTTCCCAACACCATCAACAATGCATTACTGTCCCAATTTTTCCAGAACCCTACCAGCATTTGTCATTTTCCTTCTCTATCATTTTAGCCAATCTGATAGCTGTCATGATATCTCACAGTTGTTTTAATTTACATTTTTCTAATCAGTAGGGAATTAGAGCATTTTTTCATATAACTATTGATAAGTTTCACATATTCTATTGAAAACTACCTGTTTATATCCATTGACCATTTATCAACTGGGGAAAGACTTTTTTTTATAAATCTGATTCAGTTCCCCATATGTTTGAAAAATTAGACCTTTATCAGAGAAACTGGTTGCAAAAAAGTGTTTTCCCAGCTTCCTGTTCCTTCTTCTGATGTTGGCTTTACTAGTTTTGTTTGTACAAATTTTTTTTTAATTCCATGTAATCAAAACTATTTTACTTCCTGTAATCTTCTCTATCTCCTGTTTACTCATAAACCCTTCCATTATCCATAGATCTAATAAGTAAACTTTTCCATGCTCCCATAACTTATTTATGATATCACTCTTCATATCTAAAATATTCATCCATTTTGAATTTATCTTGAATACCTTTTGCCCTAGTAATAACACTACTAGGTCACAGACCCATGTCTGTGATTGTGATGGAATATTATAGTGCTATAAGAAATGATACACAGGATGATTTAACATGAATTCATGCAAAGTGAAATGAGCAGAACTAGGAAAACATAGTATACAGTGTCAGCAATATTGTAAGGATGACCAACTCTGATTTGAGCTATTCTGATCAATGCAATGAACTAAGATGATTCCAAAGGACCCATGATGGAATATGCTATTTACCTTCAGAGGAAAAGCTGATGAACTCTGAAGGCAGATTGGAGTATATTTTTTTAAACTTTCTTAAGCTTTCTTGTTTGATATTTTGTGTTTTATTTTGTAATATGGCCAGTATGGAAATATATGTTTATATAACTTTATATGTATAATTGGCATTAAATTGCTTGCCTTCTTAAGGATGGTGAGCAGCAGGAGGCAGGTAGAGAAACTGGAACTACAAAATTTTTACATAAAATTAGAAAATATTTAATAAAAGAAATAAAAATATATTTTAAAAAGGTAAAAATGTACTCTAGCAGTAATAATATATTTCTTATGATTTCAAAAGTACACTAATACAGTATTTCTGGGACAACATACATATATATGTATATATGGCAAAAATTTTATTGATAAATTAAACAACTTTCCTGAGTGAAGTATCTCAGGAACCTAGCTGTAGAGTTGAATTATGTGGTATACCTGGATGATAACTGAGAATCTTACTTCTCTCTTCTTGACTACCTATCCTTTGAATTACATCACCTAGCCACTCCCTAGTTCAATAACAATTAACATTGCAACTAGACAAAAAGAAGTTGTTGATCAAAGGAATCTGAAGATGACTTCATAGCAACAGAACTTTAATGTCAATATTAGTCACAGTCTGTTAGTGTCCATAAAGAAGATACATCATAACTTAGTACTCAATGAAGTTCCAAAATGTATTAAAGTGGTACAAAACCTAAGAAATTACTGAGCTTAAAAATAGAATATAGGTTCTTTGGGATTTTTTCAATAAATTTAAAAATATATGTTCTCCTAGGTAACTATATTTCATTGATGTTAATTGATAACACATACCCACATTAACCCTTATAGAACATAAGCATCTTGAGGGCAAAGAACATCTCATTTTTTGCCACTATATTCCAAGTCCCCGAATAGAGATATTACCTAGATACATAATAAGTGTTTAATTAATGACTTTTTGCATTGAATTAAATTTTACATACTTTCTCCCCACTTTAGTGTATTTACATAGTAATAAATACAACTGCATTTTATTCTCAGATGGAAGTTTCATTTTGACTAAAATATGATCTATCTATTAAGTTCAGAGTTTTTGTATGTTGAAGAAATGTAAGTTAACAGAGAATACCTATCATCTTTTAACAGATTTATTTTGTAGCAGAAAGTAAACATGAAATGCTTTCAGATTTCTGAATTTTTTAAAAATCATTTAGAAAGAGAAACCTTTTTGTTCAGTGAAAGAATTGAAAAACTCCCAGGCTAAATATTTCTCCATGTTAATAAACTGAGAAATCTAACGAAAAAATACATTATATAATTTGCATTTTTTCATCTGCTTTTCTGGTTACCAATCATTTTCAAATGAGTATAGTTACTGGCATGTGGGGTTTTTCCAATATAGCTGCAAAAGTTTTTAGCAATTATTTTATTAAAGTACTAGGTTTCGCCAATATTGTTCCCCTATTGTTCCAATTCTTCTGATATAAAATTTGGAATCATAAATTCACAGTTTTAAATGTCTGTCCTTTAAGTAGACCTAGTTCAATTTATATATGAAAAGAAATACAAACCCCAAACATAACTGACAAGTGGTCATCTAGCCTTTGCCTGAAGACTTTCAGTGAGAGGGAACTCATTATTTTCTGAAGCACCCCATTCCATTTCAATTAATCAAATAGACATTTATTAAGCACCTGTTTTGTGCCAGTCACTATGCTAATTAGGCTTTGGAGATAGAAAAAAAGGCAAAAGTCCATTCCTTCGAGGAGCTCATGACCTAATAGGGGAGACAACAAACAAACAAACATAAACAAAGTCAGCTAAACACAGAATAAATAGCACACAATTCTTAGAAGGAAGGCACTGGATTTAATGGCATTTGTGAAGGCTTCCTACAGAAGGTAGGATTTTAGGTGGGATTTAAAGGAAGCCAGGGAGGGCAGTCATCAGAGCAGTGGAGGGAGAGCATCCTAGGCATGGGGGACAGCCAGAGAAAATTCCCATTGTCAAGAGATGGAACATCTTATTTGTGGAACTGTCAAGAAGTCAGTGTCACTATCAAAGAGTATGTTTCAGGGAGTAAGATGTAAGATGACAGGAAAGGTAGGAGGGGATTGATTATGAAGGCCTTTTAATGCCACACAGAGCATTTTGTATTTGCTCTTGGAGGCAATAGGAAGCCACTGGAGTTTATTGGGTAGGGGGTGACATGATCAAACCTACACTTTAGGAAAATCACTTTATTGGCTGAATGGAGGGTGGACTGGAATTGGGAGGGACTTGAGGTGGAAAGACCCATCAGCAGGCTACTAGAATAATCTGGGCATGTGATGATGAGAGCCTGCACTGGAGCATTGGCAGTGTCAGAGGAGAAAAGGGGGAATGTTTAAGAGATGTTGCAAAGGTGAAATAGATAGACCTTGCCAAAAACTTAGATGGGCAGAGAGGAGGTGATTAGGATGTTGCTGCCTTCTACAGTAATAAGGAAGGAAAGTGGGAGGCTTTAGGGCAAAAGATAATTGAGTTAAAGATGTCTACTGGAATTCCAGTTCTAGATGTCTGAAAGGAAGTTAGAGATTTGAGACCGGAGGTCTGCAAAGACTTTGAGACAAGACAGGTAGATTGAGAATCATCAGCATAGAGATGGTACTTCGATCCATGGGAACTGATTAAATCACCAATAAAGTAGTATAGAAGGAGAGGAGAACAGAGCTCAGGACAGACCCTACTGAGGTGAGAGGGCATGATCTGGAAAAGGATTCCACAAAGGACACAGAGGAGTAGTCAAATAAAAGTGTAGGGAAACCAGGACAGAGTGGTGTACCTAAAACCTAGAAAGAAGAAAGTCCCAAGGAGATCAACTAAGGCTTCTGAGAGGTCAAGGAGAATGAGAATTGAGGAAATATCACTGGATTTGACAGCTAAGAGATCACTGGTAACTTTGGAGATAGCAGTTTTGTCTCTGAATCTGAATTGTCAGAAATTAAGAACAGAGTAAGAGGAGAGAAAGTTATAGATAACTCTTAATGTTACTAACATTTTCATAACATCGAGCCTAATTTTGCCTCTTTGCAGCTTTAACAAGTGGTCCTGGTTTTTGTCCTTTGGGACCAAGTAGGATATGCCTGATCCTCTTCCACCTGACAACCTCCAAACAACTGGAGACAAGTAACATCCTTTCTCCCCAAGTTTTCCTTTTCCAGGTTGAACATTCAAGTTCTTTCAATCAATCCTGGCTGACTTACTCTGGATGTTCTTCAGCTTATCAATGTCTTTCCTAACCAGTAGTATCCAGAAGTGAAGAAAATACTCCAGAAATGGTCTGACTAGATATTAATGAGTACAGCAGGCTTGTCATTTACTAACTCCTGAAAACTGACTCATTTCAATAGTTTTTTGATAGCCACATCACACTGCTGATTCATATTAAGATGATGCACTAAAACCTTCAGATGTTTTAGACAAAATAGTATCTAAGCATGTCTACACTATTTAAAAGTTGGGTTTTTTAAACTTATATTTAACAATTTAAATTTATTCCAATTTTTATTTCATCCTTTGAGATTTTGCTCAGTGATATAGTTTTCCAAGAATTTTTGGAGCCTGGCTCTATCACTTGACAACTGAAGATTTAGTAATGGCACACCTTTATTCAGATTATTGTTTTTAAAAAATATTAATTAGCAAAGAGACAAACACAAATTCTTGGTGATGCTCCACTGGGAACCTCTTGCCAAGCTAATATGGAACCACTCAACTAGTTTCAAATCCATCCATTTGTACTATGATCTTATAATAGTGCTTTATCTTTCCCACCAAATCAGTGGCAACAAACTTTATCAGTTATTTTGTTGAAATCCAGGTAAACTATATAATTCTACCTGTCCCCAACAATAATCCTATGAAAAGAGACAGAATAAGTTTATTGTGTCATACTCTGTCCTTGATGGAATCATGCTAGATTTTTAATCACCAAATCTCTCTTTAATGAGTGCTTTTAGCATGTTCCCTAAAATAGAAGTTATCATTGGCCTATCATTGTTGATTCTACTATTTTCTCTTTTAAAAAATACATTTAATGACTATAGTGAAAATATACTCAATAGGAAAGTATATGTAGAACCTATACAGAATTGTATGCAGTCGTGGGGAGGGAGGGAGGTAGTGGGGGGTAGGTGTGGGGGGGATAAAATCTCAATTGTATGGCAGTGATTGTTAAACATTAAAAAATAATAATAAAAAAATCGAAGCATAAAAAAATAAAGAGGGGGTTGGAAAAATACCAAGAATAAAATAAAATGAGAAAATTAGAAAAAAAAATACATTTAAATGACAGTATATATCTACATGACAACAACAAAGAAAACTGAATGAAAGGTGGAAGATTCAACAAATCAAATGGTTATTTATGGTCATATGAGCAAAATAATGAGTGTATTAATTTTCCTCCCTTAATCAACTGAAACGGTGATTTTTCTTTGAGTTTCTGGAGAGAGTCATTAGAGAACCTTTTTTTATTAATTCTTTCTGCTGTTGAAATGTTTTTGTTAAGTACAATATCACTGTACTCTTTCTTGTCTAGCATAAGAAAATGATACTCAAAAGTACATCACCATCACCGAGAGAACAAAGTAGAACTTGTTAACTTTTTCCTATTTTATTTAACAGAAGAATATAAGTTCTTTTCCTTTTTCTTTCTCGAGTTAGTGTAAATCTAATAGTACCACTGTCTCATATCATTATCATTAGACTACTAGTAATGCATGACACTCATTTTCTTTCTTCCTTTAGGGCACAGCCATAGTTATTTTACTCATTATCCTCAAAGACTGTGGACTTCAGTACAGTAGGTTTGAGTATGTTTATTTGTGTGTGCTCATACACATATAATTTTACTTTCTCTGATACACGATTACAGCATTCTATTAAGACTACATTAATCCATTCTAACATTTTAGATCTTTATAAATTAAAAACTCTTGGTGACATTTTGTATTACCTACAGTCTAACAAATTGGCTAATGAGATCAGTTTAATCAGAATAATGTCGTTCTGTCCAAAGTTTTCTATTGGTAGAATGCCAAGACAAAAATAAAGCAGAAATAAGTGTCAAGATAAATGCAAAAAGACCGCCATGAACATAATTACAGCCTATACACCAACATCTGTTGCAGAGAATGAAGAGGTAAAGAAAATCTATGAAGAATGCTATAAGACTACATTATGAAATCAATACATATTTCAAGACTTAGTGACTTCAGTGAAAAGTATGGAACAGGCAATAATGAAGAAAAGTGTGTTGGCAAATATGGATCAGGACTAAGCAATGAGAGAGTTCAAAGATTTGCAAACTATAAAGAAGCCTCATAGTTACACATTATGAATATTTTCTTTGGGGAAAAGTTCAGAAGGTACAGGATATTGTGAACACTAAATAATATCACAAAATGAAACAATTATTTTTAAAAGATAGGAAATTACCTGCTACTAATTTTGAAATAATTCCTGAACCATATGACCATATACAGCAAAACCAATTATTTGTTAGATTAAATACTAAAAATAGAAAAAAGCTAAAAAAAAAAATTAAAACTTACAAAATACATAGAACTTAACTAAGACATCTGCTACCTGGCCAACTTAAACAAGTTACTGATGCAGGAAAATGTGATATGGATGAGAAAACTGATGGCAATAATTTCTTAAGAAGATAAAGCAATTTAAATTAATTGGTATAATAAAAATACCAAAGAGTATGAAAATCATCTTAATCACAAAGATTTCTCATTTTCCAACTAGAGAAATATGGCAGAAAAGGGTCTCAATAACTTAGAATATAAACTCATTTACAAGGACCTAATAAATAATGAAAAAAATTATTAAACAACCCTCCCCACTTTCTGTGCAGCATGTTAAATGCAGGGGATATACATAAAAGATAAGAAATAGTCTCTGCCCTCAAATAGTTTACATTTGAATGAAAGAAGGCAAGATATAAAAGTAAACTAGAAAGTGGAGTGGAAAGGTTAAGGATCTATATGATGACATGGTTTGAAAATGGCCAGAAATCAATATGGAAGCCACAATCTGGAGTAAAATATGACTACAATTCACCTATCAGATCCTGGAATTCCAGGGTCAGAGCTCTCTCATTTGGTGGGAGAAGGCTGAGAAGTATGATGAAGATGGGAGGAGTTCAGGCAGCATGATTTGGAAATGACTGGGAATAATCTTAAAGGGGAAAAAATGGTGAAAGATTGTAAGTTAGATTGTCTAGCAAAACAGAGAAACAGAGAAAGGTTAAAAACAATTTTTAAAAGAGCTTAACGATCAACACAATGAAACAAAGTCAATCTGGGGGTATTTAATGATGAAACTAGGAAGAGAATAACAACTGGCAAAAGACTGAAAAGATCTATGAATATACTTACAACAAACTTTTCAAAAAACCACCCTGGACCATGGAATTATCACACTTGTTCTCGTTAAAATTCTAGGTGTTCTTATAAAAGAGGTTAAAAATACTTTTGAAAAAAACAGAGAAGTGTAAAATATCTGAATAAGAACAAGTGCAGACAAAGGATATCTGTACTAGAGGCAAAACAACTAAGTCTTGTAATGTCAACAACACATCTGATTATCTAAACTGAAATTCACAATCTTAATATAAACTAAACACATATTTAATAATGCACAACTGGTTTTAGGTAGATCCACTGACCTAAATGTTTCTGGTTCTTATGATTTATAACTCCCCAGTAAGTTATTTGTTTAAAAGCTACATTTATAGACAATAGACAGTTTAGCATAAATGGTGATTTGGGGAAAATTGACTGATTGAGAAGGTTGCCTTTTAATTTAATCACCTAGGTAATAGAATCAAATCATTATTTCCCTAAACATTTCTAATAATTTGACACCTCTGTATTTTAAATCAGTTATTTTTAGAGATTACCACAGAGATTATTGTTTTATATAGCTTTCTGCAGAAACAAAAAAATTAATTATAATTAAAGGATTGAATGGATGAATTCTTTTTGGTTTAGGGGTGTTATTTGAATTAGCATTTATAAATATGCAAATATATAAATACACATATATGTGTGTACAGATACATATGTGTGGATGTAAATGTATATTTATATATACATGCGTATAAATTATATAAAAGAAAGAATAATTATCTGTGCATGGCTATATAAAAGACACAAAAAGCACTTTATGATCAATTTTCTACCCTTACTAATGGTATATAAAATTACCACACTGCTCACTTCTTTGGATTAAGGAAAGTATATTTCATACTTCATAAATCACTTCCATATATATTAGCTGATTTGTACTAGTGAAAAATTTTTATCCTCATTTTACAAATGAAGGGACAGGATCACATTTTCTAATTAGTTTCCCTGCCTCAAATTCTTCCCCTCAGCTGTCCAGGTCACTTCCCCAAAGTCTAGATCTAACCATATCACTCCCTTTTCTCAATAAACTTCAGTAGCTCCCTATTATTGCCAGGATCAAATGCAAAGTCCTCTGTTAGACATTCAAAGTCTTTCAAAAGTTGGTCATTTTGTACCTTTCAAGTTTTCTTTCATCTTAGTCTCCATTTCATAAATTCCCTAATGCTAGGTACACTGGCCTACTCAACATTCCTTGACTATAATATTTTATCTCCCAATTACATACCTTAGTACTGATCTCCTATGCCTAGAATACTTGATCTCCTTACCTATACTGGCTCTCTTCTTATGGTCCTTACCTATACTAAGTCTTTCCTTAAAGATGCCTCAAATTCCACCTTCTTCCAGAGTCTCTTCCTGCTTCCTCTTTTGCTAGCTCCTTCCCTTTGAGATTACCCCTACGCTGCATATATTTTATATATTATTTACACATACTTTAGAATATAATCTCCTTAGGAGCAGGAACAATGTTTTCTTTTCCCCTTCTTTGCATCCCCAGAGCTGACAGTGCCTGTCACTCAGTAAGTGCTTTTTGACTGTTGACTAAGTGACTACCCAACATTATACAATGGTAAACTGCAAAGCAAGGACTGAAAACAAGATGTATCAGCTTCAGGTTCAGTACTTTTTTCACTATAAATCAAGGGACATGAGTTTTGAGGGAAGTCTCTGGACATCCAGGAATTATAAGGTTACTAGACAGATGAGGGAGATGGTACAAAAAAGTAAAATGGGAAACTGAAGACAAGTGGTGCAACTGAATAGTTTTGCTGAGTTACAAAATATTGTTCATAATAATATGGGGATATATTACACCAATGGAGATCATTTTTTAACTAAAATTTCAAGTGGCAAGTCATAAATAAAAGCCACATTTAAACCCATTGCAGACTGTGCTACAGTTATACAATTCTAATAGTATAATTAACCAACTGTTGTTCAGTTGTTTCAGTCATGTCTGACTCTTTGTGACCTTGTTTTGGGTTTTCTTGGCAAAAGTACTAGAGTGCTAGCTCCCTTTACAGATGAGAAAACTGAGACCAACAGGGTTAAATGACTTGCCCATGTAAGTGTCTGAGGCCAGATTTGAACTCATATCTTACTGATTCTAGGCCTGGCACTCTAGCCACTGTGCTACCTAGTTGCCCAATTAACCAAAAATACTCACCAAATCAGTCAATGAAGAAACCTTCATTCATTAAGTATCTACTAGGTGCTGGGCATGGCATTGTGTTCTAAGGATACAAGACAAAGTGAAAAAGTTCCAGCCCTCAAGAACCTGATTGATTTTGCTGTCTTAGAAGAGAACTGCAGAGGGCATTAGACAATAAAATGTATGTGCCAGCTTCTGACTTCAGAGCTGTCAAATATTTTCTAGTGGAACTGAGAGATTCTGTGACTATGCTGGCAGTCAGAACTTGAGTATTCAATCTTTATTATACTGTTAGCCCCCAAATTTTCCCATTCTTTTAACAACACAGAATTATATACAGAATCTCAGAGTTGGAAGTAAATAGGTCATGTCATCCAATTTAACTTCATTAGGAATCCTTTCTATAACATTCCAACAAGTGGTTATCTAGATTTGACATTAAAAAAAAACACTTTACTAAAGGATTTACTTCTATAAGTAGTCCATTCTACTATTGGCCATATATCCAATACATATAATTTATAGTTCTATGTATAAATTTTGGATTGTGTACATTCCACTTCTTTTACATTCATAAAAGTTGCATTAGTTTCATAGGCTTTTACTATCAAGTATACAAAATTAAGGAGAGCTGGTCAGTTAAGTGAAAACTATACTTTTAAATACTCTAAAATTAGAATGCCTAAGTAATTTCATTTATGATGCAATAAACTCTGACCTTTGTTTGAAGACATACAAAATATAAGAAATTTGGTAGGCCATGTATCTTTAAAATGGTCTAAGGAAATGGGAATGTTATGTATTCTATTCTTAATATCATCCAGTACCCAGCTGATTTAATTACTGAGCACCTACAAGTAATTGCTGGGGTTTAGGAATACTTTTCACTTCCCTTTTGCTGGCTTTATGAATGCCAAGAGTAGGTATTTTAGATTAAAGGAATACATTAATAAACATCTTTGGAAAATCCGTCATTAAGTCTGATTTATGTTCAGTTGCCTGCAGTACTTCAAAGAAATGCCACGCTATTCAAAAATATTGCATGTTGTTTCTGCCACTTTGCCAATGTTATGACACCATGTGCAGCATTGCAATATCAATATTCTTTTGTGATAGACTAACTCTCCCCCAAAGCCAATAGATAGTAAACCTCTTATGTACATGTGAGCATCAGTACGGTAACCCTCAGATTTACTTACAACAGTGATTAATGGCCATCCATTTGTAAATGCAGTGTCTCAATAATTCCTTTAGGCAATCAATTGATTCAAAAAATTATAACATTTATCTTTACAAGGAAAACATCTGATGAATATTGTTTTATGAAAATAAATGCTTTCAAAATTAAAACAATTGCCATGACGAAGAGACATGCAATTTCTCATCGAGGGCACTTATTAAATTGATTGGGGCAACATTAACAGCAGTTGTAAAATTTAACCTAGTTAGTATTAAGACAGTTACTAAACATATACAAATTAATGTTATAAGGCTGCAAAGCATCAACGTCGACCAACTGGTATTAAGAAAACCTACTGTTTCAATGTAAGTAACAGCAAAAAAACTTTCATTAATTTAATCTTCCATATTTAAACATAAATACATGAAAAGTTTACTTTAGTAAATAATTTACTCTTGATTCAATTTACTGCATCACCTGTATGCTATTTTAGCAGTTCACATGGGTCAGACAACATTTTGTCTAAAATTAGCATTAACTGAAAAAGAAAACAAAATCCTCAGAGAATGTGACAGTTCAACCAAGGAAAAAGAGATAGAACACCCTATAGAACTGCACAAGTGACTAGGTAGTCATTCAAGTAGCATTTATTCAATAAAATAACCCAACCATTTAAGTTTTTCTACATTGTTCAAAGTATATACATATGTAATATATTCAGATATACATGTATATCAAAAATGTGCATAGTGCTTCTCCTCAGGCTGGCCTATATTTTTTCTTAGCTCTGTCCATATTTCTATGGAAAACAATTAGAAGGAAGTGTTGGTGAAGACATAGAGAGTTTCAGGCCTTCATGTTATTAAAGAAGCATTTTAAAATAATATTAATTAGTTTAGCTTTTGTTTAAAGGATAATAAATGGACAATCTGAGATTCACTGGTATGATAGGAATATCACCAGTCATTGTAGAAAACTGTTTGTGGAAAACTCATAGGAAGGTATGAACCAGAATTCCTGCTATGATTCTGTGGAGAGAAGGTTGGACTTCTCATCAGGAAGACCTGGATTGGAATTCTCCCCTATGCCTAGATAGTTACTGTGTGACCCTAGGGAATCACATAATCTCTCTTGGCCTTTTGTAAGGTTGTTGGATACGATCATCTCTAAGGTTTCTTCTACTTTATGATCCTAGGATGGGCCTGTTCAGATAAGATATTATCTGCATTACCCAGTAATGAAGACAGTGCAAATTCAGAGAAATTTCAAGCTCTTCAATAGATTATCATTGTAATTGCTGTCTATGTTGTCTGTTTGTAGTCATTCATTCATTCAAGAAACATGTATGTAGTGCATACTAAATGTGGTATAGTAGGTGTTAGAGTGGACAGATGCAAAAATAAATAAGGCATAGGGTTCACCCTCTAAAAGCATACAAGTAATAAAGAATAAACATGCACAAAGGCCAATCCATCAATTGACAGATGTTTATTAAGTTTATATACCAAGTACTGTGCTGAGCCGAAGATTTAAAAAAGAGGTAAAAAAAGTCCCTGTCCTCAAGGAGTTCACAACTTAATGAGGAAGACAACATGCAAACAAACACAAGCATATCTCAGAAATATTGTGGGCTCAGTTCCAGACCAACACAATAAGGTGATTATCATAATAAAGCAAACGACACAAATTTTGTGGTTTCCCAGCACATAGAAATGTTTATTATATTCTATTGCATGTGCAACAGGAGTATGTCTAAAAATGTATGTATCTAAATTCAAAAATATTTTATTGCTAAAAATGTTAATAATAATCTGAGCCTTTGGCGAGTCTGTGGAAAGCTTTGCATCAATGTCGAGAGCTGCTGACTAATCAGGACTCTAGGGCTGGGGTGGCTGTACCTATTTCTTAAAATAAGCCAGCAGTGAAGTTTGATGCAGCAATTGGCTCTTCCTTGACTATTTAGAGGCTACTAATTGGTCTAATTTCAATACTGTTTTGTCTCAGGGAATAGTGAGGCCCAAAGAGAAGGAGAAAGATGAACAATGGTTGGACCCACCTGGAAATTAAATTTGCCATCCTGTACGGGTGAGGCCCATAACACCCCAAAGCAATTACAATGGTAACAGCAAAGATCACTGATCACAGATCACCATAATATAATAATAATATTGAAAAAAACTTGAAATATTGTGAGAATTACCAAAATGTTACAGAGAGACACAGTGTGAGCATATACCCTTGGGAAAAAATGGTGCCAACGGGCCTGCTTGATGCAGGATTGCAGCAAATCTTCAATTAAAAAAACACAGTATCTGCAAAGTGCAATAAATTACAATAAGATAAAGTATGTCTATGTGTGTATATATATATATATGTATATATATATATACACACACACACACACACATAATGTGAACTATATATATAGGATAAAAAGGAAATCATTAACAAGGGAAGACATTGAAATGAAGAAGATCTAGAGAAGGCTTCCTTATAGAAGGTGGGATTTTGTTAGTACTTAAGGGAAGCCAGGGAGACCAGTGTAAAGAGCAGAGGAAGAAGAGGACCCCGGGAATGGGGGATAACTAGGGAGAATGTCCAGAGCCATGAGATATAGTACCTTTTTCCTAGAAAAAAGCCAGAAGGCCAAAGGCACCAGATGAAAAAATATTGGGTGGAGAGCACGGTGTAAGGAAATTGAAAAGGTAGGAGGGAGCTGGGTTGTGAAGGGCTCTGACTGCCAAAGAAAGCATTTGGATTTTATCCTGAAGGCAATGGGAAGTCACTGAAGATTATTGGTGGTGAGGGAGAGGGGTTTAATGTGACCTAAATTTTAGAAAAATCACTTTAGTGGCTGAATGGAAGATGGATTGAAACAAAGAAAAACTTGTGGCACACTGACCCACCAACAGGCTACTGCAATAATCAAGGCACACAGTAATGAGAGTTATCTACCAGAGTGGTGGCAGTATCAGAGGAGAAAAAGAGGAATATTTGAGAGATATAGCAAAGATGAAATCAACAGGCTTTGGCAACATCTTAGATATGGAAAGTGAAAGATAATAAAGAATTCAAAATGACTCCTAGGTTGCTAGTCTAAGCGATTGGACAGATGGTGTTGGCCTCTAGAGCAACAGGAAAGGTGGGGAGGTAGGGTTTAGAGGGAAAGACAAGTCCATTTTGAACTACTGAGTTTAAGATATCTACTGTATATCCACTTCAAGAAGTCTGAAAGGCAGTTGGAGATGCAAGATTGGAGGTGAGCAGAGAGACTGGAGGATAGATAGCTTTGAGAATCATCAGCCTGGAGATGGTAATTAAATTCATGGAAGTTGTTGAAATCTCCAAGTAGTATAAAGGGAGAAGAGAAGAGGGCCTAGGACAGCACCCTGAAGGGTACCCCCGTAATAAGGGTACACTTAGTGTTAGAGGGCATGATTTTGAGGATAATCCAAGAAGACAGAGAAGGAACAGTCAGATAGGTAGGAAGAAAACCAGGTACAGCGCAGTATCCTGAAAAATATTTTCAGCTATCTCAGGCATTAAATTTGCCAGCTAAGAAATCCATTTAAATCAAATATTTGCAAAATATGACTGTGTAGTAAAATTTTCTTGAAAAACAAACAAATGAACATTCCCTAAAGTATGTAGAATGGAATTATTAATCATTAGAAACGTCACTGAATTAAAAATCAATTTGACATAGCATCTTTTCTCAATAGCCTACATTATCAGTTTAAATACTTATATTAGTTCTTATAAATTCATTTGAATGACAAATTTCATATCTGATCAATTAACCCTCATAATTCATAAGGATTCCATAAGCGTGAAATATATTTCATTAAATTATACATGGTGCTAATGTCATCCACAAAGTCCTAGTTTTATGTCAATAGTGGCAACTATGGGTTCCTATGCTAAGGGAACAAAACTTTGCGCAATTTCTGCCATGACGGAAAGGTTTCAAGAATGGCCCTGGCAACAAAGAGAAGCTTCTTTCTGAGAACCAACCTAAATAAATATAGAAGGACTCATCACCAACAGTCTGGTCACTTACTGATGAATGAAATAGACATGACAATTGACAAAATAAAGAAAAATATAAAATGGCCTTTAGTCCTGTGTGCCTCTCCCTTCTGATTCTGCCACAATACTGGCAGAAAGGAGACAAAGAATTCCAAGGAATACGCAATTTTTAGACTTACTATAAACTATGATTTGAGCCTGAGATCTGACTGCTAGTCACATATAACTCATATAT
Organism: Notamacropus eugenii; assembly: GCF_028372415.1. NCBI lineage: Eukaryota > Metazoa > Chordata > Mammalia > Diprotodontia > Macropodidae > Notamacropus > Notamacropus eugenii. Next base: position 181,402,775 of record NC_092874.1, on the reverse strand, counting down.
AACTAATGTGACTGCTAGTCACATGTAACTCAAAGAAAGAAAGACATCCCTAATAAGCACCAAAATATTCATAGTTGCACTTTTGGGACAGCAAAGAGCTGAAAACAAAGTAGATGACTATGAAATGGGGAATGACTAAACAAAGTGCAGGAATGTAATAGGAAAAATGAAAATGAAAGATTCACAGAAGAATGGGAAGGCATATTAACTGATGCAGAGTAGAGTAAGCAGAACCAGGAAAGCAACATATACACTTGCTAAAATAATATGAAATATAAAAATAAAACTAAATCTTACAATTTCATTATATGAAGGGCCCCAAGGGGAGGAGGGACTGAATTTATGGTTGGCAACATAGGGAAGATCTGAGAGTTGAAGTTACAAAAAAATACATTTAAACTTTACATTAGGAAAACTTTCATAACAGAGCTATTCACCAATACAATGACCAGATGATAACATGTCTGATGTCATAGTGGGCATTCCTCTTGGGCATGGGACTATATCACTTCTGGGGTTCCTTCCCACTCAAATTTTGTGATTCTCTGGTTATAATGACTACCTTGCCATTGTATTTATTGATCCATTATGAATGAGAGACATTAAAAGGAGGCAGCATGTAGGGTATAGAAAATAAGCCACTTGTTTACCCCAAAACTCGATCCCACATAGGGTGGGGAAGGAGACTACTGAAAATCTGAAAGCAGTACCCTCTGATCATCTTTCTACCAGGATAGAATGGGACAGAAGCACCATATATTCTCCTTGTATTCATTGCCAAATGAACAAATCCTCTAATACTGTAAGTATATTTGAAGTAAAGATGAGGAGGGATTGGAAAACATTCTTTCCCAAGATTCTCTGGTGTGCACTCTCTTTTTTCTCTACACAGTATTAACTTCTGATTATGAGCCCATCTTGTTTTCCCTGATTCTCAGGTTATTTTGTATGTTAATACTAGACAGCAAAGAATTGTACATACCCATCCTGAGCTCAAAAACTCAGATATAATTTTCATCATTCCCTTCCATGATCCATTGGGCAACTAAGATTTTTTTCCAAAATTAATAGGCATATGCTTTATATAGACAAGAGTGGCACAGTAGCTAGAGAATCAGGAAAACCTTGATTTAAATCTCTTTCTTCTGACACATACTGGCTGCATGACCCTGGGCAATTCATTTACCTTCTCGATGCTCGTGGCAGCCTTATCTAAGAGCTGCAAGTTGCCAATCAAGTAACAATCGATATTAGGAGAAAATGTTTTCTCCTCCAGTAGTTCCCCACAGAAACATATCATAAGTCCAGTTCCTACTCTATGTTTTTACATATCCCATATTTCATACATGAGAACATTATTGAAATTCTAGATTTAAACATTTTTGTGTATTTTAAAGCATTCCTTAAGCATATGACAAAAATATTTAAATATGCAATGTAAAACTAACAACTTTTAACCATTTTATTTTAATGACTTTATTACTGACAATGACAATCATTCATCTATAGAGGGAAAACATATTTTATGTCACTTTATAAAGTAAAGGCAAAAAAAATGGGAGAAACAGAATTCTGTAATTATCTCAAACATTTATATTTGTCAGACTGAAGTGCCCCATAAAAGATGTGGTGTTTTTTAACAAACATAAACCCTGATTCATTATTTTCATAGGCACTCAATAAAATATTTAATAGTTTTTCATAGCAATTTAATATCTTCAAATAAGACGTTTTCCCCAAACTAATACTAGTAATAAAAGATAAGATAAGCCTCTAGGCCAAGTTTATGCTCTGATAATGCACAACGGTACCTACATAGACACTGCCTTTCTTACTCTTTAAAACTTTGATGCTAATCATGTCCCTGAAAAAGATTAAGCTCTTTAAATCTCATATTCTTTCACGAGAGCAACTATTGTACTTCAAAATATTTCTTTTGTTCCCTGCTTCCTCCAAACCAAATTACTTCAACCTTTTCCTTATCCCTTGAAAACTGTTGCCTCACAAGATAAATTATGAAGAACACAAGACATCAATTTCATCAGAGCCAATCAAAAACTGATCACTTCCACTTTCCTGGCAGCCAAAGGCATATTCTCCAGCATCCTTTCCCTATGCCTGCCAAAATAAGATAGATGATCTAAAATATCAAATTCAATGTAGCTGAGATCATGAGAAAACTCCACCAATTAATTAAAGCATACAATTGTTTTGTTTCCCCTTATACAATCAAGGCACTGTATCATTTAGCTTCTCAAAGACTGGTTGGGGTAGTGAAAAGTGCTGAGGATTGGGAGATAGGAAACCTCAGTTCCAGCTTCAGCTCTGCTGCCAGCTCCTTTGGTAGCCACGGCCAATTTCCTTAACCTTGCTGGACCCTAACTTCTTCCTTTTTAAAATGAGAGGGTTCGGCTGAAAGATTTTTAAGTTCTTTCCTGCTGTAAAATTGTATGATTCTAACTGAGGTGGATACAGCTTAGTAATCAGCATTACTGATTCAAGATTTGAAGCAAAGTAAGCTACGAGATTTGTAAAGAAAAGGTCAAAGGTGAAATCAATATTACACAAAAATATTTTGAAACTATTGTTAAGTCAAGGACAGAGCAATTAATTGGTTTTTACTACAAAAATCCAAGTTAAACAACTGTAAAACTAACAATTTTGCACATTTAAGTATTCTTTATTCGTTAAAAAGAGCAAGGTGGTTACAACAAATAGATCAAGAAGATTGACCAACTGAACAGAAAATGGAAGTTTAGGTCCAGAAAGGACTTTAGAGATCATCAAGTTTCTAGTCTCCTAATCCAGTGCTCTAGATTAGCAGCACCATAAAGAAATTTTTAAAATGTTTTTAGAATGTTCCAGACCTCCATCTAAAATATGTGTCTTATAAATAAAAATTGACTCCTACTCTATCAACAAGTCACATCTTATTTGCTTATCAAGTCACACATAAAGCAGATTGGTTGGAGAAAAAGTTGTCAGACTTACATTTATAACAAGGAATAGGGGCAGTCTGGTGGTACAGTGGAGAAAGTACTAGGTCTGCTATCCAGAAGACTGGAGTTCAAATGTGACCTCAAATACTTAGTAGCTAGCTGTGTGACTTTGAGCAAGTCTCTTACCTTCTGTTTGCCTTCATTTCCTCATCTGCAAAATGGAGATAATAAGTGCAGGTGTGTTGTGAGGATTTAATGAGATGATACTGGTCAAATGCTTAGCACAGAACTTGGCACATAGTAGGTAATATCTACAGTTCACTTACTATTACTCCCTGGAGTTTGACTTAGGACTTCTAGCTTCTATTTTCAACTCCAACACAGGTTATTTGATATAAGTTAGCTAGCTGACATAACTATGCCTCAGTTTCTCCACGTAACTTCTCCATTTTTATATACAGAATACCCATCGAAGATTTGCCAAGCTTAAGTAATATTTCAGAAAACATGTGAAATCCCAAATATCCATATTACCCTTTCTGACAAATTGAACAATACACAACATTTCCTTCGCAAATTTTCTTTAGCCTAACATCATATTTCCTATCATCATAGAGTTTAGGCAAAGATTATGGTAAAACATATATGTAATTTGCAATTCAAATAATATTTTTAATCTTAACAAATATCTTGATGGGTGGAAAAATAGAGAAAGTATCCCATATATCTGTCATTTGCAGAGCACATCACTCACTCCAGGGATCTTTCCCCAACTCACTGAAGGGGAGAGAGAGCCTTATAGCTTTAAAATGACTTCATTCCCATATTTACATATTTTTTAATAGGGCTATGATGAATCTCCTTCCGCTTGACTCCTATTTTGAGCTGTGATATTTTAATCTCCATTCTTGCTGCAACTTAGCAGATGAATGTGCAGTGTGACAGAGCTCAGAGGAAATAGTATAAATAAAGCAAAGTGGAGCTATGACATCTCACATTTTATAGCGTTTTTATTGTAGCCTAAGCATAAACAGAGCACAGCTGTGTTATACTTACTGCTGTGAGCACTCCCTCAACTCCAACCCCCTATTGCTTTTAAAAAGACAGTGCTCTTACTTAGAATACTTTGACTATGGGTAATATTGCCAACTACAAGGATAACAGGAGCATCTCCTCCCCCCCCCCAAAAAAAATCTTTATTCCATTTGCTTTTCTTTTTATCAATATTCATTTACTTCCTCTATGTCATCCTTCTTACCCAAAACTGACATGACCATGGCAGAGCCCATATTGCATTCTAGCAAAAGCATCACTACTATTATCTATTGGAAATGGGCTAGATATAAATACTATAATTTCTTTTCTTTCTAAACACAGGCACTGCACTGGAATAATTAACAGACAGTGTCTCAAAAGGTAATATAAAACTAGCTGGAAGTTTTCAAAATATTGCTCCATCTTAATGGAGACTTTCTTAAAGCAAAGGTATTTTTCATTTTCCAAGTCAACTTACTCATACGCATGCACCAACATAAAGTTAGAATTGGAAAGGAGTAAAAAGCCTGAAGCAAAATGTATATGGGTATATGGGGGAAGGGACTTATGAAGGAATTGAAATAAAAAAAAATGTGCACATTTACATATTCTCCAGTTGAGGTTCACAGTAAGTCAAGCACTAGTTTTTACAAGTCAATAATAATTGATGCTTCAAAGAAGGGTTGGGATCCCCAAACATCCGACTTCCTTCCAATTATTGGCAAATGCACAATTATAAATATAGCACATGTGCATCCTTCTATAAATCTGTGAACAAACTGGGTTTAAAAGACAAATGATCTTTCCAGGGAAATGGGGTATTATTAGGTGACTGGCATGGGATGCCAACAGAAAAGACATCCAAGATTTGACAAGTAGGCTATGTTTTTGGTTTATACCAAAATCGTAAGAGTACAGCAGGTGCTTATAAGCTTCTCATGAAAGTCAATGAAGATTCTTATCTGGTTGGGCTCCTGACTCATCCACCATTCATTTAATGCCTCCACATTTTAATGGAAAGGAAGGGAGATCTCTAGGATGTAGAGGAACACATGATGTCACAAAAGTCTACAACTATATATACTGAAAAATGTACTGATGTATGTACTGTATATACATGAACTGTGTGTACTCTACTGAACATACTATAGGTACTGAACATTCCAAAGAAATCTCCATTTATATGAAAAAATTCTGCAGAATACAATGAAGCAAAGTGAAAAGCAAATCACTGGGATATACATCAAGTGGCTTGTGCAGTGCTTCATATATGGTACTTACTATATGTTTGCAAATTTATTGTTTATCCAATGAACCATTTAAGCAATTCCTGCCTGACTGTTGGCAAGTCACATAAGATCCCTGTGTCTAGGCTTTCTCATCTATAAAATGAGGGCATAGACCTAGATGACCTCTGAGATTTCTTTCATCTGTACATCTATGATTCTACAATCCTGTGAACAGCTAGATCACAAAAACACCCAAACTACTACCAAAAAAAAAAGGAAAAAACACTACTAAGCAAGCATCTTGGGTTTTGTAGCTATCTATCCTCTTAAAATTGCTGCTCTGCCTAAATCTTGGTTTACCAAGCTATCAACACAGTGTGGGTATCTGGCTTTCAATTTACACTTTCGTTAGAGGGTTAGCAAAGTTCCTTTGTTATGTGGTAGGATTGTTGAGCTGAACTGTAAAGAAATGCGGCCTCATTCAGATTTATGAACTCCCTCCTTTCCTCCACTAAACTTGAATTTTATTCAACTTGCACAGCATACAATTTCATAAAGTGGGGACTGACAAATAATAAGATTGAGTTCTGTTATATATGCAAGAAAGGACATTGGTAATCTCAACTCTGCAAAAGTTTATAATATTTTAAATTAACCTGTCAGCTGGGAAAAGGATTTATTCCCTGGACTGATTATCTTAGAAGGTAAGCTTCCTAAGGGCTGGGGCTGTCTTACTTTGTTGTATTTGTACCCACTGCTCTTAACACACTGCCTGGCACACAGTAAAAGCTTAATAAATGCTTTTATCATTCATTCATTCGTTCGTTCGTTTCTAAAAGTCAGTTATAGATAGTTACCAGGGACCAAGAAAGACTCTACTTCTCTTGACATACTTTTTAAAGTAAATGTAAAACTGTAGAAGCACCCAAAGAAAGTTTCAAGAAACTACCAAGCAAGAATTAGTTTCAGTTTAGGTAAAAGAGACAAGGAAATTGGGTTTCCTAGCTCAAGACCTATAGAGTCCTTCCATCAGCCACTGACCAAATTTAGAGACCATATATGTACACTTACGTAAAAGTTTTACATTAATATATGTGTATATATGCATGCATACATGCATTATGTGTGTATGTGTATATATGTGCATATGTATATATAGAGAGAGAGCACATATGAATTAACCATAGGAAGATAACAATCCCCAGCATTAGGTATGAAATTAGGCATGTGAGTGGAGGCATAGGTGTGAAGTCTGAAAGATTCAGGTTCAAAGGTTCCCCCATCTACATACTAGTAATGTGACCCTGAATGAGACATTTACCTTCTCAAACTTGGTTCCCTCATCTTTAAAATGACACTACTCTACAAGGTTATTGTGAGGATTAAATGAGATAATGTGCAAAGAGCTTTGCAAACCTTAAAATACTATATAACTGTTAGTTGTTATCTTTAGGAAACGAGATAGGGAGGATCTGCTTAAGGCTTAAGGCTCCCACCCTGAGGTGGAGGCTCCATGAAGGCACCCTAACTCAGTAATCCCACCTGTGTGCAGATAGGGGCAAAAGAAATTACTGTAGCAAGAACTGCATCTTGAGAGGTACAGAAATTCCAATTCAGCCACAGATGGCAAAATGGCACTTCTGGCCATTACCACTGCCTGAGATGCCAGACACTGCTGCAGATCAAGTGGAGGCTTTAATTGCTGGCAGACTGCAATATCCTAATCCAGAGAGAGGAAAACAAGTGCAGCTCTGCATGCATCTTCATTTCTGTTAGTAACGAGGATTGTTCAAAATTAATACAGACCCATGTTTCTATCACTTTGGTGAGAGCTGTATGGTTCCTTTAAGGAACCCAGTTAAAGTGAAGTCCATTCTAGGAAGCCCTATCTAAATAGGATGCAGATTGTGTATGGAATAGAGAGACAAACAGACAGACAGACAGACATATAGATAGATAGATAGAAAGATAAGACAGATATGTGTGTGATATGAATATATATACACACATACATACGTGTATATACACACATATATGTGTGTATATGTATGTATGTATATGTATACATTCAGAAACCTGTCTTCAGTCAGAGGCATAACTAACTTTTAGAATGATACCTTGGATTCAGCTTCTCCGTAGCAATAGTCAACTTGCCTGTAATAATTACTTTCTTTTACACACAGCTCTATTTTCTAAAAACATATATTATAATGAAAAAAACTGGTGGAAGAGGGCGGTAGTCATAATATTTTTTAATTTATTTTTTAAAAATTAATTTTATTTATTTTCAGTGTTCCACAATCAGTACCATACAACTTAGATTATTATTTTTTCCTTCTTCCTCCTACATCCTCCCTCCCTTCCTGAAATGGTATGCAGTCCTATATAGGTTCCACACATGCTTTCCTATTAAATACACTTTCACTATAGCCATGCTGTGTAGAAGAATTAAAATGAATGGGAGAAATCATCTAAGAAACCAAAATGCAATAGACATTAAAAAAAATGATCTGCTACATTCTGTGATTGAATTCCATAGATCTTTCTCTGGATGTGGAAGGCATTTTGCCTTAGAAGACCACTGGGAATTTTTTTTAAGTCCTTGCATTGCTACGAAGTTCCAAGTCTACCAGAAAAAACTCTAGCACACTGTGGTCATTGCTGTGCACAAAGTTCTCCTGGTTCAGCTCCTTTCACTCAGCATCAGATCATGTAAGTCTTTCCAGGCCTCTCTGAAGTCTTCCTGTTCATCATTCCTTATAGCACAATAGTACTCCATTACATTCATATACCATAATTCATTTAGCCATTCCCCAACTGATGGGCTTGATTTCCAGTTTTTGGCCACCACAAAGAGAGTTGCTATAAATGTTTTTGTACATGTGGGACCCTTTCCCGTTTTTATGATCTCTTGGGGATACAGGCCTAGAAGCAGTATTGGTGGGTCAAAGGGTATGCATATTTTTGTAGCCCTTTAGGCATAGTTCCAAATTGTTCTCCAGAATGGTTGGATCAGCTCATAGCTCCACCAACAATATGTTAGTGTTCCAACTCTCCCACATCCTCTCCATCATTTATCATCTTCCTGTTCTGTCATGTTTGCCAATCCAATAGGTGTGATGTGGTACCTGAGTTGTTTTAATTTGCATCTCTCTAATCAAAAGTGATTTAGAGCATTTTTTCATATGACTATAGATACCTTTAATTTCTTCCTCTGAAAATTGCCTCTTCATATCCTCTGACCATTTATCAATTGGGGAATGACTTGTATTTTTGTGCATTTGACTCAGTTCTCTATATATTCTAGAAATGAGGCCTTTATCACCAACCTTAGCTATAAAAATTCTTTCCCAGTTTTCTACATCCCTCCGAATTTTGGTTGCATTGTGTTTGGTTGTGCAGAAACTTTTCAGTGTAATGTAGTCAAAATTATCCATCTTGCACTTCATAATGCTTTCTGTCTCTTCTTTAGTCAAAATTTCTTCACTTCTCCATAAATCTGATAGATACACTTTTCCTTCCTCCACCAATTTGTCCATAGTATCAATCTTTATACCTAGATTGTGTACCCATTTGGATTTTATTCTTGTGTATAGTGTCAGGCATTGGTCTCTGCCTAGTTTCCACCACACTTTTATCCAGTTTTCCAAGCAATTTTTGTCGAACAGTGAGTTCTTATCCCAGAAGTTGGGGTCCTTGAGTTTATCAAACAGTAGATTGCTATATTCATTGTCTACTGTGTCTTAAGTCCCTAGAATATTCCACTTGTCTACCCTTCTGTTTCTTAGCCAGTACCAAGTGGTTTTGATAGTTGCTGCTTTATAATACAATTTGAGTTCTGGTAGCGCTAGCCCCAGCATTTCTTTTCATTAGTTCCTTTGATATTCTGGACGTTTTGTTCTTCCAAATAAATTTTGATACTATTTTTTCCAGCTCTAGAAAATAGGTATCTGATAATTTAATTGGTATAGCACTAAATAAGTAAATTAGTTTGGGTAGAATTGTCATTTTTATTATATTGGCTTGGCCTACCCATGAGCAAATGATGTTTTTCCACTTACTTAGCTCTGACTTTTATTTGTGTGAAAAGTGTCTTGCAGTTGTATTCAGGTAAACTCCCAAATATTTTATAGTGTCTACCCTAGCTTTAAATGGGATTTCTCTTTCTATCTCTTGCTGTTGGACTTTGTTACCAATATATAGAAATGCAGAAGATTTGTGTGGGTTTATTTTGTAACCTTCAACTTTGCCAAAGTTGTTTTTTATTTCAAGTAGTTTTTGACTTGAATCTCTTGGATTTTCTAAGTATATCATCATATCATCTGCAAAGAGTGATAACTTAGTTTCTTCTTCGACTATTCTAATTCCTTCAATTTCTTTATCTTGTCTAATTGCTATAGCTAACATTTTTCATACCACATTGAATAACAGTGGGGACAATGGACATCCTTGTTTCACCCCTGATCCTACTGGAAATGTATCTAGCTTATCACCATTGTCAAAAGCTTTTTCTGTGTCTATTGAGATAATTATGTGGTTTCAAAACTAATAGTTTTCCTAATATTGAACCAGCCCTGCATTCCTGATGTGAATCCTACCTGATCATAATGCATTATTCTTGTCTTAAATTGCTGTACTCTTTTTGCTAAAATCTTATTTAAAATTTTTGCATCTATATTCTTAGAGAAATTAAGTCACAAAATTTTAAAATAATTTATTTCTAATTCTTTTATTACAATACCTTGAGAATTCATTTGACAGCAATTTGGTGGGACCATAGTTCTATAGAGAAACTGAGCTAGATACTGAGCCTACTGTCCCCCAGAGAATAAGGGATCATAAGGGAGACTTGAGGTGAGAGAAAATGTATATTTGTTCTTCCTATGTCTTTGAAACAAATAACTCTTTTGTAAAATCTACTCCATTTTAAGAGATTAAATGGAACTGACAGTGGGAGGGGGATGTTTAGGGACAGTAGGGGCTTAAGTCAATGACAGTAGAGAAGAAAACACCTGCAAATCCTTCTGGGTATCCTAATACCCTGAGTGGGAAATGTAGCCTATCTGGATGTGGGAGAGTGGGCGAGAGCATACTTACTACAAAAAACATAACTTCCTAATAACAAGAGCTGTCCAAAAGTGACATGGGCTGCTGAGGGAGGCACTGGGCCCCTTATTAAAAGGGACCATAAACAGTGACTGTGTGAACACTTTTGGAGAATATTTTAGAGAGTACGGGTTGGACTGAGTGACCTCTGAGGTAGCTTGCAACTTCAGAATTTTGTAGTATTGATTCTAAACACTTTGTAACAAGACATAAGGGAAATAATGGTTATGGCATTTCTGAATATCTATAAGCGATTTGAAATAAATAAATGTATATTATATTCCTTAACATTATTTAGATGTTTTTAGAAATCACAGATCCACCTAAATTGCTAGGAAAGAATAGTATTATTATTTGGGCATTAGCCACACACACACACACACACACACACACACACACACACACACACACACACACACATACACACACACTGCTATTTGAATATCACTGCAAATATACGTCCTTCTTTAGCTATTTAGACAGCTGAACAATGTGACTATGGGGACTCAAAAGTGAATTCTTTTCCCATTATGTACTTGACCTAATATTAAATATAGAACAGCCATCAAAATATAATTTTCAGTTTTCAAAATCATATAATGCAGCTACCTCTCTGAAATGAATCTACCTTTTGAAAAAGTTAAAATTAGCTCTTCCATAATCATGATCACTCAACTAGCCCTCAATTCTAATTTCTTTCACTCCTGCATTCCTCTTTCTAAACAGAACCTTTCTCCTCAAAAAAACAAAACAATACTCTTTTTGGAGTTTTTGTAATGACTACTCTGTGACTCAGAAAAATATTTTCAGGAAAAAGTTCAAATTTAGTAACTGTCTTTGCTCCCATGGGATGATGGACATATATATGTCATTCTTGTTCCAGAAAATACCTTTCTTTCTTATCCCCATCAGAACATAGCCTTTTCCAAGATGGAAGATAATAAAATTCTGTCATTTTTGAATTCTTTGAATTGACACAGTCTTTTTAAGGTTCTTCAAAGTACTTCCATACTTTTTTTTTCAATAATTCTCACTACAATTCTTTAAGGAACTTAGAGGCATAATGTTCCCTTTATGGATGAGAATGAATAAACTAAATCTAAGGCTGAACAGATTTTTATGAAGACTTTTTTTTCACATCTCTGTGAAAGACAGATTCTAGAGGGTAGATACTGTAAGTAGGAAGGCTAATAGGGTTTCTATTGCAGTGATCCATTGTCTGAGTAGAGAGGAAAGGATGAATGGGAGAAATATTGTAGAGGTTAGATTCAACAACATTGACACATAATTGGCTATGAGAGAGAAGGTCTCAGAGGAGATGAACCTAGGTGACTAGAAGGATAATAATCCCTGGAAAGGAAATGAGGAAGGACAGGGGTGGCAAGAAATATACTGACTTCCATTTTGATTTGCTCCCAATTAGTTGACTTGAGTTAATGAGTTAATTTCTTTCTTTTAAAAATTTTAAAACAAAACAAAAACAAAAAACCCACACACTGGATTCAATAATTCAATGAACTTTTTTCAAAGTGGTTGTTATGTACAAAGAAGCTACATAAGGAATAGGCAATACCAAGATCTAAAACAATACCTTCCCTGCCCTGAAGAAGCTGACAGTCTACTGGAGACATGTAATATGCTGTGTTGGGAATCAAATTAGGATCTTTTGCTGTTTTTGTTTTACTAAAAGTACCTCTGATTGAATAATGCCAGTATAGAAGATATTTCCCACCCACTGATGGATCTGTCCATTGTTGGAAGCTTGATTAGGGGAGTTTTTTTTTTGTAGAAAGGTCTCAAGTACCTTTTGTTTTTTCTATTCAGGCACTGGGTCAGAGGGTTGTGTCCTCTGGCTCTAAAAAAAAAAAAATGTATAAATATTCTGAGGATGAGGTTTTACTTTGGGGTTTAGTTTTTGTAAGAAGGTTTGAGTGGTAGACAAGGACTGTGGGAAGCTGCTTTAAGGACCCCAACACCTCCCCCTCCAACCCATCCTCTGCACTCTCCCTACCCAGTGCTTGAAAACCCAATGCCTTCCTCTCTGGTAAATATGGTCAGATATTTGGACCTGTCTGTTGAATTATGGTCAGGCAGAGGAAGCCATGACTATTGACTTTTTGATATCTCTGTATTTTCTTTGAAGTTCAGGGTGCTGACTCTCCTGAACTAGGTGAATGATATATGTGCTTGGTTAAAGGAATGATACCTGTGCTTGATTAAAACAATTGTTAACCACTTGAAAGTTATTTTCCTTTTATGAATGCAGATCTAAGAACTTGTGATAGCAGGTCCCACTATGTATGTTGGTATGCTTACTGTTACATTATGGCATAGTCGGTAGGATCTGCATAAATTAAAGGAAAGTATGGGATAATTGTCTGTTGTTTCCAGTTGTGGTTGCTATGGTTCTGTGGAGCCCCGAGAAGTGGGGATGGCCAGAGCCTAGGCTCCAGCGTATTAGCCCAGCTTCTGACTGTGCTGGAGGAGTGAAGACCCTGAAAGTGTATTATATTCAGAAACCAGACCAGAGCATTGAGAATTTGGAATGAAGTCCTAGAACCCCCCTGGAAAACTCCATAATGAACCACTCAGCAGAAGGAAAGAATGGCCAGTATGCTGACCTTGGTAAGGTGAGAGGAACAGGAGTACAGAGCTGCCTTCACACAGACCCAGGTGGGAGCTGGGAGCAGCTGACTCCTGCTGGAGGAGGAGCAATCCAGGAGTTAGGAGTTCAGCCCTGGGGCAAGACTGAGACTGTGCAGCAAGGCACTGAGTGTGCTTTTTGGCAGCATTCTCCAAGGACAATTTGGAACACAGGGGGTGGGGTTGCCTATGGTAGGTGGAGGGAAGTGCCATGTACCCACCAAGGAACCTACCTTGATGGCTTTGTAGCCCAGCTGCCCCTCAGGACTTGGAAGCAGGGCTCATTAGAGCCTACATTTGAGAGTGCAGGGTTGGGAGAACACAACCCCAAGTGGACTTTGCTTGGATATTTCTGCTTGGGATTGAGGAAGGAGGAGCTGGTTGCTCTCTCTTCAAAGAATGATGTTAGGTTACACCTATACCTTCATGTTTGTTTAAAGTCATGTGGCCAAACTGGTAATAAATTGCTATGCAAATGTGAACTATGTTGTATTTACTAAAGAAATGTTAATGCTTATTCAAATACAAGTTGCCCATGTAACCTGCTTTTGGGATTGCAAAGTATAATGTCTATTTGTTCCAGGATCCATGGTCATTTAGATTTGTAAGGCCAAGGATCCTAGAAGGGTGGAGTGTGATGACAATCAAATTAGGATCTTTTGCTGTTTTTGTTTTGTAATTTGCACATTTAGGGGTCATCATTCCGGCTAGAGGTATACTTCCTCCCAACGGTCTATTATTCAAATTATGTAAAGCAATGAACACTTTCCAATGTTGATATGAATTATTAGAACTTAACTCCCTTAACTGTTCTTTCAATAATCCATTCATTCTTTCAATTAACCCAGACACTTGTGGAGAATATGGAATATGATATATTCATCCTATGTTGCTTAATACACAAAATCTCTTCATTACCTTTGAAATGTGACCCATTGTCCCTTTGAATCTGCATTGGGGTTCCATAATACAGACTTAATTATATCTAAAGTTCTACAGGTGTTTGTCTGGGTCGTATTCTTTAAGTCACTAATATACCTGAATATACGTATACACATTTGAATGTAATAGTAAAAAGAAAAACTCCAGTGTCTTGGGGGTAGGGACTGAAAAGTACAAAAATATTTATACTACAAACTAGAATAAGATAGAGGCACAGAATAAATCTAGGCAGTACTTTATAAACATTTCAATAGAGAGAAAGAACATTTCAGCTGTTCAAGCAATAGTATATGACCTAATGCAATGTGCTGAGTGTCTAGAACATGACTACACTGAAGACACAGAAGTGGATGATCACTTCTCAGAAATACTAGAACAGGTGTTCTTAGCCTTTTTTTGTTTCATAGACCTTTTTGACAGTCTGGTGAAGCCTCTGGACCCCTTCTCATAATTATTTTTTTAACTGCATAAAATGAACTAAGGATCTCAAAGGAAACCAAGCATATCAAAATATAGTTATCAAAAAAATTATAAACCAGTTTATAGAATTGAGGTTAAGAATCTGCTTTGGAGGTAAATAATACTTCACAAAATTAGGTTAGATTCTCTGAAATCCTTTCAAATCTATGATCCTTTCATCTTCAAAGGTATCACACTTCACCATTGAAGATTACAACTCTTCCATGGCTAGAGACACAAAACTCACTATTTTTGAAGACAGTACATTTTATTTATGGGTGGACTCAAAATTTTAAAGGACTTCATTATTTGTTTAGTCATTTTAGTCATTTGGTAACTGCATTTGGGGTTTTCCCAGTAAAGATACTAGACTAGTTTGCCAGTTCCTTCTCCAACTCATTTTGCAGATGAGGAAATTGAGGCAAATAGAGTTAAATGATTTGCCCAGGGTCCCACAGTTAGCAAATGTCTGAGGCTGCGTTTGAACTCAGGTCTTCCTGACTCCAGGTGCAGCATTCAATCCTCTGCCAAAATCTTCAGGAAGGTGACAGATTGAACAGAGAATTAAACTCAGAGTCAAAAAGACCTGAGTAAATCAGGCTTCATACATTTACCAGCTCTGTGACCCAGGGTCACTTGGTCTCTTCTGCCTTAGTTTCCACATCTGTAAAATGAAGATAACAATAGTATTTACTTCACAGGGTTGTTGTGAGGAAAAAATTAGATAATATCTATAAAATTCTTTGCAAACATTAAAATTGTATATAAATGCTATAACTGTTATTATTACATAAAATTCTGTCTTCTATTGTTTTGAAATGACAACGCATAAAATACATGAAAATAGGAATTACAACTCTTCTGTCTTCCCTTTAAAAGACAAAACATCCAAAGTTCCTTCTACAAATACTCATATGACATGATTTCCAAACCTTTCATTTGACTCTGGACACACTGAGAGTTTTCAAATATCCCTCTTTAAAACTGTTTTCTTCAATAATCTGACCAAGGAAATTCATTCACTTCTTTGTCATTATATTTCTATTAAAGCAGCTCCACATTTCACTAGCTTTTTCAGTAGTATTGCCAGCTTATATTATTTTGTAGTCCACTAAAGTTTCATTTATCTTTTCCACAGGAATTTTTGTTGAATAAATTTATTAAATATGTTTAGAACTGTGTACTTGGTATCTATCACTTTTAAGTTTCAACTTATTCATTCTAATACAACTCTCTAGAATATCATAATTTCTTTTAATCATGATTTTTGTGACTGTATTAGGAAAGAATTAATTAGGATATTAGGTTATGTCCCAGCTGGTTAAATCTTGTAAAAAGCTTTTCCCATGCGGATGTCCTAAGGCATCTGGTAGGGAGAGGCCTTCCCATGAGTATATGAAAGCTATAATAACTACTCCTTGGTGGCTTCTCAGACATGACTAGACCTCTAGCTCCCTGAGGCCACCTTCACCTTGGTAAAAATGAGGAGGTGAAAATGTCACCTAGTATGTCTTCCCAGAGCAATTAGAAGGCTTTGGAAAGCTGTATTCACTACTTGTGCCCTTACTGCTGTCAGTCAATCAACAAGAATTTACTAAGCACATACTATGATCCGGGCACTGTCCTAGGCACTGGGAACACAAATACAGAAAATTCTGCTTGTACAATACAAACCCTACTGCTTAAGAACTGTATTCTGCCTCATTAATGCGACTGCTATAACAACCGTCTCTCAGAGTAGATATTGCATCTTGCTGACGAATCTGATAAGCCTGTCTTCTAATTCTCCACCCATATGATTGATTTAAACAACAATTAAGCAAGACCGGTCTAAGTATAAAATGCTGTAAGAATCCACAAAATCTTCCTCCTCTTCCAATTATCCATAAGCCAATCAACAATTATAGTGTTGCTAAAATAGATATAAG
This sequence comes from Notamacropus eugenii, assembly GCF_028372415.1. Classification (NCBI taxonomy): domain Eukaryota; kingdom Metazoa; phylum Chordata; class Mammalia; order Diprotodontia; family Macropodidae; genus Notamacropus; species Notamacropus eugenii. The sequence continues at coordinate 181,386,494 of NC_092874.1, read as the reverse complement.
TATTTCTAACTGTGTTGCCTGCTACGCAACCCACATTTCTCCATTTCACCCACTGGTACAACACAATAAACTGTACTTTGTTGAAATAAAAATATATGCATATGATATTTTTCTGCTTAGGTACAGCTAGGTGACACAATGAATAAAGTACTGTGACCTGAGACCTGAATTCAAATCTGGCACTTGTGTGACTCTGGGTAAGTCACTTAACCTTGGTTTGACTCAGTTTCATCATCTACAAAATGGGGTTAATAATAACACCTACCTCCCAATATTGTTGTCGGGATCAAATGAGCTCTCAATTATACAACAATTTGCCCAGTGTCTGGCATATAGTAAGTGGTATATAAATGTTAGTTACTATTATTATTATCCATCCCCCCTCAGCAATCCAATAAAATGTAAATTATGTCAATTTCAAATGAACCTAGACTGGTTTCCAGTAATCATTGCTTTAATTTCTAAATGCATAGAAACATTTATTTAATAATCCATTCAAGAATTTTCCTAAAATTTTTATCACATTCACCATCAGGGGGTTCTGGGATTCACCTTTTTTTTCTTAATGGAGGACTCTGTCTAGTCTCCAGTCTTCTGTCACTTTTCCCTGATTTCTCAAAAATACTGACAGCTGTTTTGTGAAACATTTGCAGGAATGCTGAACATGCTAACCTGGTTAGCTCCACTCCATCATCTTCTCATTTCTCTCATCATTCCTATTCTTCTCTTGTCAGTTTTCAGATCATTCTCCCTCACATTGAAGATGAAAGCTAAACAGAAGTCGATTATCTGCCTTAACAATGTACCCTGTGCCCAAGAGGTGTGCATAGAATGCCCCTTATTCTTCCTCCAAATGTAACCTAAGCATCTATCTCTTCTGCAATGTCATTAGTATTTTTTTGGAAACTGTTCATGACACTTTTCTTTTAGGTTAGAAGTACTCTTTTATTTACATCATTACTTACATCCTTCCCTTCACATTATTGGTACAGGTTTCATTAGAACTGTGATTCATTTTGATCTAGGTTCTCCCTATACTTAAACCATCTATGTGCCATCCAGAGCCTGTGTGACTCTTACTACATCCAGTCCTCTATGTTGTTTCTATCCAACATGTTTAAAGTCTTGGTGAAAGCAATTTAATATTAAGTAAATGTTAGCGCATCACTCTATTTAACATCATTCCCTCTAGCTAATGAGGATAACTCTTGTAATGTGTTAATGCAACTTCTTCCATGTAAATTATCATTGCTAATGGGTACCAATCTATTGATGATCACCATAAGTCATTATGACACACACTGTTTCTGTCTTTTTAAACTAGCTCCCAAATATTCAGTTAATTGCTTTAAATGGTATTTTTCTTTTTATCTTTCTTTTCTATCTGTCTTTGTAAATACTATACAACTATTTGATACAGAAAGTTAGTCTTCAAGTCAAAAAGACCTGGGTTCAAGCTCTGTCTCTGATGCACACTGGTTGAATGATCTTGGGCAACTTACTTGACTTGCAGTGCCATGCCAAACCTCTAAGGTTATATCTTTCAAAGAAAGACCTACATTGGCAAAGAGAGTTCTCATAATGGGAGTTTGTTATAATAATGAAATCACTAGGTCCAGTCAACTGAAACACACACACACATACACACACACACACACACACACACACACACACACACACACTTAATCAACTGTTTTTGATTCTGTAGGTTGTTCTTCAAGTAGACATACTTTGTCTTTTTCTTTACCATGTTTATTCCCTTATTTTCATATCTTGGAATTGCTATAACTAGCATTCTAAATCTATATAAAATATAAAATCGTGATTGGATGTTCTTACTACAACTTGGATTTTGTTATGATAGCTCTTACTAGTTAAGCATTTCAAATAATATAAACTCTTGGTTTTGGATCACTTTTACATCATTTCAAGTAGAGTTTTTAAAAAATTATGTACTTTGTAGTGTTACTAATATAATGACTTCCAAATTATGTCAAAAGATTTATACCTACAAAGTGAAGGTACTATGGTACGTTTAAAAACAAACAAAACAAGCACTAGCTTTGGAGTCAGAGGACCTGGGTTCAGATTTGATTTCCTACCCTTACTAACTCTGTGTCCTTAGGCAAGGAAAATTAATCTCTACAAATCTTTGTTTTCTTGCTTATGAAATTATATAGGGTCCTCTAAGATTTCTTTTAGCTCTCAAAATATGATCCTAGCATAAAGTCATCTGATGTTTGCTATTTTATTCTGAATAGGATTGATTACGCTCACTGTTTTCCTAATGTTGAACCATCCTTATATTCCTAGGATAAATTCAATTTGGTCATAATGATTAATTATTTTTTGGCTGTCCTGATATTCATTGATGATACTGTCCTCTAAAAACAACTGAAAATGAAACAGATGTCCATCAATAAGAAGAGGGCTAAAAACATTTTTGGCACATGAATATAACATTTCTTCACCATTAAGAAATGATGAAAACAAAGAATTCAGGGAATCATGGGAAGATATATAAACTGATGTAAAGTAAATACAAACAGGAGAAAATACACAATGATTATAAGAAAAAAAACAAAAGAAAAAACCATAATCTTTCTATTTATAATAAGAAATCTTGATCTGTTGGAAAAGAAAGTGCACCTTGCATTCTTCTTTTCATGAAATATGGGAGTGACACATAATATATACCATCAGACTTAGTTGATTTATTGGTCAGTGCGGACAAATTTACCCCACACCCTTTTCTTTCTTTTGAATATTTTATTACAACAGATGGTTCTTTCGTGGGAAAGGGTAATAATTTTGGGATAAAGATATTAAGAGATGGGGATGTCAAGACAGACTTCATATAGAAAATGCTATTTGAGTGGCCCTAGAAGGGAAGCAAGGATTATGAGAGGTGGAGGTGAGATGGGAGTGCATTTCAAGAACTGAAGGTAGATAGTATGAAAGCATGCAGGAAAGAAATGTAGTGCCACATATCAAGAACAGTAATGTCAGTTCATGTGACCCACAGTATTCATGAAGAGGAATGATGTTCAGTAAGTTTTAAAATTTAAGTGTATTTGATGATTATGGATGTTATCTTTTATTTTTATGAGTGGGCTTTGACCCATTCATTATATATCATATTTCAGTTTCTGCTTAGGTTTACATCTTTGGTCTATGCTTTTTTCATTAATTACTATTGTGCATAAAACTGTTACATTTTGTATTTACTTTTTACCTAGATCTTGGATCAAGTGTGTGCCAAAAAAATTTCATACACTAAATTTTCAGTCCCTGTTCTCCATAAATCTATCTAATGTGACTTTCTAACATTCTATTCAAATTGATAATTTCCTTCTTAGTTTTCTTAAATTCTCAGGATCTTGAAGAAAAACATTCACATTTGTGACTATTGATGCTATGTAGGTCTATGCCCCACTCCTAGTCTAAGCTCCACTCCTCAATACCATCTCCTTCTATCTTCATTTCTTGGATTTTTCCTCTCTATGCCTAGGAGACGTTTCCTCAAAGTCCCTCTTGGAAAGTAGGACATCAAGAAGACAGCCTTTTTTTAAACTCCTTATAACATGTAAGAGAATCATCATTTAATAATTCATAACTTTCAAACCTTATTTTTCTTCTTAGGGTTATGTCTCATGATTGGCCTATATTCCAAAAAGCACCACAAAAAAACAGCTTTGCAAAAGAAAATCTTTGGTTTTCTAAAGACTAATTTTTCCCACACAAAATTTCAGCTCCTTAAGAATAAGAAGTATCCTCACTTTTATCTTTTCATCAGTAGTGCTTAGAATAATTCCTAGAACATAGTTCATGCTTGTTGAATTGATGAAATAGCTGGGGAAGCTATTTAACAGTGCAGTAGTGAAGACCAACTTCTCTTGTTTTTCAATGGTATTTTAAAATTTCACTCTCTTCTTTTATTCCATATTCGTAGAGAAAAATCCTACATTTCAAATTAGAGATTTATTTCTTACATGTGATTTCCTTCTGCCTACTTGCTTGTGAAATGATGACTAGTTTTCTAGGTGAGTTGCATTTGGATTTCCACTCTGATATCATCCTGGAGATTCAATGATTCTGTAGATGAGTGGCTATTATACGTATTTTTGCAAAATTGTCTTCTATAGTTTTCTAAAATATGGTATTCAAACTCTTCACTTCATATTTTCCAAGGAAACCAATGATTTTTCAGGTATTTTGCCAGGCTCTGCCTTTTAATTCATTTGTTTAGATCACAAATCATCTTCAACTAGTGCTATTTTATAATTTATTTGCTATGCCACCTTTGCAGAATGTCTTCCATGTGGGACATTTTATTCCACAAAGTCCACCAATTGTTTTCTTTTAATTAATCACTCTTCCAAACTGTCAAGTCCTAAGAATATTTCCTCAGTTCTTTATTATGCTAATTTTTAGAGATTCTAGTTTCTGAATTCCTCTTCTAAAGATTATTAACAAATCTGATAGTTATAAGAGCAGTTACACTTTGTTAAACATGGATATTTTGTTATTTCCTTATGTAGAATTCTCTTCTCTTTCTTTTATCACATTAATAATTTGTGTTGAGTACTCCCACACATATCTACACAGGCATACACTCATTTTTTCACTTTTTTGTGAGGTGACGTTGCTATTCTAAATTCATGAAGTAGATCTGAGCTCACTTACCACTACTCACTCAGCCATCTTCTTTTAGGATTCTACTATCAATTATAAAGAATCATTTATATTTTGTGCTACTACACTCTAAGATTTTATGGTCATTCTTCCAAGGCTCTAGGTACTTTTATGCACCCAATAATGTATTTCTTATTGGTCAGAAATAATTCCAGAGTAATAATTTTCTGTATGGCTCACTCTGCCTTCTGAAAGATTAAATTGTCAGCAAGGTAAGTCAAAAATATATCAGATGCTCTGCTTTACATAAACTATGCTTCCCAGAAACTGTGCAAATTGCTGAAATGTATTTCCACTACTCATTCTTATCATTGTTCTAATTTTTCATCTGTATTGAAATAGATTCACCTATGTTCTCCATCTAACTGTGGAGTCTATAGAATTCTTCCATGATAACATTCCCTGTTTCTTCTTTTACCATTACCCAAGTATTTACTGTTTACCTTCAATTCAGCTATTTCTATGCACTTATTTCTTCTCTGAAATACAATACTCACCCATCACCCTTTATATAAGATCTCTTTATACCAATGTGTAGCTTAATTTGTGTCCCCCACTAACTCTGAAAGCAATATTTTAGCATGGAAATTCTTAATGTATAACACTCAAAGGAGGACACTGATAACAGGAATTATGTGAACTGACATAGACCAGGGTAGGAAACAGTTTTAGGTAGGAAGGAGGATTCAAACCTTTAGGTACTCTTCAAATTAAAGCTCATGAAGATCCCCTCCTATATTACCTTGTTGGTATCCTAGTTATACACTTACTAAATTATATATTTTATATACTTACTAAATTAAAAACAAAAATAAAAATTATTTGATATTACATCAGCATTTCAAAAACATACACCGGTCCCTAGTGATGAAAGGTGACTTCTCTCTCCATTTCAATCACCACTCTCCCAATCATGAAGTATATTAAAATAATTACACTAGAAAATGTAAAATAAAAAATACAGTTAATCCATGCCTTGGACCGACCAGGACTGATGGATGATGAGAGTTAACAGACAAATCCTATTCACCATTCTAAATTCTCTCTACTACACATATTAGCAATCTCATCAATATCAGCATGGCATTCACCCTCTGTAGAAGCAGCTGCTACAAAATCACTATTACCAACTTCTGCCTTATGGATTCTTCTTTGATCCTAGTCAAAAATAGAACAATTGAGACCTCATCCCATGAGAGAAATAACTACTATATTGAATCACAAAGCAAGATTTGGAAGAGAATGGAGAGTTCATTGCACCAACATTTATCCCTACTGCCCCTAACCATTTAGCTATTAGAGTTTCCAAGATATTGGGGAATTTGTTCTTGTGCTAGTAAATTATCTACTAAAAAGCTATTAGACTAATTTTTACCATTGTCTGAATCTGTCCAATAAAAACATGATAAATAGGCAGTACTTTCTGTTCTTTAAATACAAAGCTACATTTTACTTATATAAAAAAATTAGGCTACAGAAACTGGGTTTAAATCTATCACCCATTAGTTAATTAACATAAAAGAATACAACTCAGAATTATGGAATGTTAGAACTGGATAAAAGTTGAGATAATCTAGTCCAACCCCATTATCTCAGAGTAGAAAAAAATTGAGAGCCTTAGAAGTTAGGTGACTTGTACAAAAGGTACAAAATGAGTCAGCTTCAGGCCAAGATCAGGACCCAGTAGCCCTGACTCCCAATTCTGTACATCTTTATACTTTCCATTCTAATACTAGAGGAGATTTTATGGTAAAACTTTCATAGACTTTTATTCTTCTTCTGTTTTTACACAGAGATTTTTTAATTATAAAAATCTGTTTTTCTCTCACCACTTACCTCAATTGATTAAAAGAGAAAAGAAAAGCAAATTCCTAATAACAGATATAAATAAACAAGCAAAAAACAATTCACTCATAGGCCATGTTTTAAAAACATATCTGATTCTGCACCCTGGATCCACCACCTTTCTATCAGGAGGTAGATCACATGTGTCATTATTGGTCCACTAGAATCATGCATAGTCACTGTGTTAATCATAGTTCTTATTGTTTTCAAAGTGTGTCTTTACACTGTTGTAACTAAATATGGGATTTTCTCATTTTCTCAATAAGTTTATATGTCTTTAAAATTGTTCCTTCCTATAATAATGATGCTTTGTTATTAATGTTCTTCTTGTTTTGCTTACTTCATTATGTACCAGTTCATACAAGTCTTTACATGACTTTCTGAAAACATCCGTTTCAGATGAAATATCAAATTAATGAAACAATATCAAATAGTATCATACCTTTTGGGTTTTTTGTTCAGTTTCACTAAATGTTTTCCCTATATTGGGAGGAGAAAGGGAGAAATGGAATGCAGCAAATTCTCTCTCATAAAAGAGGCAAGAAAAAACTTTTTCAATGGAGGGGAAAAAGGGGGAGGAGAGAAAAAAAGTGAAGCTTACTCTCATCACATTTGGCTTAAGGAGGGAATAACATGCACATTCAGTTTGGTATAATATCCATCTTACACTACAGGAAAATAGGGGAGAAGGGGATAAGTGGGGTGGGGGTATGACAGAAGGGAAGGCAAATGGAAGGAAGGAGTAATTAGAAGTAAACACTTTTGGGGAGGGACAAGGTCAAAGGAGAGAACAGAATAAATGGGGGACAGGAGAGGATGGAGAGAAATATAGTTAGTCTTTCACAACATGACTATTGTGGAAGTCTTTTGCATAACTACACATGTATAGCCTATATTGGATTTCTTGCCTTTTCAGTGGGGATGGGTGAGGAGGGAGGAAGGGAGAGAAGTTTGAACTGAAAGTTTTAGGAACGAAAGTTGAGAATTGTTTTTGCATGTGACTGGGAAATAAGAAATATAGGTAATAGGTTATAGAAATCTATCTTGCCCTAAAAGAAAAGACAGAAGATGGGTATAAGGAAAGGGAGAGGGTGCAATAGAAAGGAGAGCAGACTTGGGGAAGGGGTAATCAGAATGCACAGTGTCTTGGGGTGGGAGAGGGGAGAGATGGCAAGAAAATTTGGAACTCCAAATTTTGTGGAAATGAATGCTGAAAACTAAAAATAAATAAATTTTTTAAAAATACAAATTTTCCCTTTCTTTGGCTAACTCTAAAGGGAACTGGAGGTCACATTGTAGCTGATATGGAAATAAAAGATACTGATAAAGTTTTATTTTTAAAAAGAACAGAAAAAAGGGAAGAAACCACAAAGTGACCTTTTCTACAGGGTTGTCTTTGAGTCAGTATTACTTACCTGGAAAAGGTTTTTCTTTTTTTAATGCTTTTACATGTAATAGCTCATGTACACATAAATTAAGACAGACTACAGTACAATATAATTCATGACATTTTAGAATTATTGGGTAAATAAAAGGAAATTGAAATATCCAGTAGGATACAGATGAATGTTATAGATTTTTAGAAGTTCAAATTTCAGTGATAATTCTTTAAAACTTCATAAGTCACATACACTGTTAAAAACAAAATCCTTCTACCAAAGGGTCATAAATGTTGATAAAAACTGTTATCCTATATTTTCAAGCAATATAAAGGGTTGATCATTCTACTATTTCATCTTCTGTTGCTCTCGTTAGTTTGATATATATTCAACAGTTTCATTCTAAAAAAGGATGAAATAATGCCCCTTTTATGGCAAAGCAGTAAGAAACTCCAATCTATGACCACTCAATTGGCATCTTGAGAATAAGAAGACAGTTGCGGTATAGTGGAAGGAGAGATTATTGGATTTTTAATTTGCAGAGCAGAATTCAAGACCCAGTTTTGCCACTTACTAGCTGTTTGTTTGTTTTTTACCTTGAGTAAATCACTTAAGCTTTGTGTGTTTCAGTTTCCTCATTTGTAAAGCAGGAATAATCATACTTCACTATGTTTGAAAAAAGTGTTTGAAAAGTCATAAAGAATTCCAAATTACTTCTTTGATTCCACAAAATAATGCACCACATGTTAATTCTTCCTCTGAAAAATTTTGATATTTAACCTCATCAAGAGGTTTTTCAATCTTTTTTTGGTCATCTCTCACTGGTATGATATCACAACCTAGGATTTATACTACTATTCATATAATATTCATATAATCAATTTTCTGGAACAAGTTGCTTCAACTCTGGGAATTAGTTTCTTTCCTCTTCATCACTCTAAGATCATTTGTCACCTTTCTCTCTCAGAAGAAAAAAAAATCATCTCATGTTTTACTGGAAAAAAACAGTGGAATCTAAGTATCTTGAGGGCAGTTATTGCTCTGTTTTTCTCTTTGTATTTCCATTTCCTAGCACAAAGAAGACACAATAAATGATAGTTGAATGAATGCTGAATGAATTAGCTTCTTCTTCTACACCATAAAATTTTTCATTTTACTATGTCAAAAGGGCTATAAAAATGTGCATTCCCTTTAACCGACAATACTGCTTCTATGACTATGTCCCAAAACACCATAAAAATGGGAAACAGACCCACGTGTACAAAATTATTTATAGCAGCTCTTTTTGTGGTGGCCAAGAGCTGGAAATTGAGGGGAGGCTCATCAACTCAGGAATGGCTGAACAAGTCGTGGTATATGAATGTCTTTGACTGTACTATAGAAATGACTAACAGGCAGACTTCAGAAAAACTTGTATGAACTGATGCTGAGTGAAGTGAGCAGAGCCAGGAGCACATTATACACAGAAACGGCCACAGTGGACAAGAACTGATTTTGATGGACTTAGCCTTTCTAATCAATGCAAGGACCTAAAACATTTCCAGAGGACTCATGATACAAAATGCATCCACATCCAGAGAAAGAGGTTATGGAGTCAGAATGCAGAATGAAACAGACTATTTTCTCCATTATTGCATTCTGTTTTTCTCATGGTTTCTCCCATTTGTTTTAATTCTTCTATGCAACATGACTAATGTGAAAATGTGTTTAATAAGAATGTATTGTAGAACACATATAAGATTGCATGCTGTTTTGGGGAGAGAAGGGGGAAGGAGACAGAAAATTTGGAACTTATGGAAGTGATTGCTGAAAACTAAAAAACAGATTAATAAATTTGGGGGAAAATCCTTCATTTTTCTACATCCTCTCATTTTAGTGATCTCATCAAATCCCATGTGTTCATATGTGTGCAATGGTAATCTCTCTTGAAAGTTTCAGACCAACATCATGGGTGCGCGCATTCACATCTTCAATTCAGTGTGTCCAAAACAGAACTCAGTATCTTACCTACTTCCTCAGTATCCCATCTACTTCCTCATTATCTCCTCTGAACTTGCCTGTTGATAAAATAAACATCTTTTCAGGCACCCAGGTTTGTAACGTCAGAATCCTCCTTGAGTTTTCACTCTCCATTCAAAGGTCAAGAACTGTCCATTCAACTCTGCAATATTTATCTCATCTGTCCCATTTTCCTCACTCACATGGTTGACTGTGATTGTTCAGTCATTTTTCTGTCATTTCCAATATTCTGTGAACCCTTTCTTATGGGGGGTTCTTGACAAAGATACTGGAGTGGTTTGCCATTTTCTTCTCCAGCTCATTTCACAGATGAAAAAACTGAGACAATCAGGATTGAGGGACTTGCCCAGGATCACACAATTGGTAAGTATAAGAGGCTAGATTCGAACTCATGAAGAGAAACCTTCATGAGTCCAGGTCCAGAACTCCATCCACTGTGCCACCTAGCTGCCCCCCACACGGTGACTACCACAGTTCATATCTTCGTTGCTTCTTGTTTTATATGGCTTGTAATTGGTCTTATGGCTTCTAGCGATGAAATAAAATAAATAAATACAAGCTACCTTCTATATCTACTTTACTATATAACAAGGATTCATGTCCAAACTGATGACTGGTCATCTCCAGAGGGTGCTGGAGCAAAGTAGAGAGGAAGGCTGAAAGCTCATCCATTTGCCCACCAAGAAGTACACTGAGAAGGTAAAGTCTCCTTCACCATGGGTTTAAGCATCTGTCAGTAGTAGATAGGACTGAAAGTAGGTAGGACTACAAACCTCCACCCAAACCACCTGCTGCCACAGCCTGTCCAGCCCTAGACAGTCAGACACTATGTCAGGGAGTTTTTTCCACAGAGAAAAGCAGGAATCTACCACATCCACTTGGAATCATCTTGTAAATTATATTAATTCCTTAATTATATGTATAAATGATAATTATATATAATTAATTATAAATATAATATATATTATATATTAATTATATATCATATATGTTAAAATACATCATATTATAGATTATAAACTACATATGGATACAATATAAATAATATAGCTTTATAATATATATTTCTATATTTTTTTCTTCTCTTTAGTTTCATCATTAAATGATTGTGTCTCTCACCAAGTTTTCTTTAAACTGGTTTTATACCTCCAAGGTTTCCCTCTGCATTATGAAGTAATATTGTGTAAAGTTGTCTACCATACTTCTTTATAATATCATACAAAAAAGTTTACATTGTTAGCCAGTGGCTATCATCTCCCTCCACTTGGCAAATCTCATATAATTATTTTAAATGGATATCTAATGTGATAAATACATTTCCATTACACTGGGGAAAAAATCTCAAACATAACCCATGTATTCAGCTCTGTAATTGTCGCTCTGAGGGTATCAAAGAAGAATAGGAGGGTTTTCCCTGCCCTCAGATTTTTTTTATGTAGTTAGATAAATGAGCCATACATAAGAAAAACTGCAGTAATACGAGAAAACTTACAATTTCACACCGCAATGTGTGTCAAGGACTACAAAGGCTGAAAGAGTTCACAGGAAAAATAGATTAGTGAGGGCTAGAATAGTCAGGAAAGGTTTTATGGAGCATACTGGGCTTTAGCAAGGCCTTGAATGATTAGTTGTCCTTGGATACATATAAGTAAAAGGGCTTTCCAAGCAAGGACAACAAAATAAGTAAAGACAGATGTAGGAATGAGTACAACTCTCATGGGATACTAAAGAATCTAATCTGACAACAATGAGAAAAGAGCTAAGGAATAATGGAGAATACATCTGAATAGGTAGGGTCATGTCAGTTTATGAGCCTCAGTACCTGGGGAAATGGTGGTGCTAATAACAGAGACAAGGAAGTTTGTTGGAGAAGATGATGAATTCCATTTTAGACATTTTGAGTTCAAGGTGATTATAAGGTATCCAAGTGGAAATATTCAGTGGGCATTTGGAGATATGGGGTTAGAGCTTGGATGACAGAACTGCATGGGATAAAAGTCAAAGCCATGAGACAAGATGGATTGTCTGAGAGACAGAGAAAATTGTATGAAAGTATTGTACAATTATACTAAAGGCTTTTGAAAGTACGTGACAGACACATATGCATAGCATCTGGTCATTATATGTTCTAGGGTTTGTAATTTTTAACTAAAGACACAAAGAACATTGTGGAATGTGCCATGATTAGCACCTGTTTGCAAAGTAAATTATGTTTAACATGGCATAAACTGATGAAATTTGCTATTTGCAGATAAGCATACATTCAAACTTTGATACTTGACCTTTTAGGAGATAAATTAATCCCCCCAAGTGAGTTCAGAGGAAATCTATATCAAAGAAGTATGCTAAATTAATATCAAACTCTTCTCAATTAACTATGGCATTAGGACTTCTCACATTCCATTTCCCCCTTGCTAATATAACCTAACTTAAAAATATTTTCTTTAAAATTCAACATTTCTTTTTTTGGTGAAAAAGAAAGTTATATCTAGCATCTAAAACGTCTAGAGGAAGACATCTTCCTCTAGATAGAGGATAGAGAACCAACTTTGTAGTCAGGAAGACATGGGTTCAAGTCCTATCTCTAATGCCTCATAGTCTTTCTTAGACATACCAGTCCCTCCTCATCTTTCAGTGCCCCTGAGCAACTATATACAAAGGTACATTACAGATGACTCATTGATCTCTATCAGTGAAAGGGAATTCCATACTAGGAGTTTCCAACAGTGTGTGTTGGGGGTAGGAGAAAGGAAAACTCAACAAAGCACCACTAGAAGGAGACTACAAGACAGGGGTAACCACAAGATGCTAAGTGAGAGGACTGGGAGAAACAGAATATAAAAAAGGGAAATTGCTGATTCGTTAGCTGTTCCACTTTTACACAGACCCCACAACTTTGTCAGCACTGATACTTTAAGTAAGCTTCCCCAAGACCTGCAACTGAGGAATAAAAAAAAGACAGTTTGGAACTAGAAAAATTGCTTCTGACTAAAAGAGAGTAGAAATAATGGACGAGAATATATTCTTTGCTCATCAGGTGACTTGCGGTAAGTCTGAAATGAGAGAATGAGAGAGAAAGAGAGAGGTATATTTATTTGTACATGTATATTGTGTGTTTATATATGCAAAATAAAGGGAGTTAATAATTATATTTATTTCATAAGAAAAAATTTAAGCAATATAATTCTATCCATCTACTTTAGGATCAAATTTCAGGTACCAGTGGTAAGAGGCTGTTTTTCTTTCCACATATTGTTACCTCTTCAATCTCATTTCAATCTCCTGGAACTCTCTAACTGGTTAATACTTCTAAACTGGGATTCCCTGGACACTTCTAGCCCTGACATCAAAGACTTCAGTTCAAGGGTCCCAGCCTCTCCATCACACTCTTGTAAGGTCACCGCCTGCCCTGCCCTCATGGAATGGGATACCGTCTTTATCTCCATGAAGTGCAAGTTACTTTGAAAAGGGAGTCCAAGTCAGAAGCCAACTGGCTGCAGTTGTTTGAAAGATTCTGGTAATTGCAGCCAGGGTTATGTCACAGAAGTAGGAAAATGGGTCAGACATAATGCATTTGGTTAAATGTCTAACTGAAAAGGTGCTATTTTCTTTTAAATGGCATAGTCTTTACAAAGGCTAAGGTTACTGGTGCAAAGCTCTCTCATTTTAAAATGTATCAGGGACATGCCCTCTGAGGGTCAGGCTTTGATTTGCTGAAGTTAATTCTCAGCTGCCTGCTCCTCGTCCTTCATTGTACCCTGTGTCTCAGCTGGGCACGCTCCTGATTCCCTGCTATATCCAGACAGTCCATGTAAATAGTGTTTATGTTAAAGAAGTCATGTTCAGTGTGACTGGAGCACACAGAAACTGATGTTGTTGTCATTTTAGATTAAGCTCTTATTTTCCTAAAGATGGCAATTGGAGCAGGCAGCTGAGTGGTCGAATGAAATATTCAGCTCATTTCATTTAAAGCTGCCCTGTCCCCATTGTTCACACTGGCAAGCCTGGTTAACCCTTGCTGGTGCCTGTCTAGAAGCAGCTCAACACCTCACTTGCACTTCATACCCCCTCTGGTTCTTGCGCAGATGGAACACCACAGGACAGGAAGTCCCATCATAGTCACTCCACCCAGGTAAAACTAGCCAGCCACCTGGACGGGATATTTTTTTTTCCTCTTCTCCTCCTGGTGTCAAATATTGTTTAAAGAGAAGGCTGTCTGACAACTAACTATGGGGAAGCCAGAAAACCCTACTGAATTACTTGAAAGACAAGAATCCCGTACTTACAGAATAGCAGAATGTTTTGCACTTTGAATATGAAACCACAGCCTATGTCCCTTCCTTAATGAGATTTTTAAACTCTTCTATAGAGCATCTTAAACAGAGTTCTGTAACAAGCATCTCTTTTAAGAAACATGGTCCCTTGGCCCTTAGCACATGGTCTAATATTGCTGAAAGAGCTTCTAAGGAAATCATAGATTTTTCTCTATAATTCAAGGTATAATTTCTAGCAATTATTTTAGTGATCTCAGATGTGCTTTATATGAAATATATATTTTATATTCTTTATCTGGAGAATTCTCTATAGGATTTTTGCCTGGTTTCTTAATAGAGCATAAACTATGTAAAGGCAAAGATCTACCATAAAAACTTCTGAATCATGGACTTTTTGTAACCACAAAGAAAAATTGTTAGATGGGTAGAACTTGGATAAAAACAAAAACTATTATGGGAAATAATGAAGCACAAATTACCTACTGCCATGTGTTAAAACCTTGGTTAAATTGAATAATTTTTAATAATGCTTTCCTCAATAATGTCTGCCACAGTGCAATGAAACAGTAGAAATTCTATTCACCTACAGTTGTGATTTTGTTTCATGTTCTAATTGTTAATAATAGCTATCTCATGCTGATTTGTATGTTAACGTATCTATACTATCCTTTTAATCTAATTAACAAGAAATTATAGCTAAATATTAGATATATTAATCATGGGTTATTACTCAATATTAAAATTAATCACATTAACAAGTAGAGAGATACAGTGTTTACTATAAAAGGATTTGCTGATATAAATCCAGTAGAGAAGCATATAGTCCTGGAATTGGAAGTGACCTCAGAAGTCATGCACTCCTACCTCTTATCTGAAGCATGGTTCCCATCTATCACATGTCCAATAAGCAGTTATTCAACTTCTTTTTGAAAAGTACCCATAGTAACTCCTCTGACAGACTATCCCATTTATGGACAGCTCTAGTCCCCACCTACTGGTCCTAGCTCCGCTCTCCATTACAAAGCAAAGTAAGTCTTTTTTATATGTGCACATATGTATGTATGTCATTATTTTGGAGAATTTCCTTTTTTGTTTCACTACCCAGCTACATTAAAAAAAGTAAACCTCATCATGTTATTGTTGCCACAAATATACCCATACACCCTTCATATTTATATATGGTATATGAAGGTATGCTGTGCTAACTCAGAATATTTTGTTCATGCAAACACTGAATGATAGAAAACCTACTACAAACGCAAAGCAGTACATAACATCCTGAGATGTGAACTCAAGAAATCATACTTTCTATCTCTGTATCTTCACATGCATCTTGCTCAGAGATGTTCAGTTTGTTGGATAAAAATGGTTCCATCATACTGACTAACAGAAAACTATTTTAATAAAAAAAAAGCCTTTTAAAAACCTAAACAAATTTTAATTTTTTGTCATGTATTTTTATATATTATGAATAAGAATGTATATTCTGATCCTCAATTCCTTATGAACCTCCTCTTAATATTTCAAAGCAGCAATGAAACTATTTAAATTGTATTCCAACTTCTTAACCAGTTTTCAAAATCATTCATTGAATTAAAATGAAATTTCTCATTGTCCTTGGTTATAGAAAGATTTTAAAGAATTAAATTCAAATACAAACTTCTGACAAATTCAATCTAATTGCTTTAAGCAGGCTTCATTTTTTTGAAAACCAGATGAACTGGGTGGGCTGACCACTAGAATATATTTAAAAATGAAATTTGAATCTTTCAAAAGTTGCAGAATATCAAGTTTCATGGAAAAGATTATAAAACGTGTGTCATTTTCTGAACAATAGTGGAGCAAAATCTCACATGATTATGTCAGCCTTTCTTCTCTCCCCACCCACTAGCCCCAATTTTGTACCAGCAGAATCAAGTGAACAGGACAAGTACAGTCACCACTAACTCAAAGTTAGCAACAGGAAAGTCAAAAGTCATTATAATCCATATACCAAAAAACCACAATTAGACCTCTGGTTTTAGTTTCCTGTTTTTCTTATCTCTCATCTCCACATTGAAATCTACAAACTGATCACTTCATTTTAACAGCGCCACCACTTCAAATACCTCCTAGAATCCTATCATCAACAACAACAAAATATGGGGGATAAAAACCTTTCTTTGGGTCACTGGAAATTCCAGGACTACCACATGGTTTCAAATAAAACAAGAAATATTAAAAACACTGCCAATTAAACATTTTTAAAACTCTCCTTTAAAACTGCTTTGTCTTTCATTATTTTTAGAGTTTTATCTTTGTTTTTGTTTATTTTAATGTTAAATTTTGTTTTGACAGAGGAAACAAAAACAAATTTACCAACAACCACCCACAAAGAACATTCCCTGAAGACGGCTAAGCAAAACACCATAATAGAATGAGTACATGAAAACTTATAATTTTGCAGTCTACTATTTGTTAAAAATAAAAAAAATCATGTAAGCTTTATAATAGATTACTTTCAACTTTGTATTTTACCTGACTTTTGTTTACCATTTAACGCAGTCTTCATTTAAACTATTGCAGTCATTATATATATTGTGTTAGTGTTACATTTTCCTCTGTGACCCTTCATACAAGTCTTCCCAAATTTCTTTGAATTTTTTATGTTTGTCACTCCTTATAGCACAATATTGTATTGCAATTTATATATTACAATTCATTCAACCATTTCCAAATGCTAGGCACATTATATGCTTCCACATTTTCACTATGCCAAATAGTGTTGCTGTATGTATGCGTATGTATATATGTATGTAGGTATGTATGTAAATAATATGTGTGTGTCTGTGGTTCTTTATTTCTCGTCCAAAGCAGTAATGGGATCATAAAGTGAAGGAAATATTTATAAAATTGTTCTGGTTTAATTCCAGATTGTTATCTTAGATGCTTGAATTAATTCACAATCTCATTAGAAATGAATTAGTTTCTTATTTTTCCAAAACCCCCTTGGGTTTGTGACCCCCACAAACAGAAGTAATTCACCATCTATAGATAATCTTTCTTTAGCCTAGACTCTGAGCTTGATCTCCTTTATCACAATGTTTATTACCTGGTGTGGACATTCGTCTCTCAGTTTTATACTTTGATATTTACTAAGCAAAGGTAGCTGAACTGGTGGTTGTTTTTATTTGTTCCAAGGAATCTTGAATAATTGTAACTTTTGGTTGGAAACACCATCTTGTGAAAACACCCAAAAGGCAGGATTTTGTTCTACCCTATCAAATGATTTTTTTTATTTTCCATAAACAATAAATACATTTTATACCATTCCAAATGGTTTTAACTACATTTTTTGCAATAGAAGAATGAATGATATAATCTTCCCTCTTTTCTATTTCTTTTTAAATTTCTCCTTGTATTGACTTTTTTCAAGTTCTATAAAGTACTTTCTTGGTAATTTGATGGGGATATCATTAAATATGTTTCTTAATTTCTGAACTGTCATCTTTACTATATATGCATGGACGAAACACGAATATTTAATACTTCTTAACTTATTTAGGGTTCCCTTTACTTACGTGAAAAATGTGAAATAAGTGTTTTTCTATAAGTTTTCTGTGTTTTTGAGTGAGTTAATTCCTAGATATTTAATTTTGTGACTGTTTTTTAAAGTTCTAACTCTTCTTGCTGTTCTTATTAGTAATTTAAGGAAAGATTGATGTTTTTTCTGGATTTATCTTGTACTCTGGTAATTTGTTTAAAGTTAGATATTGCTTGAGTTAAGTTTGTTCATTCTTTGAGGTTTGCTGGGTCAACCTCATGTCATCTCTAAAGGAAGATAATATTGATTCTACTTTGTCAATACAGATCAACAAAGTGAATGTGCTTATGCTTCCTTGTGGATAACGCCAAGACAAGTTAGCAATATTCCAGTTAGGTGTATTTGGAACTGGTTGAATGAACAAACCCAAATAGCAGTTACAAATGAGTAAATTCCAAGTATACTTGAAGGTTTCTAGTGAAAGTTCTTGGGAGGTATCTTGTGATTCTCAACATTTTATAAGAAGACACAAAGGACATATTTGCCTAATTTATTGATCACAAGAGAACTGTCAGAATAGTTAACATACTGGGAGATAGAATCAGGAATTACTTCTTGACCTTTCTACTTCATTCCACACTGTTGACCACTTTCTCCTCTTTTTACATTATCTTCTCTCCTCTATGGGTGGGATTTCATTTTTGTTTCTCCTCTCTTTCCAGCCATTCCTTCTCAACATCCTTTGCTGATTCTTCATAGATGTGCTCACAAAATATCTATGCCCCCCAGAACTCTGTTCTGGGTCCTTTTTTCTTTTCATTCTATACTATTTTCCTTGGTCATCAATTCCCATGGGTTCAAACACCTAAGGTAAAAGGTAGGGAATATAAATAAATTGTTTTTAAAGACTGAAAGCAGCATTGAAATATCAATATTTTTAATCTCAGAAAATGCTGTTTATAAATGCAATTTCTTTAAAGTTTGGTGTAGAAGTTGCAGAGAGGCAAATTTAATTTGATATGGACAAAAACTGAAAAAAAAATCCCCAATGATTAGAATTACCCAAAAGTAAAATGAGCTGCTTCAAGAGTCAATAGGTTCCCCAAACTTTAAACTTAAGCAGAAGCTAGATGACCACTTTTCAGGGTATGTTGCAAAGGGGTTCCTGGTCCAGGTATAGGTTGAATGAGATGAATTCTCAAGTCCCTTCCCACTCCAATATTTTGCAATTCTATTTTCCCTGGAAATGTAGACAAGAGGAGCAGTATATGTACATATTCAGTTAGGTTTGGGCAAGTAATTCTTATAATGAACTTAATTTCATAAGAGCATATCATAGACCCTAACATAATAATGTCTTCTAGATTGAAAGAGTATCAAATTCTGTAATATTCAAATTATGTACATGTGAATATAAAACCAAATTTAAGAGTTATTACTATAAGTTCTATATCCCACATGGGATACACCAAAGTGATGTTTAAATAGAGGATAGGGGAGTAAGGATGGAAAACAATCTGTTACTGTCCTAAATATTATCTCTATTGAAGTTTAAACAGATTTTTTACATTCTCCTGAAGCAAAACTATCATCATTATCCAGTGAATGCCTGAAGGAATTTCAATACAAATGTTTCATTTGTTTTATTTTGCATTATTGGAAAATTGTTTTATTACACATTTTAAAGTATGCTTTCCTTTAAATAGGCTACACATAAAACATTTAGATGAGAAGATAGGCTAGGAGTTCCAGAAATGCAAACTACAGTCTGTAGGGACAACAGCATGATACAGATTTGACCTAGGTGATTTGTGTCACCAATTTTATTCAATTCAGAGTTATTTATATCACAGCAGAATTTGTGCTTCCACTGCTAGGAATAGCATTACCTTGTAAATCAGCAATAAACATGGGTTTTTAGTCAGGTGTATCACAAAAATTATGATTGGACTTCATTCCTGACAGGTCCTTGTGGTATTTAAGAAGCAACATAGTATAATGGATAGAGCATGACTTGGAGTCAAGAAGACATGAGTTTGGATTCCATCTCAGGTATTAACCAGCTGTGGGACAATGTCCAATTTAGCCTGTCTAGTCATCCACCTGCCTCATAGGATCTGGTGAGATGCCATGAACTTTGCTGACCTTAAAGCCTCATATAAAAAGGCATCTATAATTACTGTTATTCCACTTTGGGCCTGGCCTACATTTCTCACCTTCTGACATAATAGAAAGAATGTGGTCAAATGAAAATCCTTTCCGTATTACCTGGGTCTGGGATATTTCATGCTTTGTTTGATGATTAAAAAGTCTATCATTGTGAGTTCATGGAGAGGATCTTTTTGGTGGGATAATGGCTTTTATTTTCTGTATAATATCTCTTGTTATTATGTTTAAGTTAATGAGATTAGTTAATTGTTAGGTATTAAAAATTGATAAATTACAGATCTCTCTGGTGCCTAAGAGAAGCAAAATGGTTTCTGATCCCATTTTCATAAAGAGATCAAGAGCATTCCCCTGGGAGAAACAGAAACAGGATGGTAAAAGGGAGTGAGTGAGAATTCTGTAGAAGTTGTAGAAGAATCAGACAGCTCAAAGTATCACGGTGTTGTCATATAGCAACTTCATTGCAAATTATTATTGGAAAGTAACAATGGTGATAAGAGAAAGGCTTCATTCTTAAACCCATAGATATAGTCATAGCTAAATAGTCATATTTAGTCATAAATATGTCATGTATATATATATATCACTATATGTTATATGTGTACATAGTTCAATATAGTCATAGGTAAATAGTTAAAAATTGTTGACCCAGCATCATATCACATATTGTGTGATGCTACTAATGAAATAAGGAACAGTTTACCCTCAAGAAGTTTATAACCTAATGAGCATGGGATAAGATAAGTCAATGAGAACATATCACAAGCATGAGCTACCTATGATGCCAAAGTCAGTATGAAAGAACATTGACTTAGAGTCTGAAGCTTCTTTACTAATCAGCTAGTTCCAAACTTCCCTTTGAAGATGAGGAAATGAGGCTCAGAGAGATTGAGCCCAGATTTATAGAAGTAGGTAACGAAGTTGGGATGAAGCCCAGGACCTTTGACAGCAAATCCAGGCCTTTTCTCCACTATACTGACTCTAGGTCAAGGTAACAAGTCAAGGACATGGGTAAGAGAGATGAAATATCACAACAAGCAGAAAGCAGTAATCAGGACTGCATATGAGATTCTCATGAAACAGGACAACGGCATGTGACACTAGACAGTTTCTTTTTGAGAGCAAGAAGATGTAACCACTTTTTCCCAAGGATCTCTTAATTGCCAAGTCCAGTGATTTTTTTCTATCCCTTATCCTTCTTGGTCTTTTGCCACTTTGAATGGTATTGATTTTCCCCTTCTCTTGAATACTCCTTATCTCATCTTCCAAAATATTGCTTTCTCCTGGTTCTTCTCCTATCTAACGGTTCCTTCTCACTCTCCTTTATTGGTTTATCATCCATACACCCATACTATTACAGGTTCTGTCTTGGCTCTATTATGCTGTCTCTTTCTTTCTCTCTGTTGTTCCATCATCTTGCTCCCATGGATTTAGTTATCATCTATAAGAAAATAGCACTCAAATCTATAAATCTCTATGTTGAACTCTACCCCTGGTTAATGCAAAAGCATCTTTCCCTCTTCCATTCTTCCCTATTTTTCTCAGAAGTAACTTGATCTATCCAATCACAACTTTAGAATCAAGTCCACAAGCAAATACTTGTTGTCAAGTCTTTACTATATGCCAGACACTGTGTCAAGGAGGCAGAGAAAAGCAAAAGCATCCCTTGCCCTCAAGGAGTTTGTGATCTAATCAAGCACACAAGATACCTTGGTTGTAATTTCAGAAGGAAAGAGCATCAGTATTTTTTCTCTTTTTTTAAAATTTATTTTTAGTTTTCAACATTCACTTCCACAAGATTCTGAGTTCCAATTTTTCTCCCCATCTCTCCCCTCCACTCACCCCAAGACAGCATACATTCTGATTCCCCTTCTCCTGATATGCCTTCCCTTCTATCAGACTACTCCCTTCTCTTATCCCCATATCCCCTCTATTTTCTTGGAGGACAAGATAGATTTCTATATCCCACTGCCTGTATATCTTATTTCCCAGTTGCATGTAAAAATAATTTTTAACATTTGTTTTTAAAACCTTGAGTTCCAACTTTTCTTCCTTCCTCCCTCCACAATCATCCCCAACGAGAATGTACACAATTCGGTATAGTTTAGACATGTGTAGTTATGTAAAACACATCTGTAACAGTCATGTTATGAAACACTAAACTATATTTCCCTCCATCCTATCCAGCCCCTTATTTATTCTGTTCTCTGATTTGACCTTATCCCTCCTCTAATTACCACCTCCTCTCATTTATCCTTCCTTCTATCATCCCTCCATGCCCACTTATCCCTTTCTCTCCTACTTTCCTGTAGTGTAAGATAGATTTTCATACCCAGTTGAGTGTACATGTTATTCCCTCCTTAAGCCAAATGCAATGAGAGTAAGGTTCACTCTTTCCCTCTCACCTTACCTCTCTTCCTCTCCATTGAAAACACTTTTGCTTGCCTCTTTTATGTGAGAGATAATTTGCCCCATTCTATTTCTCCCTTTCTCCTCCCAATATATTCCTCTCTTACCCCTTAATTTTATTTTTTTAGATATCATCCAGAAGGGGCACTAGTATTAAGAGGAACTGGGGAAAGTGTCTTGGAAAAGCTGAGATTTTAGTTCAGACTTTAAGAAAGTCAGGGAAGCCAGGAGAAAAGGAGGAAGTACATAGAATACACTTGCCATGGGCAATAGCCAGTGAAAATGCAGACTCAGAACAGCAAGTTACCAAATATCACTGGATCACAGAGCATGTGCAAAAGAGAAAAGTATAAAAAGACTGGAAAGGTAGGAAGGGGCTAGGTTATAAAAGACTTTAAAAAAAGCCCAGTGGAAGATTGTATATTTGATCCTGAAGATAGTAGAAAACAGCTGGAGTTTTGTGTTCATCCTTCGTTGCTGAAGAAGACCATGCCATCAGAGAAATGATGACATAACTTGCCTTTGACTTTGTTTTATTCGATAGAAGGAATGCCATGATCAAACCTGAGCTTAAAGATCATTTTGGTAACTGATTGGATGATGGACTGGACTGGGGAGGCATTTGAGGGAGGGAAATTAATCAGAAGAGCACGAGGTGATGAGGTCTTGCTCCAAGGTAGTGGCAGGGTCAGAGGAGAGGAGGAATCATATATGAGAGAGGTTATAAAGGTAAAATTGAGAGGATTTGAAAACAGACTGGATATGGGGAGGGGTGAGTGAGTGAGAAGTCAGGAATGACTCCTAATTTGAGAGCCTAGATGAATGTGGGGATGACGATGCCCTGATAACAACAGAGAAGTTAGGAAGAGGGGAATCTGGGGGGAAGGAGAAGATAATGAATTCAGAATGGGACATTTAAAGATTTCTCTGGGACATTGTTGGAGATACAGAATTGGCAGTTGGACATAAGAGACTGGAGATCAGCAGAGAAGTTAGAGCCAGATAAAGAGATCTGAAAAAAAAATAATATACATAGAGAATCCATGGAATGATCAAATCACCAAGAGAAATAGTATAGAGGAACTAGAGAAATAGTGCCAGGACAGAATCTTGAGGAACACTTCTCACTGGGGAGATGGGGATAGGATTGGAGGGAGATAGTCTAGATGAAAATCCAGCTAAATAAGACTAAGAAAGAATGATCAGACAGGTAGGAAGAGACCAGGAGTCAGAGTTGCCAAGAAAATCTAGAGAGAAAAGAATATCATGGAGGAAAGGGTGATTGACAGACAAAGATTGTAGAAAGGTCAAAAAAAATTAATGCAAATTTAGGAAATATCCTTAGATTTGGCAATTTAAAAATGACTGGTTACTTTGGAAAAAATAATTTCAGTTGAGTCATCCATTATTATTATGAATGAGTTTTCTTTTCTACCTCTACAGCACCTTCACATTTGTCCTGGTGTTGATGGTTTTGTTTTTTTTTTTTACTCATATAAGTACCACACTGGTTAAAGTCTTTATCGCTTCAGTGGACTGATATAACCAGCCTCCCTCCTTCTGATCTCCAGACCCTCCAACCCATACTCCACACAGATGCCAAAATAATCTTCTAGCATAGGTCTAACAAAGTTAGACAGCTGCTCAAAAACCTTTAATTGTTCCCTACTGCCAACAGAATAAAATATAAACTCCTCAGCTTGGCATTTAAAGCCCTTCACAGTCTGGTTCCAGGGTGACTTTGATTTGTTTCACATTACTCCTTCACACATGCTGCGTTCCACCAAATTCAACATTCTATCGTTTACTTTCCTGCATTTGCACAGACTGTTTCTATGACTGGAATGCACTACCTCTTCACCTCCATTTCTGAGGTTTTTATTCAAGGCTCAGTGTCTGTCTGGATTTTCCCCCAACATCTCTAGTTTTCAGTGAAATCTCTCCTCAAAATTTTAAAGCTGTTTTCCTGTATATATTTCATATGCCCCCCACTCCAGGAAAACATAAGCTCCTTGAGGGCAGAAGCTATTTTTGTTTTCATTTTGTCTGTTTCCCCATTGGTTAGCTCAGTGATTTGCATGGATTAGGTGTTTAATAAAAATGCAAAGCAAAAACACATTTATACATCATTCTATCCATTATGGTACTGTGTGTTAAGGTGTACCCTGGGTGAATGGATTGACTATGATGATTCCATTGTGGTGGGCCTGAGGAGGGAAGGACTCATAAAAGAGATTTTTTTTAAAAAATATTTACTGGGCTATGGAATACCTCACTAAGACATTTAAGTTAGTGATTTTATAGATCATTTGGGATCTTATACATTAGCACACTTTCTAGAATATCTACCTAGGATTTAGAATTGAAAATGCTTTTAAAAACACACACGCAATCCTGCCCTCTAATCCCAGATATCATGCTATATTGAACTTTCATGAAAATATTGCTAAATTAAATAATACCACATTTTGAAAAATGTGATATTATATGTCATTATTAGAAACAGGACAAGTTAGGTAAAATTTTATAAGTGAGGTGAAAAAGTATGATTTAAACATTACCTTTGATTAAATTAAAACTCTTTAAAATAATTTTGTTTTATTTTTTGTTTTTTTAGTTTGCACATGCAAAATTACATATTTAATGTGGAGTCAAAACATATCACCCAACTATTCCATTATTACAAGGATATCCCATTATCAAGCATAAAGCAAAAGTGAGCAGATAAAAGTATTCACCTTCAAAGGCTGAACAAAACTTGTTTTGCTTATTTTCTTTACCAAAGTAATGGGTCATCATATAGCTATCAATTAAAGCAGTTTTCAGTAATTAGAAAATACATGAATCTTGTATGTATAGATTGTCACCTTTCTTTATGGTTTATCTTTTTAAATACTTTCAAAATTTTGCTGACATTGAGTTGGTTCTTTTTGTCATTGACACATTCCGCTTCTGAGTTGGAGCACGGCCACCAAGATGGGGAAAAGAATATGGCAGATGGAATGTAATCACTCATCTAAGTTGGAATTTAGTCAGGATACTGGGGCTTAAACTTATGCTTTTGCCAAAAATACCAACAGATTTTTTTTAATGACAGTGACAAATTGGGATATTTTAGGCTACATCAAGTGAGGTTCAACATTTTTAATTCTCCAATAATATAAGAAATAAGGAGAATCTTTCATAGGCATAGGTCATATCCTCACTTTTAATGCAACTTTGTGTCAGGCAGAAACTGTACAAAGTTATATGTTTTCTGTAAAATGTAGCATAACTCTCTTTAGACCTAAATGATAATTACCAGAACAATAAAGATAATAATTGCAAAATGTGTCCTGAATTCCATTCATTTTGTGGAAGATTGAACCTCCAGTTCTTAGTGACAGACTTCTTTTAGTTATGAAATATTCCAGGAGCTAAGCTGAAAAAAAAAAATCTTGCTTCGCATCCATCCATTTATATTCACAGTCAGATACTATAATTAAATAATAGTTTCATTTACTTGGGCTTAAATCCATCGTGTGTGTGTGGTTTTTTTTAATTTTCACTCATCTCTTTCCTCTGAAATATATCCTAGTATTATTATTATCCTTGAACACACACAAATACACAGCCGTGTGAATCTATAATGAGATATTCATAATTTTTGTATAATAGATTTGGGTTTGATTAAATGTCTAAATTGCTTCCACTTAGATGCTATCTAAATTTGGACAGAGACCTGATCCCACTTACAAAACTCAGATTTTAACAGCTGACCTGGTGGCATGGTAAGCGTATTGCACTTCCCCAGGGAAAAGTTAGGTTCACGTGCTAACTTGGGTTATATGACCCAGTGCCAGAAAAGGGTGAATGTGTTAACTTTCTGCAAGGAAGTGAGAGTTCCACTGCCCTTCTGTTCCAAGCCTGTGTACTGGCCAAATAATAGAACACCATTAAAGCATCATGTACAGAGAAAGCCATCTGCCTATTCTAACAACCAGTGGTAGGAAGAACAGAAAAGGAAGTGTCTGAAATGAAAAAGAAACATTAAGCTATGAAACTATCTCCGTATCTTCCCCCTCCCTTGGCCAAAGCCACCATCAACCCTTCACTAACTTCCACCAAAATCATAGAAGGATAATTTCAAATATATGTGCAACACCACATTTTTAGTCTTTTTTTTAATATGAAGAGAAAAAAAACTCACAGAATCTATATTTATACATCTAGTGATGTGCTTTCACCACATGCCCATGGAACTCCCTTGTCAACAAAGCTTCACTCTGGCCTTTTTCTCCTTTTCAGTATTTCCATTACAAATCCCCTGACACTCACAGAGACAAAATCTCTGAGGCATTTTTAAAGAAGATGCAAATTATCCATCTTTGTTTGCTTCCTGGGGATTGGGTTGTGGAAGGGGCATAAGAGCCCCTAAGTGGCATCTAAGACCAAAACACACTGTGAAAGGGCACATTTGTTACTGACTTACTGTGTTAACTCCTCCCTTGCTATTTTAGAAGAGTCTTTGTGGTTTTCAATATCAAAAATAAAATTGGACACCTACCCAGATGTTCATGAACCAAAAAAAATTGTTCACTACTAACTTCAAACTAGTCAATGGACAAAAATAATAGCTCCAGTTTATAACAGTTAATTAGAAAAGGTCACTTTGTAACTTAATATTTCCACATTTAACAGGCCACATTATAAGTAAGAAGGAAGGGGTCCCCCCATTACATTGTGCCACACTCAAATTTTCAGCGAATGGCAAACTACAAAACACTTGACATTTGGTGTGGATAAGAAAAAAAAATTACGTATAGATATAGATATATGTGTGCATGTATGTATGTATGTATGTATGTATGATTGCTTATCACAATACAGAATCAATAAATCTAGAGAGAAAATAAATATCCCAAGAGCACATCAAATATGTCATAATATGCTTTTCAAATGTGTGTATTCGAATATTGTGTTTGGAGGAGAAAGTCTGAATATGCAAGGAGAAGAAAGAAGGAAAGGAATTACAAAAGAATTTATGGAAGTTATTTGGTACGTTTTGGAATTAGGAAGGTCAGAGACTAAAATATACATACTAAAATATATATACATTGAGAGGACTAAAATGTAACAAATTGGAATGATAAGGAGGAAGAAAAGAGATGAGAAAGGTGAAAAAGAAAATGTCTTAAGGCATAAGAGAAGGACCTGAAAAGAAAGTGGATTAGAAGGAGAATCATCCAATTAAGAGAACAGGAGGAGAAGGGGCAGGAAGTTGGTAAGATGAGAAGATGTTTAGTTTGCTTCTCAGGGGGAGAAGACAGTCAAGAGAATGACAGCTCTGGAGTTGAAGACGCTCACACAGTTTGCCACAGCAGTTCTCTAGGGTAGGTGGCCATTGGAGCTAAAATGACAAAGAACAGATGTTTCTCTTTCCAGCAATTATGAACAACAAGTAAGATTTTGCAATGGCCACAGAAGAATAAATGTGATTTTTTTTCTATCACAATTAATAATTATCTATGCTCAGTTTAGGCTGGTATCTTCCTAAAAAAGATGGTAAAGGGTTTTGAAAAAATGCTTCTCTAGGTTCTCCCTGCTCTCCCCCAAGCCCCTCCAAGTACCTATAAAAAATGACTGTAAATAAATTCTAGAGTATCAGAACAAACAAGATGACAGAGTAAAAAAAAAAAAAGTCCAGCCCAAGACAACCTAGAAGGTCAATAAGAAAGGTCTGTTGCACAGGGCTGGGAGAGTAGCACAGTCCAGCCCAAAACACACTAGCAGACTGGGTCTGCCCCAGAAAACCTCGAGTAGGTCTCAGGGAACTGAATCATTGGCACCTGTGGAGGTTTCTGGATTTTTCAACCCACAAACCCAAGGACAACTTAGAAGCTTAGTAGGAAAGGTTTGTCAGACCTGGGTGAGAGAGAAGTGCAGTTCAGCCCCTCCTCTGGAGCAGTGGAGATGAAGGCAGCAGCAGCAGCTCGTTCTAGAGCTCTAGGCCCACAAATGGTGTGGGGATCAAGCAGGTGATCAGAGGGGGATTTCAGGGCTGTCTTTGTTGGCAATAAGGCAGGATTCTTTTGCTTTGCCCATACTTGGATCTGGGTCAAAGTCCTGGGTGGCAGTCCTAGGGCAAGGAGGAGCACTGATGTGGTGGAGCTTGTGGCTGGGGAGGATGGGGGGCCAGGGGGAGGGAATCCTCCTCACAGTTTCAAGGCAGAAAAGACTGCTTGTGGTCACTCACGGTCCAAAGCATAAATCAGGAGAGGAGTAAACATCTCTCCTTTGATCATACCACCTCAGAAGAAATGAAAATTTACAGGTTCCTAGAAGTGTCTCTGAAAACAGCTGCACAGAACCCCTGAAACTTGGGACAGGGTACCCTCTACACTGGAAGCAGAGCCCTACCTTAACAAAAAGTTAAATAGTCAAGTCTTTGACTGGGAAAATGACCAAACACTGAAAAAAATTCAGAGTATAGAATCTTACCTTGGTGACAAAGAAGATCAAAACAGATACCCAGAAGAAGACAGCAAAGTCAAAGCTCCTCCATCCAAAGCCTCCAAGAAAAATATGAACTGGTCTCAGGCCATGAAAGAGCTCAAAAAGATTTTGAAAATCAAGTAAGAGAAGCTGAGAAAAAATTGGGAAGAAAAATGAGAACGATGAAAGAAAATCATGAAAAACAAGTCAACAGCTTGCTAAAGGAGACCCCCAGAAATATTGAAGAAAATGACACCTTAAAAACAGACTAACCCAAATGGCAAAAGAGGTCAAAAAAGCCAATGAGGAAAAGAATGTCTTAAAAAACAGAACTGGTCAAATGGAAAAGGAGGTCCACAAGCTCACTGAAAAAAAATTTCTTAAAAATTAGAATGGAACAAATGGAAATTAATAATTCTATGAGAAATCAAGAAATTATAAAATAAAACCAAAAGAATGAAAAACAAAAGAAATAGTGAAATATGTCATTGGAAAAACAACTGACCTAGAAAATAAATCCAGGATAAATAATTTAAAAATTATTGAACTACCTGAAAGCCATGATCAAAAAAAAAGAGCCTGGACATCATCTTTCAAGAAATTATAATTCCTCTCCACTCATTCCCACCTGCAGCCCTGTCTGGTTTCAGTTCCACAGAACAAGATGCTCATGGGTCAGGTACTCCCTAGTGTCAAATCCACCTTCCCAATACCCCTTTCCAGTTTCTTTTTGCATGTTGTCATCCCCCACTAAACTGTAAGCTTCTCAAAGAGCAGGGACTCTTTTTTTCTTGTCTATATCCCCTGTGCCTAGAACAGTCCCTGGGACATAGTGAGTACTTAACATTTTTTACTGAATTGAATGCATATCAGCCAACAAAAATTTTAGAAGACATATGTAGATTATGGAAGCTACGACAGCTACAAGAGGAAAGATATAAAAGGATGATATAGTTCTATGAGTCAGAAGTGCTAAAACTCAAAAGGACCTAAGATTGGCAAGGGAGGCTAAATAAATCCAAAATGGGTTCTTTAGCTATTTAAGAGAAAGGGGAAAATCAAAGAAGGAATAGATTACTGCTAGAAGTTCATAGCGCAAAGATAATGGTTACCAGAGAGAAGGTAAAACTACTGAAATCTTGTTTTCTGTATATTCTCTTTGTCTTCAGTGATGATGTTTGTAAAGCAAAAAAAAAAAAAAAAGAGCAAAATTGTTAACTCAGCAGTTGATGCCATAAAAATAAGGGAATGGCAACATAGCACTAGTTGCCCTTTAAAAGTACAGTCTCTAGACTGTAACTCTAGATTAACTATTCCCTTAAGCTAGCAAAAGAATTGATAGGCTTGATTGCTGAACCAGACAGTAATCCCTGAAACGCTGTGGAGGAGAAAGCACATGGATTGGGAAATGGCAAAAACTTGTCCAAATTTTCTTGCCAGGGCTGGGAAAGGGTGGGGAATGAAATCTACAGACTGCGTAAATTGATTAATGAGTTTGACTTCAATTCTTGGCAAAATTCTATGAGTTGCTATTATAGGAATGATTAGTGAGCATCTAGCAAAGGAAAGAGTGATAAGAGAGCCAAAATGGTCTCATCAAGAATAGGTCTATACCATCCAACAAACATTTATTCTGTACTTAATAAATGTATTATGTTAGGTACTGGGGATACAAAGAGAGCTGTAATTTAGGCAAAGTGGATGGAACTCTGTTTCAAGTTCCAAGTTGATCTGAGTATCATGCTTCATTTTGAAGGTGGTATGCTTGTTCTCCACTTACTGTTGGTCTTGCTTCACAGAAGGTGGGGCTACTGCAGTCCTTCTGACTAACCTGGGCTATCCTCTCTGCCTCTCTCACTATTGGTCATTTTTGACCCAGGTGAAAAATTGCTACTCTGGATTCAAAGGCTTTTGTTAGCAGGATTATTAGACTAACAAGTATAAGGAAGGCTAGTTTACTTAAATTTAATTTATTTTAAGATACTTCTTTTGATGTCTTTTATTTTTATATCACTTTCTTTTCCAAATCTATTTCTACTACTCAGAATCCCACTTTTTGTAATGAAGATTAATAAAGAAATAGGAAAATTCAGCATAACTTACCATCATATTTCTCATGTCTCACAATATGGACAATATTCTACAACCATACTCCCTCACCTCTAAGGGAAAGGGAGGGCAAGACGTTAGTGATGTGGGATATGTAAATATGTAATTATTTAGATTCCAAATTGGTTTGATGGCCAATGAATTCGGAAATTCTCTTGAATTATAAAATACAGAAAAGGGGAGTCACTGTCCTACAGGAGAGGATATTTCTTTATCCAGGAGTTCCCTAGATCAAGGAAATCACAGGTCTGTTACATATTCTTATCTTTCATGGCCAGACACAAAGAGAGGTCACAATTCCAAACATAGGATTTAATCCTAAATTACATTCTAATATGATATAGCAGGTGACAAACTAATAGAATGAAGAATTATGCCAACAATCTGGTGTATTCACAGACATTATTTTAACAAGAAAAAATTAGCTTTAAAAACATTTCAAGCTAAAGATATACAAATAAAGGGAATATGGATATGTTCCCTAGTTCCAAAATTTCTAAATGAATTAGTTCAGGCAGCATTAGATAGCTAAGTAAATTCAAAACAACAGATATTTATGGAATTAATTGTTATAGATACTAAGCTAGGTACCAAAAGGGTGAAGAAATAGTAAACTAATAGGTCTTTTAATTATTAATAAAATAAATGTGTTCTAACAACATATGCAATTGTTGGAAAGGTAATCAAAATATAGGAGCACAGAGAGTCATTAGAGGGGTTTTCTGTTTGGTTTGTTTTGTTTTTAAAGCAGGTACCCTGGAAAGACTTACATGAACTGATGCTGAGTGAAATGGGTAGAACCAGGAGAACACTGCACACAGCAACAGCAACACTGCACAATGATCAGCTTTGACAGACTTACCTCTTCTCAGCAATACAATTGTCTAAGACAATTCCAAAAGAACCATCACCAAAAACACTATGCACATTCAGAGAAAGAGCTATGGAGTCTGAATGCACATCGGAGAGACTATTTTCTCTCTCTTTTTTTGGTGTTTTTTTTCCTTTCTTGTGGTTTTTCCCTTTTGCTCTGTTTCTTCTTTCACAACATGACTAATGTGGAAATGTGTTTAATATGACTGTACACATATACCCTATGTTATGTTGGTTGCCATCTTGGGGAGAAAAAAATTAGAACACAGAATCTTATAAAACTGAAAGTTGAAAAAATAAATAAAATCATTATCCTTTCAAACAGAAGGAGAAGAAGAAATCTGGGGGGGGGGGGGTGTCCCAGGTGCTACAAATACAATTTAAGATACAGTAAAATCTTAAAGTACTTCTTTAAAAAAGCACATGTGGAAGGGTAAGAAGTTACAATTCAAAAATTAGATTAGAAATGCTGGGATTTAAATGATGGGTAGAACATCATACCTATCAGATTGGCTAACATGAAGAAACAGGAAAATGATAAATGTTGGAGAAGATGTGGAAGAATTGGAACACTAAGTCATTGTTGGTGGAGCTGTGAGCTGATCCAACCATTCTGGAGAGCAATTTGGAACTATGCCCAAAAGGCTACAAAAATGCGCATACCCTTTGACCCAGCAATAGCACTTCTAAGATTGTATCCCAAAAAAATCATAAAAATATGAAAAGGATACACATGTACAAAAATATTTATAGCACCTCTTCTTGTGGTGGCCAAGAACGGAGGGGATGCCCATCAATTGGGGAATGGCTGGGCAAGTTGTGGTATATGAATGTAATGGGATACTATTGTGCTATAAGAAAAGAACAACAGGTAGACTTCAGAAATAATTGGATAGACATATGAACTGATGCTGAGTGAAGTGGGCAGAACAAGGAGAACATTATACACAGTAACAGACACAGTGTGGGAAGACTGTTTTAGATAGACTTAGTCTTTCACAATAATGTAAGGACCTACAACAGTTCCAAAGGACTCATGATGGAAAATGTCATCCACATCCAGAGAAAGAGATATGGAGTCAGAACAAAGAATTTTGTTTAGTTTTACTCATGCTTTCTCCCATTCATTTTAATTCTTCTATGCAACATGACTAAGGTGAAAATGTGTTTAATAAGAATGTATGCATTGAGCCCATATAAGACTGAATGCCATCTTGGGGAGAGAGAGGGAGAAAATTTAAAACTTATGGAAGTGATTCCTGAAAATTGAAAACAAATAAATTTGAAAAAATAAATGATGGGAGGAATTTGTAAAGTTGGAAGAGTAGGAAAGATTTTTTTTTGGTGGTTTTGCTATTTCAATGGAAAATCACAGGCTTTATTAGTGGACACTGAGTAAGCAGTATAATTGGAGGAGACAAAAAGTTCATGTATTAAGAATAGCGGGAGATGAGGTTATAGTTAAGTGTTCTGTAGCCAGCTTTCAATGAGTTAAGTATGGCATAACAAAAAGGGCAAAGCTCTTCCCTTCGAGAAATTTGGCCTATTAAAGGTAGGTTCAAATTCAATTGAGCAAACATTTATTAAGCCCTGGCTATTCTCTGCATAAGGCATTGTGCCAGGCACCAGGATTACAAAGCTGAAAAACAGCAGCACAGTACCTGCCACAGAGAAGCTACGATGGGTACAAAAATGGGTACAAATATGCTTAAATATGCTTTAAAAAATGGAAACAATGAGTGCAAAAGAGAGGTCCAGATAAAATATGTACTCTCAAAAATATTGATGATAAATTAATTTGCCTGAGAGTATCTGGCAAGACTATCTGGAGGATATGACAGCTGATCTGGGCACTGGAATAAAAGAAAGCTTTCATTAAGAAGTGATGAGAACTGGAATGTGCTACAGATATGGGGGATGGTCCTCTTGAACACATGGAGTTGGGAAAGTCAGAAACAATATTAAGGAACTGCTACTCATATAGGTTGGTCCAGATGGTAGAAAATGGTAAATGCCAGAACATCATACTCATCACTGTCTAAGCTTCAGTGGCCTTAACAAGGGAGGATAATATGCAGCAAAGGACACTAGTAATTACTACCTCCAAGTGGTGTGTGTATTTAAGTTCAAGTCAGGAAATCACAGGAATTGATCACATAAATAACAATCGCATTCATAAACCAAAGGACGCTATTGTTAATACACCAGTATTTTCAACCACAAGTTCATTCTATATTTAGCAACAATATCTTCACATCTGAAGGATGACAACAGATATATATATACATATATATATATATATTGACCTACTCTCTCGTGTTCCCACTTTGCAAAAGCAAAGTGTCCATTCCTATTCACCACTCCCTTAAGTTTACTATCTGCTCCTAATGGAATATAAGCTACTTGAAGGCAGGCACTGATTGCTTTTGTATTTTGCATAGCCCCACTGCTTGGTAGATAGTAAGTGTTTAGAAAATGTGTTTTCGTTAACTCACTCATTAATTCTGACAAATGTTTTGTTTCATATTCAGGATTAACATGAGCATTAACCAGTTGATGTGAACATTAGGCCAATAACTGTTATATGTTGAACACTGGAAGAAATGTGACATAGGTGGTGGAATGTTGGACCTAGTGCCAGGTAGACCTGGGTTCAAGTGTCAGTTCTGACACCTGTGTGGTCATGACCAAATTATTTAACTGCTTTGAGTCTCGGTTTCATCAAGCTTAACATGAAATAATAATACCTCACAGGGTTATTTTGAGATGTTGTATTTGTAAAGAAATTTGGTTTTCTTTTTCTTCAGTCATTTTCAGCTTTGTCTGACTCCTCATGATTCCATTTTTGACAGAGACATTGAAGTGACTTGCCATTTCCTCCTCCAGCTCATTTTATGGCTAAGGAAACTGAGGTAAATATGCCTAAGTGAAGTCACACAATTGGTAAGTGTCTGGGGCCAGATTTGAACTCAGGAAGATGAGTCTTCCTGAATCTAGGTCCAGCACTCTATCCCCCATACCACCTAACTGTCCTATAAATAAATTTACAAAACCAAAATTCCTATATATATATATATATATACATATACATATATATTTATGTAAATAAATAACTTTCTGTTACTAACTCAATTAAAGGTTTGTTGAACAAATAAATACAAGGAAGTGTTTGGACTTGTTGATTTTTGTGGGGGGGAGGGAGAAGCTGGCAGGGGGGAGTGTCCACCAATGATTCTACCAACGTAGGGAAACTATGATGTGGAAATTCCTTCCTCAGACCCAGATTAGCAACTATTACTGTTTCTAGCAGTTGCTCCAGGCACTGAGAGGCCATGTTACTTTCCTATAGTCACAGAGCTGCTAAGTGTGAGAGCCAGAATTGGAATCCAGGTCTTCCAGTCTCTAAGGTCAATCCAATATCAGTTATATAATGCTTCTTTTCTAAGATAGGATGAACTATATGATGATATTACAGGCTGCTCATTTGGGCCATTTTATAACATACACATGCCTGTGTAATCATGCCAATAAGGAAATGAAAGCCCCAGGAAAGTGGTTTTGTTTAGTGAGGAGTAATCAACGATGGAGCAATGTACTACAGGAGAAAAAAAAGAGGAATGAATTTGGGGTCTCTGAGTCTGAGCTTAATGTCGCCTCTCAACCTCTCCACCTCTAAGTGTTCTCCTCTGTAAAGTGGAGAGAGCACTAATTGTCCAAGCTGGACATATAATGTACAATTACAAATCACTATGCAAAATGTAAAAATATATATAGGATAATAGGCAATAGCATAAGCCTATACAGCAGTGTGTGTGTATATATATATATATATATATATATATATATATATATATATATATATATATATATATATATATATATATACATATGGCATCATTATTCTTTGTTGTTCAAACCAATACATCATTGTAAGAAAATGATTCTGAATTCTAAGTCCCGGGAGAACCTATGAGCGGTTGCTGAAAAGATGTTTTAGTTCCTGTGGGCCAAATAAAAATCATGAAAAATGCTTCTCAGTCAACAAGGCAAGGCAATAAGCATTTATTAAGCACCTATGATATACCAGGCACCATGCCAAACTCAGTCACAATCACATACAAAAGAAATACCTTCTTCAGAAATATTTTTAAAAGAATAGCTTACATTTTTTCATAGCTAATGTGCAAATATACTGAAGTGATAATATTAACGCTAACAATAATGAGAGCTGGCATTTATATTGGGTTTTAATAGTCTGATAAGTTTATAAAACACTTTAAAGACATAAATTTTGATATTTTCAACAATCACCTGAAGTATTATTTTGAATATGAGGTAACTGAGGCTAACATATTAAGTGACCTGACTGACAACATACACGATTTTATTCTCTGAGGGAATGTTAGTATATTTTGTTATTTGCCATTGATTTAGCAATAATGGTGAGATAAATTAGAATATTTTCGAAAACTCTTTCCTCTTTGTTTTGACATTCAGTTTTCAGTATGTGACTCTGCCTGGCACAATATTACAACTTGAGTACTAAGAGATGAAGAACTTTTTGGTACAAAAGTACAATGCTATTTTAATGCAATTATGTTGCTGGTTAATCAATTTGCTGTTGACAAAATCATAATATTATCTTGTGTTTTAGTAGGCACAGAAACCACAATGATGAATTTATAGTCAGAGGATTTTGATTGTGACAAGAAAAGTCACTTAATCTCTCTGGGATTCAATTCCTCATCAAGATGACGAGATGACTGGATGACCTGTGTAATATCTCTTTCAACTCTAACTCTATAATTATAAAGTAGTAGCCTCTTTCAGCAACTTTTCTAATATGCTATTATTTATATATGATGATAATACCATGACCACCATGCCATTTCTAGTAGTTATACCAGGATAATCAAGGGCTATTATCACTGCCTACTCACTATGCTCCCTGTGGTCTTCCCTTGCTGCTTAATTGAATCCACCCTACAAAAAGACTCATGACACAGCCAAGGCAGTTCAAAAATTCTTTCCCTCTTCCCTGAAGACCATCTTGTAATTTCCTTTTGTTCCACTGCTCAATTAAAGTAAAATAAAAGCACAGGTTAGTTGTGTGGACGATGGGGAGATGTTTTGCCCTGTTAACTGCTTTAAAAAATAAATGGACACAATCTCATTATGCAAATTGCACAGCATATTGAAGCTATATGAGACCTTAGAGACCAATGATCTGATTTCACAGAAAAGGAAACTAAAGGTCAGAGGTATAAAGTGAGCAATCCAAGGTCACACAACTATTAGTGAGAGAGCCATGACTAGATCTGAGGCTTCCTGACACTTAGTCCAGTGCTTTATCTAACTCCCAACATAATGGAATTTCAAAATGTTCATGCTACTTAAATATGCATGCCACTTCTTTTTTATTGAATGTTTTTTAAATGAATGGAATATAATAATGAACTGTCATTTTCTTCTTTCACAAATCAAACATGCATACTTTTTAATGGGAGAAATAGTTTTTATTTGCCAAATTTAACATCATCAGCACCTCCCATAAAGTCTAAACAGAGGGCATAACTCTAGGCTGACCACAGCTGCCAACGAAATTCTCACTATAACCCCATCTGTAAAGGTTGACTACACAATGACCTTGGCTAGGGTAAACCCTGTTCTAAACCAAGGACAGTGGAAGCCTAGACAGGGTGGTTCAGCCAGTGACTACAAATATGCCTTTCTGTTGCTAACGAAGACTCCCTTCACACTCCACTAGTATTCCACACACATGATGAGATGTTATTTGAGATTTAAAAAAACTATCAGGACAACTGCTTATGTAAAAATCAATACTGAGATTTTGAGGAGTTTTAGAATAGTCTCCCCAATAGGACCAATAGGAAACCAAATACGTCATCTATTTGAGTAATACAAGGCTCAACCTAAATATTTTCCAGAAATAGGAAGAATCCAACTTGCCACTTTCTTAAAATACTGTAAACTATTGTAAAATATATCAACATTTGCTAAATAATATATGAGCATATATTATATATAATTACAACTATGTATTTACATAGGTAGATAAGAATATATATATTACATATGTATATATATATGTGTGTGCATGTATGTGTGTGTACTCATGTATCATGAATTGTAACCAAAGAGAATCTGTAATGAGTGTTTATTTCCTCTCCTAATATCAATAGAGAATTAATTGCTGATTCAGCGGTAGAATGATCATCTTCTATATAGATACCTAGGATCAAGGCCAATGCATTCACTTTTTGGGAGTTAATGCAATATATTGGAAAGAGCATTGATCTTAGAGTCAACAGACTTACCCATAACTATGTAGTCTTAGGCAAATTACTTCATCTCTGTTGGTCCAGGTTTTATCATCTGCAAAATCAAAAAGTTGAACAAGGCCACCTCACAGATTTCCTTCAGGTTTAGCATTATATAATGAACATTGTTAAAAAGAGATTTGGAGCTGTGATAAGATAGATTCAGCAATCATCTTATCTAACCCCATTCATCTTATCCCTAAGGAAACAGGGACACTGAGAGGGCATAAGTAGCTGAGCCTGGATTTGAATAGAGGTCTTCTAATTCCAGGTTCACTGATCTCTCTGTTGGACTACCTTATCACTCACACATTAAAAAAAAATTGCTATGACCTTCCTTCTGCTTTAAAAGTTATTATATACCTTTCAATATACTATAGCACTACAAAGCCTATATCCCTAAAGAGATTAAAGAGGTCTCTATGTACAAAAATATTTATTGCAGCTCTTTTGAAAGTAGTCTCAAATTAGAAATTTATGGGCAAAGGGCTGTCCTATCAGAGAATGACTAAAATTATATTATATGAATGTACTAGGATATTATTGTGCCATAAGAAATGGCAAAATGGGCCATTTCAGAGGAAAATATGAAGACCTCCATGAATTGATGCAAAATGAGGTGAGAAGAATTAAAACAACTTCTATAATAACAAAATTACAAGAAAAGACAAGAATACCATGAAAGACTTTAGAACTTTATCAATATAATGATAAACCACAAGGCCAGGGGATGAGATTAAAGAAAAGAAGACCCACTCATGCCAGAAAGATGATAAATTTAAAATTCAAAATGATACAAATACAGGGTGCCCCACCCCAAAATCATGATAGTGTTTTAAGCTATCAAAGCTTTTAACCTGCACTAAAACTTTTGGGACACCTGTGTTTTAGGGCATGGAAAACTTGAGGGTTTATTTTTGCTCAACTATGATGTTTCTGTTGAGAGTTTTTTTAATGGGAGGCAGTGAGAGGGACACGTAAAAATTTATTTATTTAAAAGGAAAAGAGTTAGGGTGGTTGGTATTGTAAAAAACAATAAATACAGAAATTTGAAAGGTCTCCAGCTTAACTCCCTCAAATCTTTACTGCCTATACAGTAAGGAGCTGTGTTCATTAGTGGCCCATAAAATCTGATATCAATAGTATTAATGCTATGCTTTAAGTACTTATAACACAACTCATAGTTTAGGCACTATGGGCAGCTAGATGGTACAATGGAGAGACCACTATGCCTGGAGTCAGAAAGACCTGAGTTCAAATCAGGTCTCAGATGCTTCCTATCTGTATGACCCTTGGCAAGTCACTTAGCCTCTATCAGCATCCACAATTGCAGTGGGGATTATAATAGCACTGAGCTCATAGGGCTGTTGTAAGGATCAAATGAGATATTATTAGGAAAGTGATTATTTCCCTAGTGCCTGGTATATGCTTGGTACTTAATAAATGCTCATTTCCCTCTTAGTCTTTGTACATACGAAGTACTGTATAGGAAACTAAATCAATATGTAATATTAAATCAAGTATGAGTTATACTGCTTTGTAGATTAGGGATAGAGGATTGACCTATGAATTCTTTGCTATATGCAACTCTCAGATGAGGAAATTCTCCTTGTCAATCCATGTCCACACCTTTCCTACAACTTCTATTCTTAAAGAGATGTTTGATTTATTCAGTCTCACAACCATCTGTACACCAGAGATAGGATTAGAACCTACATCTTCTTAGTTCCAAGGACAGTTCCCTTCCTACTACTTTCCATTACTTCTCACAATATAGATTTTTTATAAATTATACCCTAAAAATCTCAGTTAAAAATACTACATTTGCTGAATTTTACCAGTTGAGAACTCAGTTTGAATCATACTTCTTTTAATATCTCTGCTCTATGCAGGCAAAGAAATTCTTTTAAAAATGGGATTTTGTATGATTTCTGAAAGAAATTATTTGCAAATACCAATCACCATAAAGAGAAAATTTAATATATCTGGGAAATACAATTTAACTTTTTTGATGCAAGCTCCACAAGGCACCAGTTTAAAATGCCATTCTGTTATACCAACGGTCACTGCCTTGGGTCAAGAACCAAGATGGAATTATTCCCAAACATTCATATTCATTTAATTGATGCCATAAGGCATAAAATGAATACAAGCAATGAAGATAATGTCTGGTTCCTCTAAGGGGTATTGATTTAGAAATGACTGGGAAGGACCAACTGAATTACTTTTTAAGGCAAAAGGTGTCCCTAAGAGGATCTTGACTGAAAATGACCCTGCTGGCTATTGAGAGGCATTGGGATCACATGTTAGAGCACAACAATGATATGTATGCATGGAGAGTGGAGATAAGGACAGTAGGTTACATTTTTGGCAGAAACGTATTCTATTTCTTTTATAGAGGAAAAAGGTAAGCTGTAATTATTTGGTTTAATTATTCCTCTGGGTTCCACATGAGACTAAAAACATATAAAATCACCAACCACTGATCTGCTACCTGTGGCAGCTGAAAAATACTGTAATGGAATTTTAGTGAAAAATAATGAAATGAACATCTCCAAATTGTTTAGGAAAGAATCTTCATCCTAAAAAAGAATTGACAGCATAGCTTTAAGAAGAGAGAAAGGACTGCCTCAAGGATCTGTCTTGCTTCCTCACTTTTTTTTTAAAGTAATACCTTCATTTGCATAGTAATAACCCAATTATTGTAAGATTAGGTGACAGGAATCTCATTATTGTTATTTCTACAAAACAGTCGATATTCCATTCAATATCTTTTAATGTTACACACCTTAAAACATAATTATTTCAATATACTCTCATTCATCTTTAATGTAATTTTCTTTTTAAAAAAACTGTTCCATAATTTTAGTTTTTATGGAATATATTACTGTTTAAACAAGAGCTTCTTCCCTCACTCTGTTACAAGAACAAGCAAAAGCAACCAGTTGCTTAGGGGTCTATGTCTCATCCCCCAAAAGCAAAACCATCAAAAGCAAATATGCTCAAAATCTGTTTAACAACCTCTGCACTCTCCCTAACACTGTATTGTTTCCTCTCATTTTTATATCCATGCCCTCTCTCATTTTCACTCTCCCCAAAATATTCCTTCATGATGAAATCTGGTCTTGAGGCAATTCTGAAAGTGTTAGTAAAATCTGTTATACATGCTGGATTTATCCTGCTTGTGTTTTTCTTTCTTTTTGGGGGGAGGGTATGGTGGGATTCCCATCCCTTTCAGACTACATTAAAATACAAAAAAATAAAGAGACCCACATTCAAGGCAGCTGACAAACTGAAGAGACCATCTGTCTGCCATAGGTTTACCTGCCATGAGTTTTTACAGTTTTGATCACAATACAGTAAGTATAACAAAAGGTCGGTTACCAGATTAACAATAGAAAGTAAAAGAAAAATATTATTGATGGAAAGAAGTGGAAAGAGAAAGGGAGGAGAAAGGACTGTTTACATTAGAGTACAAAGCCATACAATATTAATATTTCAAAATGATATTAAAATGAACATAAATTGAAAATAGCAGTTATACTTTATTTCAGGAAGGAACAGTATATAAGTGCTAGGGTTTGGTTTCTAGAATTAATAGTGCTTGATTGACTACATATCCTTCAGGAAGTTAATCTCTGTGTCTAATTTGCTGACCCATAGAATATGCATATTTTTCCCCAGGGATGTGGTATGGCATGATGAAATTGGAGGAAGGCGACAGTGTTTTTGTTACTACATGTCAATTTGGTGTTCTCAATCACTAACACAACACAATTGTATTTTAAAAGTTCTGTCAAGTCAAATTTCCACATGAAAACTGTCTCACAATGAAACACATGGTCAAATCACATAAATCATGTTCTTCTCTTCCAGACTAAGATCTTTGAAGAAAGATTCCAAAGATGACCAATTAGTTTTTTCTGTACTTCCAAGCAGAATTCTAGAAGGAAGTAATATTTTTAACTTAGCACTTTCCATTGCAGTGGAAGGCCCACCATTGCCTAAAAGGCATACTGCATCATTTTCTCTTTTTCATCATATCCACAAAGTTTATGATTATTTAATAAGTGGAGGGGTTATTGATTGATTGATACAAATTCTGGAAAATCAACAAATGACCCATGGCTCATTTCTGTCTGAGATTTGAGTATAAAAATGATGTGCAATCAATCAACAAATGTTTGGTCAGAGGGCATGATTTGGAGAAGTACCAGGGAAGGAGACAGAAGAGCTGTCAGGTAGGAAGAAAACCAGGAGTTAGTGGTATCCCAAAAACCTAGGGAAAAGAGAATATCAAGGAGAATAGAGTGGTCTACCGTGTCCAAGACTGCAGAGAAGTCAAGGAGAATGAGAATTGTGAAAAAAAATCACTGGATTTAGCGGCAAAGAAATTATTAGTAACTTTGGAGATAGTAGATTTAATGGCATGA
Source organism: Notamacropus eugenii (assembly GCF_028372415.1). Lineage (NCBI taxonomy): Eukaryota > Metazoa > Chordata > Mammalia > Diprotodontia > Macropodidae > Notamacropus > Notamacropus eugenii. Next base: position 181,343,954 of record NC_092874.1, on the reverse strand, counting down.
TAGCTCTGAAGCCAAAATATAAGAGAATGAAAGGAAAAAAAGTGGAGACACCTATTATAAATGGTCTTTCCCAGGATTTTAGCTACAAAATGCAGAAGAGATATAGAACAATTGTTAGAAGGGATAAAAGGATCAAATGAGGGGTTTTTTCAAGATGAGGGAGACATACACATATTTGAAGGCAGCAGAAAGGGAACGATTTAAAATAAGTGAAAGAGTGGGAGAGAGCAATCTGTTGGAGATGGGATAGAATGGGATCACTTGAACAAATAGAGGCATTAGCCTTGGTCATATGGTCATCTCATCATGTGAGATGGGTTTTGGAAGAGATGATAGCAGAAGGCATGGGAGTAATGAGAGACAAAGAAGAAGAAGAGAAAAGAGGGAGATCATGGTGGATGGCCTCAATATTTTCTGTAAAAGGAAGGAAGTTCTCAGCAGAGAGAGAGAGAGAGAGAGAGAGAGAGAGAGAGAGAGAGAGAGAGAGAGAGAGAGAGAGAGAGAGAGAGAGAGAGAGAGAGAGAGAGAGAGAGAGAGAGAGAGAGAGAGAGAGAGAGAGAGGAGATGCCATTGAAGGTTTGAGGAGGGATGAAAAATTTTGGAACAGCCACTGTGCAGAGTAGGATACAGAGTAAGGTAAAGTAAGCAGAGATAGAGGGAAGTGAAGTACATACTGGAGACACTGGAAAATGGCTGGCTTGGCTAAACTCAAAGGTGCTTGTTGGGTCCCCACAGGATGTTTAGATGAATCATTTAGGAGGCACAGATTTTGTAAGCCTTCATATCCTTGAATGAAGAATTCTATTTTTCACATGATTCTCTGTTGAAAATATCTGGACTTATCATCTAGACAATATTTCCAAAAGCAGGAAGACACATTCTCCAACTATAGAAGTCATTTATTAGGAGTTAGACACATGGTCTATCTGAAAGTTGCCTAAATTACTACTCTTTAGTAAACAACTTTACTCAGAGAGGACGGAATTGCAGAATTTTAGATACATTTAGTCCTTTGTACAGATGAGGAAATAGAAGCCCAGAAAGACAAGGTGATTTGCTCAAAATTATACAACTAGCTAATGTCAGAGCCAGAACTAGAATCAACTGTTCTTTAAATATGGTATTCTTTTTTGTCCAGCTTTTCATGCAGCCATTGTAAATTACAAGGCCTTGCATGACCTCCTTATAAAATATAGCCAACTGGAGCACAACCTAGAAAACAAAAATATCATTCTTTTTAATTAAAATTTATTTTTTAAATTAGCAAAATCTATTTTTTCTTCCTTCAAATCTCTCTTTTCCCATTGGAAAAATTTTAAAAATTCTTTCTAACATTCATAATCAAACAAAACAAAGGAGATGTCTGCCAGTTGGGAAATGGCTGAATAAATTGCAGTACATGAATGTAATAAAATACAATTTGTTGTAAGAAAGAATAAAAGAAGAAATCTAGGAAGACTTGGATGAAATAATATAGAGTGAAATGAACAAAACCAGAAGAGCCCTTTATGAAATAACATTGTAAAAACAAATAACTTTGAAAGATTTAAGAACTCTAATCAACACAATGTCATCAAAAGTTCTGTCTCTGTTTCCTTTTAGAAGAGAATATAGTCTTCTGTGGGAAAATTAGATGGGAATAAAAAAGGGTTATGTGACGTGAATCAAGTCTCATTCATTTTATGTACCAGTTTCCCTTTCTATCAAAAGACAAAAATTATACAGTCATATCTATCTCAGAGAAAATTTTGAAAACAAGTTTTCAGAAAGTTCAAATTCATTACAAAAAGCTCACTTTGGAAATCTGAGCTATTTTATTAGAAAGCTCATTTAGTTCTCAGTTTTCTTTTGGAAGTCATAAGACCTAGGCTCAAAACTTGCCTCTGATACTCATCTTTGTGATGTTAAGAAGTCACTAAACACCTTGGGCATCAGTTTCCTCATTTGTAAAATAAAAGAGTTGGATACAATGACTTCTGTGGTTCTTTTGTGATCAACATCTATGAAAATATGGTTATGCTTTTTATCATCTTTGAAGGCAGAGAGTCCAGCACAGTATATTACTTCCCGTAGATGTCCAGTGAGTGTTTGAGGGATTGAATTCAGCTGTCCTATGAAATAATATTTATGATATTTTGCTAAACTGAAAGAGCTACACAAATATTACTACTATTATTATTAATTATTCATCGACCACTGGTTCCCAAAGCAGTATTAGTGTCATAAAATGTGGGAGGTTAATGGGAAATCAGGCATTTAGTATAACACCATTCTTTTACAGATGAAAAAACTTAGGACCATAGATGTTAGTTAGCCAAACATGACAGAAAATGTTGGTACTAGAACTGAGACTCATATTATATCAGGCCTTCAGTTTAACATTCATATGGAAGGTCTAAGTGAAAGAGAAAATGCTGCTCTTAATCGAAAGAGAAATAAGTACAAAGCTTAAACTAATACATAGTGAAAATTTGAAAGTTGTAAACACAATTTATAGTCTAGGGTAAAACACAGGCAGATAAATGAAACTTACACATCTGTTTAATGCTGGAAACAGCTAACATCCAATTTAACTCCTTCAATAATTCATCTTCAAAGCATGGAAACATATCATGGACATGTGGATGGTATCTGTTTTGATGTTGGAATCTAGATCACTTAATCTATGGTTAAAAGACTACTGTTTACAAGGGTAAATTCAGTGTGATCTTTTATCTGTCTTTTCAGTATATGTACTCGATCTGCTGTGAGTACAGCTGCAATTCTGTTTGCAGTATTTTCTACATATAGAAACATTAAATCCATCTTCTCTCTCTTTGAGATCTTTTTTCAACCACAGAATCACCTCAGATCTTCCTCTACAGAAGCCAAATATACAAAGTGTGAATGTGTGTGACAGCAAACAGAAATCAACAATGTTGGAATTATTCCCTAGAGGTTGATAGAATTTTCTGCTCTTTATAATCTTGGGAAAAGCAAGTCAAGAAAATATCAGGAGCAAATTAAAAGGCAGAAAACGCTGCCCTTATGTCTCCATTGGGAAGTTTAAAAACCTAAATATTTATTTGTTCAGGGCTTTGCTGCTGACTATGGACATTTTGATTGTAGACTGAAAAACAAAGAGTGAAGATCTCTGTTGATATATCCTCCAAACACTGTATTCTTTCCTCCAAAATCTTAGAAAAAGAGGATTAAAATGAATATCTGCACTTTTGAGAGGGGAATCACTCTATTTATTCTTTATGTATTATATTTTGCATCCCAAAAATTTCTCTGATAATTATCAATAAAGAAAAGCAAAAGATTCAACTTGAAACCTATGACAAATAGGTAACTGAGTTTATACAAGGGTAATTGATTTGAAAGACTCAGAAAAGTTGACTTTTCCATTATTAGCTTTTACAGCTCAGTAACTCAAAGCTTCAGTCTCTGCAGACTATATACAAGAAGACAAGACCATTTTTGTAACTCCGCATGGCAACAGACATGAAAGAGTATTCCTTCTTTTGGTCAGGGATTCAGATTTTGAAAGACTTTAAAATTGTTTTAAAGTTTTCCTTTTTTAAAAAAAAGCTAATTTTCCCCTCATTTTGTTGGTTTTGCAAGTACAGTAAGTGTAGAAACGATTATTCTAATCATATCTTTCAGCAAGAGAGCAACCAAATGGAAGATAACTTTCAGAACATGAAAAGAAATTAATTGGCTTAACATCATTTCTTAAATGGGGAAGGAAAAGCACACATGCAGATCTTTTATGAAGGAAACCATTATAAATGATTTATGCCACCAGAGTTTTTTCCTGCCAATTCTATTTTCTAGGATGATAAAACACACCCATATTTATAATGTAGTTGAACACAAAAACCTCAAAATATTTTGGTCTTACTGAACTATAAGCTCAAAGATATTAGGGGCCATGCCATATGTAATCTTTGTTTTACTGTATTTGGACATTTGGATTGACTTTCCTGTAGAAAAACCCAAATGAAAATCAAAGGGAAAGGTTCATTTGAGACCAAAAAAGAGAGATGATCAAGAGAGGCCATAGAATCAAAGAACCTCAGAGTTGGAAGGGATTTTGGAGGAATTGTACCTGAATTAGATAGCATCCACTAGCCAAAATCCTAGACAATTGACCTTTCACCCTTCACTTAAATATCTTCAGCACCTTGCAGTGCATCAACTCCCAAAACAACTCATTTCAATTTGCATGTCTCTGATTGAGAGAAAGACTTGTATTCTTTTATTTTGCTTTGCTTTGTCTTGTTTAATGTAAAACCAAAATCTGCTTCTCAGCTGCCTTTGCACCTAGTTACGCCCTCCGAACCAAAAAGAACTAATTTTTCCTTTTTCCATATGAGATAGTATATCAAAAATCATTAGGCCTTCTCTGATCTTCTCATCTCCAGGTTAAACATTCCTAATTCCTATCATTTTTCCCCCTTTGGCATGGTTTCAAGTTCATCAGCGTTGCTGGTATCTAGCTTTGCTATTTCCCAAAATGTAGTATCTGGAACATTTTTTAATGTCATCTGGAAAGAGTCACTGTTATCCTCAACATGAGCACTCTATTGTAGTCTAAGATTGGATTCATTGCTTCAGCTCTCATTTCACACTGTGGACTTCATATTGAAACCAGAGATACAATTGTCTGCCTCCTCATATCATATCATATCATATCATATCATATCATATCATATCATAGGATCATAGAATCATATATTTAGAGCTAAAAAGGAGCTTAGAGACCTATTCTAGTCCACACTTCTCTCTTTAGAGATAAAGAAACTGGGACCCAGAAGCAGTGAAGTGACTTGCCCCAGATGTAGTAGCTAGTAAATGACAAAGCCAGCATTTGAACTCAGGTCCTCTCAATCCAAATCCATCCTTCTTGTCTACTGTACAACCCCGTCTTTGTCCTTTTCCCATGGATTGTCTAGCCACAACTCCCTATTAAATATAACAATAAACATTTTTTTAAATTTCTCATTCTGTGGAGAGAACCATTCTTTATCAACTGACCTTTTCCTAAGGCAAATACAGGACTTAAGACAGCTGTATATTAATTTTCAGCCTAATAGATATGATCCATCAATGTAGCCTGTCAAGAATTTGTTTTTTAACTTTTGGTTCCCAGTTTGATGTTCAATGTGTTAACTTCTCCCCAACTTCTTTGATTTGCATGTTAAATAGGCATGTCGTCTATATCTTCATCAATCATTGGTAACAACTATTGATAAGAATTAGGCGTCCCAAGTATGGGGTTATGGATATATCAAACACTTAACAAATGTTTAATTGAATTTGCAAAGTTTTGTATTTTGCCAGACCTGTAACTGTGCTCAATAAATACCTACTATTAGTTATCACTCAGAGATTCAAATCATAGTAAAATCAGAGACATTTGCATAGGACATCTAATTGCTTTGCATTTCCCTATTATTTTATTGAAAATAATATAATAAACAAGAGGTTCAGTGGACTCTAATTTCAACACTAATCATGACCAACTCTTTATAACTTGACACAACTTGGGATCTAACATTAAGACAAAGATATCATATTTAGACATCCCTGTAATATATACTATTACCCTTCTTATATTTTCATTAATTCAATCAAATGGAACATATATGAACAGTTATCAAATTTTCATAAATAATAAATACAGTTTATTTTTAAATAATGTTAGGAAAAATTCAAAAACTAATTTTTCCTGACAGTTTTCCCTTCCCCCATTCAGGATTTGCACCATCATCAGTCATCAAATCGCATTTTGGAAGCTTGAAGGAACAATTTAAGTGCACAGTATACGCAGACTATTTGGGGCATGTTAAAGGGCTGGAATCACAGAACATATGTGACTTATTTTTTTAAGGAAACCTATAGCATAATTTCACGAGTCTCCAAAAGTATCACACCATCCGTGCTGTTAATCATGGGCGTTTACTCATTGGCAAAGGTTCCATACATTCTGTCTCCAAAGGACTACACAATTTTCAAAAGGCTTTTATGAAAAGTGGTAAATCAATTTTTTTTGCCTATAAGACAAGCTCAGGTATATTTCTTAAAATAATATGAAAATATAACACTGTGAGAGTTACCTTTAAAGAGGTTTTCTGCATAAATGCCACATAATTCCAATGGCACCATAGGCTATTAGTAGAATCAAAATCATTTTATGAGAACAAATTATGTAAAAAATTATTATTTATATAGTGAGAAACTCTTGTCATTAAGTTCCATCTAAAACATAGACTATGCGATGACCTCTTGTTTCTAAATTCAGTATAATAACCACTTCAGAAATGAAAGGAATGAATAAAGCAATGGAGACCAGGAACGTGATTTAATTGCAATACTGAATTCATGGACTGGGAAACTATTCCTTCTAATGCATATACCTTTTCTCTGGTTTATAGTTCTACAGAGCTGTCCAGAGTGAAAGACTGTACTTTGCCAGGGTCACACTGCCAATACTGGACAAAGTTGAACCCAACCAGCTCTGAGGGTGGCTCCTACATTACTATGCTACACTCTTTCCATGAGGGAGACTAACACGTACATATTTTACTCATACTAAATTGTAGTTCTACTTTTCCATAAAAAAAAATTAAGTTCATCATAATTTGTACAAAATAATCATAGTGTTAGTGCTGTCTTCCTCCTAATATAACACAATTTTGAAAGCCTATTCTAAATTTAAATAAGTGTTTTAACAATTAGAATTCAATGTTCTGAATGTTCAGAATACTTCTAGGATTTCTCTTAATAGTCATAAAATCACAGAATCTCAGAGCTGGAAGATACTTGAAGGCTAAACTACAGAGAGTGGAATAAAAATATTTTTGAAAGCATCTCTGAAAAGACACTCAACACTTTTTATTTCTTGTCTCACATGAATGAAAAATGAGAAAAAATATGCATACTGATAGTACATACACCTATCTGTGATTTATCATATGGGCAAAGTAGCTGGGCCCAAAGAAATATATTGTATCTGTAAAAAAGAATTGGAAAGTTACTGATGTTCCTGTCATTTTTGCTGAACAAATATTAATGTGGAATAGGCCTCTGAAATATTTAAAAGTCACATGCTGTATGAAGCAGGCAATGAATGACATTGTTTACGTCCAAATGGTGGGTAACAACTCAAATGAATGGGCATTCACTTAAGAATGGGATATCCCCCATGACTTGAGCATTGTGCGGTGCTAAGAGTCTAAGAATTGGATTAAAGCAAGTAATGCTGCAATTAATTGCTATATATTGAAACCTTCTGCGATTTTTTTAAGCAAAGAAAATCATGCTGGTAGTAGCTGGGGGGTAAAAAAAATCACAGTAATGGGAACTGAAATCCCTTACCTAGCCAGAGGCATAAAAACTGAAGAAACACTTCATCATGTCCCTGTCCCTCTGGTGACCTCTGCACAAATCCTTTCTACTTGAACCTACCATTATGAACCTTTTATAGTGATGCATAAGCATACTATAATTCCACTTCTTTACAGAATGCCCTACCCTTTTACCTTCCTCATATCAAATAAAGAATGTCTCTTTATCTGGCTGCTAAACTCCCATTTCATCTAAAATTCAAAATGAACCCTAACTGGATTCTCCTCATCTAGTTTTTCCTCTTGCAAATATGGTATCTCCTAAAAAGTCACCATGAGCTAAAAAATATTTAATTTACAATATGTTTCCTGGTCCTTCTATTTTCATTTCCACTATTTTTCCACTAATTATTTTTGGCCCTTAATACCTCACACCTGAACAATTGCAGTAAGCCCTGGACTATTCTTTCTGACTTTTATTTATTCTCTCTCTCTCTCTCTCTCTCTCTCTCTCTCTCTCTCTCTCTCTCTCTCTCGCAGTCTGTCTCTCTCTCTCATCTCTCTTTCTCTCCCCACCCCAACATCCTGTACATCAACAACATTAAACACTATTTTGATCACAATATTCTTTATTTTAAAAATACCAAAAACACAATTTCTCAGCTGGTCATTCAAGATTATTCACAATTTCTTCATGATGCATCTTTTTAGTCAATTTAGACTATTACTATTCTAAAAATAAATATGGAATTTTTCTATATGTATCCTTTTGCCTGAGTCCCTCCCTCTGCCTAGGATGCTTCTTCACATCACCTTGTCTAAGACTTCCTTGATCACTCTAAAATACAAAAAAGTATTTCCCCCTTTTCTGTGATGCTATAGCATTTTGTTCCTTTGTTCTCTCTCTCCCTCTCTCTCTCTATGTGTGTGTGTATATGTGTGTGTATAAAACCTATCAAATATTACTGTAGTTTTCATTTCTTATTCATCTATTAAAAGAGTTAAGACATAGTATGTTAGAAACAGTATTGGTCTCAGTGTCAAAAAACCTGAGTTCAAGCTCTGGTTCTGATACTGTCTGAGTTACTCCAAGTTTTGGTTTTCTCATCTATAAAACGTAGATTGTAAGACTTAACATTACCAATTTGTATTTTGCAAACCCTAGAATACAACAGGAGTCTGAGTGTTATTAGATTATTAACTTCCTGAAAGCAAATACTATGTCTTCATTTTTTTACATGCTCATTACTCTGCTTTGTACCTGTTAGGGGCTCACCAAGTATTTGTTGGATGAGCAACATAGAAAAAGATTATTTCCAAGAGCAGCAGAGTATGTTGTTCAAAAAAATTATATTATTTTTGACAAACATGTGCAAAGCACCATTAAACACTGAAAATGCAAAGATAAAAACAAGAAACTTACATAATATTTATACTTTTGCCACAACCAGGTCACTTATCTGTTTCCAAAGTGCAGGTTGGTTTCAACCTAGAAGAAAAGGTAAAAAAGGTTGTTAGATTACCTCTCCACTCTCCAAATTGTTAGGGAGAAAGAAATGTTCCCTTTAAAAGTCTTCCACTTTGGGAAACAATCAAACTGACAAACTCAAAGAGTAGTAGCTCATGGTTTGATGACAATTCATGAAGAAGTTTCCAAGAGACTTCAGGGAGCTACGTGTGGTCCTGTGGTATTTAATACTGAGTAAAGACATGAAGACATATTCATTAAATCTGCCAATGACACAAAACTAGAATTAGCTAGAACATTAGACAACAGTCAAGTGGTCAATTATTTCTCATAAAGTGGTAAATTGTTAATAACCATATGAAACCTTGGATTTTTGAAATATATTTCATAATGATCTAATAAATGCAAGTATGGAAGAATACACAGGCTACAGTTCATCTGAGAAAAGGCAAATTTAAGGGGTGACTAGATGGCTGAAAAAATCATGTTTGAGAAGAGGATTTGACTTTCTGGATCATATTTTAAAATACATGAATATCGGATCATTTTCCTGGCTCTGGATGGATCACACATAACATGGGCTTGTAATTTTACCAAAGAGATTCCTCACTGAAAAAAAAAGAAAAATGAGAGAGTTATCTGCCTATTCACCATGCTAGATACCATTGAAAGCAATTACAATATAGGGAGAAGAGAAATAGAAAAACCCAGAAACTGATGGGACAAAACAAAAGATAGGAGTCAGCAGCATAATCCATGGCCTAAGAAGTCTTTATAAAATGTGTAAAATATGGGTAGCCAACTAGATGAACAAAAGACAATAATGCATAGAAAAAGGTGTGATCTCAAAGCCATCACCAACACTGGATTTCATAGACTGAGACCAATGACTGAAACAGTTTTAAAAGAGTACAATGAATTTGAAGGGAACAGGACAGGTAAAGGAAGGTATTATTGTATTTGACAAAAAAATTTACTGATGTGAGGAAGTCCACAAGCTAGAGAAAAAACTGTGGGGGGCATTTGCATGAGATCAACAAAGGTAGAAAGAGAAGCAATATGGTGTTGAAGGGAATCACAGATCATCAGTGGAGTAAATAGAGTGCTAGGCTAGGTTAAACTTCATTGAAGCCTTCATCACCTTCTACCTGAACTCTTGCAATGTCTTCTCATTTGTCTACCTTCCTCAAGTGAGTTCCCACACCAGTTATCTCTATTCAGCTAACAAAGCAATTTTCTCAAACAAGAGTCTCACCATGTCATTTCCCGGCCTCAATGAGCTGCAGTTTTCTATTTGCCCTAAGATCAACTATAAAATCCTCTGGAATTTAAAATTTTTCATGAAATGGCCTCTTCCTACCTTTCCGCCCTTCTCACACTTGACCCTCTTCCATGTGCTCTATGTTTCAACAACACTAGCTCACTTGAAGTTCCTCGAACATGACAAGCCATTTCCTTTTATTTAAAGTTTCGCTGATGTCTTTTAATTACAGATATTTCCAGATCACCCTTCACTGTGAGTGCTCTCTTGTAACAAAAATAAAACAATTAAGCAAAACTAACAATATGGTGACCTCAACATTCCATGCCTGCGGCAAATCTCACTAAACACTCTCTTTTTAAACTGTTTTTAATCAACAAATTTTTGAGCTAACAATTTTTAATTAACAAAATTTCCTCTTCTACCAGCCCTCACTCTATCAAAAAAGGAAAAAAAATCCTTAAGAAGAAAATACAAAATCAAGCAAAACTAATTCCCAAATTTCCCAATTCTGTACTCAAATTTATCGCCTGTCTGTCAAGAGATAGATTTCATCATCGGTCCTCTGGAAACATGGGTAGACTTTTATTGGTCATCTTTATAATGTCATTATTATTGTATAAATTGTTCTCCTGATCCCATCCATTTCATTTGTCATCGGTTTGTAAAAGTCTTCAGAAATGTTTATTTTAATTATATTGTTGATATTGCAAAAATTGCTCTCCAGCTCTGATTACTTCACTCCGTTTCACATCTTTCTGTCCTTGTACTGGCTGTTCCCATTACTGAAATGCTCTGCCCCTCACCTTCACTTTACTTTTTCTGGTTTTCTTCAAGACACAGCTCAAATTTCAACTTCTGCTCGAGGTCTTTCACCTTCCTCCCATTTTCTAGTGCTTTTCCATCTCATATTACTTCTCCTCCCCCCGCCCATGTTTGTCTATCTGTCTGTCTGTCTGTCTCTGTCGCTCTCTGTCTCTGTCTCTCCATCTCCTTTTCTCTCTCTCTCTCTCACACACACATATACACACAAAAATAATATGTATGTATATTTGTATTAATATACCTATTAATATATACCTATATGTGTATACATCTATCATTTGAATGGAGAAAGCAACACATAAAAACCAAGTAAATACTATATAGTGTATATATGTATGCATGTATTTAATATATATGTATAGATAGATAAATAAATAGATAGACAGTATTTACCTAGGTATTTTTTAATTCTGTTTCCTCTATTTGAATATAAGCACCTTTAGGGCAAGGGCTGTCTTTTTTTCCTTTTTTTCTATCTTCATGGCTTAGTACAGTACTTACCATAAGTACTCAAATACCTGTTGACTGACTGACTGATAACTGAGAGACTGACCTGAGTTTGACTCCTGCTAAGACACTAGTTCTGTGACACTGAACAACTCATTTGACATCTCTGTGTTTCAGTTAACTCATCTGCAGAATTAGAGGGCTGAATTCTCTTCCATCTCTAAATCTCTGATCCACCAATCTGGGCAGAAGGAATACAGAGACAAGGAGTCAGAGAAACAGAAAACAAGCCAATCACAGAGGAATTATCTAGTCATGACCAGAGACTGAAACTATCCCAAAACTTAATGGAGCTCTCTTTCTGCCCAAAGTAAATCAACTTAGTGGCAATTCTTTCTTTCCAACCCACAAACAGCAATATTCTATATCTGATTCTCACCAGCAAGGAGCAACTTGATCCTGGAAAGGACATAATAGAAATCTTAGAGGAAAGTTGTCACTTCATCTTAGAATGTGTGAGAAAGAAAGAAGAAAAGCTAAGAAAAATCTGAAATGATCTAGATCTTTGAAGAGCAAATGTCAAAGGATTCAGAGGAAGGATAGGTCAGGTTCAATGAGCCTAATTTATCACAGGGGAAAGACATTTCAAACGCTCTCAAAATGGAATTCTGAAGACATAAAGAAATAATCCTGAATATGAGTTAAAAGGAGATTTGTCTAATGAGATCTGTGTGGATGCACAGAGAGTTCACCAACTGTCTCAGATTTTAAAAAGACATGTCCAAAACCTGGAAGCAAGGATAGATAACAGAGGCTCATTACTTCACGTCACTCTAATATGGAAATATTTTACAAGAGAGCACATGTATAACCTATATCAGACTGCTTGCCATTGCAGGGAGTGGGGTGGAGAAGGAGGGATAAAACATGGAACCCAAAATATAAAAAAAAGTTAGAAATTGTTTTTACATGTCATTGGGAGAAAATAAAATATAAAAGAAAAAATACTTCACATTACTGTTATATAAAAATAGTATCAGGAATGTTAAACCTAATAATGAGCTAAAGATGGCAAGGAAAATAAAGGGATGTTTTCAACATATTCAAGGGAAAAGTAAGATAAATGAAGCTATATGACTACTACTTAAGGTGGATGAGACAGTCAGTGAAGAATGGTGAGAAGGCAGAGATATTCAGTTTCGATTTTGCTTCTACTTTCTTTGCCAATGAAATTGGTATTTTGGTCTGGAAAATACAGAATAAAATCGTTAAGAGGCAGTTGATATACAAGATAAAGAGGAAGAGAGAGAAGCGCATCTACCTGCCCTTTATGAACTCAAGTCACCACATTCACAACATAGGTAATTCAAAAAACTTGCAGGCATAATTGTTGAATTACTGAAAGATCCTGAACAATACATAATCCACCCTTCATCTATGTATTTTAAAATGTTTCAGCTTACTAATGACTGTTAAGTTTGTAATTTAAAAAATCAAAAGATATACCATAAGATTGTTAGAAAAGCAAGTATTTTCCCAATTTTCAAAAAAGATAAAGGAAATAGAGTCTACTACTTTTAGGTCATTGAGATTTGCTTTGGTTCTTGGCAAAATTCTGGAAAATATCATTAAAGAGAGAGGTGATGAACATCTGAAGAAGGAACCATTGGACAGTAACACCTACCATAGTTTCATAAAGAACAAGTCATACCCACAAACCTGGGAAGATTTTTCTGAACTGATACAGAATATAATGAAATAATTTTACACAAGACAATACTATAAAGACAAATATCTTTCAAAGATTAGAAATCTCTGACCAATGCCACGATCAACCATGGGAATGATGATGAAGCAGAGCAGCTAGCACCAAAAGTGAAAAGATGGACTACAGACGCGGAATGAGATGCATACTTTTGGACCTGGCTAATGTGGGAATTTGTTTAGCTTAACTGTGCGTATTAGTTAAAAGATTTTGGTTTTGGTTTTTAATTGGGGTAGAGAGAAGTTAAATGCTTGTTAACTAAAAGAAAAATATATATTTTAAAAGTGCACAAATCATGCCAAACTAACTTCATTTACTTTTTTGAAAGGGTCACTAGAGAAGGGTCAAGAAAATTCTACATAGAGTTATATAGTCATAGAGTTTTATATATATATATATATATATATATATATATATATATATATATATATATATATATATATATATATATATATATACATATATATATATATACATATGTATGCATATATACAGTTATACAGTCACATAAAGACCTTGACCCTTGACATTTTCAAAGCACTTAAGAAATTTTTTCATATTATTCTTGTGACAAATATGGAAATTGTAACATGTGAAAGGGATACTAATGCAGTTAACTGGCACATAAATTCAGAATTTGTTGAGTGGTCAAACCTCAAAAATAGTCATTACTATTCCATGTCAACTTGGAAGAAAATCTCTGGTGGAATAATTCTTAGATATGTGTTTGGTGCTGGCCTGTTTACCATTTTCATCAATAACTAGGATAACGACATAGATTGCATGCTCATTAGCTTTGAGGATGATGCAAATCTCAGAGGACTAGATAAGATACTGGATGAGAAAATGGCAAGCATTTAGAGGAGGGCTGCCCAGATGACAAAAGACCTCAAATCATGATCAATAAAAGTTTACCAAGGTGATGAGGAGACTAATAAAGGATTGGGGAATGGTAACTATCTTCAAACATGTGATGTAGGCAAAAGATTAGACTTATTCTCTTTTGTTCCATTGGTCACACCAACTAGAAACAAGTAGCAAATGTTGGGGCCAATTTAGGTTTGATATAAGGAAAAATCTCAAAACAATCAAAACTGTTCAAAAGTGGAATGGATGCCTCAAAGGAGAGTAGGCTATAAATCCCTTTTTGACTTTAAGCAAACACTGGAAAATATCATGTTAGTTACATTATCAAGGAGATTGTACTTTAAGTACAGGTTGAAATTGATGGCTTGAGATATCCCTTCCTACCTTAAGATCCCATAAAAAAAAGAAGACACATGAGAAGAGGATGGATAAATTGATCATAACAATACCTATGGTATCTACCTTACATGATATTTTAAGGTTAACATGAGATAAAGTATATAGAGTTTTACTAAAATGAAACTGTTCTGTGAATGCCAACAAGTGTTATCATTAATAATGATGTTGACAAAAAAATAGGTCAGATCTACGGCAGTTGATAAATGATTACATCTAATAATGAAGGAGAATAAAAAATTAATGTTGCTCCAAAGGTTTCAAATTGGGATGACTAGAAGAATAGTAATTCTATCAACAGAAATATCATTGTAATCCCCCTGTCCCCTGACAAAAAATACAGAAATAGGAAAGTTAGAAAGGCACATAAGTTTGGGGATTTAAATCATGAGTTCAGGTTTAGATACACTGATTTTGAGGAGTTTGGGATATATAAGTGGATGTGGCCAGCAAGCAATTAAAGACTAGAATTAGGGGAGATTTGGAGAATAGTACTCATTTTTGAGTCATCCATAGAAATGTATTAACTGTTGTCATGGAAGTAGATGACTCAGTTAAGGGAGAGATCGTACAGACAGAAGAGATTTGAGTAGATAACTTTGCAGAACATTCACACTTATGTAGCAGGAGAGAGAAAAAGAACCAGCAAAGGATATTTTAAAAGAGTGATCTAAGAATCAGGAAAAAGGATATGAATTTTCTGGACATATTGTTAGGAACTACACAGAATTTCTAAACTACATATCATTGTTACACTGGATATAGAGAACAAAAATAGTAACTTTTATATAAGCTTCCCTATAATGAGACATGTATTTTACTTCAAGTAAAATAAACAAAGATGTTTTCAGCATTGTGTCAATCAACATTTAATAAACATTAAGCATCTGCTATGTGCAAAAAAAAAAATTATTAAGACCTGGTACTTTTTCTCAAGGAATATGCAGTTTATCAGATCTGATAAAAATGGGTATTAATACCTGTGAAGTGAAAAAACAAACAAAAAAAACTCCAACAAATGTTGCAGAGAAGATAAGATTGATGAGGACAGAAAAAAGACTATTGGATTTGGTGATAAGGAAATCAAAGAGCCTTAGAAAGAAATCTAGTTCAGCAGAGTGGGTTCACGTCTCACTTCTGTCACATCTGTATGATCCTGATCAACTCAACTAATCTTTTAGTGCTCTAGGTCAATCAGTCAATATGTATCTATTAAGTTCCTGCTAGATGCTAGACACTGTACTAAGCATTAGGAATACAAAGGAAGGCAAAAGATAGCCCCTACCCTCAAGAAGTTCACAATTGAATGTCATAGACAACATGGAAAACACTACACACACACACGTTAAATATAAGATAAACTAGAGTTAATCAATAGAGAGAGAGTCCTAGCATTAAGGGAAGTCAGAAAAGACTTTTTGTACAAGACGGGATTTTAGCCTGGGCTAGCAGGAGATGGAGATGAAGAAGCAGATAGCAGGCATGGGGAACAGTTGATAAAAATGCTTGGAATAAGAAGATAGAATAGCAAGGAGGCCAGCACAACTGTATTACAGAGTATGTGGAAAGAAGTAAGGTATAAGAAGACTGCAAAAATAGAAGGGAGGCAGATTATAAAGGGATATGAATGCCAAAAAGTGGATTTCATATTTGATCCTAGAGGTCATAGGGAGTTGCTGGAATTTATTTAGTAGAAGGGTGTTATGGTCAAACTTGCATTTAAGGAGATTAATTTGACGAGAATGAACTGGCGTGGGGAGAGACTTGAGTCAAGGAGATCAATCAGCTAGCTATTGCAACAGTCCAAGCAGGAGAGGATAAGAGTCTTGACCAGCACAGTGCTGGTGTTAGAGGAGAGAAAGGGGCATATACAGGAGATGTCAAGGTAAACTTGACATGTCTTGGTGATATATTTGATAGGGGGAAGGAAGAGAAAGTAAGGAGACAAAGATGACAAGTAGGTTAACAAGGTTAGGTGACTAGAAGGAGTTTAGTCTCATACATATAGAGTTTAAGATGTCTGCAGGATATCACCGTTTGAGACATCTAATAGCCAGTTAGGGATGTTAGTCTGAATTTTAGGAGAAAACAGGGGTAACTGGTGGCTTAGTACAAGGAGTGCTGGGCCTAGACTCAGGGAGACCTGAATTCAAATCTGGTCTCAGAGCCCTCTTAGCTTTGAGACTTGGGCAAGTCATTTAACCTTGTTCTTTTTTGTAGAGAAAGGGGGATTCTGGGAAGATGGCAGAGTAGGTAATGAACATAGAGCAGCAAAAATAAAGGAGTAAAGCAGATGTTCTCTTGTTTGCCTCAGTTTTCTTATCTGAAAATGAGCTGGAGAAATGGCAAACCCCTCCATCATCTTTACCAAGAAAACCCCAAAGCGGGTCACAAAGAGTTGGCCATGACTGAAAAAAACTATTAAACAGCAAATAGATTTGAAAATAATCATCATTGAGACTATAAATGAAACCATAAGAGTTGATGAGATCACTGAATGAATTTGTATATAGAGAGGAGTGCCCAAGACAGAATCCTGAAGGTTATTCACCTTAGTAGGTCTGAACTAGATAAAGAAATAGCAAAAGAGGGGCAGAGCCAAGATGGTGAAGTAGAAGCATGGATGTGCTCGAGCTTCCCCCCCAAAGCCCTTAAAATACCTGTAAAAATGACTCTAAACAAATTCTAGAGCAGTAGAAGCCACAAAATGGCATAGGGAAACAGATTTCCAGACCAAGACAATCTGGAAGGCCCACAGGAAGGGTCTATTGCACCAGGTTCAGAGCAGAGCACAACCCAATGTGAGCCTCACCAGCACAGACAACACTGACACAAGCTTCAGGCTTCTGAATTAGGGACAACTATTGCAGTTACCAGATTTCTCAACCCATAAACAGGAAAGACAGCTTCAAAGGTCAATGAGAAAGCTCTCTCACCTGGGTGAGAGGGGAACGTGGGCCCTAGTGCCAGCCCCAGCCCCAGGGCAGTTACAGCAGTTCCTGTTTCTGGAGCTCTCTGACTACAGATGATGGGGGAATCAAGTGGCTGATCTGGGTCTCAGTCCTGAGTGGCGGTCCTGGGGTCAGAAGGAGTTCTAGCATGGCGGAGCTGGTAGCAGCTATGGAGAAGGAATCCTACTTGCAGTTCCAGGGCAGAAACTGTGGATGCTCACAGAACAGAACATAGGCCAGGAGAGGAGTAAATACCTCTTCCTTGATTATGACACTCTGAAAGAATTGAGAACTTACAGGTCGCTAGACACATCTCAGAGAATAGCTACACAAAACCTCTGAAGCCTGGGGAAGTATACCCTCCACTCAAAAAAGGGTTCAAAAGTCAAGTAATTGGCTGGGAAAATGCCCCAAAAGAGGAAAAAATAAGACTATAGAAGGTTGCTTTTTTGGTGAAAATGTATTTTCTTCCATCCTTTTAGATGAAGAAGATCAAAGCATACAACCAGAAGAAGACCAAAGCATATAACTGCAGGAAGACAGCAAAGTCAAGGTTTCTACACCCAAAGTCTTCAAAAAAATATGAAATGGTCTCAGGCCATGGAGGAGTTCAAAAAGGATACTGAAAATCAAGTAAGAGAGGTGGAGGAAAAACTGGGAAGAAAAAGAAAGTGATGCAATAAAATCATGAAAAACAATTCAATAGCTTACTAACAGAGACACAAAAAATGTTAAAGAAAATAACACCTTTAAAAAATAGACTAACCCAAATGGAAGAAGAAATCCAAAAAAACCAATAAAGAGAAGAATGCCTTAAAAAGCAGAATTGGCCAAATGGAAAAGGAGGTCCAAAAGCTCACCTAAGAAAATAGTTATTTAAAAATTAGAATGGAGCAGATAGAAGCTAATGACTTTATGAGAAATCAAGAAATTATAAAACAAAACCAAAAGAATGAAAAAATAGAAGACATTAACTCATTGGAAAAACAACTGACCTGGAAAATACATCCAGGAGAGATGATTTAAAAATTGTTGGTCTACCTGAAAACAATGATCAAAAAAAGAGCGTAGGCAACATCTTCCAAAAAATTATCAAAGGAAGCTGCCCTGATATTCTAGAGCCAGAGGGTAAAATAGAAATGGAAAGAATTTGTCAATCACCTCTTGAAATAGACCCCAAAAGGAAAACTCCTAGGAATATTGTAGTCAAATTCCAGAGTTCCCAGGTCAAGGAGAAAATATTTCAGGCAGCGAGAAAGAAACAATTCAAGTATTGTGGAAATACAATCAGGATAACACAGGATTTAGCAGCTTCTACATTAAGGGATCAAAGGGCTTGGAATATGATATTCCAGAGATCAAAGGAGGAAAGGAGGTATGATTAAAACCAAGAATTGTTGGGGGTGTAAGCTCAGTTCCATGTGGACAGTCTCGGGCGGGTAAAGGTGAGGACTTCTAAACCTTAGAGTTCTCATGAGGCCCCCCAGGGAACAGCAGGGAATTGAGGTGTGAGACCAGGCTATCTCGTGCATTTCCGCCTCTTCCCCGCACGTGCTGGGAGAGAGCATCCCCGCCCTCGAGATTGGCCCTGATCTGAGCACACCTATTGTTGTCTAACAGGCACAGTATTCAGGTCCAAACTATGCGGCAGGAGAGCTTAAGTAGGGTCAGGAAAGCCTGAAGGCGCTCTTAGCGCTGAGGGGCCTTTAGAGGACAGAAGGCCCCTCTTCCTTCTCTCCTCTCTTCTTTCTTCCCTCTCCCCTCTCTCCCCACTTCCACTTCTGCTTTCATTCTCTTACTGTAAGATCTTTGCCTCCTTGGGAGATTTCTCTCTCTCCTAAGGAAGAGTTCCCCCTGCACATGTAACCAAGACCCTGAATAAAGCCTAACCCTTGTTCGACTCTGGAAAGTCTCTTCTCTCATACGTTTATCCGGTTTGGCCAGCCGAAGACCTGCGATAGGTAAGGTAAGACTTGGGTAGCCCTCAGGCCTCTAGGCCTGGAAAAGAATCACCTACCCAGCAAAAGTGAGTATAATACTTAAGGGGAAAAATAGAATTTCAATGAAATAGAGGATTTCCAAGCATTCTTGTTGAAAAGACGAGAGATGAATAGAAAATCTGACTTTCAAATACAAGAACCAAGAGAAACATGAAAAGGTAAACAGGAAAGAGAGGCCATAGGGAACTCATTAAAGTTCAACTGTTTACATACCTACATGGAAAGATGATATTTGTAACTCATGAGACTTTTTTCAGTATTAGAGTAGTTAGAGGGAATATCTGTGTGTGTGTATGTATGTATGAGTATATTATATATACATATATATACACAAATATGTAGGTGTGCATGTATATGTATGTATGTATATATTATATATGTGTATATATATATATATATATATGGATAGGTAGGTATATGGGTGTATGTATATATGTATACACACACATATATAGGTGTATATATGTATGTATGAGTATATTATATATATATAAATATGTAGCTATGTATGTGTATGTATGTATATGTATACTACATGTGTGTATGTATATGTGTAGGTAGGTATATGGGTATATGTGTGTATGTATATATATGTATACACACATATTTTATATATATGTACATAATATATACAGAGGGCATAAGGTGAGCTAAATATGAAGGGAGAATATTTAAAAAATAAAGTTTACTGTTGAGTGGAATGTACTAGGAGAAATAGAAAGGAAGAAGTAGAATGTAGCAAATCATCTCATATAAAAGACGCCAGAAAGAACTTTTACAATAGAGGGGTAGAGGGAAGAGATGAAAGGGAATAAATGAGCCTTACTCTCATGGGATTTGGCTTAAGGAGGGAATAATACATACTCAGTTGGGTATGGAACTCTATTTTACCCTTCAGGAATGCAAGGGGGAAGGGGATGGGAGAGGGAAAATAACAGAAGGGACAGCAAATTGGGAAAGGGATAATCAGAAGCAAACACTATTGTGGGGAGACAGGTCAAGGGAGAGAATGGAATAAATGGAGGGCAGGACAGGACAAAGGGAAATGTGATTAGTCTTTCACAACATAATTGTTATGGAAGTGTTTGCATGGCTAAGCATGTATGACCTATTTCGAATTGCTTTCTATCTCAATGAGGGGGGGAGGGAAGGAGGGAAAGAATATGGAACTCAAATTTAAAAATGAATGTTAAAAATTGTTTTTGCAATAAGATGTACAAGAAATAGGGAATAGAAATTTATTTTGCCCTACAGGAAAATACAAGGGAGAGTAATGGTGGAAGGGGGTGATAGAAGAGAGGACAGATTGACAGAAGGAGTTGATGGGGTGCATGCTGTCCTGGGGTGGGGAGTGGGGAAAGATGGAAAGAAAATTTGGAATTCAAATTCTTGTGAAAATGAATGTTGAAATCTGAAAAATAAATAAATTATATATTAACATTTAAAAAAAGAAATAGCAAAAGAGACTGTGAAGGAGTGTTTACACTGTAGGACAAGAACCAGGAAAGATTACTGCCATAGATATAAAGAGAAAAGAGGGTATCAAGGAGAAGGGGGTGATGTACATTGTCAAAGTCTGCAGAGAGATCAAGAAGGATGAAGACTGAAGGTGATGAGCTGACTAGTTAGAAAGAGCATCCTCATTTGGAGCTCCCTCCTGCAATAAAATCACAAATCCAATCCTTTTCCTTATCCAAGCATTTACAATAGCTTCTGATCCATGAATGTCTTTGAAATCCCCAATAAGAAAAGTAAAATTATTCAAGCTGTGTATAATATACACAAATACTGAAAATTTAAAGGAAAAACTGGAGTATTTTTTGCCATATTATAAAATATAAGACCAAAGTAAATTTAGATCACAAACTTAATTTGTACATTCACCTGCTACCTTGTTTCATAAAAAATCATAAGCAGTTCTTTGTAACATGCAAAAAAGTATGACACATTCACTTTTACTTGTAAATTTCTTTCCTACACTAACGCATAATTTCTTATCTTTAGACAAGTGCAAATAAAATGGCAACATCATAAAAACACATATATATTTTAAAGCTGCAAGTCTTGAAGAGAACGTAGTTAAAACCACTTATTTTGGCAGTGAGGAGATTAAGGTCTAGAAAAGCAAAATGTTCTGCCCCATGTCATACTACTAACTAGTTATCTACCTGTAAACAGAATCCAAGTCCTTTAAATCAAAGTCTTGTTTCTTTTTCACTCTAACTATTTATTATTAGGGGTGTCGGTTGGCACCAGGGTAGGCTTAGAGTTAGGAAGACAAGTAAAAATATAGCTTCAAACACTTACTAGCTATGTGACCCTGGACAAGTCATTTCACCCCATTTGCCTCAGTTTCCTCATATGCAAAAGGAGGATGATAATAGCACCTAAACCACAGGACTGTTGTGAGGATCAAATGAGATAATATTTGTAAAGTACTTAGCACACTACATGGCACATCGTAAACACTACATAAATGGTTGTTATTGTCAATACAACAATATATCCTTGATATGGCTGGTTAAATATGACAATTTTGAGGACGAAATATACGGAATGTTTCCACGGTCAGAAATGTTCTTTCATCTTTCTGTTTTACATCAGGTAAGCAATCTTCTACCTTGACCCACGCTGCATGAACACTGCTGTTGTGTGTGATCTTCTCCTCCAAAAGCCCATTTCATCGCTTGAAACATAATCCCATTGTCTCGACCCCTTCTACCAACAAACTTGTATCTCTATTCTCCTACGGCATCCGCAAAATATCCATCACAAAAAAAAAAAAGAAAGGAAAAAGAGGAAGACAAAACAAACGATGTTATACACACACTGCTTATATTACATGTCTGGGGTATATTATACTACCTTTTTTATTAATCAGGCATTGACCCTTAAATAGACCTATATTAGCAAGTGGACACCTTTTTTATTAATTTGGAATCACCTGGATTTGATTTGATTTTGCTTTACAACAGATCCCCATTGCTGAAAACTTTTTTTTTCCTTTTAAAAGTGTCTGTGGTATTCCATGGCAACATGTTACAGGCAGAAGTTCATGGTAAGTTCAGAGGAAAGGAATTTTCAAAGAAAACCCAAGACAAAGCATTGTGGGTAATGATATGGAAGGTTGACAAAACAATGATAAACAATGAAAATAAGAAATAATTAAGTGTGCTAAAATACTGTATCAGCATTTTGTACATTGTTAACTTTTTTAGGGAAAATTTTATTTAATGGAATTTTTCACGG
The DNA here is from genome assembly GCF_028372415.1 of Notamacropus eugenii. Classification (NCBI taxonomy): domain Eukaryota; kingdom Metazoa; phylum Chordata; class Mammalia; order Diprotodontia; family Macropodidae; genus Notamacropus; species Notamacropus eugenii. Next base: position 181,321,391 of record NC_092874.1, on the reverse strand, counting down.
AGAGATCCTAACCCAGGCTATGAAAACAGAACCGTGAATGTATAATTCTCAAGTATATTCCTTTAAAAAATAAAATGTGCAAATATGTCAGCTTGAGATAAGGCTTTCTGAACAAAATATAATACATGGAAATCCTTTCTTAAGTGTTTTGTGGATTTAGGGAGGTAGGAAACTTAAAACAGTGGTGGTATGGTAAACATACAAGTCCAAACAAGGTGTGAAAAATTGAGTACATGCAGTTACAGGCAAAATAAGTAGTCAAAAAATAGCTGCTGAGAAAGAAAGGGGAAAAAATCCTCATGGCTATACTATGGCTTTTTAAAGGTACCATATCCATTGAAAACTAAATCAAAAAAAGGGGAGCGGAACTGACTAATTAGTATCTACATTTTTCCCCCTTTTATGAACTTAATCCTCACTCATTCACAGTAGAGAACAAGAAATGTAATCTTATGTTAGTTTTGGTGTCAGTCTTCACTTATTTTTATTTTACTTATGCTCTTCAGATACCCCAGCCTTCCTTATAAAATGTCATCTATGTTAAGTGCATATATATATAAATGCTAAACATATGATTTCATATAAACATATAACATATTAAATATATATTTATTGTGGGCTTCTAAATTCTTGAGATTATAGAGTCTTTATGCATCATCTCTCACTCCCTGGATTCCTAATGCAGTGTTGAACTAAGGTCTAGAGGTTGCAGAATGGTCACAAATAGGTCCACTATGGCTGCCCTTTCAGCAACCCTCTGGAGACACCCCCTGCAACCTTCAATTTCCATGTAATACTCTGAAAATCATCTACTGATTTCCAGTAACAACCAACTCATTTCAACAGTTCAGCATATTGAACCAGTTTATTTCTGATGAGAGACATTTTAACTCTTAACATAAGCCATGCTTGTACATAATATATTTTTTTAAAAAAATAAACTATTCACTGATGGCAATAGTCAAGTGTCTGTTTTGTTCAGCACACATTCAGGTATTGAAACAAAAATGAGTCATCATAATATTAAAGCTATCTGATATGCTATATTAAAACTGACTGCCTGGTGAAAGGATAACATCTCATAGCAGGCCAGGCAACATGATAATCAGTATTGACTTAAATCAACTGCTTTTGTGTATTCTAAATGCAACAGATTGAGACGAACATTCCTTTTGCAGAGAAATCAGATTTCAGTGAACGATGAGAAGTTTTTTCAACACTCATTCTAGTACTTATTACAATAGCTGCAAAGACACGCTACTTCAGTGTCAACTATGACTAAATCAGCTGGATACACCTAAGTCTTTAGAATTGCATTAAGTGGTAATATTCAGAAGATTAAACTTACTCCACAGATCAGTGTTCACAAAGTCAGATCCTGGAATCCCTGGGGGTTTCTGACTTTTTCCAGTCTACTCTTACACATGATGCCTTCTTTGCCTTCAAAGACTGACTGGAAGCCTTAAGGGAAGAAGGCAAGTGTACATGAAAAAATAAAGCAAGATCTATTTAGTTAAATAAGGCCCAGTAAAAACAGACTGCTGCCTCTTGGACATACCTGTTTCCCTTCTAAGAATCACCTGCAGTGGTCAGGAACTACATAAAGAAAGCTCACTATGAAGAACAAAGATCAAAATCACTGTCTCAAGTTTTGAAAGGTGCAGGTACTCTTCACTGTGGAATGTTCTCAGAATTCATACCTGCTAAGTTTTAGACATTCAGTTTCATGAAGCCATAGACTGACTTCAGACTCTACATCCCACTTCTCCTTTAGATCTTGTGGATGCTTCATTGAGAAACTGTGCTTTTGGTCCCTAGATAGGTCTCTTTCCTTGGACGTGCCACTCTATTTCATATTTTGGGCTCATATTTCAATAGTTTGATTCTCCTGCCCTACACAATCCAATTCTTGTTTCTGTCCCCTTGTAATGGTGATTTAGTGATGTAGGTTTACCCATCATGGCTGCCCAGATACTACTAACATCATATCTGGAAGACTGTCCATCAAAACCTCTAGCCAGGTTTGACTCTAGTTCTAACATTCTTACCACTGTGCAACCTGAGTCACATGAACTGAATTCAAATACTGGATTTACTACTTACTAAAGTTGTGAAGCTTGGCAAATTACTGCACCACTCTTGGACTCAATTTCTTCCTCTGTAAAAATTAGGCTGTTGTATTTGATGACCTTGAAGTTTTCTTCTGGGCAGCTAGGTAGTGCAGTGGTTAGAGCACCGAGCTTTGGAATCAAGAAGTCCTGAATTCAAATATGACCTCAGACACTTATGAGCTGTGTGACCTTGGGCAAGTCACTTAAAGCTGTTCACCTCAGTTTCCTAATATGCAAAATGAACTGGTGAGGGAAACGGCAACCACACAAGTTTCTTTACCAAGAAAACCCCAAAATGCAAAATGGGGTGATGAAGAGTTGGATATAACAGAAATGACTGAACTATTTCCCTTCCAGTTCTAATTCTATAATGCTATGTTCCTTCAATGTAAAAAAGGACTTAAGAAACAAACACAGGCAAACATCCTACATACTGTTACATAAGTACATTAGAGAGTTGTAAAAATAAACAACTAAATGAATGGGTGAAAGGTAAGGAGGAGAGATGAATAATAGTGCTATGTGAGCTCTAAGAAGACTATCCCAGAAATGTTCAAAGCATTGTATGACATTCTGTGGGAGATACAAAAGGAATAACAAGACAGAGTTCCCATCCTGAATTAGTTCATAAGCCATACAGGCCATGGCACATAGAAAAATATTATAAAAATCAGAATATAATTACTAGGAGGAGTACATGGTATTTTGATCTCAGATGAGGGAAAGATCACTGCCAGCCAGGGAGTTAACAGTGTCACAAAAGGTTTCATGGGGGAGTTAACATTTGAGCTAGATGTTGATGAATGACCATAGTTTTAACTGATATTACTGGAGGTGGAAGGAAGAGGTAGGGAATTTCTGCACAAATAGAATGTTACAAAAATCATGGAGGCTAGAAAACAATGGTTATATATGAGTGACAAAAAGTAATCCAGTTTGGCTAAATATTAAAGTTTTAAAAAGGAATTAGAGCTCAAAGTTGTAAAGGTAGACTGGAGCTGGATTATAGAGGAACTTGGATATGTCTAAAAAGTCTTTTTGGTGGCAATGGAATGATACAATTTTCTGTATACCAATATGCCATTGGTAAGTCACATTTATTGTAATAGATACAAAAGAACTTAAATGTCCTATTATATTGCAGAATATGTTAGATACATGAAAACCTCAGAACTATTGACTTTGTTCTTTCTGTTGGATACATTTCACTCTGATGCACTCAAAAGGCTGAAACTGGTTGCTAAAGGAGTCGGTTAGTTAAAATATACTTATTAAATACCCATGTGCAAAACAGCATGGCAGTAGATACACGGTAACTATAGAGCCAGAAAGACATGGATTTACATCCTACATCCTACATATCACATATGTTAGGTGTGTAATGACAGGTAAGTCACCAAATCTCTTAGAGCCATGAGCAGCTCCCTAAGACCACAAGTCACAGGTAAGCTGCAGATCTCTATTAATGGAAATAGTTGGCATGTCAAGAATTCCTTACACTGGCCCAGAATTGTTTGAATATTTAATATAACATATTTTTAAGTGTATGAATCATGGTTCCTACTCTTGAGAAACTGAAATCTAAACGGGGAAGTCAGGCATATTTGGCCCCTTAATACATTTCCTTACACATTACTTCTTTTCTTATATCCCACCATCTAACCATGCTAGCCTGCTTACTGTTCCACACACGTGATGACTCATCTCCCACTTCTGTGCCTTTGCACTGGCCTCATGGCCAGAATGTACCCTCTTCTCACTTCTCCCTCTTAGGAACCTTCATTTTCTTTAAGTACCACCTTCCACATGAAGACTTTCCAAACACTTCTGCCCAACTTTGAGCTCTTCCTCAAACCACCTTGTATTGGTTTTATATATAAATATATATATATACATATATGATTTATATTTGTACATGTCTCCACAGTCAAAATGTAAGTCCTTTGAACCAGGTGTTTATTCAATTTTGTTTTAAAATTCCCAGGTGCCTAACACATAGTATGCATTTAATGAATGTTTGTTGATTGATAGTAAGAGCTCCTCGCATCTGAGGCAACTAGGTGGTACAATGGAAAGAGTCTGGAATCAGGAAAACCTTAGTTCAAATGTGGCCTCAGATATTTATCTGTGTGATCCTGGGCCAGTTAATTAACCTCCATCTGCCTCAGTTTCAGAGAAGCTAGGTGGCATAGTGGATGGAGTGCCAAACTTGGAATCAGGAAGATTCATTTTCATAGGTTCAAATCTGGCTTTAGACGTTTACTACTTGTGTGACCCTGAGCAACTCATTAACTCTGTTTGCCTTGATCTCCTCATTTGTAAGATGAACTGGAGAAAGAAATAGCAAAGAATTCCATTATCTCTGCCAAGAAAACCCCAAATGTGGTCACAAAGAGTTGGACACAACCGAAATGACTGAACAACAAAGCTCCAGTTCCTGTAACTGGAAGGACAGTTATCATCATCCGTATTGTAAGACTCAGAACAACTTACTTATTTGTGGTTAACCAGCCATAAAGTGGTAGAGTTAGCACCAGAACTCAAGTTTTCTACCTACTTCTCTATTTTTTTTTTACAATATATTCTTACCTTTCATGTTATTAGTGTTGAAAAATACAATACGAGCCATAAATTCCAAATGAATGATATGGCCAATAAGTACTACATTAGTTAAAAAGAAAGTGGAATCACTGTAGTCAGGTTTCTCAGAGGACAGAGAGCATTTTTGGAATGAGGGAAGGTCCATGATATGGCCTCTAAAGAACATTCTGGCTTTAAGCCAATATAAGGAGAAACTCCCTAACAATGACAGCTATCAATGTGAAATGTGCTACCTTAGGAGGTAATGGGTGAAGATTTTCCAGAAGAGGATGTATAACCATTCATCAGGCACATTGTGATAGAATTCTTCATTCAGATATGGACAAGATCTAAAGTCCATCTCCAACTCTGAAATTTTATGATTGTGTAATTAAGTAGCATCTAAATCCTTAGCACTTATAATCACAGCTGAAAGATTCAAGAATTTTTTTAAAGAAACCAGTGAACTCATCCCCCTGGTTCTCAAACAGTCTTTATGTCTTTCATTACAGTACAGAAATCTACAGATGAAAATTGTATACAGGGAATTTATACAGAGAAGAGGCAAGTTTTGGGGGGCAGGGAGGAGGTAAGGAAAAAGGGGATGGAAAGAGAAAAAAAACTAAAGAAAAGAGAATTTATGCTCTCCCAATAAACCTCACCAAAGATCTAAAGATTCCCAAAAGTAATCCTGATTCCACCTTTCTTTTTTAGGGTTCTAGGTTATATTCTCTCCTTTATAATGTTTTCCTCTGAACAAATATAAAAATGAAGCATATCTTTCTCTTGATTTATGAGAACATTCAGGAGTTAGAAGGTCATGGAAGCTACCAGACCAGCTGGCTTTTATACAAAGTAAATAAAGAGTCTTAAAAACTTGAAATTACAAATTGTTTAGAAGGACATAAAAATACATTTTCTTTTACACTTAAAATATCAACTTCTTCATTTTCAATTAATACATAAACATAAGACAGTGTTGCCAAGTGACTAGAGAGCCAGACTGTGTCAAGAAGACCTTCCTGATTTCAGGTGATGCCTCTAACAACTGTCTGACTTCACCATTCAGTGAACTCAATTCTGAAACTAAGGTGTGGAGCAGGTGCTGACCTACATTGGTTTCTCTCTGGGAGATCCCTATTCGGATGAAATCAGGTCTTTTTGGTAAGAATATTCTTTATTAATTCCTCTATAGCACAATATTTGAGAGGCAACATAGCAAAGTGATTAGAAAACTAGATTTGGAGTCAGAAAGATCTATATTCAAATATCACTCAACACATACTAACTGTGTGTCCATGGACAAGGCATTCAAACTCTCTGAGCCTCATCCTCCCCATCTGCAAAATGGGGATAATAATGAGGTGCCTAACTTATAGGGTTACGATGCTATGATTCATAAAAAGTGCTTTACAAGATTTAAAGTGATATATAAATGTCGAGTGATATTATTTGCACTGACTACCAGTAATTCTAACCACAATTTCAAGGAAGTATATACTGAAAGCCATTAGATAATTGTATTAAATCTATCAGTTTAAAAATGAAATACTTATTATGAGAAATATACAAAAAAGTTGAATATGGACTTAAAAAATTTACCCATATAAGGTTAAAAGGATATTCAGAAAAATATTACTGTTTAATTCAAAAAATAAGGAGAATACATCTTTTTGAATTCCTATGCTGAATACTAAAGCTATTTGCTTATGTTGACATTATAGTGTCAATTTAGAAAATATTCATATGTCCAATGCAATTGTCATCCACATCCTCATCGTCCTCCTCTTCAAAATCATTGCTTTTGTTGTTCAGTCATTTTTAGTCATGTCTGACTCTTCATGACCCCATTTGAGGTTTTCATGGCAAAGATACTGGGGTGTTTTGCCATTTCCTTTTCCACCTCATTTTACAGATGAGGAAACTGAGGCAAACAGGGTTAAAGTGACTTGACCTGGGTCTCACATGAGCACACACATGCATGGACACACACATGCATGGACACACACACACACACACACACACACACACACACACCGAGCCAGGCTAGATTTTAATGGAAGAAGATGAATCTTCCTAATTTCAAGGCCAGGGACTCTATCCACTGCATCACCTAGCTGCCCATCATCATCATCATGTTCCAAAACTGTGGTTTCATTGGTGTAAGGGAACTCTTAGTGAAGGTTCCTCTGTGGACGCAGATAAGCAGCTTTTCTCTGGGGTGTCAAATGGTGTGCATCCAGGGATACAGAGCTAGTATGACAGAAACGAACTTGAACCCAACTTGTCCTAATTCCAAGGCTGCTCCTGTCCCTTTCATCATGATGCTCCTCTACATTCAATTGCAATAATGATTCTTCAGACCCCTACGATGCTGTCCTTACGTTGTACTTAGGAATTATCTGTTTACGCAGTAATTTAGCCAAGACTCTCAGGTCCTGGAGCATGTCCTTATGTTGCTGATATTATTATACACAATTAGTGATTTTTCCATGAAAGAATGGTAATCTGAAACAATATTCTGGCAGACAGAACATTGTGCAAAATATTTTTTCAGATAAATTGGTTCAAAGTGGCTATGTTCTAACATCCAACAGCTGTGAAACAGAGCCAATTTCTGGTAAGTGGACATGATAGCCAATTAAAGTGAACCAACTGGTAGCCAGCTAAGATGGGTAAACAAGAGCCAATTTTTACTCCCACTCTGTGACCTTTAGTTAGCTGTACCAAGGCATGCCTTTTTAACAAAGTGGTTCCAGGTGTTGATACTCCAAAAGTGTCTAGTTCTCTCTGATTCAGCATGATAATAATAGCTCTTTTAGTTATAAAAAGCCAGGTATTTCCATTTTATGCTATCCTGTGGATATCTAAGAGCAAAAACATTTTTCCCCAAATAAAATCAAAGAGTAGCTGAATTAATCTAATTATCTAGTGACCCAATTTGGTAATTTTGGAAATGGCAATGTTGAAGAAAAGTATTGGTGGTTGTTTCTTTTTCTAAGGTTGTGTTATCTGCTTTTTAAATCCTTTTCCTTTCACTTTGGTTTCTTGGTCGTAGATGGGAAATATGCCTTTTGCACACCCCTAAAAAGGTGTAGACATTCTACATACGTTTTTTAAGAACACTGAAAAAGTGTCTTCTGATCGCTGAACTGTAGAAAATAAAGAGGTAACTACTTGAGCAGTGATGATTTTTACTAACGGTTTAGAAAATTTCTGCAGACGGACAGAGCATCCTTTTTCATCCCCTTTCCCTCTTAGTGCAGGAGGGTTCGGTCCAGGGATGCAGTTTCGACTGGTGGCCAAACTGAAGTTTCAGAAATGTTGTCATTGTTTCACTGACATTTCTTTAAATTCAACTACACTTTCCCCTTTCCCACATCTCTTTGAACTTACCTTCTTTCACTAGACACTTTCTTGATATGTGTTCCATTTTCTGGTTCATAGGTATTGATTTAAAAGGTGGGAAACGACAGGAGGAAATCACCTCCTACCTCTCAGCTAACTGTTATTACCCAAACCCACATCTCTTTGCAGTGATTACTCCCATTTTGTTTTCTTTTGTTTTGTTTTGTTGTTAAGAACTAGAAACAATTATCCCTCTTGGGGGGAGGGAGCCATGGACTAAATGCTCACACCCAAGTATTTGAAACTTTTGAAAAAAATGTTTCCCTTTCAATCTATGCCATTCTGAATGTTTAATATTTATAATGAATACAATTATATGCTTGGAATGAACCCTTCAGCATAATGGCATTACAAATAAACTTTTATTTGAATTATGTTTATGATAATAACTATTTTTCCCATGACATAGGTTAAAAAGTCCATCACCTCTAATTTGACAGGAACTCTATTATCACTTTCCACAAAATTAGACAGAAAGGAATATTAAGACATCTAAAATCTAACACAAAGAGAACTCTCCCTCCCTCTACCCTTCCCCCCCTCCTTTTTGCTCTCTTTTCCCCCCCTTGCTCTTCCCCATTTCTCCAGACCCCTCCCCTACTCTCTGCTGTAAGGAAGATGACATTTCATTTTCAGGGCACTAAGGGGTTATTCCTTCTAATACTGTCACTGAAAGAATGTACTGGTATTTTGAATACACTGGACTTCCTGAAATATAGGCTAGAATTAGTTTTATCTTCCTGATGGTCTCATCCATACAGTGCCTGTGTTTCAACTCACATAAAATAGCTTCACTGCAGGGTCTCAGCCCAGGCTGCTAATACACAGCACGTCATCTGTGAAGCATGCTATCCTGAAACTTGAAAGACAAGCAGCTAATTAAAGATGGGCGAAATGGTGTAGATGCGGGAAGGGCCTGTTTGATCCTATATGCAAAACTGCAACAGAACCTGAACTGAATCTTTTTTTTCTTTGTGGTTCAAAAGTTTGCTGACTTTTTTGCTGGCTTGTAGGATTATTATCTGATAATTTTTTCTTCTTCTTCTTAATGCTTGATACTGTACTTGAGCACATTTTGTTTCAGTTATGATTACAAATGAAATTCCAGAGAACAAAACTAGTTTACAATTCATAAAGAACCCTTAGAAATCATATTTTTAAAATCTGTTCTTCCCTGAAAACAGTACATGCGATGACTGTTGCTATTGCTTAGTCATTTTAGTCATGTCTGACTTTTCGTGACCCTATTTGGAGTTTTCTTGGCAAATATATTAGAGAGATTTGCCATTTCCTTCTCCAGCTCATTTTAGTGATGAGGAAACTGAGGCAAACTGAGCTGCTTAGGGTCACACGGATACTAAATGCCTGAGACCAGATTTGAATTCAGATGTTCCTGACTCCGGACCACCTAGCTGCCCTCATACATATTGATTAAATAGGTGTTAATTGGAAGAAAAACATGAAACTGAACCTTGGCCCTGTAGAAGAGCTGAAAAAATGCACATCCCTTCATTCATTGCCAAGGTGACGTACTACTGATTAGGAGAGGGTTGGGATAGAGTTCCCTGATAGGGAATATTACCTATAATGTCAGACATGATAAATGCAATGATTAGTTTCGTCAAAGTATTTTTACTCTCCTTTTTGAATCTAGCTTACTAACGATGTCTCACTAGGCAGGGAAGAGCAGAGGCAAAGATTTGGAAATGAGTGTAATATTAAAACAAAAGGAATCCATGAAAGTAAAATAAAATAAAAGTCTAGTTTTGCATACAGTAAGAATTCAGGTTAAAGTGTTTTGATCAAGTTCTAGAACTTTAAAAAAAAGAAGACGCTAAGTTCCAATTTTGTTGTTAAGCATTAATCCAGTTTTGGACGTTAGAAGCCTCCAAGCTATTTGCCCCCTAGATAACTGTCCTCTGATTGAAGTAGGTTATTGCCACTACAAGGATTATGCCCCATCATTTGCAGGGCTCCTGACATTTGTCTAACTTCTCACCCTGAGAGGGAATGTGATTCTATCCACCACATTCAGAAATATAGATACATTCAGGGAAAAGAGAGTTGAGAGATCTTCTAGTCAAATCCCTTCATTTTACAGTTGGGGAAACTGAGACCTAGAAAAACAAAGTAGTATTTCAATTGTAATGAAGCTGGAAGAAGCATAAGAAGAGGAAAGTAGCACTCTCATCGTAACAGTCTGACTTCCTAAAAGGGTATTAACTAAATGGCAGGTGACAGAAGCATCCTTTGAACACAGGTCTGGTCAAACTTTAATTCCTTCCACAGTCCCATGTGTGGGATGTGGCTGTTTCCAGAGACTTTACTCTCAAGGGAATAAGTACTTTGGGAGACCACAGCATACAAGCCCTTTTTTTTTTTTTTTTTTTGACTCGGCCACAGTATCTCCATTTTCTTCCCTCCATTTATTAAAGATAGTGTCTCATTAACAATGACCCACCTCATTCTCATTACCTGACAAACAGTTTCCCTTATGACTCATCTAACTGTTAATCTGACAGAATACAAATTAAAACAAAAATCATGTCACCCTTTATAGAATGTGATTAGCAATTCTAACTTCATGGTGTAAAAATAAATCATTTATGCTGATAGGTTAGTAAAGCTAAAAATGCAGCATGCATAAGATCCATTTTTACAGTCTTTTAGCCAGTATATAAAATTTATAATGACGTGACTTAACAAGGCACTTAAGAAGTCATTTGGCAGTTTGCTTTTTGCCACATACCATACATTGTTTTAATGTCTGATAGAAAAGCAAAGTTATTTATAGATTGAAATATAACACTATTAAAGCTCACTCTGATATACAGCGACACGTTCCAAATAGAGTTCTCAACACCACATTTTAAAGTGCAAATCACTGCATTCAGTACCGGCATTGGAAATGTTTGCCTCCTAATAAACGATGCAGATGTGTGACAAAGATGCTAAGGGAGGAATCAGTTAAATGAAAGAGCTAATAATGTTAATTGTTTACTTTTCATGCTAATTTAAAAGAATGGATTTTTGTGATTTCACTTTAGAAATTGTTCACTGTTACCTCTGCTCCATAGGGCTATTCTCTCAGACAAATGCAGAACTGTTGTAGAATATCATTTGCAAACTTGGATGTATTGAACGTGCGACAGCTATTATCATTATGATTATCAGAGAATGAAGCCTATCTCTTACCCAGAGTCAAGTTGATTCCCTTTAAAAACAATTTTTAAAAAACTATATAACTTCCTAGCTGATTTTTGTTCATTTTAAAGCTTATTTGACGATATAGACATAAAATTTTCTGGTTTTACGGGATCCAGTTTTGAATAAGATAGAACATTTGACTACTTTTTTTGTGAAAATTCTTTTCTTTGTATCTTTTTGTCCCATTACAATCAATTTTTCACCGTAACAGTTCATAAGACGACAGCCACTGATTTCTGTACAAAACGAACTTGACAGTTTATGAATATTTTCACAAATGGAGAGTGGAAATGTAAGAGACACATTTCTTACTGTAAACTAATTATTTCCTGTGTTTAAAGATGAAGCTCTCTTTCCCTTTTGCTCTAGTATATAAAACAATACATCTTATCTATTTGTCATTATATCTTCAAAGCTATGAGTGTATTTGATTTTAGGACAACTTTATTTTAGGCATGGTTTTCAGTGGGTATTACCAAAACAAATAAGAAAGTGGAGAATACGTGCCAAAACATAAAACTGTTCTGAAAATTCAGACTAGAATCTTCAGTTTTTATCCTGAGATAAAATACCTTGTTTCCTAATTTAAAGAAAAAAAGGAACAGAGTGCTGAGGATGGTATTGTCATTGTATATTTGTGAACTAGTTTTTGCATATTGTTATGTTTGACAGCACCACTCCTTTAGGAAAAAAAGGGTGGGGTGGGGAGCATGGCCAATATTGTTGTGCATAACTCTACCATCAAAGCCATATAGCAGAGGATAGGAGCACAATAAAACCTGTCATTCAGTACAAGCTCTCCTCCTGGTTTTCTTTCTTTTTCACCTGGCTTCTGACCCTTTGGCTCATATCGATGTTTCACCCTAACCCAGCTCCTTCATGTGCACTGATTTCCATGTAGTTACAAAGATTCTTTCATTGTCTTTGGCACAGCGACTGGACCTGCCTGGACTCCCTGGTTCAGACTCTCAGCTGTCTCCTCTGTCAACCAATTTGCTTCCCTCCCCTGGTAATTTTGGTGCGTGGCCTCTCTCCCAGGCCCCCACAACACACAGCCACTCTTGCCTGACCCATATCATCTGACCTATACATGAAAGTGAATTTAATACAAAGTTTAATTCTAATTTCATTCACCTCAATTTTTTGATGTTGTCTAAAGACCAACCTAACCAAGCTTGGAGAGACTCATCACCAATTTGGCCATCTGGTGATGGCTTTTTTAACATCCTCAAATCTTGAAGATAATCTAGTAAGTCATAGAGGAGTTGCAATTGGCATAAGGGAATGGAATGAGTATTAAACCATTAATTTTAAGTGGCTTAATAATCTCAGAATGCTTTCTCAAACATTTTCAATCAAATCCAATCAGGCTAATATTTACGAAATGTGGATTAGGTTCAAGGCACTGTGCTAGGCACCAGAAATACGCAGACAAAAATTTTGTGGATCAATTAATCCTCAACTCAACTAAGACCTGTACATTAGGAGAACACTGAAAAATCCTCAAATCATAATTTCCCCTATGGTGGGCCACTTTCTCTGTAAAACTATTTGGGAGATCATCATAATACCAGAAAACAGAGCAGTATAATAGAAAAGTGAGAGAGAACAAACATTTATTAATTACCTACTATGTGTCAGGCATTATGATAATCCCTTTACACACATTAATATTTATAAATATTAATTTTGTAAGATTAATTCTAATTTGTTTATATTCATTTTTGAAAGGTTTAGTACAGTGCCTGGCACAGAATAGATACTTGCTAAATACTTGTTTCCTCTTTCCCTTCTGTTATACCATCCTTTGGTATGGTGAAATTCCCCAAAACAGTTTTATGGAGAAAGTAACATGCTATACGGGAAACCTGAGGCTTGGCAGACCTTCCTCCAAAAATGACTCCATCTCCCCATTTTAGCCCTGAGTCATTACCTTTAACAATTTAGTTAAGTGTTGCCTTCTCATAATCACAGAATCTCCTGTCTGCTTTTTTAAAATTGTAGAGAGTGTAAGGCCCTAACTCCTAGATGTAAAATTGTTTCCTTCTCTTATTCTTGGCATAAGAATCCTGGGTCCCTTCCAGACACTGAAAGGGGGAAGGATGGAAAACTAACAAAGACAAAATTCTCTCCTTCACAGTGTTATCTAGGACCCTTGATAACTAATTTTGAAAGTCATACCTTTTCTGAGTAAAAAAAAAATGACTGCCTTGAAACATTTGGGAAATGAAACAAATCTGTGGATTTAATTCACATAATAACTCCCCCTATCCATGAAAAAGCAGGACTTTTCTGTAACTTACAATATCACAAGAGGAACAGCTTCCTGGGACGTTGAGACTTAGAGACTTGCCCAAGATCCCACAGCCAGGATATGTCAGAGGCAAGACTCTGAATGCAAGTTTTCCTAACTCTGAGGCCAGCTCTCTAGCTCCTACACCATGCTGTCTTTCAACAATCCTTCCAATGTATGACTAAATTTCGTAATTTAATTCCCACCCATTTGAACACTAAAATAAGAATAGCGTGTATTTGAAAAGAAGGTTTAGAGGGGCGCTGTATGACATAACACTCAACCTAGTATATGCCATACAAGTGCTTAGAGTTATAACAGAAACGGTGTTTGTTTTTGTTCCTTAAAGCATGACTTCTGGCAATTAGAAATAACTGAGGCTAATTTGTTTTATTGTGTTTTAGAGGTTATAGGGGAGGTGGGCAAGGGAAACCAGGCCTGCATCAATTCAGTGAAGGAGTTTCTCATCTTCAAAGCCCATCTGTATTGATATCAGAAAACGGTAGGGGAGCAAAATGACAGTGGCTGGCCTGCCCTTTAACCTTTCTAACAGGGCTTGTGGCAGCAATGAAGCTTAATCAATGCAATGGAAGTGACATTTTGCAGTCAAATCAAATTAAATGGAAATGAAAGGAATGTCTAGGTCCAACCTAAAGGCTGTTACTGAGGTCATCTCCATAGCAACTAAATGCTACAAATGTGTAGAGTAAATCCTTAACAAATCCGCAGAAAGCATGTCCAATTGAATATGATAGTGTCTGTCACTGTACTGCGTGGCTTTTTAAAGAGCTCACAATGAAAGTCACAAAAAGGAACTTCAGTTGGTGAGTAAGCTGGAGCAGCAACATTAATCTTTGCTCCTCCTCTGTGACAGGGGATTCTGGGCTCAGAGTGAGAACTGGGAGGCAGTAGTCTGTCCATGCATTAGACTTCCCAAGATAAGGTTGTCTAAAATAGTTTGGTCACTTAGTCACTTCAGGAAACTTCCTTGGTCCCCTGTAAAGACATCTTTACCGCTTCAGGAATGATATCTGCACAGCTACAATCAGATCATTTCACATTATTGTCTGAAGTACTCTTTGAGAGGAATTTTCCCCTCTTTGAGAGGTAGCAAGGAGAGATGAATTCTGGGTTCAGAAAAGTTGATGCTGACAGTAATAACAAGACATGGGCAATTGTGCGAGGTCTTGCTAGACAAGTTACATCAACAGATTTATGTTCATGGAATCCTAGTATCTCCAGCTGATTCACTTCTTGGCAATTGATTATGCTGAAACAGGAGCCAGCCTGAATTGTCCAACTCAGGAATTGTTTTAATTACGTGGACAAATTTTGTGAAAAGGAACTAAGAAGTCCATGTAGTACTTTTTGCTCATTATCTTAAGAGCTATTTAAACTAGTGCCTTTTGGGGAGCAGGGAACTGTGTTTTTGTTTAATGAATCAAGCTGTGTATATGTATATAGGTGTCTCCATCACTCATCTCTGGTCTCTTCTTTCTTCCAGTTAATCATAGCTCGTTTATAGAAGCAGGCAGAAGCATACTGGTCTCTACTTTTAGCCATCTATATCTCATGCTACTTTTTTTTAACCTGTACAACACAGAAAAAATTCTTTTGGTAGGATCTGCTCCAGACTTATTATGTAGTCAAATCATGAAAGGTAACAGCTACGTCCTCCTAAATGCATTGATTTTGGATTCTGAAATATCAATAAAGTCACTCACTGTTTTATGGAAGATCTCAAGAAATTCTAAGCTCTGGTTTAAGGGAAATTGGAAAGGATACATATTCAATGTCAGATTGCATTTCCTATTCACATACATAAAACCAAATTATTACACATTGTTCTACATGCATATACACTAATGAGATAATTTCAAGGGAGGGAGAGCAAATGTTAATTTCCAACTGGGAAAAAAAATCTCTATTACTTCATAGTAGTAAAATGTGTTTATTTTAGCCTTACCAAAAATAATGACCTTTTCTATGTAGTAATAATTCACCAAAGATAAGTCCAGTGACCTTCCAGAACATGTGAAAATGTATCATTCATGATTTTTTTCCAAAAAAACAAAAGGATCAAATGAGAGAATATTTGTAAAGCACTTCACACAGTGCTTAGCATATGATAGGCACTATACAAAGGTTTATTTTATTCCCTTCCCCCCTCCCCAGCCTTCTCTCTCACAGGATCAAAGTTTTTCAGCCTCAGCATACACAGAATAAAATTTTACCTCCTTAGACATTTCATATGTTATATTTCACTATGCCGGACTACAGCAATCACTAGGGATGAGAATTTGTAACCCTGGGTTATAAATCCAGCTCTGTAACTAACTGTATTTTCTTTATGTGTTGGTCTTCCCATCTATAAAACCATGCTTATGATGGTGATATGCCTATAACCACAGAATTTCTGTAAGGATAACATGAACTAATGTATATGCTAATGAAATGAAACAGGATAAAACAACTACTCTTGTGTGGAAGAGAAGAGGTGTGGGGAAGGAAAAAAGCATTTATTAAACCCCTACTATGTTCCAGGCACTGTGCTAAATGCCTTACAAATATTATTTCATTTAATCCTCAAAATAGCCCTGTGTGGCAGGGGCTATTATTGTTCCCATTTTACAGATGAAGAAGCTGAGGTACAAAGAAAGTAATTGACTTAACATCACACAGCTAAGTAAGTATCTGTAGATTTTGAACTCAGATATTCCCAACCCCAACTCCAAAGTTCTGTCCATTATAAACACATGAAACACATGTGCCCTCATCTCTAATACCTGCTATGTGTAGTAGAGATTTTTTTTAATTGGAGAAAGGGTTACTAATATTTCATGCCCCTTCCAAATGTAAGATTCCAACAGGATAATTACATAAAAACATCCTTTCTTGCCACAATAAAGGAAAACTTTGAATAACTAGAAAACTTAAGAAGTGGAATATATTGCTTAAATCAATTTTAACTAAGGAAAACTTTGTTGTTTGTTTTTTAGTTTTCAACTCTTGCTATTGAAATATTTACAAAATAGTAAGGACAGTATACTAAACACAGTAGAATCTTCCTTTAAAATTCCGTGGTACCTTAAGATTCTTCCTTTGAAAATTTTTCATTATATAGCACCATACCTATAAAAAGAGGTAATTGGAAAGAGTGGAGAGAGTCTTTAATAAGCTCTGAGGTCAGAGGACCTGGGCTCAGATAGTACCTTTGGTACTACCTGTATGTATGATATTTAGAAAGTATGATATACGACCTTTAGGTGTATTATGATATTTAGAAAGTCACTTATCCTTGGCCTTAGTTTACTAATTTGTAAAAGGAGTTACAGTAAATGTCCCTTGAAGTCCATTCACCTTCCAAATCAGTTATTTACCATATGATATGGAAAAATCTATGTTTTTGACAAATTTTCTGAATTTTATTCAAAAATTTTTAGAATCCTCATATTTCCTAAATGCCAATGAACATTAATTTCCTGTAGATTTGATTTAAAGTTATTTTTTCTGTGGGCAAGGGTCCAAACTTGTGATTTTTTTCCATATTGGGAAATCATCACATGAAAACTCTGTCCACCAATGAAAAGTAACACTTTGTCAGTAACTTGTGGTCAGTCAGTTAGTGAACATTAATTATTTTCTAATGTGCCAGGCACTGTGCTAAATGCCAGGGATACAAAGAATAGTAAAAAAAAAAAAAAAAAGTCCCTGCTTTCAAGGAGCTTATATTCTGATGGACAAGACACCATACAAACC
Source organism: Notamacropus eugenii (assembly GCF_028372415.1). Taxonomy (NCBI): domain Eukaryota; kingdom Metazoa; phylum Chordata; class Mammalia; order Diprotodontia; family Macropodidae; genus Notamacropus; species Notamacropus eugenii. The sequence goes on along the minus strand of NC_092874.1, from coordinate 181,304,033 downwards.
ACTATATACAAACAATAGATAACAAGCAGAGGGAGGCCACTAGCACTAAGGTGGACTGACAAAGTCTTCTTACAGAAAATGAGATGTTAGTCAAAGCTTAAAAGAAACCAGATTGTTTAGGAGGTGGATATGAAAGGGAGAGAGTTTCAGGCATGGGGGAGAGAGCGAGTGAAAATGCAGGTAGCTGGGAATCAAGTATGATAGATGAGTTAGGAAAAGGGGGGAGATAAAAGGAGACTGAAAAGATAGGAAGGAGTTACATTTCAAAGGACTTTGAATACCAAATAGAAGACTTTATATTTGATCCACAAAGCTACAGAGAACCACTGGAGCTGACTGAATGGATTAGGAAGGGGAGCAGGGTTGACATGCTCAAAATTGATCTTTAAGAAGATCAATTTGAAAACGGAGAGGAGTATAGACTGCAGTGAGGAGAGACTCCTGGTAAGAAAATCAACCTGCATACTACTGCAATAATCCAGGCATGAGGTGATGAAGCCTGGACCAGAATGGTGTCAGTGTCAGAGGTAGGGAGTGGACATGTGCTAGACACATTATGTAGGTAAAGTTTATTTTTTGTTGTTGCTTTTCAGTAGTTTCAGTAATGTCCAATTCTACATGATGCTATTTGGGGTCTTCTTGACAGAGATACTGGAATGATTTGCCATTTCCTTCTCCTGTTCATTTTACAGAAGCAAACAGGATGAATTGACTTCCCTAGGGTCACACAGCTAGTAAGTATCTCAGGCCAGATTTTATTGAACTCAAGAAGGTAAGTCTTCTTGACTCAAGGGCAACACTCTATCTACTATGCCACCTAGCTATCCAGGTAAAATATATAGGACTTGGTAATTGTGCTTGTCTTTCATTCTCGAAGAGAACCATGATATCAAGAGGATGACTTGCAGTTGACTTTGATTTGAGTGAGGGAGGGCTATGCAAGGTCACCAACCTCACTTTCTTCTCCTGAACCTTCTGATTCCAGTGCCCTGATATTCATCAGCATGGTTGGAGATGGCCCAGGATGCAATGTGAGACCCTGGCCCTTTCAGGCTAAGGTCCTATAGCATTCTCACTTTGAGTGAAATAACACCCATTCAATAAATAAGCTTCTTTAAGTAGTTGCTCAAAGGATGGCCCCTGTAATCAAAAAAAAAAATCAAACTGGGAGGAGAAGACCCTCAAGGTTCCTGGGTAAAACAGAAACAATTATTATTTAGTACTTGGTAATAGATTGGATATGGAGGGTGGGAAATAATGAGGAGTGAAAAATAACACCTAGATTATGAACCTAGGAGACTGGGAGGATGGGAGTGCCCTTGACAGTAATGTGACAGTTTGAAAGATGGAAGAAGTTGGGGGTAGGGGAGTAATGAGTCCACTTTGGCCATGTTGAGTTTAGGATGCCTATGGGATGTCCAATCCAACATGTCCAATAGAGAGCTGAAGACATGAAACTGGAAGTTAGTAGAGAGGTTAGCACTAGATAAGTAGATCTGAGAATCATCAGCATAGAGATAACTGAAACCCTGAGAACTAGTGAAATGACCAAGTGAAATAGCATAGAGGAGAAAAAAAAAAAGAACTCCCAAGGAGAAGTGTGGAAGGCAGCAAACTTAATGGATATAACCTAGATGAAGATCTAATGAGGGAAACTGAAGGAGGGGGGGGTGGTTAGATAAGTAGGAAATGAACCAAGAGAAAACATGAGGAGAAAAGGATGATCAGCGGCGCCAAAAGCTGCAGAGAGATCAAGAAGGATGAGGATTATGAAAAAAAAAAAAAAACATTGGATTTGGCTGAATTACTAGTGGTTTTAGAAAGAGTAGTTTCAGTTGAATGATCAGATTAGAAGCTAGACTGCAGAGAGTTAAGGAGAGAGAGACAGAGACAGAGAGACAGGGGCGAGGGGGGGAGGGGGAGAAAGCTAAAGAATCAATTGTAAACAGTTTTCACAAGCTTAACCATAAAAAGGAGGAGAGATATGGAATGATAGCTATCAGGATGGATGAATGGATCAAGGGATAAGTTTTTAAGGATGTAGGAGACATGGGTTCATTTGTAAGCAGCAGACAACAGACAAGGAGAAATTGAAGATAAGTGAGAAAGTAAGTATGACAGAGGAAAAAATTTGTTGGAGAAGACAGGATGAAATGGGATCACTTGTGCATATAGAGGGGTTTGCTTTAACATGGAGAACGGCCATCTCATCATGTAACATGAGGTGAAAGTCGACGTAGTGTCAGAAGGCATAACGGAGATGGGAGATGGGGAGGAGAGAGCAGGGCTTTTCATCAAATGACCTCAATTTTTTTCAGTCAAATATGAAGCAACGTTTTTAGCTGACAGTGCAGTTGCAGGGAGAGCTACAGGACATTTGAAAAGGAATGAAAAGGTTTAGAAAAGCTGCTGTGGTGAGTGGGATAGTGAGTCTATTAGGGAGGTGGAGGATTGCCTTGATACACAGAGCTTATGAAACATAAGATTGTAGTGGATCCAGTTAGCACCATTTCCCATTTTTCTGGAAGCAATCCAGCATGTGTCAGATTCAGAACTTGAATCTAGGTCTTCTCAAAACAGACTAGGTATCTATCCACTAAGTCATGCTGCTTCTCAATAACCACATTTTTTTTCTCCAAATTATGGAGTATTTTAAAGCACTTTCTCACAAGGGCCCAGCAAGGTAGCTATGGTAAAGGTAACCTGAATTGCCCAAAGTCAAACAGAAGACAAATAGCAGAACTTGAACTCAGGTCCTTTGACTCTAAATTCAGGGCTGTTTTCATTATATTATATTAAAGTTTAGGCGTCATCAGACAGCCCTCATCCCTTTAAATTTATTTGATGCAATTTATGCAAGGAAAAGTAAGTTGTACTGTGCATTACAATGAATTACAAACTACAGAGGAAAATCTAAGAACATAAAAGGAGTCACTGATACCATGTTTACTTTTTAGTAGTTTTGTTTTAAAGGATTATGCAATCGTTTCATACCAGATCTTTAGATTTATTTCATTGTAAAAGATCTGATTAAACCAGTGAAATTGTGTTTTCACGTCTGCAAAGTCTTTGCTATCCTATATTTTTTCAAATAAGAATAAGAATGTCAGGTGTAAGAAAGAATGAACAAATTGGTGGATATGTGAACTGCTAAGTGACTACATATTTTCAGAGATTATAGGTATAAGATTTGGAGCATGGGTTAAGATAGCAAAATGATTTCTTCAATAAACTAGTGCTCTCATTCTCTCACCATGATTTTCTAAAATTGTCCTTTAGATCTAAAACTTCCACTCTTGGTTCCAGCTTAAATGTAATTTTTATTTTGGAACACAGAAATCTGCACTATTCAGTCCTTTTGCAGTTACATGATCAGAAACAATATTTTTTCCCTCTTCTTCACTTCAATTTCTCACTCAATGTACATTTCTTGAGCATCTGTTTTTTGTCCAGGACTCAAACTTGGTACATGTGACAAGGACTGCCATGTATCTTTCTTTTTCAAAGCTATGCTGAAACACTAGAAGTATCTAAGTCATGTCAAAAATATGGACAATTGACTCAACAGTGGTGAGCCTATGTAGATCATAAGATCATAGAATTTCTGAACTGGAAGGGATCTCCCATCTGGTCCAGTCAACCTTCAGTAGGAATTCCCACTGTAACATATTCTGCTAATGGTTATCTGAGCTCTTCTTATAGATCTCCAACACGACAGAGCCCCTTGTCTCCTGAGGCAGTTCATTCCACCTTTAGACAGCTCTGATTGGTCAGGACATTTTCCTGATCTCAATACTAAATTTGTCTCTTCAAGGTCCATCATTGTTTCTGATTTCACCTTTTGGGGTCAAATATAACAAACCAAACCGCTTTCCTCTTGACAATTTGAACAGTGATCATGTCTGACCCAAGTTTTCTATTTTCTAAGTTAAACATCCCTGATTACTTCAAGTGATCTTCATATGCAATGACCTCAAGATGCTTCACCCTCCTCTGTTGCCCTCCTCTGGATTCTCTCCATCTACCAATGTCCTTCCTGTATTGTGGCACCCAAAATTGAACACAGTATTCCAGATATCTGACCTTGGAAGAGTTTAGAGGTACTATCACCTCTTTATTCCTGGAAGCTTTTGTGACTGCCACAGAAAATTATCACATTATAATGAATTTGCAGTCCACCTCTAATCCCAGACTCTTCTTTGACAATTTCCTATATAGCCCCACTCAGTAATTGTAAGAGTCAAGCCTGGAATCAAGAAGACTTGACTTCAAATTCACTCTCAGACACTTACTAGCTGTGTGGCTATGGACAAGCCAATTCATGCCATTTGCCTCAGTTTCCTCATCTACAAAATGAGCTGGAGAAGGAAATGACACACCACTCTAGTTTCTTTGCCAAGAAAATCCCAAATGGGCTCACAGAATTGGACATGACTGAAACACCTGAACAACAACAACAAAATACTTGCGAAGCTGATTATTTGAGTCTAAGTGTAAACTTTTATTACTGAGTTGCATCTTTTTAACCTTTCGAGGTTCTTTTTTTGATCCTTAACTTTGTCATCCAGTGGGATACAGCTTTCACCCACACCCTTTTTTGTTATTCCTCCTAGATTTGTGTCATCTGTATTGTTGGTAAGCATGCTTTCAATGCCTTTATATAACTAATAAAAATGCTAAACACTACCTGGATAAGCACAGATCCCTGGGGCACTTCATGGAAGACTCTCCATTAGGATGACAATCCAACCAATACAGAATTCATCTAATCATATTATTATCTAGTCCAGATCTCTTCATATTTTCCACAAGAATAATGAGATACTTCACCAAATCTTTTGCTAAAATCCAGATAAACTCTATTAATAGATTTTACCCTTTGCAACACCATCAAAAAATCAAATGCAGTTAATGATCTACAATGTCCTTCTCTTAGGGAAGCTTTATTGGATCTGTGCAATCTTCACTTCCTTTTTGATGTCCATTAAACATTTCTTTTATGACTCATTCTGGGAATTTCCCATGAATCAAAATCAAACTTACTGGTGTATAGTTTTCATCCTCTAATAATCAAATCTGCCAATTCTTTCAATACCAAAGGGCATAAGTCATATGAGTCAGGTGACAAAGTCATCCATGGTATGTAGGTGTTCTCTCCTTAGCTTAAGTATCAATCTGTATTATCCATTTTTCTTTTGTCATCTGAATGTCCCAAAGTCATTCTCATAGCCAGAAAAAAGAGAAGTAAAATAAAAACTTAATAGCATTTTCTTCTCTTTGGTGCCAGTTATCATGGCCTTATCTCCCTGTAATCATAAGTCCTGTAACTTCACTTATCCCAATACAGCTATGCCCCCAAACCCTTTTTGTTGTATTTCATTTTTAACCATCCGATATGGAAATGATATCACCTAAGATTATTTTAGAAGATTTATCCCCACTCATATTTGTCTTCTGTGGATAGCCCTTCCTCCCATCTTCTGTAGTAAAAATATCTAAGTTGGCTGGTACAGGCATGTGATCAGCTTTAGCTCTACTGTAGTTAAGAAGGAGCTCAAGAGACCCACCAGCCTCCACCTCCTCAGTAGTAGGGAATGACAAACGTGTGTCACCACACAGGAAAGTGTCTGTGGGGAAAGAGAAAATCATATCTTCCAGAGTGTTTGTATAACAAGAAATTTTTCATCATTACAACATGATTCTCTGAAATTTCAACCTATTAATGGAACAAATTTAAGACTTCTACTTGACGTGTGCTTAGAACTGATCTATTTCCCAAAGATTTCTCTGAGTTAAGATTTCTGGGACCAAAAAGAAATATTGAGTGAGATTATGTCTCTTAAACCTGTCTAAATCTGAATTTTCTTTCCCAGAACATCACTGAGTGTCTGGTGATTTACTGAATGGCACACTGGTCCAAGGCTATAATGTAAAAAGAGGTTCCAAGATCCCAGAAATGAAAATGGTACTTCTGATATAAACAAGAGGGATATGATGCCTGCATTCAAACGCATAAAGGATTGTCATGTGGAAGAAGGATTAGATTTGTTCTACTTTGTCCCTGAGGGCAGATCTGGGATCAATGAGTGAAAAAAGAGTCAGTATGACTGAGTGGATCAAGCAGATCACAAGGCTTGTAAACCTTAAAGAACTATATAGTGATCTCTACTGTTATACACAAGGGACTCTGGATAAAAACAAAAACAAAAAGTAGTGATCTATTATGACATCTCCAGAGACACCTTCATTTTTTCACTTGTAAAAATCATCCCCAAGGAAAATCCAAGAAGTTCAAAAGAATTTAGACATTTAGAAATGTTTTATTCTCAATCCTCCAAGGAAATGTTTCCTGTGTCTAAACTAAATCCTTCTTTTTAGGGTTTAAGCCTATTTTTTTTATTATTGTTTGCATTAATGAAGCTAGGCTACAGCTGATCACCATCTTCTATCTAGTACTATTTCCTTAATGGTATCTGATAAAGTCCATTATTAAATCACTCTCTTTTGGAATTACAAAGGCAAAGGATCTCAGTATCCTCAGATCTTTGCCAAAAATGTTCTCTTTCTTGTTCTGACCTAGAGACAATTAGCTGATGAACAGAATGTAGATAAATTACGATGCAGTAAGTATTTTGCTGACTGATCTTCTAGGTTCCAGCATTACATTCTATTCAGATCCTTTATATAGAGGATACATGGATACTTTGGGAAGCTTCATTATTTCACCAAATGGTTTTCTAATAACATTTCTTATTTCTGGAGCTTAAAGTAGAGAGCATAATCTGCCTAGCATAAAGAGAATAGGAGCACTTCTTTCAGATATTCCGTACAAATTACCAAAATATTAACATATAAAAATATGAGATAAAATATTAGAATTATGGTAGCCTATGAGTTATTAATAGTTAGAACAGAAAAAATAATCAATCTGGGTCAATATGATTCCAGAAAGGAATTGGGACCTAGTGTATATAGAGTATATTATTCAATAGAGACCTAGTATATAGAGTAAGGCCCCTGGCCTAACCTGAAATCACCAATCCAGCCCCTATCCCTATTCTCAATATAACACCCTAATGAAATGAAAATTATTTCACTTCTAAAGGATTACTGACCTATTAAGTGACAAAACTGGGGCAGGATGGGGATTGTGGGCCCCACAAATATCAAATGGAACAGGAATAGGCCTAGGAGACACATATATTTTTCGATATTATGCACTTAGTGAATTTATTTTGCCTAACTGTGCATATTTGTTGCAGGGTTTTTGTTTTTCTTTTTTTTTCAGTGAGGTAGGAGAGAGAGAAAATGGATTTCTGGTCATTAATAAAAATCTCCCCAAAAAAAGTCCTTGGCTCCCAGACCCATGGTGGCAGGTAAACCTGAGCAACATGTAGACAAACACAGTTAGGCCATCCTGATGCCAATTTGTCTCAGTCAGAATCTAAATTCTCTTTCATGCTTCTTTAAATTCCTGCTCTATCATTTCTTCTTTTTAAAAATTTTATTTGACCCTAGTTTCTAGTCCACAGGCTTTCCCTTAAATGATTCATTGTTGAATATTCAAGTTTCTCTTTCTCAGTTCCCTTAATCTCTGTGGCTCAGAACTACCTAATTTTTGATTTCCAGTCATTGTTATGAAATTTACAAATTGATGTTAGTCAATTCTATCTGGAGTTTCACAGATCTTTAAACATGTTCCAGGCCCGTTATTTTAACTTTTCATTTCCTGATAACTGTTTTAAGACTCCTGATTTACATTTCTTAAACTCTTTATTTAAATTTTAAGAGTCTGCTTGCTTTTTCTTCTCTCTCTTCAGGCTCTTTTTTCTGAATTTGGGATTTCTATCTTAATTATTCAGATTCCTGAAACTCCACCTTAGGTTCACTTTTTAGGCAATATAAATCTAGTCTTCACCTTTCATTTATGTAGGTGGCATAATTTTTTTTTTCAATTTCATTTAGTATCTAATTCACACACAGTCACTTTATATAAAGTATTATGTTTGTTCACTCTGAGAATTTCAAGAAAAAAACATACATACCCACACATTCAATGTTTAAAAAAATAACTAGTCTCTGTGGAACATAAAAATCCACTTCTAATTTTCAATATTCACTCTCTGTGGATACTCCATTAAGTAGACAGTAACAGATTACAAAGAATATTGTATAGCAGAAACGTTTTCTTCTATTAAATTAGCTGATATCTGCTGGGTTTTTTTTTTCCAAATGTTCTTCTTTGATTCTTCATCTCATTATTGGAAAAGAGAAAAAAAAAATAAGAACCCAAAGGACCAAAAAATGTAAATATGATTCCTATGAAAGATTAGTGGCAGCTAAAATTATATTGATTATGATATTTTAAAAACGGAACCATTTTATAAGTGAAAGCACTGTGCAGTGGATAGAAATCTGGCCTCAGTGTCTGGTAGACATGGGTTATAGTCCCAGCTCTGACATATCCTGGGGACCATAAGCTAGTGACTTAACTTTGTGGTGACCATAAGACTCTAAGCTGCAAAAGAACTCACATCTCCAAGACCAGATCTCTATCCAGTGTACCATACTGCCACTAATAAAATGCCATGGGTTTTAAAATTCTTCATCAATGTAATTTAGGTTGCCTTTTTCACAGTAGTTGGTATATATTATCTTGTCCTAATTCACCATATTCAACATTATAACTTTTGATTACATTTACTTATTTTTTCTGCCCTCTAGTCCTTATTTTTTTTTCTTTTCCTATAATGAGATAAACAATTAAATAAGTTCACTTGAAGAAACTCCAGTGAATATCAGTTAGTTTGAGGGAAGAAAAGACTTTTTGCTGTACTATACAATATTTGCTGTGTACATCTATATCATATCTATGACATATGTGAGAATAGATAGATTCTATGCATATATATGAATTATCCTGGAATATTATATTGTCTTATTTCAGTCCAAGTAACTTAAGAACTTAAAGTATAGACATCTTCAAATGAAAATCAAAGCACCGATGAGCTAGTAAATCTGTACTGACTTCCATTTATTAATTACTCTTATAATAATTCTAGGTTTATAACATATTCTGTATATGATTGCCACTTAACTACATCTGTATCATATCATCTCTAGGTGTCATTATAATATCACCCACAATCCTATGGGAAGCATTATAAACAAAAGGCATTTGGCGAACGATGTATCATTACTGACAAATCAACAATGAATAATGTGACTAGGAATAATGAGTATAATTAAGACAAGTCAATTTAGGCCAAATACCAAGAAATAATTCTCCACAGAAGAGAGACATCATGTAATATTCCAAGACAAGCAAAGACTGAAATACTTAAATTGGTTAGCACACTCATCTGAGTGCTTAATAAATTTTGGTAAGTCACATAACCTCTCAATGTCCCAGGTAATCTGCCTTAGGAAAGGAAATTCCTTACCAAATGTACCCTAGACCAATGAAATCACATCTGGTTTAAAAAAAAAATTCACAGAATAGATTCTAGAACCAACTTCTTTTTGTCTAGAATGCAAGCTCCTTATGGTCAGGGAGTTTCTCATTTTTTAAATTTATATCCTCACTGTTTAACACATCTATTTTTAATAAATGCCAATTGATTGATACATTCATTCAGGATGTCCTATGGGTATTTTTTTGACCCAACAATCCTCAGTCAAGTCATTATTTTCTTCATCTACCCAATATCACCTCTGTAATGCACACCTCACCAGCCAATCTAGGCTATTTCCTCCCTGACAACCAGCCATCTCTTCATTCCTTTTTCCTGTTCTTATGGAAGAAAACAGTGCATTTTTTAAAAAGTGTTTCAATATGTGAATAAAGAATCATAATACATCTAGTAACTTTGATTAATTTTATTTTTTATTAACTTACTTTTCTGGATAACTAAGATTTAACTAGAAAGCTTTATATTGAAATCTGTTCTAGGGACAACCAGGTGGCACACTGGATAGAGTAAGGAGGACCTGAGTTCAGATTTGGCCTCAGATTTACTAGCTGTGTGACTAGCAAGTCACTTAACCCGTATTGCCTCAAAAAAATTGTTCTAAAATGCACAAATAAACTTGCCTGTTTAAGAAAATACAACATGTTGAACACAAAAAAGTCTTGTGGTACCTCAGGTACATTATTCTAAACATCAATACTCAACAAATTTATAGTTGAAGTGCTTTCATATGACAGACACTTTGCAACATACTTAGAGATACAGAGACAGAAAACGATCTTCACCTGAAGAAGCTTACATTCTATCAGGAAAACCAAGATCTACACAAATAAGTAAATACAAAGTACATGCAAGGTAAATGAGGAGTAATTTTTGGGGGGAGGGGAAGATGGGTAGAACCGAACTAGCACTTCATCAATCACATAGAAATCAGCACTGGCACTAAGCTTTGAAGGAAACTATGGTTTCTAAGAAGGGGAATGAGCAGAAAATGCATCCTGAGCACAGGACACAAGCTGTGCAAAGGCATGAAACAAGAGATGGAATTTTGTGGATAAATTATAGTAAGTAGGCCAATTTAACTGCAATATAGAATATGTGAAGGGAATAACAAGCACATCATGAGCCTGTAAAGGTAGGGTGGAGACAGATCAGGAAAGGTTTTAAATACAAAATAAAGGAGTTTTTCATTTTGTCTTAGAGACAAAATCAAACCACTAGGGCTTCCTGAACTGGGGAGTGAGAGAGTATTTTAGGAATACCACCCTGGAATATAGGTGGAGGACAGATTGGAGGAGAAAGATTTTTGGTATGGGAGGATAAATTAGGAGGCTGTTGCATGAATGAAATTTGGTAAGGGTCTGAACTAAGATGGTGGCTATGAGATTGGAGAAAAGGGGAAAGATGTGAGGTGTTAAGGAGGCAAAATGAATATGATTTGTCAAGCAAATGGTTATTGGAGCTAGTAAAGGAGAATTTAAGAGTTTCAGAAAACCCATAAGATCATAGGATCATAGAATGATAAACCTAGATCTGAAAGGCATCTCAAAGGACATCTCTTCAGTACTCTTATTTTACAAATGAGGATATCCAGAGGTTGTGAAACTGAGTCACTGAAAGTGAACAATGTGATAAAATCTCCAGAGCAGAGACAAAATCCAAGAGGACAGAGTGGTCAGATAGTGTCAAATGCTGGAGAGTTTTAGGCCGGATGAATAATGGTTTCATGTGCAACAGAATGATGGTCGTTTAGGGTTAGATACAGGATTTCAGGGTGCTTGATCACAGGGGCTGAACTAGCATGGAGCACGTTAAGATCAAGGTCAAGGTTGGAACCAGGAGAGGATTGGAGCTGTCTCTTAGAAGAGATTGTTAAATTTGCAGTGGGAGCACTGACACTTCAGAAATTGGCAACTGATGTATCAGGGCTTGATTCATTGTTCTGTTAATTGTCTAGACTGAAGAAAATGTTAATATCTTAGATTAAACTTAAAAGTATATGCTTGTGCGTTTCAGGTCTTAGACGCTACATATTTGCCAGCATTCCACTGATTATGGGAGCTCAGTGACTCTTGGTTATAAGTGAGCAATGAGAGACCTTGTAGTAAGATAAAAGACCTAAAAACAATGCTCCCTAAAAAACTGACCTTGGTCCTCGGTCTTTTCTTCTGTTCATTTCCATGCTAGATGATAGTCTCTGATGTCCTGAATATTAGAAGGTTTTGAATGTCAAGAAACTGAGACTTGAAATTCCAGGAGGCAAAATCAAGGTCAGGTTTTATAGTTATGACAACACTGATGCCTGTAGGAGCAGTCTTTGGTAGTGACCTTCAAGATCCCATCCCAGCACCCACTGGTGCACTGCTACATCTGGACATGAACTTTGTGGGACCAATCCTATGGAGCAACTGAGCAAAGTTTTAGGCTTACTTTTCTAGAAACTATGGTATAAGAGAAAATATGCCCTGGAAGCATTAAGTTTTGGTTCTACCTATTTCTTTGAAATATGTATGCTTTTTATAAAACTTATCTAGTGGTTAAGTGGAACTAAGTATTCATCAATGGCTCCCTAACAAGTTAGAGAAAACAGCTTGTGGGAAATCTGACAACTGCAGAGAAGAGACATTATCCCAACACCCCTCAGAGTTACCCCTGGAACCCTTTAGTGAGATGTAGCATCCTGGTTATGGAAGCTGGAGTTAGAGCTTACCTGTTAGAGCAAACTGTCAAATTTTAGTCATATGGTTGCCCAAAGAGCATTGAGAGGTTAAATAACTTGCCCATGGTCATATAGCTAGTATGTAGAAGCAGAAATTGAGCCTACATCTTCCTAATTTCAAGGTTAGCCCTTTATCTACTATGCTACTGGTTTTCAAAGTCTAGTACAGGAATTCCTTGGTACACCCAAATCATGTTTAGGGATTGGTGATGTTGAAATGTGTTCACAATAATACTGAGGTGTTTTCATTTCTAATGTGGCAAATACTGATGAATATAAACCACAAAAGCTCTTTTGAGGGGGTCCTCAATAATTGTAAAAAAGTATAAAACAGTCCTGAGAGTGTGAGAAGCACTGTCCTATGCTCCACTTCTCTCAGTAAAGACTAATACATTAATAAAATATCATAACTATATTTTGTAAATCAGTAAATTGAGGTATAGAAAAGGAAAATTATTTGCTCACAAACAGACATCTTTTGCTTTAGATACAACATAATCAGATGATATTCAACATCACTTACAAATTAGGGATTAATTTATTAAAAGAAAATGCAGCTTTTATACAATGCATGCAACTGCGTATTATCTAAATTAAGTTACCCTCTAACAAAAGAAAATACGAAAAAAGAAAGAAAGTTCTTCGGTACTTTTTACTTTTAAAACTTTAAGCATTTTTAATAAGTAGCAACCACGGCATTAATCAGTTAAGAAATAATAAAACTTGAATGTGTTCAGAACCTATAGATCTAAACCAGAAGATAACAAAGCTTCATAAATGTGTTTGTTCATCAAGTTAAAAAAAAAAGACTGTGTTGCTATCATGTCAATTGGCACCAAACCATACTCAATTTAGTATGACTACAAAGTGAAGCCCATAGTCTACAATGGCAGGGTTTTTGATCACACTAATTAACAGCCATTTTATTTAAAATAAACAGATATGACTCTAATTGCCTTTTTTACATAAGAAAGGCAAGATCTTAAAAGTGAAAGCATGCAAAAGGAAAGATCACACAGACGCCTTGCAAACAGATAAGCAAACTGTGACAGGAACCCAAAGGAAGTTGGAGATGCCTTTGGATTGACACCAGAGAATGGAGCAAATGAAATGGTTGGCTCTTAAGTGAAAAAATCCTGTTGTATTCACACGACGTTTCCTTATTTAGCCTTCCCTTGATAGGTAGTATAAAACAATCTGTGATGTGGTAAGCTGTAACTATCCTGATAATTCCTAATCAATAGGGAATTAGTAGCTTATTAATATTAATAGTCCACATCATTTCTTCTACACCAACAGACACAAGAATGCATCATGATGCTGAAAGTTCAAAGACAAAATGGGAACCTGATCATGGAAATCTAAATAACTTGTTTGAATTTTGTGTCAAAAATGAAGGAAACTTGCACCAGTACCCCAGGTTTAAGAAGGCCCTTCACTGAACAGTATCTAGAACAATGAAGATGTTTGCAATGTAATCCACTTGAGCAGAAAAGCCAAGAGTTGAAGTAATGTGCAAGCTGTCTGCTTTGCCCTTAAAAGTGATTCCTACAGACATTTTGGAAATTTTATCCAATTTTTCACTAATACTAGAATTTTTTGATTAAGAAAAATGTAATTAGTAATAGCATAGGTCATGGTATAGATTAAGTTATACTCCAAAAGTACATATATTTGTAAAAATCTCTCTTCTCTCTCACATACACTCACTCAACACACACACACACACACACACACACACACACACACACACACACACCTTCCATCCTAAAACAGGTTTTTTAGACAACCTAAAGCAATTACAATGTATTTCACACACTTAAAACTATTTGCATGCCATTATATCTCTACGCCAACTGTCACTATTGTCATGGTCATCTTTATTTATATGAACAGAGGAGTCCCAGTTTGAAAGAGCAGAACTACAGAGGTGATTATGGATCAAAGAAGAGAGCCCAGGTTTTCTTTGGTATAGCGTGTTCCTAACTCACACAGATCAGTCACTAGGGTCTTAGAATTTCTCCTAAGTTCAGAGATGCCAGAAAGTTCAGACATGTCATGATTTTTTGATGTATCAATATTACGTAGCTAATTGTTGCAACAATAACAGGCCTTCCAACACCACCATCACCAAAAGATTTATGACATATAGTTTATTAAAAGAATTTAGTTTATTAAAAGAATAACTATTTGGTAGTATGGTCATCATTTCCATACATTTGGATTCATATACTCAATTTGCATGAAAACTGTTATACAAACTATTTCATTCTTAAGAATATACAGATATCAGATCTGAAGGAACATCTTTTTGGAGCTTAATTTTCTGTTTTGCCACAACTTTTTTTTTTTCACCTTGGTTAAAACAAAAATTTTATTAACCAAAGACTGAACTATTCTATAACCACTTATCTGACAAGTATAATGTCAAAATCATTTACAATGTAAAAAAAATTGTGTCTGTGGGCATAAACTGCCTTAAAGTCATGCTTGACTAAATCCATCTGGATGACACACCCAAAGTAATGTCATTTCAGAGACTGAATTCTGTCATGGGGGAAATTTTGTCTGTAGGAAAATTATGTATGATTAATACTTCTTAATTTGTTAATGTCTTATTATGCAAATTATTGTATTAAGATTTGCTATTAACTAATTTATGTCTTCTAATGCACTTTATCCCATATTAACTTAAAAAACCCTCACTTGAAATAATGTGATAAATTATGAAACATCAAGTTAATCACTTTCATATTGGAAAATCATCCCTTCAAAATTATGTCAATATCCAGTATATTAAATATATGCAGTTAATCCATCAACAGCGATATAGTAAGTGCCTACCATGTACAAGGCACTAGAGCTACAAATACAATTGCATTACTGAGAATCAAAACTTTGAGATCATCCTTGACTCCTCCCTCTTCTTCATATCCCACCCTGATTTCCAGTCACCTACTTCTTTAGCTTCTTCTTTCAAATCTACCTGGTTATCATCACCTCACACGTAAAGAACCGCAACTATCTGATAATTGGCCCATCTACCTCCAGTCTCTCAATACTCAAATCAATCCTTCCCATCATCACCTGATTAATCTTTCTCTGAGGCCACCTCATTCCTAATAAATCTCCTACTTGGTTACTGCTGCCATATTTCTCATCCTGCCACAATATTGCTTTGACAGGGTTCCCACAACAGATAGAGACATATTCAGCAGTGCCTCCCAACTAAACTGTAAGCTCTTTAATGATCAGAATTGTGTCTTATGCCTCTTTGCACTCCTGGCATGGTACCTTGCACACAGCAGGTGATTTAAAAAATGTCTGTTTATTATGATGATAATAATAAAGCTACTTGGCAGCTTGTCCTTTTATTCTTGACCAGATCATACAGAGTAAATAATAGGAGCAACGTCAATCAGTAATAGGTAATGGGTAAATAAATAAATAAAGCATGACAAAACAGAAATAAAATTGTGCTGAATGAGACAGTCTTTGGGGACCAAATAAGTATTCCACAGTCTTAGAGAAGCTGAACCAGAAATGGTACAGATGGGCCAACTGCTTTATACTGCTGGTTCATATCAATCTTAATGGAAGTGGTGTCCGTTTCCCAGGTGAAATGAGGAGCAAGAAAAGACTTGATCAAAAAGTTTGTTGAGAAGCTGTATGATTTATCTGAAGAATTCTCAAGGAAATTGTGGGGTTTGTATTTGTCATCTGTTATTTTACAGAAGATAGTGACCTTTGGTGTATAATCCTTGTTACTTATTCATGTTTTTCTAGGTATATGGCAAATTTTTGCACATCATTGATATGCTGCACAGTTTTAATAATTTCACTGCAGAATTTGCATTAATCACTAAGTTCTAATCCTTTAAGGATAACTTTTCTCAAATTTTTGATAGCAGTGACACAATCCTGAATTGCTATCACTATCTCCTGTTTTTAAAAACAAATCTACATGACTCAGACATTTGTTTGGCCCTTCTTGTCAACACACTGTTGACTGAATATCTGTAGATGGTGCAAATGAGGTTGCCTATGAACCCACTTTGAAATTTTAGTCATTTCATAGATTCTATCCAAAGATAAACCACTTCTAGTTTCACACCACTTCTAGTTTCATGCAACAAATCCAGAAGTGTAGACCTGTCATCAGTCTTTTCTATTACTTTGTGAAGTGAGCTCTGTTTACTCCAAAAATAAGATTTTTAAGCAGTTTATTGTATGCTCTGAGAATATCTATCAGTTTCTTCTTCATTTTTGACAAGGAAGTATCCATCTTTCTAGCTCTGTCTTAGGGAATTCAGTCCTATGGTTTGTCGGCAGTTTTCATTTGACCCATACATCTTGGTGACTAATAACACTATTATTGTATTTACTATTATTGTTGATGTTGCTATTATCCATAATTTCTCTTCTCAGTGCCACTGATCATGTGTTAATACTGAATAAGCATCAGACAAATCATACCCCAATATCACAAAACCTGAAAAATAGAAGCAAACAAGGACTTAAAAGTAGGCAGAAACAGAAAAACAGCCTTGAGTAAGTAAAAGATGAAACATTTATCCTGACAAAGTATGCTTCCTCAGAAATGGATTCTAAACCTAAACAGAGGCAATTTATGCTACTATTTGGAGGACTTCTGATATACAGACATCTCCTAAAAGTCTAATTCTTGGGTTATCTTAAATTTTTAATTTATTGCAGGAAGAGAGATCAAGAAGGACTAATCCAGACTTGAGACCACCTAGCTTGTGAAAGCAGTAAGGGGAAAAAGAAAGTCAAGTTCTTACCTTTATAGGTGGATGAAATGGATAAAAAGAATCCCAAGTAGATGTTTTTGAAAGAAACAATAATGGGGAAAACTAATGAATTTGGAGCCTGGGGACCTGGATAAATTACATTTCATAACCTCATTTTCTTCACCTGTTAAGTTAAAGGAATTGGGTTAAATGATCACCAAGAATGTTTTTATGTATACAATACGTGTATGCATATATCTCATTTTTGAATTAGAAATCAACTAATTCTTTCAAATCAACTAGATTCTTTCAAATATTTAATATTACCTTAACCAAATAATTTTTGAGCTCTCTACAATCAGTATTCTCATACCAGCTTGAAATATGGTTACTTCTCAGTATCCCATAAGAAAAAAATACATTAATACTCAAAATATATACAATGAATAGTAAGAGAGATTATTTTCTTTTACATTTCAAAAATAGGATTAGCTCCTTTTGTGGATTTGGCCAAGTCAAATAATTTCTTATTTGAAGTCATTCTTCCTTTTGAAAGAGGGATATATACTGCTGGCACTGAGAGTTACCATATATTAGTGTTTTTAAACTTTCAAAAAAATTGCAGATGAAAGGTATTAATTTAGTGCAAAGTACCATTTTTGTGATATACCAGAATGTTACCAGTAATGGACAGTGTTTTTCTTTCCATTGAAATCTATCAGAAAAAATGACAGTATATACAGAAAATTACATTTCACCAAAGCTGCCAGTTGATGACAGAAATGTGCCAAAAATTCTCATATTTTGCTAAAGTACTAAATGGATATATTAGGAGGAAAAAAGAATAACTAACCATTTCTATGAAGAAACTTCAATGCTTTCAAACAATTGAGTTAAAATTAAATGGCAAAAAATGAGGTTTGAAACAATTTAAAAACTGAATTTACACCTGGACAAAAAAAAAAACTAGGAAATTTGAAATCAAAGCTCTTCTAACACAACTTATGTCTATTAATAGATTTTTTTTTCTTTTTTTATGGTGGCATACTAAAAGCATTTTATGAATTACCATTAGGTACTAAAGTATTAGTATTATTGTTGAATATACTTGTTTTTCTTATCATATCATATCCCTTAAGAGTACTTACATAGTTTATTGTTTTTTTATATTAAAAGCCTAGTCAGATTTTTCATCTTTACATTCAAATCCCTTAATGAACAAATCTTTTATCTTCCTATTCTTTTTACAGCATTTTTTTCTTTAAAAGATCAATTTTACAAGGTTTACTGATGGGTTGTTGATCATATGCCACACACAGAATAGTCTCTCCATAAATGTTGGTGGTATTGAAATGGATGCCTCAGGGAAGCAGCATGGGTAGGAGGGAAGGAGTATTAACTCCAAAGCAGAAGAAATGAGTTCAGATTTCATCTCTGAGGCTTATCACCTGTTTGACCTTGCCCACATCATTCAAACTCCAATAACACCTCAGGCAATTCATGTAGTAACCAGGGCTTTCCCTTACGCATGTTAACTTTAAGCTTGAACAGTAAGAAAGGTTCTCATATGAAAAAAAAAGTATATGCTCAGAATTCACGTTCCTGATCATTAAATGACAGTTTGCTCTGACAAAGAATGAAAGATTAAGTAGAATTCCCCAAAGCAGAGAATGGGGAAATCAGACCCGTTTTCATTCAGTCAAAGCAACGTACTGAGAACTACTTTCCTCATAGATTATTCAGTCATGTTAATGCTGACACCAAGTTTTTTCTACATTAGGGATGTCACTCTCCTACCTCTCACTATTACCATTTATTGAACATCAATAGAGCTGTACATAAAACAGTGATAATGTGGCAACTGGTCAGTTGGGAAAATAAAATTCAAATGTAAAACTGCACACCTTTTCATTGACTTTCAAGAACTTTTCATCTGACTCCTTTCCATGAAGGTCTCCCCCACTTCCAACACTATATTACCTATTTGGAAGAGGCCTGCACATTCTAAATTTCAAATGTATACTTTCTCAAAAATTTGTATTTCAAAGCCATTTTCATTCATTTCATTCAGTCAGTCACCTGGTTGTGATTCTACTCGACAATTTTATAGAATGCATCTTCTAAAGAACACTATGATAAAATATAATTTGTATATCTGAATGACATACTGTCACTGAAGAAAAACTTGGAAATTTAAAGACCAAAAGTTCAGGATAAATGTCTGTTTCTCAATAATTTTCTTGATATTTGTTATTTTGTGGAGAATCAATTCTTGCTGCCCTATTTTGGTCAGAAAGTTTGCCCACCAAACAGCAGCTGGGATTCCATGCCAATTGTTTCATAATGGGTAAATAATTGAGAAATAAGGAGTTAAGATACTGACAAGGGAAACTCAAACACAATTACAATGGTACTTATTCTCAGATAACGCTGACTCTACTTGAGTCATTGGAGTGAACTTCCTTATTTTTTCTTTCAAAAACATCAGGATGTGTGAGTGTGTGTGTGTGTGTGTGTGTGCGTGTGTGTGTGTTTGTTATTGTCTAAATAGTACATTAAATCAGAAAGTGTTTCTTTTTCTTTTACCAAAAAAGAAAGAAAAAGAAAAAAACGTGTAGAAACTTCCCAGAAAGTCAAAGTAGAAAAACAAGCACATGTATTCAGGTCTAGAGTAATTTCCTTTCAGTGAAAGTTCCTTGTGGTTATTCTCAGTGTTTCACCACAAAAACTCAGTCCTATCATGGGCATTCCCCTCCTTTGTCACTATAATTCTATAGACAGGAAAATGTCATGAAGTGCCCTCTTAGATGAGCCATGTATTACTGGGGATAGTCTTTTTAAATGAGACTGAAAATCGAATGAGTAATAATACATTATTTTCAGTATCATTCTGTTTTACAGTGGTTTGATAGAAACCCCCCTTTTAAAGTTGTCTCAGCTATTACCTATGAATTTTTTTTCGGTTTCTTTAATGAAACTCTCAGAGAGTACAGGGAGTTGTAACTGTAATAGAACTTTTCCTGATATAGGGATCAGTTTTAAAGGATTATTAACCGAAACATTCCTGTAAGTTATCAAATACCTTGATGTCTTGCAACAATATGAACCCCCCAAAATAAAATTAATGTAAAAGTAAAGAAGTAGACTATCAATTTACATAAGCATTTTTCATATATTAATTTCATGTAGGTATAAATTTCAAAACGTATTTCACATTCTGGCCCCTCAAATTTTCTTCATTAGTTAAGTATCCATATAATACACAGAATCCTGAAAGTTCTCTTGCTAAATTCTTCCCAAAAAATGGCTTCCACCTGTGAAAATACACTGCTTACTCAGATATTCATTATCCTAGAGAAGGGTTATTATGCTAGCTGTCCATATATATTTAAAGCTAGTATATGTCACTGAACTGAAAGTACTATAAGGAGCTTACAGACTATATACCAGTCATCCACACATTATCTTGCCTTTACTCAGGGCCTTGGACTCAAAAGCTATTGGACTCATGGCTATTCATCCTATCTCCCACCATAGTTCACATTTAGTCTACCATACAAGTGCTTTTTAATCTTTCCTTATAAAACAATCTGTTCAGTCCATTAATCATCCATGCTGCTTGCCATCACACTTCCTCAACTTGGCTTACTAGTAATAATATACCTGAAATGAAGGTAAATTTCACCAAGAGTTCCCTCTTATTTGGAAAAAAAAATCCATACTCCATCCATTTTATATAATTTAAATTCAAGTTTAGCGCATCAGATTGGCTGCTTTCTTTGATATATTATGTCTAAACTGTTTTGTACTTCTATCTCTATTTTATTTATTTATTCTTATTAATTTATATTACCCCAGGATTGTTTCCATATTTCTGACTTCTGTGGAATGAATATCTCAAATTAAAATTATCTTCCTAAAAGATACTAAGTAAGAATTCTAGGAAGATAGAAGAGTGAGAAATAGTAAATGATGCTACCTCCTCAACATCCCCTTGAAAATTCAAAAGAAATACCCAGGCCCAGCATTCTACACTGCACTGACCTAACTGTTCTGGAAAAGAAAAAGTAGAAAACAGACTACATTGATAATGACTAACCCATGGCCCTGTTGATTTTCTTGTTGGTGTTCAGTCATGTCCAACTCTTCGTGACCCCTTTTGGGTTTTTCTTGGCAGAGATACTGGAGTGTTTTGCCATTTTCTTTTCCAGCTCATTTTAAAGATGAGAAAACTGAAACAAACAGGGTTAAGTGACTTGCCCAGGGTCACAGAGCTAGTGAACAATTGTGGCTGCATTTGAAGTCAAGTCTGCCTCATTCCAAGCCAAGCACTCTATACTTTGTACCACCTAGCAACTAGATAAAGTGGATAGAGCACTGAGATTAGAATCAGGAAACATCATCTTTATGAGTTCAAATCCATCCTCAGACAAGCACTAGCTGGGTGATCCTGAGCAAGTCACTTAACCCTGTTTGCCTCAGTTTCCTCATCTGTAAAATGAGTTGGAGAAAGAAATGGCAAACCACTCCAGTGTCTTTGCCAAGAAAACTCCAAATAGGGTCATAAAGAGTCAAAATGACTGAAACAACTGAGCAAGGAGGCAAATAGGCAAAGATAGAACCATTTCAGTATAATGAAGAGTTTGTAGGGAAAGCCAATGGCTATTAAAAGCAGCTGCTATTTAACAGTGCCATGAAAGAATCCATAAGAAAGTAGGCAAAATGTGAATTCCACACAGATTTAATAAAGTAAACGAAGTAAATGTTTGTTGAATTGAATTGTGCTTCAGCTTCAATAAACCTGTGGTCTTGTTGATGCAGACAGTCCCTGTTGAGATACAGATGGCAACCCATCCATGCTTCACAACTCATGAATCCCTCTTGTGGGTACTCTGATTTTTATTCTTTTCAGGTTATAATGTTACATGATTTATCCTTGGATCCAAATGAAATTATATTAATGAAAATAGATACTAACTTTGAGAGATCCACAATTTCATCCTTCCGTTATATTCCATGTATATTTCCCTTTCCCTCTGCATTACTTGAAACTGAATCCTCTGAGACTGTGATGTTCTATAATTCACAGCCATATAACATCACCATGAGAATATTTGTAATAAAGAGAGAATTTTGTGTCAGCAAGGGGTTTGGGATTATCAAAAAAAAGCTGTTCAAATTCCCAAATGCAATCCAGATCAATCAATCATTTTTTACTCATTTCTAGACCCAGATCAATGCCACTTGAAGCAGCTATCCAAGAAATACATATGAATGAACTACTTCTAATCTTGAGACATTCCTTTTCAGTGATATAGATAATAGAGATAAAGATTGAAATAGAGACAATATGTTGCCTTTATCCATTTAGTAAAACCATCCACACTGGAAAAAAAAAAGTCCTCTTTCATATTTCTATCAGCTTATGATTTTTTTAAAATAACAAACATTATTTTCTCTCCTTCTGAACCACCCTCCCACTCCACTGGAAAACTAAAAAGAAAAAGAAAAATGCTTGTAACAAATACATTTAAGTCTCAATTGATCTGACGAATGAATCTCATGACATGGTCACATGTATTTAAATTTATATTATTCTAAGCTATAATTATGTGAAATATGATCATTGGTACTAGCCAACAGAAATATGCTTATGCATAATCAAGCAAAACTAATCCTCATACTTGCCATGTCCAAAATTATCTCTCTCATTCTGCTCCTTGAGTCCATCACCTTTCTATCAACAAGTGGGAAGCATTCTTCCTCACTGATGCTCTTGAATCGTAATTGGTCATTGTGCTCATCAGAGTTCTCATGTCTTCCAACATTGTTTGTCAATGTCAGGGTTATTATACAAATTACCCTTGTCCTTTTCACTTCACTCTAAATCACTTTATTCAAATCTTCCCAAGTTTCTCTGAAACCATTCCTTTGGTCATTTCTTATGTCACAACAAGTACTGTATTACATTTATGTATTAAGTTTAGAAACAATACCTCACACTCTAATAAAGATTAGCCCCAAATGGATACATGACTTAGATATGAAAGACTGTAAAATAAGCAAATTAGAGGACAGAGGAAGAAATTAACTTTCAGATCTCTGGATAGAGGAAGAATTCATGACCAAATAAGGAATAGAGAGAAGCACAGAAGATACAGTAGACAATTTTCAAATGCATAAGAAAAAAGACTTAGTTCCTAATGGATAGAAAATAGGAATGAGCAGTCTTCAAAGAAATAATTCCAAGTTATCAATAACCATATGAAGCTATGTCTGAAATCACTAATAACTGAAGAAATGTAAATTAAATCCATAGATGTAGTATCGGAAGAGATATTAGAGATGATGTAATCAAACTCCCTCATTTTATAAATCAAGAAACTGAGGCCCAAAGAGCATACATGACTGATTCACAAGATGGAAAGTGAAGGTCATTATACATTATCCTTTCCACTATTTTATCATGTCTCCTTTGAAACATATTAAAAAAATAATTCCCCTGAGCATCCTCAGAAGCAACCAGGTGGCACAGTGGATAGATTGCTGGGCTTGGATTGAGAAATAATTGAGTCCAAATCTATCCTCTGATAATTGCTAGCTGTGTGATCCTATATGTCACATAACCCTATTCGCCTCAGTTTCCTCAACTGTAAAGTGAGGATAATAATAGCACCTACCTCCCAGGGTTACTGTAAGGATTAAATCAGCTAATATTTGTAAAGCACAGCACAGTGTCTGGCATGTAGTGGATACAATGTAAATGCAAACTATTACTGGGAGAACTTTTAAACGGAGTGTTTTATAGTTAAGATAGAGAAACAAATGATTCAGAACTGCCTTCTGATTGTTCTTGTCTAATGAATTATCAACATGGCTTCTTGGAAGTTTTCTGTCTTCTATGTTTCATGCTCACATTAAGGCAGTGGCAGCTACTCCATCTCCAATAATTGGCCACCCATTACTTTAAAATGTTTCCTGAAAAATATTCATCTTGAATATGCTTTCACATTTAGAAATAAGGAATGGACTATTGCCTGAGTCAACTGGTAACTTATGCTCCTTTCACTTGGTAATCAAATTTATCTTATATTTAATGTTTTGGGATTTTTTTAAAAAAGTCTTTAAATGTTTTAAAAGAACTATAAAACCTATATCTTTTCTCTGCTTTCTGTAATTTCCAAGAAGTTATGGTGGCTTAGAATCTGACGAGAAAATAATTGATAATTGTTTTCTACATGACACTTACAAAGGAGCATTTCACATGATGTGTAAAAAAGAGAAACATTTAAAAGTCAATGAGCTAGGACTTTTTTATTTTACCAATAGTAAAACGGTTGTATAAGTGACATTAAGCTATTAAAAAACTGGCCCCTAAAGAAAAAGCAGATCTACTAAGACAAAAACAGGCAGGATTGTGTTTCATCCATCAGAAAATTTTATCACCTAGATTTTAAATAAAAAATTTTGAAAAATGTCCATTATTTTGTTCTCTATGTAAAACTTAAGTTTATATTCCTGATCTCTTATTCTACTAAAAAAGAAAATATGAAAATCTTAAATTAAGGGAATCTATAATACAAATTATTTTATATGTCTGCAGAATTTATTTCTGAGTATGAGAAAAAATTAATAAAGACAGATTGATGGGAAAAGACCATATTTTCTTTTAAAAAACTGTATATCTTCCTCCTGCATTGGAAATGCCAGGTGAAAATTCATGTACAAAATTCTATCTAAAACAGAATTTACCAGAATTAGAAGAGAAGCAGAAATTACCTCAGACTCACTGATATACTCATACCACACTGTTTCTGAAAGAGGTTGATTAAAGTCGATGCAGGACTTCTTTCATCTGAACAAAGGCAGGGGGATGTTTGACACTGAATTCCAGGACTACAGCTTGTCATCATCAAGTTTTATAATACGTGCTTTATTATAGCAGCAACTGACAGAAAGAGATAGATAAGCCCGCCCATCAGATTCATAGGAGCCATTTTACTAGTATTCCTTACTGTTCTTAAGCTTAAAACTCTCAATATTTTGGACATCAGGAAGGCATCAGTGTTCATTATAAAAGCTTCTCAAAAGAAATAAGAGATGACAGGAGTTTAGCTCTCACACTTTTACTATAAACAAGATCTGAGTATTAGCTTTTTCTTCCTAAAATTAAGAGACGGGACAAAAAAAAATAGCAAAAGAGACAAGAGGAATAATTGAATTTAGCTCTTCTGTAATGAGTTTCAAAGGTTGAAAAATAATGTCAAAAGATTTGAAGGAAAAATAATCAACAAATTGTAAAAAAATTTTAATAATATTTACCTTTATTTTAAGATTAAGTAAATGCTTCCTCAATACCAAATTCCTTTGTTCATACTAGAGGCATCTCTGAAATTCTATTTACCTATACTCTCTAAAGTTCTTTCCATACAACAGACAGATACGAATATATGAACCACCTGCTGTGCCAACAAGGAATCTGCCATCAGATCTAAAAGGCCAGTTTGAACTTACTATTGAAGAAGCAATCTACTTAAATCTTTGACTCTTGCCAGATGAAAAAAGCAGTTAAATAAAATGGAAGTTTGTAAACACCAACACTTTAGTGCCTTCTTTTAACACTTCCACTCTCAATCTAGATCTTTTTATTATTTCACCTACTCTGAGTGACCAAATGCAAGCCATATCCTGCACGACAGAAACATTTAAGGGATATAGTAGATCTCAGCCGAAATACCAAATTTATGCATAAAAGGGGGGAATCACATAATTTGACTTCTAAATTCCAAAATCTCTAAGAATTTTTCATTGAAAGTTAGAGAAAAGTAGGAATGAGATGTTAGCACCCTATATTTAATGTGTTAATGCACCACTTGTCTTCTGGGCAAATAACTAAAGGTCATTTGTTCTTCGTGGCAAGTGCTGAAAACAGTTTACGTTGATGGTCTAACTTAAAAGAACAACGTCAAACGCCTCAGGCCAAAAATGACCTTTTTATGCCAACATGGAGATCTAAATCTCTTACTGAGGAGAGAAACGATGTTTTCTTTTTTTTCTACCTGCTTCAACTCCCCCTTCTCGAATTCATCTCTTATACAAATTGGACTACAAAACTAATTTCATGTTTTGTGGGTCTTTGTGTACTTCTACCTAGTTCAACAATCACAGCCAGGTATCAGAGTTGAAAGAGTGACTGAGTGGGGCAGTTTTCCAAGTCTATGTTTTGCCAAGTGAAAGAGTGGAAGTGTGGGAGAGAAGAGAACATGATAAAACTGCTTCAGGAGGGGGAGGTACTTTGATTCCTCTGAGTTTGAGTAGGCTTGTATGGTGCTATTAAGACAGCCAGCTAAAGTAGCTGGCAAAATCCCAAAGTCTGGCTACAGCATGCCTTCCTCAGCAAAATACAGATGTGCACAGGAGGTAGGAGGATGTAGTAAAGCCAAGGTAACTTTTAAATTTTAAAAGTCATCCAAACATGTGGAACCTATGCAAGCTGGTGATTAGGTGAAATCCTACCTAATCTAATAGTGACCAAATGATCATTCTAAGGTACATATATTCAGTTAATATCTTCTCTCCAGTTGCAAGTGGGAGAACGGCAGCTCAGTGACACTGTGGCTAGAGTAGTCAAATACAGCCTCAGATACTTACTAGCTGTGTGTCCTCGGGCAAATCATTTAAATTCTCTGTCTCACTTTAGAATGAGGATAATTATAGCATCTATTTCCCAGGATTATTATAAGGATCAAATGGAATATTATTTGTAAAATGCTTAATGCAGTGCCTGGCACATAGAAGATTCTATGGCAGAAGGTACCTGCAGTAGCATAATAGGTGTATGTAAATGCTAACTAGATAGTAGTAGTAGTAGTAGTAGTAGTAGTAGTAGTAGTAGTAGTAGTAGTAGTTGTAGTAGTAGTAGTATAGTAGCAGCAGCAGCAGCAGCAGTAGTAGCAGTAGTAGTAGGAATAGTAGTAGTAGTAGTAGTAGTAGTAGTGGTAGTAGTAGTAGTGGTGGTAGTAGTAGTAGTAGCAGCAGCATCAGTAGTAGTAGTAATAGTAGTGGTAGTAGTATTATAACAATGATGCTTCTCCACACACACACAGAAAAGATCACAGAAATTTTTTCATCCTCATATAGATGAGTATGGTCTCAGGGCTACAGGAATATATACTTCTGCCTCACATTCTAGCAGGGACTACTTGCTTTTAAATTTTTTTCAACACATCCACTGTATCTACCTACAAATATGTATAGATATAGATACAAATACAGATTAATAGATCGATCATGTTAATATGTGATTTTCTAAGTGAATATGCAGCCCATAGGAATTCTTATGGATAGTTTAGTTCCCCCCTCCCCATTTCTATTAGAGCTTGATAGCACTGTTCTAGGTAGCTCTCTAAGTTGCAGAGAAGGTACCCACTGCATTGGTAGAGGAAGTTTCTTCATTTTGAAGTTCCCTATAACAGTAAAATCCCAGGTCCAGCACATATCCCTAAGTCCATATATTAAAAAAAAAAGACATAAGTACATATAGACACATGAAGAAGATATCGCGGTCTCCTCAGAGTCAAAAACACTTATGTTAAGGTCCTACCTTTGAAAAATATGATAAATTCTATGCATATTCATAAAAATATACATAAATAAGTAAAAGAATAAACACAAAATACAAGCAAAATAAATGCAAAGTAATTCGAGAGGAGCACTAACACCTAGGGAAATAGAAAAGGTCTTTTGTAAGAGACAGTATTTAATCAGAATATTGAGGGAGACCAGAGATCTCAAGAGAAAAGAATATGGATGGAAGGGCTCAAGACAGGAGGGGAAAATTGGTGCAAAAGCACAGAGATAGCAGGCGGAATGTTGTCTTCAAGGAGGAGCAAAGAGCAAGCTTGGCTGAAATACAGAGTGCATGACAGGAAATAAGTGAAATCAAGCTTGAAAGAAAGGTTGCACACTGATGGTGAAGAGTTTTCAAACAAAGGAATATGTATTTTAGTCCAAGGTTTCAAGGAACCACTAAACTTCTTGAGCAAGTGCTCATACAGACCTCAACTAAATCGGAATATGATGATAGTAAAGATGAGAGTAGGCAACTTAATGGATATGAGGGATGAAGGAGAGGGATTAATCAAGATTTGCCTCAGGTTCAGGCCCAGTAACACTGGAAGCAGATTAAGAACTTAGTTTAAATTTTTTTAATTTTGTTTTATTTTTTCAGTTAGAAGAAAAAAATTTGCTTCAGTCTTCTAAGAATTTCGATCCCTAATTTTCCAGGATTTTGAATCAAGTGGGCAACTATATTTACTAAATGATGAGTGTATTAAGGTTAAATGTGCCATGTTCAAAACCATTTCATTTATAAAAAATAAGAGATTCCATTAGCTCTTTTGTTTTAATTACAGAGTCTTATTTAAGGAAAACCATTACTACTAAGCAAGCATATTTTGAAACAGGTATGAAACTAGTATGCTGAAGTATAGTTGAGACCAGTGCAGCTATTTATTTCCACTTACACAGGGAAATTCAGGACAAAATTGGTTACATGGGCAACTCACAGTTTCTTTTGGAATGGTTTCATGGAAATTTGTGCTGTATTTGATACAGACACCATATTTTTTAATGGTGTTGTGTGGGTGGGTTTGGAAGAGCATGAAGAATTTAAAATTCATATAAATGTCCAAAATGGACATGGAGAAATTCTCTCATTTCCTTTTCATTGTCCATTACTTTTTTCCCCCATTATGAGTTGTAGCTGGAAACTCTATTATACTTTTTAAACTTATATATTATTAGGGGATCTCTAAAACACATGGAAACAAATGAAATGACTAAAACAAATAAAAAAATAAACCCACCCCAAACCAAACAGACAGATGAGCAACCTAACTAGTACTTTCATTTTCTACCCTATGCCAGCATAATCTTCACCTCCGTCATCAATCAAATCAAAACAAATAAAAGGAGGGGAAATCCCTCAATATTTTTAATACAGTAATATATTTTCTTTCTTTCATCCTTTTTTTGTAATTAAAAAAAAGAACAGGGATGCTATCTGGGTGGTATCCATTCACTTTGGCTTGTGTGTACTTCGAGTAAAAAGACTTTAGTTAATGAAGAAATTACAGATTTCTCTGTATAGTGGGTTTTGTGATTTACATTTGTGGTAAAACCCCAGGCAACTGAGTGTAACTCCAACTTGAATTGGGGCCTGACATGGAAATTTTCCTTCATCCTTACCACTTATGGCAGTATCTCAAACATGGTATCTGGGAAATATCCAAGGACCTATCCTTTCCTAAGGGAGCCCTCCACAGGGTATTTTAACTACACTTTATTATTCATCCACAAGATAGTCAGAAGTCTAACCAGTCCTTCCTCATCTTCCCACAAACTGCAAAATAACTAATGTAATGTTTCTGTAGGGTTATAAACTGCTTTATATTAAGATAATTATTTGCACATAAATCAGAAATGTTCATTGACTGAACGTGCATGTATTAAGCACCTACTTTATGGCAGAAATATATTAGATGCTGGATCTACAAAGAAAAAAATAAAACCTTCTCTGCCCTCAAAGGCCTTGTAGGAGTGGGATGGGGAGGAGCAAGAACATATACAGAAAAGCAAATAGAAAGTGATTATATGGAGGATCCAGAAAAGTCTTAGATAAATGTGGGAATTGAGTTGAACTTTAAAGAAAGGTAAAGATACTAAAAGGTGAAGAGTGGAGGGCAGTGGATTTCAGGTATGGATTCGGAGATGGGATGGGATGTCTGGGGAACAGCAAGGAAGGATGTTTGATTAGAATGTGAAAGAATGAAGGAGAATAATGTGCCATAAGTCTGGAAAGCTAGGTCAGACTGTGAAGAGCTTTAAACGTTAAACAAGGGTTTATATTTTCTCCTAAAAGAAGAAGGGAACCTCTAGAGTTTGTTGATCAGAAAAGTAACTGGTTACACCTGTATTTTAGGATATCAATGTGGAGAATGGATTAGGCCACAGGTTATTACAACAGACGAAGCAAGCAGGGATGAGGATCTCAGTAAGAGAGGTAGGATGTGAGTGGAGAGAAGAGAATTAAGGAAATCAACATTGTGGAGGTCACATTCATAAGGCTCTGCATGAGATATGTAATATATAAGAATTAAAGGTGGACTGAGGTTGGATTGGAAGGATGGTTGTACCCTAGAATGTTGTACCTTAGAAATAAGGCAGTTATAAAGAGGTGGTGGACATATAGGAAAACATCCTTGGTTCTGTTTGGGACATGGAGTATTTAATATACCTAATGGAGCATTCAGTAAGATGCTTGAATTTGGAAATTTTCTGATAAGCAGTTCTTTGTGCAAGACTGTCATTCAAGAGGATGACTAGGAATGGATATAGATAAAGGAATAGATGAATGGATGGATGGATGGATGGATGGAGAGATAGATAGACATATAGATACAAAAATCTGAGTTTTCTGAATAGAGATCATAGCTGAAGCCCTGGAAGCTGACTGAGCAAATGAGTGAGAAATAGCAAGAAAGAGAGAACAAGTTCACGAGGGACAGAGCAAGAGAACATAAGAGAGAAAGAGAAAGAGAGGCCTGGGGTACAACTACACATGGGAAGAATGGCGTGAATGATGATCAAGCAAAGTAGACTGAAAAGGAGAGATCTAAAGTCAGGAAAATCAGGACAGAGAAGCGTGTCAAAAAAAAATCCCAGGGAAAAGTAAGTATATAGTAAGAAGGGGTTATCAGCATGAAAATAATACTGATTAATAATAATAGCATTTACATAGCATTTAAGGGTCTGCAAAATGTTTTAGAAATGTTATCTTATTTGAACCTCACAAAAACCCTCAGAAGGTGCTCTTATTATCCCATTTTACAGATAAAGTTACTGAGGCAGAGAGAGCTTAGTTGACTTGCCTAGGGTGATACAACAAAAATTCACAAGAATAAAATCAATGTTTTAAATGATCATTTCAAATTTCAATTTCATTTTTTTAATGGTAGAAAGATAGGATACTAAGAATGTTGTTTATCAATCTAAGACAGAAGCAACAGCAAAGAAGAGAGCAGGGAAGCTGGTTTAAGCCAAATGCAAGTCCAGTTTGTTCATTTTTCGGGCCTAATCTTTATTCCATAGACTATGTAAAGATTTTACTTACGGGAGTAGAAAGACACACATATGCTAGCTCTGAACCCATAACCCATAAAATATCTGTAAAAAAGAACTTCCAACAAATTCTGGAGCAGCAAAAGCCACAGAATAACAGGGTAGAGGAGATTTCTGTTCCAGAGAGACCTGAAACCCTCTCGCGAAAGGTCCATCACACACTGGACCAGGAGCTGAGCCCAGCCCTGCCTTGGCCACACAGCACCGAGAGGAGCAGATCCCAGCAGGCTTCAAGGACAGAATCTCCAGCAGCCACATGGGTCCCTCCACCCACGGGCCCCAAAGGTTGGTGAGAGGGTCTTCTCAGCTTGCCGAGAGGGGAGTGGGGTGCCCCCATAACTCAGACCCCCTCAGGAGGCAGCAGCAGAGGCAGCGGCAGACAAGGGCTCCCCAAGCAGGCAGGAGCCCAGATGCATTGTTGAAGGTCTCTGCATAAACCCCCTGAGGGAACTGAGCCCCTTGTGACAGCCCTGCCCCCACCTGAGCACCTGAACTTAATCTCACACTGAATAGCAGCACCCCCCCCCCAAAGCCCTGAGGCTGCGAAGCAGCATTTGAATCTCAGACCCCAAGCTCTGGCTGGGAGGATCTAGAGGCAAAGTGGGTGTGAAGAGAATACTCAGAAGTCAAGTCACTGGCTGGGAAAATGCCCAGAAAAGGGGAAAAAAATAAGACTATAGAAAGTTACTTTCTTGGTGAACAAGTATTTCCTCCCTTCCTTTCTTATGAGGAAGAACAATGCTTACCATCAGGGAAAGACACAGAAGTCAAAGCTTCTGTATCCCAGCCCACCCAATGGGCTCAGGCCATAGAAGAGCTCAAAAAGGATTTTGAAAATCAAGTAAGAGAGGTAGAGGAAAAACTGGGAAGAGAAATGAGAGAGATGCAAGTAAAGCATGAACAGCACGTCAACACCCTGCTAAAGGAGACCCAAAAAAATGCTGAAGAAAATAACACCTTGAAAAATAGCCTAACTAAATTAGCAGAAGAGGTTCAAAAAGCCAATGAGGAGAAGAATGCTTTCAAAAGCAGAATTAGCCAAATGGAAAAGGAGGTTCAAAAGCTCACTGAAGAAAATAGTTCTTTCAAAATTAGAATGGAACAGATGGAGGCCAATGACTGTATGAGAAACCAAGAAATCACAAAACAAAACCAAAAGAATGAAAAAGTGGAAGATAATGTAAAATATTTCATTGGAAAAACAATTGACCTGGAAAATAGATCCAGGAGAGACAATTTAAAAATTATGGGACTACCTGAAAGCCATGATCAAAAAAAGAGCCTAGACATCATCTTTCATGAAATTATCAAGGAAAACTGCCCTGAGATTTTAGAACCAGAGGGCAAAATAAGTGTTCAAGGAATCCACAGATCACCACCTGAAAGAGATCCAAAAAGAGAAACTCCTGGGAACATTGTGGCCAAATTGCAGAGTTCCCTGGTCAAGGAGAAAATATTACAAGCAGCTAGAAAGAAACATTCAAGTATTGTGGAAACACAATCAGGATAACACAAGATCTAGCAGCTTCTACATTAAGGGATCGAAGGGCATGGAACAGGATATTCCAGAAGTCAAAGGAACTAGGACTAAAACCAAGAATCACCTACCCAGCAAAACTGAGTATAATACTTCAGGGGGAAAAGTGGTCTTTCAATGAAATAGAGGACTTTCAAGCATTCTTGATGAAAAGACCAGAGCTGAAAAGAAATTTTGACTTTCAAACACAAGAATGAAGAGAAGCATGAAAAGGTAAACAGCAAAGAGAAGTCATAAGAGACTTACAAAAGATGAACTGCTTACATTCCTACATGGAAAGACAATATTTGTAACTCTTGAAACTTTTCAGTATCTGGGTACTGGGTGGGATTATATACACACACACACGCACACGCACACGCACACGCACACACACGTAGAGACAGAGTGCACAGAGTGAATTGAAGAGGATGGGATCATATCTTAAAAAAATGAAACCAAGCAGTAAGAGAGAAATATATTGGGAGGAGAAAGGGAGAAATGGAATGGGGCAAATTATCTCTCATAAAAGAGGCAGGCAAAAGACTTTTTAGTGGAGGGAAAAAGAGGGGAGGTGAAAGAAAAACATGAAGTTTACTCTCATCACATTCCACTAAAGGAAGGAATAAAATGCATACTCATTTTGGTATGAAAACCTATCTTACAATACAGGAAAGTGGGGGATAAGGGGATAAGCAGGGTAGGGGGGATGATGGAAGGGAGGGCATGGGGAGGAGGGAGCAATTTGAGGTCGACACTCATGGGGAGGGACAGGATCAAAAGAGAGAATAGAAGTAATGGGGGACAGGATAGGATGGAGGGAAATATAGTTCGTCTTATACAACACAACTATTATGGAAGTCATTTGCAAAACTACACAGATATGGCCTATATTGAATTGCTTGCCTTCCAAAGGGAAGGGGTGGGGAGGGAGGGATGAAGAGAAGTTGGAACTCAAAGTTTTAGGAACAACTGTCAAGTACTGTTCTCACTACTAGGAAACAAGAAATACAGGTAAAGGGGTATAGAAAGTTATTTGGCCCTACAGGACAAAAGAGAAGATGGAGACAGGGGCAGGGAGGGATGATAGAAGAGAGGGCAGATTGGTCACAGGGGCAATTAGAATGCTTGGTGTTTTGGGGTGGGGGGAGGGGACAAAAGGGGAGAAAATTTGGAACCCAAAATTTTGTGAAAATGAACGTTAAGTCAAATAAAAAAAAAGAATAATCTTATTCAGCACAAAAAAAAATTAAATAAAAATAAAGATTTTACTTCTGTCTGATATTCCTTCTATTTTATTCTGCCCATTATTTGGAATCTCTAGCGCCACAACCAGGAAACATCAATAACTTAGAACATTCTAGACTGGAAACTTCTAGTTCCTTCCTGTTATGTCAACTGAGGAAAAGCTGGACTGGCTATGATATAATACTATCTGGTTTTATATTATCAGTAATAAATTCTAAAAACTAAGCAACCATGAAGCACGTATCCATGAATCCATGATAGATTCTCTCTTCCTATCAAGGCCTAAAAACAATGGCTGCTGATAAATGTTTAACAACCAGCTCTCAGAAAAGTATAACATATTTTAAGTTTAATCTGTATTACTAGTATTTTCTTCATCACTAAATCTAGACAATCAACTAAACAATAAACCAAGTCCTAGTACGCAGCATGTGGCAAATTCCAAGGTATAAAGGAAAACCCTGAAAATTTAACAATTGGCTCTCCTAAACCAGTACAAGCTGCCTCCAGCATACCCCTGCCTGAGGATAACAGGATTCATTGATCCTTGGTGACTTCCTTGATTGTATTTCTTCTTTGTCCCTTCCCAGTTCTATTTTGAAAGTGTTCTAGCCTCAGGGTGCATTTTTGGGGGGCAAGGATAGGGAGCTTTGGCAGGTAAGCCTAGTATGAAGATGTTAGTGCTAGCCCTACTGTGAAAGGATAGAAACCCCGTGCTAGTTGAGGGGCATAGCTCCTGGGCCACAGCGTACAGACAATGACCTTTCCAATGAGAAGTCTAGTACGCTTCCATAGTTCTTTCTGCTTCCCGCTTCCTTGAATGTTTAAAGCCACTGTGGACTTATTCAAAACAAATAAAAGAACCTATTGCATTGAACACTGACTGGCCCATCTAATCCTTCTATGAAGTCCTTTCAGTCTCAACAATGCACTCTGACAAAAGAAGATGGAGAAAGGGTATGGGCACGCATAGTTTAAATTCCAGGTGAAATAAGCAATTTGATAAAAAAAAAACAGCGATAATATTTCAAATCTAATTCCATTCATTTCATTTAACACTCAGAAAACAAGTGTAAGCTTTTTTTTACACTGATTTCCTCTCTGGCACAAGGAAATGTTTTGCCTTTCATTTACTCAGTATTTGCTGCTTCATGTTACTGGCAAGACTTTGTTCAAAGGGAAACTATGACCCAGCAAGTGGCCACATGTCTGGTATTTGTTTACTGCTTTAGAAGTCCAAGATCTTCACCCAATTTAATTGCTTTGAAGCAATAAGCTATAAACGGCAGTAGTTAGGGTGTGTTACATGCAAACACATACAACCACTCGCCAAATCTTACAGCCTCCTGAAATCCTTACTATTGAGGCCCTTGCCTTACCTAATAATATTCATAACACTAAAAAATTCTCCTGTGGTCCTACCACTGAGAATATAATAAAGGCCTTTTAAAAAATAAGGAGCCTTACTATGGCACTAGACAAAACTCAGCACCTACGCCATAGCCAATCACATTATTAACTTACTAAAAGCCAGGTTCTAAAGGAAGCACCTTTCGATTGGCTCCTTAGCTTAAGTTGTTGAGTATTCAGGTGCCACACAAATTATCATCTTCTTATATAAAATAGAAAAAATAAAATAAACTCACCCTCTAAAAGGAGCATTTAGCCTGATGCAAAACAAACTGTGCCTAATGATGCACCTTATTTAAAACACTTTTGTGAAAATGGATGTCAACAGCTATAAAAATTGGCTTGATACAGGGGGAGCAAGCAATGGATTTGTTATCAGAAGACCTGGGCTTTTGAACCTTGGCTTGGCAATAAACTAGTGATGTGAGCATGGTCAAGTTCATTCCTCTCTCAGCTGACCCCTTCTTTCTGGTCATATAACTACCCACTTATTATTATGGAACTGTATTATTAATGTATTTTTGCATCATGGGAAGATCTTTCCCACCATGAATAAGCCCATGTGAGCTGCCTGAGTCACATGGAAGTCTGAGTTGCATGAGTCTGTGGTGGGAAGAGCAAGAAGGGTGGAGGTTAGAGGAAGTTGGACACAGCAGTTAGAGCTGAGGGAAAGAGAGGAAGCAGGCAGTGAGCTGTGAGTGTTCAGTTGTGAGAAGGCCCTTGCAGGAGGAATGGTGGTGCCCCCTGCATTGTTATTGTGTATAGATTTCTTTGCTGCTATGGGATTCAGCTATCTGGTGTTTAAATAAAGGTTTTGGTTCTGTCTTCCATGTGGAAAGTCTGTGATATTTTGTGATTCAGAGTTACGCTAACACATGCATAGCCACCCTAGGTGCTCTGAATACTGCATTGGCGCTACAGGAATCTAAAATGAAACAATATGAATGAGACAGGCAACATTAAACAAGAGACTAGGGAAAATGTTTTATTCTGGGGGAAATTTATTAAATAATTAATTAATCATAATAACTAATATTTATACAGCCAGGCACTGTGCTAAGCTCTTTACAATTAAATCTCTAAATATGACTGGGGACATAGCTCTGAGCTGGAAAACTGAATCAAATACAGATGAGACAGATTCTTGATTAATAAACAGTGGGACAGCAGCATTCTGTTCAGATATAGCCAATAATAGAATTCTGACCAGCAGCACTGAGGTCTATCTTTCTTTTGGGTACATAGATTCCAAAAGAAATAGACACTAGACGCAAAAACAGAAGAAATAGGGTTTGATTACACCATCCGTAAGTGGGCAAAAGGGCAGTGCCTCTCTCTGGCACTAAACAACAAATTAAAAATTAAAGGTAGAGATATGAGAAAACAGTAGAAGACACTAAACCCCATGAAGAAATATTATGGTCAAGAATTGCTCAACAGGAAAACAGAGAAGAAGGGACCAACACCACAATGGCCCCAAGCAGAGCAAGAGATTATAAATAAATTAAATTTTTGAATAAAAGACTTGAAAGAAGACAAAACAGAAAGTGATAACCTGCTCAAGAAACAAATTCCCTGAGAATGATAATAGATCTTTAGAATGCTGTCAATGGGACAACAAAAAATATTTTTAAAAAATTTAAAATGGAAAAATAGAAAAAAATAAGGTATTTGCTATAAAAAAAAAACTGACCTAGAAAACAGCTCAAGAAAAGATCTAAGATTTATTGTACTACCCAAAAATTATGACCAAATAAAAAAGCCTGAATACCATATTTGAAGAAATCATAAAGGGACACTACCCAAATCTATTAGAATCATAAGATAAACTGAAAATTAAGATTCTAGTATCGACATACAGAAATAAAACCCCAAAAGAAAATTCCCAGGGATATCATGGTCAAAATTAAGAACATCAAAGTCAAGGAAAAATACTACAAGCAGTCAGAAAAAGTTTAAGTACAAAGCTACCAGAGAAAATATCACATAAGACTTGACATCTTACCTAAGGAAAGAGAAGAGAGCTTGTGTATTATACTCTAAAAGACAAAAGATAAAGACTTAGTGCTGTAACCTCAATTCATGCTCATGACCCTAGTTAGAGAGATGAACTTTCTAAAATCAGGCTGAGGTTTTAGCTTCTTGTCATATGCTATAAAAGGCATCTTTCTGTCTCTTGAGCATTGACACACGTTGTTCATTGATGTACATTGAACACTGACATACAATGTCATCCAACACTCTTCTGTTACAAACAAAAGGCACCACGCAACTTAAAGACAAGCTTAGTCCCAGGCTATTAATTATAAAATTAATATAAAATCTGGCAAATGTATTCTAACAATTTTTAAATAAATTAAATAAAAGTAAGGCAAGGGTAGGGTAGGAACTGTCCCTGCCTCTTCTCAGGTTTTCCCCCTGTACTCCTGCTGTTAGAATAAGAGCTGATACCCCCACAACTACCCAGTCACACACATTCATCCACACTCTTCTCCTCCTCTTTCTTCATGACCAAGCCTGATGTAATGTAAATTCCTCTCTTCCCCAAACTGGGAAAAACTACAAATCCCAAAGGACTTTTCAGTCAGCTTATACTTTGTCCTTGATGGTTACATTCACATTCATAAAAACTTCATCCCCCACACCCTTATTCCAGGATTGATCACCTCTTGTCCTAGATGGTTACACAACTAAGAGTAATTTACTATGAAAAGCTTAGAATAAACATATGGGAAAAGTGAGGGAAGGGAAATGTACATTCAATGGAATAGAGCACTTTCAAGTATTTCTGAAGGAAATATGAAAACTGAATAGACAATTGAAATGTAAGCACAGGAATCAAGAAAAAACTAGAAAGGTGAATTCATTTTATTCCTTAGAAATGGATATAGGACGTTATTAAAGTGCTCACATTGTAACAGAAGGGGAAGAAACAACTGTTTCTCCAGAACCTTTTCTTCAAGGGTCACAGAGGCTTTTAATACAAACAGATGATCTGAGGTAGATAGGGTGGTTCTTAAGAGAAGAAAGAGAAGGAAGGGAAATGGGAATATACTAGGGGAAAAAGGGAAAAGGGAAGAGAATTTATATGCCTCTTTTCTACCTCTCCAAATGTTATTTCTTAAATATCAAGGAGTTTCACCACAATATTCTTCCTCAAGGTCACTCTCTATTTCTCTTTCATCTCCTCCGAAGTTCCTGGAATCTATGTGACAAGAGATTAAGAATAAAATCTGAGTAATTGTCATTTATTTGAGTGTTCCATGTATATGCAATGTACTCAAATGTACCTAAAAACTCTTCCCCAATAGTACCTAGAAGGAAAGATAAAGAGGAGGCAGTGTTGGACAGAGCAAAGAAAAAGCAAAAATAGAATTATATTCTAAATCAGAGTACCTCATTATCCTAGAAAATGCAGCAGGTGCATTGGTAACTTTGCAATTATTTCTTTTCAGAGTATTTATTTCTGTTATCTCAATTTTATTCCATATTTATTTCTACTATCTCATTTTATTCTCATGACACAGTGAGGCAGATAAGCCTGGTAGTCTTATCTGCATTTTTTGCATAAAAATGAGAAACAAAGAGGTTTAGTAACTTACCTAAGGTTATGCAACAAGTCAACAGCAAAGCCCAGACTAGAATTCAATTTTCCCAAATGCTACCCTTTCCACTACTATAACCACTGGGCCACAGAAAGAAGTATCTTAGACAATCCATAAAAATGATTGCAGTTAAATTTTGTGCTCATCTTAGTGAATTATGTGTTTCACAAGGCAATGAATGAACTTGCAAATAAAATGGAAATTCTATGTAAGAGATATATTGTTATTTGAATTCCAGTATGCCATACATAAAAGAATCACATTCCTTCAAACCTACCAACTATATCGAGCAAAATGAAATCCTTTATCATTAAACTAAGAGATAAGAAATAATCCTGTACATCAACATTAATATTATAGAGGTATTTAATAAGTATAATCATAAACTGAATAAAATAAAGACTACAGTCCCTGCTTTCATGCCAAGAAGACCTGGAGTCAAGCTGCGCCTATGGCCCATAACAAGTGTGGACAACCTTGAGAAATCATTTAATCTCTCAGCACATATGACCACAATTTACAGATGAATTGCCAATCTATCATCAGTGGAGGGAGTTTTACAGCAAGAGTTCCCAACACAATTAAGTCACACTCTCAGACCCCTCCAATATTAAAAAAGTTTTCATATTATCAAAAAATCAACCAAACTTTTCACTTGGACATTGACTCAGATTGTTCTATGTTGGATCAATTCTCCCTGAACAAAGGTATGAGATTCTGTGATAGCATGTAAATTTGACACTTGAAGATAGATGTCTTATACGAAGTGTTAATGTTTTATCTTGAATGCCTGCAGGGACTTTTTATAGAATTAAGGGTAGTCTAAGTATTATGTTTACAATCATTCTATTCTACAAAATAATCTTTTTAATACAGGATAATCTATCTCTTTGAGGATAACTTAACCAGGGAACAGTAAAAATTCAACTCTTATCAGATTTTAACTATGAAGAAATTAGCATATCATAGATTCCAGGTCACAAGGTTTAAAGGGACCACTAGAAAATATGTAGCTCATTTCTCTTTCACTAGACGAGAGAGAGAGAAAGAGAGAGAGAGAGAGAGAGAGAGAGAGAGAGAGAGAGAGAGAGAGAGAGACAAAAACAGGCATTAGAATAATCCAACAAAACATCTCCAAACTTCTCTTGGCAAGTTAACGTAGTTAATTTTTTGTAAGTTTTTAAAATTAGGGGCCAGATTCCATATGAGGACATAAAAAGATATTTGGGGTAGTATTTGAATTATTGTATTCATTTTTATTCCATATTTCTGAGCAATAGTTAAGGTTTGTTTAGAATTTCAGGGAAAGTATGAAAAATTTCTACCTCATATCCAAAGTCAAATATCAAGAAATATATTTTACAGTGCAAAAAATGCCATGTGACCCACACCAGCATGTTCCATGCCACTCTAGTTACTACTTATTAATTGCAGTAAAATCTAAGAAACCAGAGAATAGGTTAAACTTTTGAGAGTAAAGATTAGATGGAATAGCATGCTGTAGTTGAAAGAGCATTAAATTTGAGGTCAGAGAACCTGGATTCAAATTCTATTTCTGTTCCCCGCTTCGCATGTAACCCTAGGCATTATTTAACCTCTCAGAGCTTTGGTTTCCTCATATATTAAATGAGAGGTTTCAGTAACTCTTGGATCCACAGAAAATATGTCTAAGTAAAAACAAAAAAAAAAGAGTTAAGATTTGAATATGGAAATGATTCTTAATTCTGACTGATTTCTAATTTTTAAATATCATCTCACTATTCCAAACAACAGAAAAACTAAGAAGTACCTATGATAACCTTATTTTATGACCCGTTCATTAAGTTAATGTACCACACTGAGCTAAACTATTTACATGAAAATGGGTCTGAAACTCTCTGGTCTACAGCCAAGAATAGCTGAAAGATTCTGCAGTGTTTCAGGTTGTTGTGATTGTCCTTGGTTTTTGAAGAAGACCATGACATCAGAGAAACGATGACATGATTTGCACTTGACTTTATTTTGAGTGAGGGAGGACTGTGCACTGCTTATAATCTAGAAAGTCGGAGTAGACAGGGGAAGGAGGAAAAATACCCAAATCTTTATAAAAGATCACTTCTCATTTTTCAAGAATTCTTTTTCTCAAACAACTGAGACCAAAAGGAGAAGATTAATGCATAAACATCAACAGATTATATAAACTTTGTGAAAAGGTTGCATTAGTATAGGAATCCTAGCCAATTATATTTTTGCCTTAAATATGAAGCTGAACAATAATCAGAGAAAATGGATTTATATTTTAAAATTCATTTCATAGCACTCCTTCCCTCCAAAAAAAATTGGGTTCATCCTCAGATTTGAGGCGGGGGAAATCCAGACATTCTAATAGTCTGATAGGGTACACAGTCTTCAGGGTTTCCAGGTATAATATAGTAGCAGGATAAACAAAGTAAAACAATAACACACACATACACGTACACACATGAACACACACACAGTTTGACCAATTTTCTGTTTTACTGGTAAAATGTCCAGAATTATTTAAGAGTTGGAAAAATAACAACAAACCACACCCTTCAGAGGGCTCCAGCAGGAATTCCACCATTGCTTTGTGCCATATTGCCAAATCCTACTTTAGAGTACAACTAATGGAAGGAAAGAACTCCTGAAGAACGTCCTGAAGTGACTTTACCCCAAACACAGCCAATTTTTTAAAATGTAATTTTCTTTTCTAAAACAAAATTTTGCCCTTATTGTAGCCTCCTATCTCCAGTCACCACAATTAGAAAAGCAAGGCTGTTAATTTGTGAGTCAGGGAGGTAATTGTGGTCAATAGTCCTAAGGAGGGTGCCAGTCTCTGTCCCACCTTAAGATTCAGCATAGAATAGTAGAAAAATGCTTAAAGAGCTGGGCTGATGTTAAGTTGGCCCTTTACATATACTGTGCTAGTTGAACTGGGAGACCTTTTATGGCAAAACTATGCAGCTCTGAAGAGTCTGATATCCTGGGTAGTTTCCCCTGTGTGTCTGTATTCCCCTTGTATTTTATGTTTCTGGGAAAAGACCTCACACATTGGGCTGTACTGCTAGCTACTTGAGATCTTAGGCAAGAAATACACAAAAGGGCTCAAAAGGACTATAACAACTATGTCCTTGCTGATATTTGTTGAGCCTTTTCCTATTCCCTCAGGTTTACCCATATCAGAAATGACAAGGTAGTACTGATGATCAGTGGGTACAGGATTCTTATACTTCTGATTTCTTGATCCATCTCCATCATCCTTGTCCATTCCCCTTACTCCAATTCCACTTACCCCCATATCTAGCCTTGAACCTACTGTTCACTAATGATAACCTAGTTGCCTAAGCTCTAATTATCACAAGGTAAATGCCATTTCAAGACATTTTCTCCATGCACTGACTACTATGCCTGTTCCCCAGCTCATAGTTTTTCATTAGCTGCTACCTCCAAAATCACATCTTTGGCATCCCTCTTCTGGACCAACTTGGTCCAGAGTCCTTCCAGACTGAGAGTCAAACCACCCCCACTGCTGTAAAGACTGCATTTTGTACACATGGTCTCAGTGTTCTCTGAGCTGCTACTCTCATCCCAACCCTGTTTTTACCCAAGGTGAAAATTCTCCTAGTTAATACCTCCATTAGCTACTGCTTTAGAATTCCTTACCCTGCTGACCTTCTCCTCTTCCTGACTGGCAATCCTTCTCACTGAATGATTCTCATGATTTTATTTCTATGCTCCTGTTCCCAGGCCATTGTCACTAGACTAAGTTGTGAAATAATGGTGATTTCACCCACTACAAATTTATGATGCATAATAACCCCTACAAGCCACATCTTTAAAAATGGTCAAAATTCATTCTTGTTTGAAGTCACTACAAAAGAAAATTTAAGACTTCTGTCTTTGTTTTGTTTTTAATATAAGAAACTCCTATGAAAGGACAGGAAGAATGCTGAACCTAGTGCTGCTATCTTTTGGACCAAAAGTTCAATGTTACAAAGTATAAAGTTGAACAAAATGATGAAATTTGTTGCTCTAATATCTGTTCAAAAGGCCTTAGCAAAATGAAAACATTTGATAACATCAAACCACCCATTATGACTCATGTCTTCATGAAATTCATCTCCAGCACCATCAGTTTCTCAAGTCTCATTGTTTTTTCCCAAAAGAGCAGAGAGATTTAGTGGACTTATGATAAAATAGGAATTAGAAACTCAAAAGTCTAATCCTAAGTCTGCCACCACAGCACTTTAAGGCAATGTCTTACAGTACAATGTTTTGATTTCTCTATCTGTAAAACATTTTTATGTGGTGAGTTAGCCATTAGCTATAAAATATCAAAACAATTATATGAATATTGTCAATCAGTTATGTCCCTAGTGCCATCCTCAAAAACAATCCCTTTTCAGAATTATATCGTGCTGGGTTTTAGTTCATTTCTCTTTCAGATGAGGAAAAAATGAGATAAAAAGAAAATATACCCTATTCTCAAACTCCTAAAATTTTTCCATAAAACAGAATTGAAAAAGGGAGAAAAATCTCATAGACATGGTGATATAAACACAACGAAGTTTAAAATCACACATGACGAAAAATTGTGTGGGCTGTAGGGGAAAAAAATAAGAACAAAGTTTTGTCGGAATGGAAGGAAAACAAATCCCAAATCTTGACAGCAAACTAAAAGCTAAATTCTTCCTTTTCCTTTCATAACGGCTTTTCTATTGAGCATCATTCTGACCTTTCATTACTTTCTCAATGCTGAAGAATATTGCCTTTCAAAACTTCATTTTTCGGCTCTTTGTTGTGTTACTTCTCCTATTGTTAGAAGTTCTTATCTACTGTTGTCCCAACATGCCCTGCACAGTTTTTTGGTTTCTCTAAAATAAAAAACAATGCCAAATAAATAAGTAGGCAGAAGCCTGACAAATCTCTCTTTGTGAAACATTTTTAAAAGTACTCTTTTTCTTCTGAAACTACACCCCTGAACTGAAAAAAGAGGAAACCAAAGTTGTAGTCAAGAAGACAGGATAGTTGGTGATCGTTTCCTAGCAAAGGGTAAAACAATTTTCTTTTAAAAAGAGTTATTTCTCTACTCAATCTACAATCAAAAGCCCCAATCAGCTGCAATGCAAACTGTAGGTTTAAAAATAGGGAAATACTCTAAAATGGTAAAAACTTAATTCAGTAACCAGAGTTTAGGATGAAGATCTACTGCATTATTTAATTGAAACTTTCTCCACAAAATTATCTTACAAAAATAAAAATAAAAAATAAAAATAAAAATAAGCAAGTCGTAAGGTATACTCTAATTGTATCCTCATAAATTAGTCCATCAGATATATACTAAAAGCAACAAACTACATGGGGGAAACTGACATAATACAAAAAGCAGAGCCTTATTAATAGCACAATTTTATCAATGAGCCTGTAAGCTTCATCAACTAGCACTATGACACCCAGAGGTGTGAGTTTACTGTTTTATGCATAGTAAGCACTAAACAAATGTTGAACTAAATTGAACACTCATTTATGAGAGGCCATGACAGGAAAAAATATGAAGAATTGAACGATTCTTCCATTGGTGAGTCCTACTGCACAGAAAATAAGGAGAGTGAAAACACAACAAAAATTCTGAAAATCAAAACTGTAAGCTTTTGACTTGTTTTAAAATATTAGGTCAAAAAGCTATACAATTAAAATGTTATCTTTAAGAATTTTTTTTAAACATGAAAATAGATTGCTTCCATTTCTGCTTGGCTCCATTATATTTTTGTTTTCGATTACTATAGACAGACACACTTCCTCACTGGTATTAACTGATTTTTTCAGGCACTATGGTAGAATAGAAAGAGCACTGTACTTGGAGTCAAGACACCTCTCGTACACATGAACTGTATGGCCACAGACCATTTCACAGGTGAATTTCAATTTCTTCATCTCACAAAATAAGAATAATAATTTTTACAATAATTACCTCACAAAACTCTTGTGATGAAGTTATGTGAATTACTTGGACCATCCAGATCCATGTTTCACTGGCATAGGAAATTCCCAGTGTGGGAACTCCCTCTACCAATGCAGTTGGTTACCTGATCT
Organism: Notamacropus eugenii; assembly: GCF_028372415.1. NCBI lineage: Eukaryota > Metazoa > Chordata > Mammalia > Diprotodontia > Macropodidae > Notamacropus > Notamacropus eugenii. Next base: position 181,259,040 of record NC_092874.1, on the reverse strand, counting down.
GCAATTTATAGTATTAAAAAGCTGTTTCAGGACCCTGAAATTGAAATGACTTATCTATGGTAATACAGCCAGCATGTGTCAGGGGCAAAACCTCAACCCAGGTCTTTCGAATTCAAAGGACTGCTCTTAAATCATTATGCCACACTGCCCCTTATTGAGGAAAACTTTTTAGAAATATTAAAAGAAAACATTACGTAAATATAAGTTATTATAAGTGACAAAAATTATTACGTACCTACTACATAACATGCTACAAATAATCTATCTTTCTCTGTAACTTAGATCTTCCTTCCGGCTACTTAAAATCCAAGACTTTAAAAGGTCATCTCTATCTAATCTATCTAGCTTCCATATAATTTCTGTTTCTCTCTCTCTCTCTCTCTCTCTCTCTCTCTCTCTCTCTCTCTCTCTCTCTCTCTCTTTCTCTCTCTCTCTCTCTCTCTGTCTATCTCTTTCTCTCTCTGTCTCCCTGTCTCTGTTTCTCTCTGTCTCTGTTTGTCTCTGCCCGTCTGTCTCTGTCTCTCTGTCTTTCTGTCTCTGTCTGTCTCTCTGTCTCTGTCTCTGTCTCTCTCTGTCTCCCTGTCTCTTTGTTTCTCTCTGTCTCTCTGTTTGTCTCTGTCCCTGTCTGTCTCTGTCTCTCTGTCTTTGTCTCTCTCTCTCTCTCTGTCTCTGTGTGTCTCTCTCTGTCTCTGTCTGTCTGACTGTCTCTGTGTCTGTCTGTCTGCCTCTCTCTCTCTCTCTCTCTCTCTCTCTCTCTCTCTCTCTCTCTCTCTCTCTCTCTCTCTCTCTCTCCCCCCCCTTCCTCTTCCCCCCTCTCTCTTCCATGACAACAATTTTGAGTTCCTTCCAGCCAAAACACAAATTATCTATTTCAGGGTAAAATGAAGAAAACCTTTTACTTTCAACTACCCATCAATTTAAAGTAACCAATGATTATTAAAGTGGATTCGGTTTATTAAACATTCAATAGCTTCTCTTGATTACTAAAACAGCATTCTACCACCTAATTTAACTACTAAAATTAAGTAAACAAAAATTTAAATAAATTAGATAAAACAATTGTGTCTCTGTGAGATGGAGTCATAACCATACAACCTTGACCACAGTCACCCTCAGATCATGATGTAGAGTCCAAGACCCAGAACCCAAGATTCCCGGAATTAGCGTTATTAAATAATGACATTTTAAAAACAGGCAATACCATCTGTTACACTGCTGCACCCTAAAAACCAGAGAACTTCTCCATTTGACCCGCAGCTGTTATTCTGTATACATGTGCTCTCTCCCTCATCAGTACGTGAGCCTTGAGAACAGGGACGGTCTAACTTTCTAATTTGTATACAAAGGACTTAGCACAATTTTTTGCACATAGGAAATTTAACTTTCAATACTCACTAATAATAAATAAGTACTCAATACCAAATACTCAAATGTAGTGTTCATTCAAAAAAAAAATTGAGCTGCACCAACAAATAGGCTTTTGCTTGTTTCTTTTAAGATTATCTCCTAAAATACAAGCACCAGAGCAATCTCAGAAACAAAAAGATCTTGAAAACATACATTTCAAAATATAAAACATAAGACCCTACAAGTTGCAAAATACATAGGCTTCTAAAAGGTTAAAGTCATGCCCCACTTACAAAAGCATGTAATATTTTGCAATGTAATATTGTAATGTAATGTTGAAAATGCAATATTGTAAAATAATTTTTTAAGAGTAAAGGCAGTCTTCAAGAGTAATTACCAATTTAGCTACTTCGAGTGTAACACTCGAAAAATTCACAATTATGTTGCATAAATAATCCTTCTCAACAAAATCATAAAATACAAAATATATTTATATTATGCAATCGTCTATCAATATACCTGTTGATAAAATTGCTGTTAAATTCAAAATGAACGAAACAATACATACTGTGTGTGTATACACATGTATATATTCAAACAGAGCCTGCTTTTCCTTTTCCCTGCTCAGCATGGCTAATGATATGAACTCTAACTCCAATTTAAAACACATATACACACCACCATCACTTCCCTCCCCAAAAACCTGGGCTCCTTTGAGTTCATATCCACCTTGATGAGCAGATTAAAAAGCGAAGCAAACAGAGCCTAAGGCTAATCAAAACAAGGTGCAATTAGGATATTTCCAACCACTGTGGCTGCTCTCACTCTTTTTTTTTCATGCTGCATTGAAGATAGGATGAGGTGCAGGTGAGAAAAACTCATAACTATTTAAAGTATTAACTTTTATTGTTGGTGTTTGCTGATTATGCATGGTCTGCAGAGGTAGATGAGAAGGGAAGACTAATGAGTAAGAATCTCTGCAGGATAGAGTATGGGTTTGAGTTGCATTCTTAGGAGAATTAAGACTGGGCCACTGAACTATTACCTGTTCTGATAAATGGTAAGGGAGAGGGGAATCCCATGTCTCATTTAAAAGAAAACTCTAAAACATTCTAGATTGCTAAATAAGATCAATCCTTTCATGTATCAGACTAGACAAAACTTGAAGTGAAAACTTTCGATGAGAAAAACCTTAAGTTATATTTGGAACAAAGAACAAAAGTCAGAGAAGCAAAAGAGACAGGGATATGGAAGCTGGTTATCTGACTGCCAGAATGTATGAGAACGGATGAGATAAAAATCATTTTTTTTTTAAAAAGTGGGGAATTCTTGAAAGAATGGCGGGTGATAGAATTGACATACAAAAAAAAAAAGTTGAACAACATAACTCATAGAATGGTGGTTTATTCAAATCAGTCTTTATTTGCTGATAATGTCATCTGGCTACACTGGATATAGACATACTTTGAAAATGCAAGAAAAAACACACACACATACAAACACATATATGCAAAACCAAGCACTTTGAGAACAAAGAATTATTAACCACGTCATATACAGGAACTGTTTATAGTTGAAGAAATCAATGTGACTCAAATTTGATTTTTTATTTCTTTTGCAGGTAATTAGTGGAAAGAGCCAAAGATAGAAAGACAGAGAAAGAAAAACTTTCACAATGCTAGGCTTGGAGTTACAAGACATGAGTTCTAACATGACTTCAGACATTTACTAACATTGTGTTCAGAGAAAAATCACTTAAACTTTCTTTCTTTTTTTTTTTTTGGAGGGGGTAAGGCAAGGCAACTGGGGCTAAATGACTTGCCCAAGATCACACAGCTAGTAAGTGTCAAGTGTCTCAGGCCAGATTTGAAGTAAGGTCCTCCTGACTGCAGGTAAGGAGCTCCACTCACTAGACCACCTAGCTGCCCCACTTCAACTTTTTGTATCAGTTTTCTCCTGCGAAAAGGATAATGATATTTTCATGAACTTCAGTAGCACAGGATTGTTGCATTTTTAAGAGTTGTAAGGGCAAGCAAAATAGGATCTTTTGCTGGTTTTGTTTTAGTATAATCAAGTGCTTCTGACTGAATCATGCCTTTATCAACCTAGAGTCTTTACTAAGAGTAAAGTATAGAAACAGTTTCTTTAACTAGAAACAGTATATGTATTTATATTGTTAATGTGATTAAAGATCTTCCCTACCCATTAATGGCCTGCCCATTAAAGGGAGTTTGAATAGGGAAGATTTGTAGGAAGGTCCAACCTTTTTGTTAATAAGGCACTGGTTCTCAAGGGTTGGGATGCCCTCTAAAAAAGGTATAAAATATTCTGAGGGTGAGGTTTTACTTTGGGGCTTAATTTTGGAAGAAGCTTTGTGTGCCGGATGAGACTCTGGGAAGCCGCTAAGGAGACCTCCCGGCTTTGAAAACCCAGATGCTGGTGCTTCTTTCTCTGGTAACTATAGTCAGACAGTTGGACCTATCTGTTGATCTGTGATGTATGTATTGCTTATGTAAGACAGCTTGGAAGTGCTGTCTGTTGATTTCCTGAACTAAGTAAATGGTACGTATGGTTGATTAAAGGAGATTGTTAACCCCTTGAAAGTTGCCTTTCCTTTTAGAAAGGTAGATTGAAGAACTGTTGGCAGCAAGCCCCCTGTGGATGTCAGAGTGCTTACTGTTACAAAAATAAAGTTAGTATTCTGTTTGCTCTGCAAATCTTAGAATACTAGGTAAATATGAGGTTTTTTTGTTTTATTTTGTTTTTATCTAGAGTGACCTTTGATTTAATTAGTATAGGGGAAACCTATACCCCAGCAACCCCTTAGAAGATTTGCATGGGGAGAGTGAGAGGTTGTCTTGTCCATATGTAGCCATACCCAGTGTAGGAACAACTATTAATTATTACTGAAATATTGCTGAAATTCATATACCAGGATACACTGGATTTAATCTGTTTCCTATCAAGTCCTGGAAGATAAATGCAATGCTTTATTAGGAGGCATGGCAAAATGGAATCATGGCCCCTAAAAACAGGTTTCGTTTCTAGTTTAACTTTCCATTTCCATTACTAGTACTCCTGTTCAAAAGGAAAAAGAAATCTTCTCTCCAGACTCCGACCACTGGCTCCCCACACTTTCTCTTCAACTTCTCTTCTTGTCATCCAGCCTACATAGTCAGTTCAAGTGGACAATGATATTTTACTCCTGTTTTGAGTATTTCAGGGTGTAATCTACATGCAAAGAATAGATTACAAGTATAGTTGGACATTACTCACTGAACTTAATATGAATTCAAAGCAAAAGCATGCTCTTCCTTCTGGGTATTCCCCTTTGTTGAAATGATCTTTCTTCCAATCTGTAGACTGCTACTATCAGCCAAACTATAGGCTAGGACAGGGGTGGGAAATCTGTGGCCTTGAAGCCACATATGGCCTTCTAGGCTGGTCATTTGACTGAATCCAAACTTCACAGAACAAATCTCCTTAATAAAAGAATTTGTTCTGTAAAACTTGGACTCCATCAAAAAGCCACACCCAAGGACCTAGAAGGCCACATGTGGCCTTGAAGCCGCAGGTTCCCCACCCCTGGTTGGACATGTTACTCTCCTAGACTGATTTCTTTCTTATAACTCCCTAGCATGTAAGGAAATGATGTCTTTCCCTGTCTTCCACTCAAATCCACCCTTTGGTTTCAGACTGAAGCTGCTGTCCCGGCAGCCATCTGACGTGCCAAGTCAACTAGGGCTCCTGTAATATACCACCATGGAATTCTTGAGTAGCTTTTAATCAACCGCTATATGTGCTTGGATCCATTCTAAATACCGAGTAGACAACAACAATGCAAGTCTCTGCCCAAGAAGCTGATATTCTACCAGGAGTATATAACATGCAAACATGTAAGTAAAGGCATGGACTTGCCTGAGCCACCCCCCACATCCCTCCAGATACCTTTAAATAATGACTTTAAACAACGTCTAGAGTGGCAGACCCCACAAAAAGATGTTGTAAAACAAATTTGCAGCCCAAGACAACTTAGAAGGTCAGCAGGAATGGTATGTTGCACCAGGGTGAGAGAGAAGCCCCAACAAACCAGAAACAGGCCTTGGGAGACACTGAATCAGCAGCAGCAGTAGCTGCTTTTGGAGCTCTCAGCCCACAGATGGTAAAGAGGTCAAACTACTGGGCAGAAGGAAATCACAGGAGTCTCTTTGCCAGCCCTGAGGCAGGACTCTGCTGCTTTGCCTATACTCCAAATCAGGTCACAGACCTGGGTGGCAGTTCCAGAACAAGGAGGAGCACTAGTACCCCACAGTTTGTGACCACAGTGGAGCAGGGACCCTCCTCACAGTTCCAGGGCAGAAAAGAGTGCTTGTGGTAGCTCACAGACCAGAGCACAAGTCAGGAGAGTAATAAACACCTCTCCTTGTATCATATCACCTTGGAAGAACAGGTCCCTAGAAGTACCTCTGAAAACAGCTGCACATAATCCCTGAAGCTTGGGACAGTTCACCATCTACCCTGGAAGCAGAACCCTACTTTCATGAAGAGCTAAAAATCAGGTAAAAACAGAACTATGCCCAAAGGGCTATAAAACCATGCACAGCCTTTGACTTCACAATACCACTACTTCACCTGTATCCCCAAAGACATAAAAAAACAAAAAGGAAAAAAACAAAAACAAAAGTATCTCTAGCAGCTCTTTTCTGCTGGCAAAGAATTGGAAATTGAAGGGATGCCCATCACTTGGGGAATGGCTGAACAAAATGTGCTTTGTGATTATGATTGAACATTAGTGTGCTATGAGAAATGATGAACAGGATGCTCTCAGAAAAACCTGGAAAGACTTACATGAGCTGATTCACAGTCAAATGTACTGTCTGCAAAGAAACAGCAATATTGTAAAATGATCAATTGTAATTGACTTAGCTATTCTCAGCAATGCAATCATTCAAGACAACTCTGAAGGACTTAAGATGAAAAAATGCTATTCATCCCCAGAGAAAGAACTGATGCTGTCTGAATACAGATTAAAGTATATTTTTTATTTTCTTTATTTTTCTTGAGGGTTTTTTTTGTAATTGTATTCTTTCACAACATGACCGTTATGGAAATGTTTTGCATGACTACACAGGTATAGCCTATATCAAATTGCTTGCCTTTCCAGTGGAGTGTAGGAATGGAGAAGGGAGGAAGGATGAGAATTTGGAATTCAAAGTTTTAAAAATGAGTGTTTAAAATTGTTTTTAAGGGTAACTGGGGAAAGCAAAATATTAAATAACTTTAAACAAAAAAAAAGAAATTTTGAGTAAGGAGTAAGTAGTAACAATTGAGAGAAAGATTCATGGAACAGCTAGGTGGAGCAGTGCTGGAACTAAAGTCAGGAAGAACTAAATTCAAAATTGGACTCAGACACTTACTAGCTGCATGTCCATGGGCAAGTCATTTAACCTTGTTTCCCTTACTTTCCTCAGCTGTAAAATGGAGATAATAATACCACCTGTCTCAAAGGGTTAATGAATGAAATGAGATAATATTTATAAATCATTTAGCATAGTGATTTTTTTGAGTTCTTTTAAACAACAAGGAAAAAAACACAAAGAGAAAAGTAGAAAATTGCATATATTATAAAGAATTTATCCACCAAAGTAAAAACTCTGAGAAAGAAAATAAAAGATGTGCAATACAAAAATCCTGAAGGAGAGGAAAATTTGATAGAAGAGATGCAAAAGTAACAACCTTAAAATAACATGAACTTTGAAATAATGTGAATTTAATACAAGCAAATAACTTCAGGACAATATTTATAAAGAAAATGTGAGGACCACAGCTTTCCCAGAAGACCAAGTTTAATTTAAAAAAAATTCAAAACTATAATTCAGGAAATAATACAAGAAAACTATTCAAAGACAGCAAAGCATGGAGAGGAAAAATCTGAAGATTATTTCTAAAGGAGAGAAGGGGGTTAGAGAACAAAAAAAAAAGAAAAAAGAAAATGCTTAAAATGACAAGACTTACAGAGATTAAAGCCAACACCAACAAATAATTTTTCATGCATCCAATGGAATGACCTTCAAAGATGAAGGAAAGGAATTTTTTTAAAAAACAATCAGTCCAAGGTCATAAACCATTGCTGCAAATCTGAGCCTAATTATCTATCTTTAAAAAATGAATCTTCAACAAAAAAGGGGCAATTGAGATTTTATTGCAAAAATACATACATACATACATACATACATAAATGGATAAATAAACAAATAAAGCATAGGTTAGCATATTATTCAATTTGGAAACACTCATAACAACAGAGGTACAAAAAAGTTTAATACAATTATTATGAAAATACTATTTACCCTATATTTATAGCTATAGTTGTGGATGTGTGTGTTTTTTTAAGAAAAAGATTACAAAGTAAAAGAAAATATGCAAAGGGATCCTCAAGGTAAAAAGGAACATGAGGCTAAAGATTTTAGGGAAACCTTAAAGAATCAAGAATAAGGGTGGGAAAATGTGAATTAAGGTACCATAGATTAAATCTCTTTATCACCTCCACCCTACATTAGGTGAATCAATGTTATCTTCTGTGAGAGGGAATAGAAGCAGAATGGGATGTTATATAAATGGGAAGAGAAAAGGTTGGAGACAGAGGGGATTGGTTGGTTTATTCCTTAGTGTACCAGATCCTCAGGTAAACAACGAATAAGTGATAATTCCTATAGTGTCCTGGGGGACAAAAAAGAGAAGGTAGTAGAAGAATCGAATTGTGGTGGTGGAAGGGAAAAAACTAAAACCAAGGACCAGGTGAGGGGTCTTTCCTTAGGGGAATACCATAAAGAGCATTCCCATGGGAGATCTCTATGGCAAGAGGTAGGACATTTTGTCAATTTAGTCAGAGTAAATTTTGTATATTGATAGTTTGTGCTATCAGTAGTATTCCGCTCCTCAGAAATAGGAATGTGTTCATTCCTAAGGGCCCCTAGCACCTATATTTGTGGAGGGGAAACAAAGTCAGAAATTGTTAGCATAGCAAATCAAGCCAACTCTTAAATTTCATTTTACACCCACCAAATTAGCAAAGATGATACATGATCAAAAAAATACTGGAGAAGCCATGCAAAGAGAAACACAATAATACATTTGGTGAAGCTATGAATTGGTCTAATTCTTCTGGACAACAATTTAGAATTATGCCAAGAAATTGAATAAAATATACATCTCTTCTGAGTCAGAGATCCCAGTACTAAATCCCAAAGAGATCAAAGGTAGAAAGGTGCACATATTCCATAGTATTCATAGCAACACATTTTTTTGCAGTAGCAAAGCACTAGCAAAAAAGTAGAGAAATGGCTAAAAAATATATTGTAAATGAATGTAATAGAATTATTGCACCATCTGATATGACGCATATGAAGAATTCAGAGAAGCAGGAGAAGATTTATATGAATAGATACATAATGGAATAAGAACTAGGAAAACAGTATATATAATGATGGCAATAGAGTAGAATGGTAAGCTTTCAAAATATGAAAATCTTGCAGAAGAAATCAAAGCCATTTGGGAATAAGATAAAGTGCATACATGGCCTTCACCATGAATGTTACAAGATAGGATATTACTATCCATACAAAAGATGAGCTCATATTCCACTATTTTTACTCACCAAAAAGCAATATTTTATGAATCTGCACAACAGTTCACCCAATGTTAAACATAAAAGAATAAGAGTAGGATAGTGACTTATTCCTGGAGTGTTTCTAACTGAACTCTATCCAACAAGGTAAGAACAAATTATTTATACCTTGGTTTTGGGCAATCTTTTAAAATTCTCAAAGTGTTTATATATATATATATATATATATATATACACACACACACACATATATATATATATATATATATATATATATATCATCTAATTTGATCTTCACAATCCTAATAAAAGGCAAGATAAGTATCACTTTCTCTACATATGAGGAAATGGCCTCAGGAAGGGATAGTGAATTAGCCCAGTTCACACAGGTAGTAAAGTAGTAGAGCTTGGACTAGAAGCTTTCACCTACTGTCTATTATATTGAATTCAGATACTAAGACATTGAGGAGTGAGAGAGAAGGAGAGGGAGAAGGGAAGGAAGAAAGAGAAGAAGGGGAAGGGAGAAGAAGAAAGGAATCGGGAGAGGAAGAGGGAAGAATAGGGGAAGAGGGAGTGGGAAGGGCAGGGAGAGGGGGAGAGAACACAGGTTTTGGAACATTATATATTGAAGAGCAAAAGAACTAGGGTTGCAACTGAAAATATTATACCAAGAAAAATTAAGCACAGTCTTGAATGGAAAAAAATGGACATTAAATGAATTGTCAGACTTTCAGGATTTTGTGGAGGGAACCTGAATTCAATAGAAAATTTGACATCTAAGATCCAAGAGAAATATAAGGTACACATCAAGGACTAATTACAAAGGAGTCAATAAGGACAGACTATTTACTTTTTATGTGAGGAAATGTAAAACATATGTCTAAGATTGTTGTTCATAATTGGGTAGTTAGAAAGAAAGACTGGTGTAGATCTGAGTATGATGTGATTCTAAAGAGTAATTACCTTGTACAAATGAGGTACCAGAGGAAGAACTAACACAGAGGAATTAGATAGGGGAGGAGGGCTGGTAGTTCTGGAATCCTACTCTCGTATGGAATGGGTTAAAGTGTTAGAATGGGATATGTGTATGTATGTATGTATGTATGTATGATACATAAAAGTCTTTTAAATTCAGAAGGAAATATAAAGCTAAAGGGACAGAAGAGGATAAGGAAAGGATTTTCGAGGAAACCCTACTCACATCATATCTCAGTTACAGAAAGAACAATATATTCATTTAGAAGGGAACAAAAGTCTTTCAGATTTATAAAGAAATAAAGGTGAGAGAATAGGACAAGGGGAAGTATAGTAGGGTGTTTAGATTAATGTGAATGGGAGTATAAGGGAGAGATCTTTGAAGGGGGCTTAGGTTAAGTAATAAGAGGGCAAGGTAGCAGGTAAAAGTAAAATAGAGGGCTCAGGAGACATAGGAAAGAAGAGATACACACAAACATAACATAAAGATCAGGAGCAGAATTTATTAGGAAAAAAGCAGGGGTAGTAATCATGATGTCAAACAAAGTTAATGTTAGAATAGATTTAATAAAGAGAAAAATAGGGAAATTATACTATGTCAGCCACACTAATAAATTAAATAGTTTTAGACTATTTAAAATAACCAGAGAGTATAAGGTTGGAATATTGCTGTGATGCAGGAAATGATGAGTTGGTGGACTTACAAAAATGTGGAAAGACTTGGACATATGAAGGAAGATGATAACTCTCAAAGGAAAACAGGACAACCAAGGATGGTATCATAGATGCTCATGAATGTATATGTCTATATATGAATATGATAACAAGTATTTAAATACATGTATGCATCTATGGATATTATATATGCATGTTTGTATGTATATGTATTGTGTATATATGCAAACATATCTATTTAATTGTAGCCTTCTTGGGGAGGAAGGGAAGAGAAAAGGACAAAGGAAAAAGTGCAGAGGAGAGAACAAAAGAAAACTTACAAGGCAGCAAAGAAAAGCTGGGCAGCTCTGAACACAATGTGTAGTATTTATTATATAGGCTTTCTTGAAATGGAAATTTATTGTTGTGTATTTTGAATCCTATCTTATGTTCTGCTGTGCACATGGCAATGCTTTTTTTCCTTTTCTCATTTTTATTTGTTTTAATATTTAAGTTTATAATGTTTCTTTTTCTTTACATATTATGTATTCAAGTTTTAACATTTACGTTTAAAACAAATGACCATAGAAAGTTACTATGGTGACAGGAAAGAGCAAAACACAAACTCAGAAAAAGACAACAAAGTCAAAACTGCCGCATCCAAAGCCTCCAAGAAAAATATGAAGCATTTGAAAAAATGCAAAGCATAAAAAGGTAAATATAAAGGAGAAATCAGAAGGAATTCAGTAACATTAAACTATTTACATTCCAACATGGGAAGATGATACTTGTAATTCCTAAGAACTTTCTTATTATTAGGGTAGTTAGAAGGAGTATATGTAGACAGAGAACATACATGTGAGTTGAATATGAAGGGATAATATCTAAAAAAAGTCAAATTAAAGTGTGAGAAAGAGGAGTGCACTGAGAGAAGGGAAAGGGAGAGGCAAAATGGGGTAAATTATCTCACATAAAAGAGGTATAAAAGGAAAAGCTTTTACAGTAGAGGGAAAGATGGCATGGTGGATGGGAACACTCAAACCTTGCTTTCATCAGAATTGGCTCAAAGAGGGAATAACATACACACTCAGTTGGGATTAAAAATGCATCTTATCCTACAGGAATGTAGAAGGGCAATGGGACAAGAGAAAGGGATGGGGAAGTTGATAGAAGGGAAGGCAGGTAGGGAAGGGTAGCAGTCAGAAGCAAAACACTTTTGAGGATGGCTGGGGGAAAGGAGAGAGAGGAGGATAAATAGAGGGAAAATATAATAGGGGAAATACAGTTAGTAATCACAACTTTGAAAAACTTTTTTACAAGTTTCTCTAATAAAAGTTTCATATCTAGAATATAGAGTCAAATTTATAAAAATAAGAGTCATTCTCCAGTTGATAAATGGTCAAAGGATATGAAAAGGCAGTTTTCAGATAAAGTAATCAAAGCTATATAGTTACAAGAAAAGTGCTCTAAATCAGTTGATTAGAGAAATGCAATTTAAAAAACTCTGAGGTACCCCACTCAGATTGACTCATAAGACAGAAAATGAAAATGACAAATGTTGGAGGGGAAGTGGAGGGGAAACACTAATGCACTACTGATGGTGTTGTGAAATGATTCAACCATTCTGGAGAACAATTTGGAATCATGCCCAAAGGGCTATAAAACCATGCATACCCTTCAACCTAGCAATACCACTATTAAAAATGTAAAAGCAAAAGGTCAAAGAACATATAGGTATACAAATATTTATAGCATCTCTTTTAGTGGTAGCAAAGAATTGGAAATTGAGGGGATACTCATCAAATGAGGAAGGGCTGAATAAGTTGTGGTATATGATTGTGATAGAATGCTATTGCGTTATAAGGAATGACAAGTAGGATGCTGTCCAAAAAGCATGGAAAAACTTAGATGAACTTATGCAGAACCAGAACAGTGTACCCTGTAATAGCAATACTGTATAATGATCAGCTGTGAATGACTTACCTATTCTCAGTAATAGCATGATCCAAGACAGTCCCAAAGGACTTATAATGAAAAATGCTATCCATCTCCAGAGAAAGAAGTGATAGAGCCTGAATGCAGAAGTCTTCAGACAAGTACTGTCTGTATGACCCTGAGCAAATCATTTAAGCTCTGTTTGCCTCAGTTACCTCATCTTTAAAACAAGGATAATAATACACCTACCAACCAGGGTTATTATAAAGATATGATTGGATAATATTTGTAAAGCACTTTGTAAACCTTAAAATGTTAAAGGAAGATGATGATGATTGATGATGATGGCATGAAGGATCACATACTGGCAGAAGCATCATATTTGAAGCACGAGAGCCTCAATTCAAATCCGACCCTGCTGTTTCCCAGTTTTGTGACCCTGAGCTAGTCCATTTCAGTTTCCTCATTGGTAAAACATGATGAAATAGATACATATAGAATCGTACTGAAGTAGAAGAGGAAATAATGATTAATGGTCTAGTTGGACTAGAATATACAGCATGTAAGGGGCAGTAGTACACAAGAAGAAAAGATAGGTTGGAATGAGATTATGGACTTTGGGTACAAGCTAAGGAGTTTGCATTTTATCTTAAAAGCAAAGAAGACTCACTAAAAGATTTTAAGTAAGGGAGTAGACTACTCAGACATGCATTAGGAAGATTACTTGGGCAGTAAAGTGAAGAATTAGGGGAAAGAATGGGGACAGTGAAATTAGGAAAAGTCTAATATACCACCTATAGGGATTACTCAGGACTCCTGGAATCAGGACACCTGAGATTTTGTCCTGTCTCTGGGAGGAACCACCTATTTTACCTCAGGCTAGTCCTTTAGTCTAATGTTCAGTAAATACAACCTGATGGTAGAGTGGATTGAGTGTCAGGGAAACCTGAGTTTGAATTCTTTCTCAGATGCTTCCTTTCTACATGACGCTGGGTAAATCATAGAACCTCATTCAGACTCAGTTTCCACATCTAAAAAACTGGAATGATAATAGCACTTGCATTAGCAGGGTTGCTGTGAGGATAAGGTGACATAATAAATATCAAGTTCTTTACAAAACAAAATGTTATATAAAAGCTAATGTTACCACTACTATCAGATCAAGTCATACGTATGCAATTATGTAATGGATAGAGCTCTGGGCCTGAAATCAGGAAGATCTAACTTCAAGTCAGGCCTCAGACTTTTACTAGCTGTGTGAGCCTGGGCTAGTCACTTAACTTCTGTTTGCCTCAGTTTCCTCAACTGTAAAATGGGGATAATAAAAGTATCTCCCCCCAAGATTGTTGTGAGAATCATTGAGAACATATGTGTGTGTGTGTGTGCGTATATATATATATATATATATATATATATATATATATATATATTTTTAAAGCATTTAGCACAGTACATGGCCCATAGTAGGCACTATATAAATGTTTCCCTCCTTCCCACTAAACTCCTGGGGCTCCCTCTAATGTTGCTATTGTTCAGTCATTTCAGTCATGTTTGACTCTTCATTATTCCATCTGGGATTTTCCTGGCAGAGATACTTACCATTTTCTTCTCCAGTTCATTTTACAGATAAGACCTAGTTAAGAGACTTGTCCAGGGTCACTTAGCTAGTTAGTTTCTGAAGCCACATTTGAACTCAGGATGATAAATCTTCCTAACTTCAAGTCCAACACTCTCTCCACTGCACCACACACACATACACACACACGCACACACACACTAACAATAATAATGAAAGCTGACATTTATACAGCACCTACTGTATGCCAAGTACTATGATAATTACTTTATAATTATTATCTCATTTGATCCTCACAACAACCGTGGGAATTCGGTACTCTATTTATTCCCATTTATAGCTGAGGAAACTGAGGTTAAGTGACTTATCCAGGGTCACACAGCTAATAAGTGTCTGAGGCTGGATTTGAACTTAGGTTTTCCTGACTCCAAGCGTAGTGCTCTATCCAAAGCACCACCTGGTCACCTATATACATATACACACATCTATATCCACAGATACATAGTATCTCTCCACGGGAATGTAAGCTCCTCAACAGTTAAGGTTGCTTCATTCTTTGTATCTTCAGCAATCAGCACAGTCCCAGATAAGTATGTACTTAATAAATGTTCAAGGATTGATTGATCTCTCTACCTTAGTTTATCTGTAAAAAATTAAGGACTTGGTTAAAATGATACCTAGGATTCCTTCCAAATCCAAAATTCCATGCAAACAAAACACTTTGATCTACACTACTCTGTCAGACCAAAGTGCCAACTGTGGCATCTATCACATTTAATAAGTCTCTTTCTCTCTGCGTGCTCCCCTCCTCTTGCTCCATCTTCTGACCCTCTCCTTCCTCATGTCTGAGCATTACCAGTCTATGAACTGCTTGAGGAGTGACAGACCTTATATGAACATAAAAATGCCTGTAATATTTATGACAGCCAATAAAAAAGGATCACTGAAGAGATGTGTCAGGTTCAGCTTTTACTTGTGCCAATAATTTAACAATACAAGAAATAATAATACATAAAATCCAGAGGTTTCCTCTGAGCAGAACAGGGGATCAGAGGTAAGTAAAATAGTTGTCAACACTGTAAATCACCATAAAATCAAAGTTATATAACATTGTCATCTGCTTATCCAAAGTAAATGATGCATTTTGATGCCAAATATTCTAGATTATCATTGGAAAACTGAAAAAAAAAGCTTCACTTTCATTTGATTCTTTTATGATTATTATCTACTTGGTGCAACAGACAACTCGAAAATAATTATATTTGCTCTGGCAAATCAGTTGCCACAGGCCTCATTCACACTGCATATTTAAATGGTATCAGGCTGACAGTGGCTTAAAGAGTCACCACAATGAACTTAAAACATAGTTACTGCTTCCACCCACTCCTGTTCTCACTCCTCAGTGTGTACAGGGACAAAGCAGATCACAGACCCTTGCAGAAATGTAATTTTCCTTCGGAATAGGAACTCTTTTCTCCTAAAGTCCTTAAGTTCAAAATCAGAGAAAAAGAGAGAAATGCATGTTTAGAAATTATACTAGACTAACAGGGAATTGACTTCCTAAAACCACTTCCAGCGTATGACTTGCCCTCATCCCTGCATGTTTTATCTAAATCTGACTGGGGCAGCAAGTTCAACTTTGAGAAAGCACATTATATGGACTTTTTATTTGGAATTATTTGATTTACAAATCAGAATAAGGGAATTTTGAGTCTGACTTGAATTGATTCAGAGAATAACAATAATTTAAGGTTGGCCTGTCCCTTGAGAATGTTTTTAAAAACAATGCACAGTATCTTTGGGAAATGCCCCCCATATTGCCAAAGTGAGTCAGGTTCAGAAATGAACATAGAAAAATGTTATATTCACGAGTATACAACAAATCAGATAGGAGAGGGAAGAGGGGGGCAAGTTTCATTTCCAGTTTTATTCTATAAAGTTCAACTGTTGAAAACCTAAGCATCTATCCAAAAAAAAAATCCTGGATGGTAATTATAATTATATTTATTTAACAAAGATATGTGTGTGCTCTCTCTCTCTCTCTCTCTCTCTCTCTCTCTCTCTCTCTCTCTCTCTCTCTCTCTCTCTCTCTCTCCTTTTATCTATCTCTCTTCACAAGTAGCATGTACTTTGTCTACTTTATTTTATAAGAGGGAGCCTTCCTTAGTGTCTTACTCTCAATGGACAGAGCACTGGTCTCAGAATTCGGAAGACCTAGGCTGATGTTCCTCCACCTCTGACACATAATGGCTTCCATAAAGTTCCAACTAAAACCCAGTTTCAATAAGAAACTTTTCTTGATCCTCTTTGATTCTAGTACCTTTCCTTTGTTGAATATTTCAGTTTTATCCTATCTATAGCTTGCCTGTACCTAGTTGTTTGATGTCATCTTCCCATCAGACTGTAAGCTATTTGAGAGCAGTGTCTGCCTTTTACCTTTCTTTGGATCCCAGGTGCTCAGCATAGTGCTTGGCACATAGTAGGTACTTTATAAATGATGACTGACTTTCTGAGACCCTGAGCAAGACATTTAACCTCTCAATACTCCAGGAAATCATATGTTTAAGACTATAACTTGCAAATTCCTTACTAGGATCTCCTTACCCTTATAAAATCATAATTTGGGTATTAGATACTTTTACAATCCATATTTCTTCCTCTACTAAGCTATGCTTTTGTGGAGGCCATAAAATCCTGGAACTAACACTCAGACCACTCCAAGAAACAGAGACCTCACTTGCAATTTGTTGGGATACACAAGTGGATCCCAGGTTCCCTACACCTGCATAAGAATATAAGTGCATTCCCACCTGGTTTCAGGTTTTCCCACTCTTGTGTCATGAAGCAGGGTTGGAGGAGCTGAGGGGGAAAGCAACAGCAACAGTCATTCAACTCCATTGATGAAAAAGTCTATCATCAGCATGACTATACACACAGGTCTCACTGCCTCCAAACAATGATGATCAAATCTGATATTGCAAGTAGCAGAGAGATTCCAGCAACCTCAGCAGTGTAGTATTTTAAGTAAAGGGAGTAGGGGGAGTGGGGAGAAAAAGAGACAGAGACAAAGGGATAGAGAGACAAAGTGAGACCAATGCACAGAGAGAGAGAGAAGGGGGGGGGGGGCGATCCTACGGGGAAAGAACATGGCAGCCCATATTAATCTCTCTTTTATCTAAACTTTTTTTTGGAAAGAGGGGAGAATTTAGAGACTAGGAAGGATGCTACAGCCAGAAAATCTAAGAATAATGATTAACAATAAAAATGATACATGGTTAACATGGTATAGTGCAAAACATCTTGGACTTGGAGTCCCAGCTTGAATCCCAGCTAGGACACTGTCTTTGTGACAATAGGCAGGTCATAAACTTTCTCATCTCAGTATCCTTATCTGTAAAATGGGCCATTTTACAGAACATAACACATGTACTGACTATTCACATAGTTTGTAGGAAAACACCTAATATTACAATGTAAGTAAAGTGCTGTGTAAATATAGTGTTATTATTATTATACCATCCCATCTTTCCCACAGTCCTATTAGGTAGGCAAGTCATATTCAGAGAATACATAAATGCTGACATTAAGGAACCAAGCATACAAGCAAATATGAACTAGAACACATACCAATAATGAATGGTTAAAAGTGTAGAAAACCAAAAAGCAGAAGAACCATAGCAATTGAAAGGGTAAGAGAAAAAACATAGGTACTATGGAATAAGGTGCGAAGGAAAATTTCTTGCCCTTCTAGGGCTAATTTCAACTAGGACAAGAACTAACTTAGCCAGGCCACAGGTAGGACAAAGTCAAAAGTCAAGAAGAGATAACTGAGAAAAACTGACCTGAAAGTAGAATATGTGTGTGGCACCAAATTGAAGCTCCTAATGGTATGAGTCAATGATTTGCACACAATTACATATTATCTTACTCTAGTAGAGTACGGTATAACACAAATTAAAGTCAGATGGGAGATGGCATGGTCCATGAGAACAAGTGCTGGATTTGGAGTCAGAAGATCTTGGTTCAAGTTCTTAATGCTAACTTCCTGTGTGACCTTGGGCAGGTTACTTAACCATTCTAGGCTTAATGTCTCATCTGTCAAATGAAAAGATTGAACTAAGTGGCCTCTAAGGTGACTGCTAGCTCTAAATCTATGATTCTACGATCCTATGGCAAGAGTTTTTATCTCAATAGGATAAAGGATAAAAAGAGAAAGAGTAATGCCAAAGATCAGCTACAACACCTCAGATCTTCTCAAACTAGCAGAGTGGATCCTGCTGGCTGGTGCCTGCATCACAAAAAAGCTAAAGATAGCTCCTGGAGCTGTATAATCTAAACGGCTAACAAACACTTTTTCCTCTTGGAACAAAGTGCATGACAGTTGACAGAAGAAGCTGGCAGCAGAAAGCAACATGAAAATATCTTTATAGGAAACTGGCAACTCTGAAGTTTTGGTGGCTTGAGTTGACCTGGCTTGAGTTCACTGTCTTTTTTAAGTGTTTAGCCAAGCATATTCATTGCTCATATATATTTCGTATGCTTGTCCCATTACCCACTGGAGGTATAGTAACCTATGAAAAGTATACATCTCATGTGTATGGAAGAAATATAATTTTTTTGCAGTTATTTTGCTATACAATACAATTAAATCTCTTTTGCTGTGAATGAATGTGTCTTCTGGTTCCCCACCCCCTACTAAAATTAAACATGCCAATGGGACTTATAGCCTACTGTTTTGCATGAATATTTATGTACAAAAGTATCTGGAACCTACAGTAATCTTGTAGGGGAGAGGGTTGGATATTATTCTACTACGGTATACTTTACCTCCCCTAAAGACTATAAGCTACTTTTGGGTAGCAGCTATATATTTGCACTGTCTAGGCTGAAAACATTAACAGGCAATTCTGAAAATTATTTGTTAATGTAGATACTTTGTTACATGAAAATTCTATTAACATTTTATAAATCCTTGCCTTTTTTCCTAAAAATCATAAATTCCAAAATATAAAAGACAAAATTTATCCCTGTACAATATCTTTCTAAAATTTTTCAATGTACCTTTATAAAAATATTTTTAGATATTTAAAAAAATTTAGATTAGTACATTTTGGTTTATTATTCTTCTAACCTTGAATTTTTCAATTAAATCCTTCTGAAATCCCACAAAAAAAACTGAAATACACCACACATTTTAAACTTCTGTGTAAGCTAGCAATCATTATAATACCTAACATTCAAAGATGCTCTTTCTCTCCCTATATGTGTGTATGTATGTGTACACATACACTTATCTTTCCAACTGCTAAAACTTGTGATATGACCTGATTAAATATTACAATATTTAAGATTTTTAATTTTTTTTCAAATTATGCATTCAAACTATGTATCATACATTGTCATGAATTTCAGTGCTAAAAAGAATAATTACCTTCTGTGAGTGCTTATAACAAATACAAAGAAATAATCACTTCAATTATATCAAAATTATTAAATACATTACCAAGATAACATAAATTCACTGGTAGTTCATTCATTGTGGGGAAATTAATTCTATATTTTAATTCAGATGATGGGCATTATAAGAAAATCTTAAGGAAAAGCTGAAATTCTTAAACTTCTTGTGGCAAAATAGTTAAATTTTCATGACCCTCCCCCATATTAGCAGCTGAAAAAACAGAACAGAGTTCTAAGGAAGGTGATACCCATTCAGAAGTCTTAACTGGGCCTAACTTTAAAGACTACCCATAATGTCTACCAACTTAAAATGGAAAAAAATAGCTGATTTCTTTAAATCTTTTAAAATTAAGAATACTTCCTGCCATATTCAGTATACACCAGAACAAATTTTACAATTTTATTTCCAGAGATAAAAGCCTAACATTACCAAACAATGCTTAAAGCTTAAATACAATACAAAGTCTCTGACTTTAAAAAGATTACCTTTTGCTCCATTTACCTCCACTCTTTACATTCCTCCAATCTACTTTGAAAGAAAAAATTGTAAATTCAACAGTACTGGCCTTTGTTCTGCTGACAGAAGTCAGTTCCCTCCTCCTCCACAACCCCTTCTAATGTTTCTAGTGCTTATTGATACTTATATGGACTTGAATGCAATTCATCTGGCCCAATGCTCCTAGAGGTGGGGTACTAACATAGACGACTAGAGTTGAAAAGTTTTGCACCTTCCCTTTGTCCAACACCAACTTGTCTAATGTGTGAAAGAAAATCCTGTGACTGTGTTTTAGGCACAATTCTGCCAGAAATGATTTTTATCAATTTAGATTGTTCTGATCTACGAATTTCTCTTTAGAGAAAAGGTCCAGTCTCCCTTTGACTGTAAAAAAATCTCTAAAACAACTTGGAGTCAGAAAGGTGTGAATTTAAATGCTCATTTAGTCACTCACTAGTGATGCAATCTTGGACAAATCACTTAATCTCTGTTTGCCTCATTTTTTCCATCTATAAAACTGGGTCAGTAATAACACCTACCTCACAGGTTTGTTGGAGGATCACATGAGACGATATTTACAAAACACTTTACCAACTTGAAAGTTCTAAATAAATGTTAGCTGTCAATAATAATTTCATTCTTTATGAAGCACTTCAGCTAAAATGAGCCAGTTTGTTAGACAGTATAACTACTAAAAATTCCATTTTACAGATGAGAAAGCTGAGACTTAGTCAAGGTACTTGCCTACAAGGTACTTATCACAAATGCATTAAGTGCCAGAGCCAGGACTTGAAAATCAGATCTTCAAATTTATAACTAGTGTTCAATCTACCGTATCCTGCTTCCCAGTTAGGCGAAAGACTGGAAAACACTCACTTTAGCTACAGCATTTAATGTACTGTTAAATAAATGCCAGAATCATACTATAATAATCAAGTAAAATGTTTTCATAAAAAACCCTCTAAAACAAAATACTTTGGAGTTACAATAAAATATTCCTGAATAATAATTACAATTCCGCAAAGGTATATCTGTTTCTCTCCCCCCATCACCATCACCAAGATAGTTTTCTCAGGCACCTTCTCCCATCCTCAATGAGTTCCTGAGTTCAAAGATCTATCCTGGCCTACAAACTAATTTGCCTTAAAAAATTAATGGGACAACACATGACATCTCATATTTTATATCCAGGGACAGTTTAGTGACTCAGGGACCAAGATCATTAGTTACT
The DNA here is from genome assembly GCF_028372415.1 of Notamacropus eugenii. NCBI lineage: Eukaryota > Metazoa > Chordata > Mammalia > Diprotodontia > Macropodidae > Notamacropus > Notamacropus eugenii. The sequence goes on along the minus strand of NC_092874.1, from coordinate 181,237,742 downwards.
GCCCTGTCCTGATTGAAGGAAGAAATGAATGGAACTCAGGAACCCTTATACAGCCACAAATAAATACCCTCTTCCATGGATCATGGTTTTAACAGTGTGACTGGACACATGGCCAAACTTCCTACTATGCCTTCCAGAGGCTAATCTAATGGATTAACACCTACACCCTTTTAACCTCTTCTTTGTAATTTCCTTCTTCCCTGCTTGCTTAAGGCTTAGAAATGCCTCAATAAGCATTAAATACCTTGAAAAGGGAAAGGGTGAATCTGGATGTCAATGGTATTTCAGAATCATAAAAAGGCCCTTGTTTCTTTTGTTTCCTTCCCCCTGACTGTAGAAGAATTTGCACTCTACTCTTATTTCTCCTACATTTTCGGAGAAAAGAAAACACTCTTGGCTGAAGACTTGAACAAGTTGATACATCTAATCAACTTTTACTAGAAGTAACATGAGAAATGCTTTGTTTTAGATAGTAAAGAGTCAACTGAGATAACTCTAGGTTTTCTTTGGGTAGATAACATCTTCAAATTTAATCCATCAAGGCAGCAAGAATTTTTACCCTACCACATGAATAACCCTACTGTCTTAAGTAAACATATTCTTATCAAGTAAGCTAGCAACACAACTCAAGTTAGGAAATATTTTTTCAGTAACTGCGCAGTATAGAGAAATCAATAAAGGGCTTCTATGAATTATTTTACTCAAAAAACAAAGGACTAAATTTTGCCCATTTCGTGTCTTTTCATACAATTCCATTTATGGCAAAATATCTAAAAAATTTATAGAGTAATGTTAAACTAATTCTTTTACGCTAATTATAATATTTAGTGTTACACCGTTTAAAGGTCTTTCAAGTGAAAGAGGTGGAAAAAGGAAAAGTGGGCCGGTAGGTGGCTCAGTGGATAGAGTGCAGGGACTAGAGTCAGGAAGACCCTGATTCAAGTCCAGTCTCAGACACTTACTAGCTGTATGACCCTGGACAATTCATTTAACTCTGCTTGCCTCAGTTTTCTCATCTGTAAAATGACCTGAAGAAGGAAATGGAAAACCACTCCAGCATCTTTGCTGACCCCCCAAAAAAACGCAAATGGGATCATGAAGAGTCAGATATGACTGAAAACAACTGAACTAAAACAAAAAGAGGGCTCCTCCTTTCCTACCTCCTCTTCATGCTGAGGTCAAATGAGAGTCATAGAAAATTTGACATAAGGGGAATTGCCAACCTCTTATCAATTAATAACTCAATAAATCACCCATCATTTATTAAGTGCTCCAGTGTATCAGGTACTATGCTAGATGTTTGGGGGGGAAAGATAATGCAAACCTCACTCACAAAATAGTATACTTTCTACAACAGTCCTGGCAGACCTATTGAAATACTTTGGATGACAAAGAACTCACTACTACAACCTATTACATAGCTTGTCAGTTCTAATTGTTACAAAGTACTTCTTTTAGTTGAGCCTAAGTCTACTGAGAGCAAGACAAGGCATCTAAAATCAATTTACCTAAAGGCAATTTACCTCAAACTATAAGGTCAACTGCTTAATGAGTTATCCATTCACTTAATTTCATACCATATATTCCCATCTTGTTCCTCCTTTCCCCAGCTTAATAGACTATAATCTTTACGGTAGGACTGTGTCATTTTTCTCAATTTATAAATCTATTCCATTAAGCACAATGTAGGGCACATAGTAGGTATTTGTTAAGTTTGTTGCGGTGAATCACAGAATCAGAATTTTAGCATTTGAAGAGACATCAGAGGCCATTCAGCCCAAACCATTTCTCAAAAAAGAAAAAAAAAATCTCTATACAGGTTTGTTTTAGAGACATTCAATAAATGGAAACCCACTATATCCCTAGTAAGACCATTGTATTTCTAGACAGTTCTAGAAGTTTCTTTTTCTAGTTCCCAAATTTGAGAATATGGCTGTACTTTCTTAACATATAAAATGCTGTACCAGTTTAACAAACCAGATATATTCCAGTCAAAGTTTTACTTCTATCCAAGTGTAAGTGATACCTGAGGCTAAATTTTCACCCTTGTGTAATTCTAATTCCTCTTCTTCAAACATCTGCATATAGTTATTTGATGCAGTCTCATCTATTATTCTTCTCCCATCACACTGTGTAGTATCTAGTTTAATGGATGTAAGTAGAAAGGCTTCTCCCTCCTCCTCTATACAAGACACCAAACAAACATATTCTTACTAGTCTTTACTATAGGTACTCTATCCCTGGCCAGCTATCTGTCATTCCTATATTTTAAGTCATAGTCAAGGAATTCAAATTCCATTCTCAGAGACTCTCTTTTTGAACAGTTGTTCCCTTCATTTTTCTCTGCTACAGATCTTGCTATGAATAGACATCAGTGAGGAGAACACAACGTGTGACTTTATGCTCTTCTGTTCTTAAACAAGACAGTATTTTCTAGGTTACCTGAGGGAATATTAGTTCATCCACAGTCATCATAGTCAAGTACAAAGTGAGCCAGATGTGCCCATGCTTTATATGTCTATGGTAGAAACATACTTTTGCTAATCCTAAGAGATTCTCCATATATGCCAAGAAGAAAATAGACATCTCTAATATGGATAAAATGCTGGGTCTGTCAGGAAGACGACTTCAAATCCAACCTCAGACATGAACCAGCTGTGTGGCCCTGGACAAGTCATATAACCCATTTGCCTCAGTTTCTTCATCTGTAAAATGAGCTGCAGAAGGAAATGGCAAATCACTCCAGCATCTTTGCCAAGAAAACACCAAATGAGGTCACAAGGAGTTGGACACAACTGAACTGACTGAAGAACTATTGTTTACTGAGCAAATAACTGGCTTCTTGCTACTGAGAAGTAACAGCCACCATTACCTTTCTCTTCTTCTGCTTAATCTTCCTTAAACCTGTCCTTTCTCCTTCATTCTTCTCCCCCAGAACCTAACAAGAGAATCTGCACCTGGAGATTGTTGTCCTTCAAATTATCCTCAATGTTTCTCAAATTTATCAAATATAATTGGTGACCTTCTTCACAAAGGAAAAACCCTCCAAATTACCTTCACACTGTCTTCCTTTCTCCTTCAGCTCAAATTCTATGGCCTTTTCCCATTCTTTCTTTTACAATTTACTCTACAATTTACTCCCAAAGGATGGGGCAGCTAGGTGGTGCAGTGGACAGAGCACCAGTGCAGGAGTCAGGAGGGACCCGAGTTCAAATCTCGCCTCAGATACTTCACAGTCACTAGCTGTGTGACCTTGGACAAGTCCCTTAAGCCCAACTGCCTCATCCTGGGTCATCTCCAGCCATCCTGATGAATATCATTGGATTCACTGGTCACTGGATTCAGATGGCTCTGGAGGAGAAGTGAGGCTGGTGACCTGCATGGCCCTCCCTCACTCAAAAACAAAGTCAAGTGGCAAGTCCTATCATAATTTCTCTGATGGCATGGTCTTCTTTGGCAATGAAGGATGAACACACACACTCCCAAAGGATATGGAAGTTCCCTGTCATGGAAGCACTTCACTTAAAATCTACAGACTTGAAAAGCAAATGATATTATAAAATGTATTATTTTTGGTACTTAGTAATTTAATAGCTTACAGTATTACCTATTTGATTAATAACTGCCAACAATCCCCATGAAATATCTTAAATTCTTTAAAGGTGGGCACCATACTTAGCATTATTAGTATTTTTTGTACCTATCCCTTTACACACACACACACACACACACACACACACACACACACACACACATACATACACCCTTAGCAGTGTTGATTCTGTAACAGGCATTCAGCAAATACTTTATGAAATGAACTGAAGTCCAAAGGAAACTATTTTAAATCTGTTTTTTGGCTATACTTAATACATTTAACACATATGCAATACATATATTTAAGCTACACTCACTGAACAAATATAAAGAAAAATAGCACTTCCTGGTAAAATAAAATTCCCTAACCTTCTGAAAAATAAATGTAGCATCTCCTCTGAGCTTAATCACTCAACACCCACTCAAATTGGTGAGCCAGACCCCCCCAAAGACAGTGACTTCTACTCTTTTGAGGATTCTAGGGTTTGTAACATTGTAGCTATATTGTTAATGTATTTTTAATTGAATTAATGTAGTTTTAATGGAATGGAAAGATTTTTCCCTTTCTTTAATAGGCCTAAGTGACCTGCTTCAGTCACATGGAAGCCTAAGTCACATGAGTTTGAGTCACATTAAGCCTGTGGTGGGAGGAGCTTGCTGAATGGGTGGAACAGAGAAGGGTGGGGCAGAAAGGGTTGAAGAAGAAGAGGCAGAGCTGAATCAAGAATTGAGAGAAAGTTGGTCAGACAAGTCAGAGCTGGAAAGGACAAAGGAAGCAGGCAGCTGGCTGTGACTGAGAGAAGGGCATTTTGCTTAGGGGAGTCTGTTTGTGAGAAGGCCTGATAACATGTATAGACTTCTTGATTACTATGATGGATTTCTTTGTTGCTATGATGGATTTGGTTTTCTGGTGTCTGAATAAATGTTTCGGTTCTGTCTTCCATGCGAAGAGTCTGTTATATTTTGCAATTCAGAACTGTGCTGGCATATTCATAGTCACCCATGAGTATCGCATTGGCGCTACAGTACCAAAGGCCTGAGTCCCCAGTTGAATGGCCTACATTATCAAGGAATCAGTTGGACTCCTATAACTTTTACAAAAGAGGTTTACTGAGAAGATTTAGATTTAACAAGAATCCCCCCAAATGAACTGTACTCTTGCCTTGTACACACAAGGTACAGGGAGAAAGTAAGCTTGAATTCAAAGCACAAAAATAGTCAGAAACAGGAGTACAGAATGTATAAGACTGAGAGTATCTCACAACTGCCCCCATAAGTCTTTTTTGCCTTTGTAGCATCCTCATGAGGTTCCCCCTAGGTTTAGCTCTGTTTGGGGATCCAAGAGTTGGTATTTTTTAAAACTTCTTGGCTGACACTTTTTTCTCCTATTAATATTTCATTATCTAGGAAGGTGTCACTGCTCTTAGGTGACTATGCCCACACTCATTGGCAAGTGCTACCTCAGTCATCAGGCATTAGCTGCCACTCTGTCTCTGTGTGTCAATGATACTAGTGGCTCTGCAAAATTTATACAGTCACCTAAGTATTCCCCCATTTGGATACCAATTCATCTAAGATCAAAAACCTAGCTATTATCTGTTCATAGACACACAATGGTTGTGTAGAAAATAAGACAGATTTCTTTTCCCCTTCATGGAAGCTCATAAAATGCCTGGTGTCACTTGTCAACAGGAAGAAGAAAAAAAAAAGACTGATATGGGTCAATCATCCCTTTCTGATGTGTACTCACTTTCATGTTAGCACTTCCTGAGCCATCAGTGCTTCTGACTCTAGAGACAATTAGAAGACTTTTTATCATCACAGTCTTCCAGTCCATTAGTTACACATGACTGGAAACAGGCACCTAAAGTTCCACATATTGGATTGAAACCAAACAGGAAGGTACATGTTTTGTATAACCCAACAAAAAAGTACAAATACAAGCGTCCTCTGAGACCTCATTGATCAATCCCCTATTACACAAATGTAAACTAGAATGATATCTAATTGCCACAAGAGAAAATGCTATTTTGAAATAATAATTCAGTCATTAATAAATCACAAAGGTAATTTGTTTCCAGGTTTCTGATCTTCACTTAGATTTAGAAATTTGTAACAATTATGTATAATGAAAGATTATATTTTCATGTAGAAATACCATATATAAGCATGTGAATAAAATGTTTACCACTCTTCGCATCCACCAAATAATTGTCCTGATTGGTGAAAATGCATATCTATATGAATTAGAATAATTATTCTCATATTATGTATAGGAAACAATATAACTATAATTTTGGAGCTTTCAAAATTTTTTTTTAGAAATAAAAACAGTGACTTCCAGTAGCTACTATTTTGCTGATGCTTGCCAAAAGGAAACGTATTCTGATGCAACAGAGTAAATAATTATGGTTCACTTAGGGAGATTCTTAACAAAATGGTTTACCTTATGGAACTGTCTCAGTATTTCTGCACTGTTTTGGAAGTTAGGATAGCAGCAATTTAATTAATCAAATGTTAAATAAATTTGATTTTGTAAGTTGCTCTGAAATGCTCCTATCTACATCAAATATTCAGATATCCTCACTGAAGTCCATGTCACAAATGTCCAAGTGTAATCTGAACTCCTTCATCAGAGAAATAATGAAAAGCAAAATAAAAGACAGCTATAATGTAGTTCTTATTTCCTCCAGAGAGCACAATGAATTACTTTTCTCTATACTAATATATTTAAAATATTGGCAAATCAAGTAGACTTGATTGACATAGCACAATAGCACTCTAAACAAACCTAGTGCTAAAAAAAATCATTATCATAAGCAGATTTGTGATCATTTTTTCTTTTAACCAGGTAAGAGCAAGCTTCAAGATATCACTCATACTCATTTACATACAGTATCATTTTACTGAAATTTTGCAAGGTGTTAATTAAAAGTTTTAATGAATGTTAATCATCTGTCAATTTAATTGACAATCTCCGCTCAACCATATGCTTCACTTTTACACCTGTAAGGTTTTTCAACCCACTCTTTTAAATTGTTTTACTACCTTAGCATGGTATTAGTATTAATATTTAGGAAACAAAATTTCTGCAACATAGACTACAATTCTCTTATAGTTCATTTTTGTGATTTCTTAGCTCCTTCAAACAAGGTGTAACTACAATATGTTGGCTGTTGATTTTTTTTAACACGAATGCTAAATGTCAAAAATATCCTTTGATTTTATTATCTCTTTGTACTTCATTCTTAGAAAACTTAAACTACTCGAGTGTTCGTGAAAGTTGAACAATAATGGACTTGGAAATTGAGCAGAGAATTGGGTTTTAGGGGTCCAAGAATCTAATTTTATCTTGTGTATTTGCTTTACAATCTTGGATCCTTTAACAACTCTATAGTTCAGTGTGGTTTTATGTGTGAACATATGGTTCATATGTAAAATTAGGAGAAAACACAAGATATGAGAAGGTTTAAGTGATATTTTTAATATTATGAAATTGCTACAAAGGACTTTTGCACTGTATGAACCATCAGTGCAGTAGGAAGGGAAGGGTCAAGCAGACATTTTCCCCAACCAACACATCCTGATCAGATAGGACAAAAGTAAATGACTTTTATTGGGGTACTAATGCTAACAATATGACTTTTGTCCCTTTTACGAGGTGTCTATTAGAATACAATGGTAAAAAACTGATTCAAACATCTATAAATATAAATATATCTCTATCTAAAAGTAGCAAGCATTATAAGGCATCAGTTATCACAAGCAGAATATTAAGCCTAAATTAATCTTTTCTCCATAGCTGGCAACATCACCAATCTGAAGGGCATTCATAGGTGAAAGCTCTAGCTTGCATGGTTGCAATGGAAGTAGAACACCGAGAACCTTGTTTGCACGTCTTGAACCTTGAACTATTCCACCAATACCTTGTTGTGCAAAAACTGGGGACAGTGTCACTTATTGAGAAGAATGCTTAATCTGAAATTCTAGTCATGATTCCACAACTAACAGGTCTGAAACATAAAACAAGCCATAAGAGCGAGAGTCAGGAATGTGGAGTTTTGATCCCTGAATTAGATACTGAGTTTCTGTCTGACCCTAGGTAAGTCATTTGACATCTTTCAGACTCAGTTTCTTCAGCTGTAAAATGGAGATTATAATAGTACTGACCTCACAGGTTTTTCAGCTGTGGGGAATCAAAGGAAGCAAAGTACCATATAAACGTCTATTATTACTACTAACCTCACCACCACCACCACTACCACTGATACTATTTACTATTGCTACTGCTACTACTGTTTGTTATGTGAATATTATGAGTTAAAACCAATATAATAAATATGATCTTATTTTGAGAATACAAATATGACATAAATCATGTATATTTCCGTTTATTCATTGGTCTTTGGGCAGGCATAAACACAGGGAAACTTCCATTAGCTTTATATGGGAGTAAGATAACATCTTCACGAGACATCTGTACATGGCAGGGCTCTCTTTCTACCATGAGTCTAAAGGGAGCAAGGATTCATCTGTTCAGCAGAGCTGAAAAGAGGGAAATAGGCTCATTATTACATAGTTGCATTTGTTTTCATAACAGAATGGCCCAAACTATTTCACTTTCTCTTCAGTTGAAATAGCAAATACAAACAAATGGGGTTTTTGTTTGTTTGTTTTTGGCTGAACTATCTAAAAGAAAGAAAGTTAATACCAGTTGTACTGGTGGTTTTTGTGGTATGACTTGAACTGATCACTCAAAATGGGTAAGAGACCACAACTCAGTTTTCACTGGCCACCAAACAACCACTCGTGGTAATGAGGTCTTTACTTCTTACCAGTTTCTTTTTCATTTCATATGTATTTGAGTGTGTGTTTGTTTTTGATGTTGTTACAGTGCCAAAGAATAAAAAAATGTCCATTTTCTGACATCTTACCCCTAGAAGCTCAAGTTGGCTTATGTTAACCAGCATCTTTATGAATTAGATAAATTCATACTCCGTATCATGGTGGGGTGGAGAGGGAGTAAGCTAGAGATAGGAGCATTTAGTCAATCAGTTTCCTTTGATACCTGAATGTCCCAAAGATCTTTTTTTCAAGGCAAACACTATTTTATGAGACCAAGCAGAAAAAAAAGGCAGAGGTGGGAGAAGGTAATCAAACAATATTGCCCTTCATGACAATCAACATAGTAACCAAACAAACTTTGTTCATTCAAAGATAAAGTGTTTTCTTCTCTTTGCTTAGCGATATTTTATTTGGTCTTAATAGTTAAAAAAACAAGATACTTAAGGTTGACCCCAACAAACTCTAAGGAAGACTCAGCTAAAGCAATTATTTTATTTTCCTTTGAGACACGGAATGGGGGCAAACCTGCAGCCTCACGATCACAGGTGGCCCTCTAGGTCCTCAAGTGGGGTCCTTTAACTCACTCCAAACTTCACAGAACAAATCCCCTTAATAAAGGATTTGTTTTGTAAAACTGAAATTCAACCAAAGGATTGTACTTGAGGACCTAGAGGGCCACGTGTGACCTCCAGGCCACAGGTGCCTCACCCCTGACCTAAATAAATGGGGAGGGATAAACTGCATTAATATAAAAAAAAAATAGCAAAAGTATTCTTTCTTTTGTGCACTTTTCTCCATCTAGAGTCTATCCTGTTGCCTCAGTAGGGAGGCATTCTTTTTACGGCAAATACCTCGTCCAAGCACTAAAGCCTGACAAGGCCTTCCAGCCTGGCGCAGCATAATCATGTTAATTACTGGTTAATTTAGGAGCCCGGTGATAACTATTAGAAGTCAAAAGAGTTTCCTTGTGGTTAAAACAAGTTTCAACATGATCCCAAACTCTGTCCATGAGTGCCTCTCTCTCTTTCTCTCTGTCTCTGTGTGTCTCTCTCTGTCTCTCTCTGTCTCTGTCTCTGTCTCTGTCTCTCTCTCTCTCTCTCTCTCTCTCTCTCTCTCTCTCTCTCTCTGTCTCTCTCTCTATTTCTCTCTCCCTCTCTCTGTCTCTCTCTCTCTCTCTGTCTCTCTCTCTCTCTCTGTCTCTCTCTCTCTCCCTCTCTCTCTGTCTCTCTCTCTCTGTCTCTCTCTCTCTCCCTCTCTCTCTGTCTTTCACTCTGTCTCTCACTCTCTCTGTCTCTCTGTCTCTCTGTCTCTCTCTCTCTCTCTCTCACACACACACACACACACACACACACACACACACCACATACACACAGCAAAAGTAAAATTCCTCTCTGGTGTTTCAGAGAGAAGGAGTTATTCTCAATCAAACTCCACTTTCATGTGAGAACACATGAAAATATAAAATTAAATTAAACGATGTCCTACCCAGATGTCAGACACCAAAACCACCTCTAGAGAGCCTAGAATGGTGTTGTAGAAACAGCACTGAGAAGAAACTCAAGACCTGGCTTTACACTTGCTGCTTTAGCAAGCCTAGTCACTGCCTAGCTGTGGGAGCATGGGAAATCATTAAACTTATGGAGGATTCATTTTCTTCATCTGTAAAACTGGGATGCCATGTACCAACAGAATTAAAGCTAGAAGGAACCAGAGAAGTTATCAAGGCCAACATTCTCATTTTACAATGAAGGATACTTAAGCACCATGAGATGCTATGACTCAACCAGTCTGAGGCAGGATTTGAATCCAGATTTTCCTGACTCCAAGACCAGTGTTCCATTCACAATACTAGAAAACCTCCAATCTTTCTTCCAGCTCCAACATTCAATGTATTCTATTTCAAAGGCACAACTCTTGGAGATATTGAAAAATACTACTAAAATTGGGCCTTTTTAGTCTTATACAATATGTTTAAAAAACAAATAGAAATAACCACCTCTAATCACAGCCCAATAATAAGAAGGTTAATTTTCTTTTACTTGCCACATCACAAGACCAGTTCCTATATGTGTGTGGGAAGGACAGCAAAAGCAGGGGGATGGGAAATGGAGCACAAACAACACCAGTGTAAGTTATGAAGAGATTTAAGTGCCAAAGACTAGAATTTATATTTGATTCTTGAGGACACAGGGAGTCACTGAAGCTCCTTATCTCCTCCAGGGAGATGATACGGTCAAATTCATGTTTTAGAAAAATTACCTCATAAGTTAAGTGGAGGATGGGAGTATAGAAATATCTGAAGCTAGATCAGGTAGATAGGTATTTCAATATTCCATGGTGAGAGATGAATTGGAGTCGTGACTGACCTGGTAAGTAGAAAGAAGGGGACATATACAAGAGGCACTGTGAAAGAAAAAATGATGGAATTTGCCAAAGGACTGGATATACTGGGGATCTGAGAGAGAACAGTTAAGGATAGCAACGAGATTTTGAGACTTGATGAAGACTATGATACCCTCAACACTAAGAGAAGTTCAGAGGAAGGGAGGGTTTGAATGGGGGAGATAATGAGTTCTGTTTTGAACATGTTGACTCGGAAATACCTATAGGATATCCATTTTGAGACATCCAAGAAGTTGGTGATAGATGACAGTAGAGAGAATAGGACTGGATATATGGATGTGTATGTGTGTGTGTACATATACATATGCATATACATATTATATATAAGAATCATCTGCATAGAGAGGATAGTTGAAGTGAAGAGTGCTTTTATCAAGCTGCCTTTATAGTATTTAGATTAATCAAGAATAATAACATCAGAATATTAATACATGAGCTCACCTTCCCTTTTGTAGAAACAAATACAACAAAATTGTATTTTGTTTTTGAATTCTTATTATGCAAATATGTATGTGCATATATATATGTGTGTATATGTACATATACATGTATTTTGTTACATACCAGACACTGAGCTAAGCAAATGCATACCCTCTCACATATATGCAAAAGCAGATAGATAATTGTATACATACATGCATATCTATCTACATATCTATAGACAGATAACTTATAAACAGATTTAAAAAATAAAAGCCCCTCAAAATTGTGCAAGTTCCCATGAGACATGGTTTGCTAAAAATTAATTTTGTTTCTATGAACACTACTAATAATCCTTCATAGTATGGCATATTTACTCTTTCATTCAGTCATTCATCAATCCAAAAACATTTCAATGCTCACTATGTGCAAAGCATCATGCTAGGTTGTGGGAGGGATACAATTTTAAATGACATTTGTTCCCCCTCCAGAGACTTTACATTCTAGTATGTGTGATAAGCATACAGATAAATATAATACAAAATAGGAAGAAGTACAAAAGAAAAGGTAAGAGGGGATAAATGTGTATTTATTTATAAAGGTAACATGACTGATTTTGTACATAAACATATGAGAAGTGGTATACCCAAATGATTACTGTCTTCAAAGTACAGACCTCAGGAAATTATATATTTCTTTTAATGTTATTATTGCCTGGGTCATGCTTTGGAACTTCTCTTCTGGTATTCATCATAGATTTCATTTATGAGTCTTACATAAATATATTTATAAATAATACATAATGTAATACATTTATCATATATGTTATTGCAATATGATGTATTAATTGTTATAATTAATAAACCACATCCTTATAATAATCTCATTATAACAATTTATAAATTATTAAATCTTCTTATTTTATAGTCCCTCTTTATAAGAAATACACATATATGTGGTTACATTTATACTTGTAGTTTACACATGCACTTATATGCTACACACAGATACATAAAATTATATACAAATGTACATATATATGCATATATGTAGATACATACATATATTCACACACACACAACAACAGAAACCTTTTGGAACTTCAGGGGATCTACAGTACTTCCCTCATTCAGGCAGACTGCATGCAATCACATCCAGTTCAATTCTTGTCCCTTTCTCCCCCTGTAAAACCAAACAAAGTGGGGGTGGGAGAAATGGGACAGAAGGCAACTCAAGGTTTTAGGGGGCTTAAAAAAACTTAGTTGTCTTCTATTTCCAGTTTTATTATTAATGTAACAATCATCAGCAAACAAACACTCTAATAAAGGATAAAGAGAATTTTGTGTGAAACTGAACTTTTCTCCTGTTCTCTACCCTCTTCTTTCATTGTACCCTCAGGAACCTCTGTTCTGTTGTTAAACAACCCCTTTTTTCTCACACCTTTTTTCTGTCTTCCTGTATATATAGAAAACTAGTTTCTCTCAGAAGACATCACATCACAGTCATATATTCCAGTACTGCGTGTACTTTATCTGACGTCAAGTCCTGTCCTACCCACCCCAACTCCCCCAGTCCCTCTCAGTATACACACAAACAAACACACACACACACACACACATGCACACACACAGAGTCAGAGGAAGAATAGGGTTATTTATTGTTCTCCCTTAACATTTCCAGATTCACCCTCTGCCATCAACACTTAGCATCCTCTTCCTCCTAGAAGTTCAACCTCTCTGAAAACTTGTTGTGACCATCTAATACAACCCAGGCTTAGCTCTCCTAGTGATAGCTCTACAACCAACATGGCCCAGTACAACTAGCTCAACAAAAGGGTAGAACAATCTCACAATCACAAACAAATGGAAATTTTGGTTGTCTGAACATATATGTGAATTTGTCTTTTTGGGAGGAGACAATAAGGAATAATCACTGGAACTGGAATTAACTGAAAATAGAATCATTTTCTGGCAGGACAGAATGATATCACCTATTATTCCAAGACAGATTATACTACTGTGCTTTTTTGGTATTTTTCTCTCTTTGGATCACTTACAATGACTGGCCTTCTAACTCATCATGAGAAAAGGGACAAGGTCTGAACTAGGGTTATGATTCCGTGAGTGGAAAAAAAGGGATAGATAGGAGAGATGCTCTGGATCTATGGATATATTATGCCCCCTTCAACCTCCAATGGGAAGGGATTGTCCTTAAGGTTAAGGACTTCCATTTTTGTCACTACTCCCCAAATAACTAGCAAAAGCACAGTGCTGTTCCTACATCACATACTTAACATATTTGTTAAATTGAAATAAATTAAACTAAATGACATCAAAAACCAGAATTAAGCAAATTACAGGGGAAAGGGTCAATATAATATTAAAATTCAGTAACCCCTCAATCTTACCCTGCGTAAATATGTATTGATTTTAGATCTCTTAGGGATGGATTTCATAATGAAAGAGGAAGTTGAGGCACTCATTTAATAAGACTGAAATCTAGGGTCATTAAATGAATCACAGGATTTTCAAAGTGACAAATATGTAAAAAAAAAGAAAAAAAAAAAGAAAAAGAAAAAGTTTGCTAGTATCTAACCAGAAATCAGGTGACTGTAACTTATCAAGTACTCACCACTGAACAAAGGAAACTTTCGAGCTTTCACTGACTGACTGTTCACTGCATTGTTCTCTTCAGTTAGGTCACCATGATAGTAAACTTCTTTTCAAGGAATTGCCAGCTATCGTACAGAATTAAACTAGCAATTGTTATCCATATTTATTGGTTAAAAGAAGTACTAGACTCCTTCTCCTCCCAAGTGCTATTTGAGCAAATGAACTGCTCAAATTCTTCTCTATGTTCTCTTTAAAAACTAGATGAAAACAAAAATATAATGAATCTCAGATTTTTTCTGATTCTAGTGCCATTAATCTCCATTTATAGACAAGATGACTGCACTACAAAAAGACAAAGTGCTGAGTCACGGAGCATTTCAGTAGCACAGCTTTCATTAGAACCCAGAGCCCTAATATGCCGGAATTCACAGGACATCTAGATGTGAATTTCTCTAGAAGTGTCGTTCATGTGTTGAAAATAACCCACAAATCTTTAATTGGTAGTTTTTTTTCCTCAATCACAAGACAACTTTTAAATATTTTATTTTAAATGATCATTTAAGGCTGTAACAAGGTAAAATAGGAGGATATTGCAGGTAGGCTGTTATCAAAATTAACATTTTCAGGACATGAGTCCACTAACCATAAAAAAAACCAAATAAGTAGACAATCAAATAAAAAAGCAAAATGGAAATGATATAAAGACTTTTTTTAAAAAAAAAACTGCTATTGAATATATGCAATAATTACTTTCCATCAGACTTTTATTATGCATTTGTTTTTATGGAACCATAATGCACAAGCGCATGCTATTGTTTAAACACATTCTCCACATACCCCATAACAGAGTATTCTGGAAATATGTATTAAAGATAATACACAAAATGTGGCTAAATGCATTCTGTATAATACAGCATGCAAATGATTCTGACTAAGCAGTCACAGGAGACAGTCGTTAGGGTGCACGCTGTGAATGTATATTATGAATAATGCATAAAACTTGGCTAAATCCTAATGAGTCCATTGACATCCTATGGGGTCCGAAGGAGGCTCAGATCCCAAAGCATGTCACTGGTACCCTTCTACTTACCAATCATTAAAACAACAACAATGCCATGGAAACAAAGGATATTAAACTATACCAAAAAAAAAAAAAGTGTAGGTAGAGGGTCTGAAATAAACCTCCAAATAGGAAGCAACTTTTAAAGGAAAACTGAAACTCCATCTTAATTCACCCCATCCTCTTAGGACAATGAAAGTTTTTCAGAAAGAAAATGCGTGAATTACAAGGGACAAGAGAGCTCTAATTTAAGTCATGATTCTATTTCTTTCCTCTGGCTCTGTGTGGAAAGCTGTCATTAAAATGAGGATCTGAATGCTTTTGAAGGCAAATGACCAAACCCCTAGACCGTGTTAGTAGAAAGTCTTTTGGATTTTAAGGGCAATTTTATTAAAAGGAACCAAGGCCAGAAAATCAGGAAGTAGGTGTAGTGGGCCAGTTGGCTTACCCCACAGAAACCACTTAACATATTGATATCAAACAAACCAAAAATTAATAATGAACACTTTACTTACAGCACACCAAAAAAAAAAAATCCAATTTTTTTTTTTTGCAACAGTTGACTTCTCAAAAATAAATACTTTTTTTTTTTAAATTGCTCCCCTTATAAGAGAAAACATGACACTGCCCACAGACGGAGATTCTACAAACTATATACCTCTAATGTCCAAAGAATTCAGTCAATGTGTTTGTACTTTAATTTAGCTAAAAATTCACATCTGAATAAACTGCCCTAGAGATGAAGAAAGCAAGTATGTGACAGAAGTTGTGTTCAGCATGCTTGTCCTTGGAGTGGGAGTGGGAAAGGACAGCTGCTTTTTCAGGGCTGATCCCAGAAAAGCCCTGGACTCTGAGAGTACATCCCCAGAGTACAGGGAAGAGGAGAGGGCTGGCCACATGGGGAAGCAGCAGGCCAAGAAAAACCCTGTCCTCCCAGAAAGCATGTAAGAGCAAAGGGCTGAAACTGTTTGAATGGAAGTTCTGGGATGAAACTTGAAAATTTGCCCAGCATCTCAAAGCTTTCTCATGCATTAATCAGGTATGGATAGGACCTATCCAAGGAGCAACATAGCCAAGAGGTTGTCATATAGGACTTCAACTAGTTAAAATGACAAATTCCAAACATTGTTTCATCACTGAATGCTAACAAGCGGGTTACTTTCGTTATCATATCTCTTATTTCCCAGTTTATAAAATGATCAGTAGGAAAGCCTGTGTGTGAGATATGGTTTACCTACTTAGAATTACGGGAACTCCCTCGATTACCTTCTACCATAGAAATATTTCTATTCCACTATCTTACCCTTAATTCTTAAATTCCAGCATTCGTTATTCTTTCCTTTTCATTAAAATAGTACTATCTCCATTAGATGCCATACTAAAAGTTACACAGTCTTGGGAGAGGTAGTTAACACTTCTATGTGAGTTTGCATTTTCAGTTGACCAACACACATCTATGAAGTGCCAATCACAGGGCTAGGTCCTCGGGGTGGGGGGTGGAAGAGGATGGTGTCTGCCCTCAAAGAGCTTGTACTCTTTGGGGAGAAACCAAATGCAAGTAAATAAATACAAAGTACAATACAAGTTGATTGACTTGGGTAGGAAAAGAATATAAGCTGATTTAGGCAGAAGGCGTTACCAGGTAATGGGAATCAGAGAAGGATTCATGTAGGAGGAGTACTTGATTAGAGCCTTGAACAAAATCAGGAATTCTAAGAAGACATATATTCCAGGCGTGGGAGTACGGAGATAAGAAATTCAGTGTCACATGTGAGAAACAGCAAGGAAATTAGTTTGGCTGGACTGCAGGATAGAATACATGAGTCAAATAATGTGCAATAAACAGAGGTGTGCTAGAACCAGCTCAAACAGGCTTCAGAGAGCTGCTTGTTAAATTTTCAGTGTGAGCAAAACTACAAATTAGGGCTTGATTTATTGTTCTGTTAATTGTGTATTCTTAAAAAATGTGATGGAGAAAATGTAGATTACATTTAACTGTCATGCATCTTTTTTTTTCTTTTTCTGAAGAGCCAGTTTTAAACATTCACCAGCACACCCCTGGCCTGGAAACAAAATTGTAAAGGGCTATAAATGTCCACCCAAAGAGTTCGCATTTCTTCCTAAAGGCAATAGGGAGCTTCTATGATAAAATACCAGTTCCTTTGATTTAAATCTTCTCTGTGATCAGTGGAACTAGGGCAACATAGAAGCACTGGGTATTCAGAGGGTGAGGAACATTGGAATGATGGGGTGGGGGTTGAAAAAGTACAAGAGAGTAAGGAACCCAAATGAGATAACAGTGTACTTTACAAACTTACTCAGCACCAGTGATGATAGAGCTTACGACAAATTAACTGGGCTTTCAAGGAGGAAAACTTCCCAAGTACTACATTACTGCGCTGATACATCTGTTTGTTACAAGTCAAGTTATTATATATCTTGTTATAATATATGGCATGAAAATTGCATAGGAAAATAATGCATCTGTTGAAACCACTTCCGATATTTTTTTCTCACTTTTCAAGTTTGTCTCATATGCAGTGTAATAGAGCCAAGGTCAGTTCTCGATATAACAATCCCATAAAAAGCTATTCTGCCTTTGAAATCCATTCTCTCCCACCATTTTCCTCAACTACTGTTCAAGGGCCTGGTAATTGCTTCCCCGTTCCTTCACCCCTCCCAGAAGTCACCAAAAGGAATAACAGAAAGTCTCTCAATAGCATTTTGCTTCTCAGTAGGAAGCTGTAGTGTTTGTGATATCCATTTTGATACAAAACCCAAATTAGGCCTCTGGAAATAGGTAATGCATAAAAAGCATTTTGTATCACCAAATTATTATTACAGGTTACAGTTAACCCTTGGAAGATAGAGGTGAGTTCTGCAGCTCCCCACTGAGGTGCATATTTGCCACAAAATCACAGGCACTACCTCAGAAGACATTTCAGGTGAGCTGAACTATCAGGCTGACCTGTAGGGTTCTGATAGCTAGTTTAAGTGGAAAAGCTGGAAGAAATGCCCGTTAAACAACAGCTCAGCACAGCATGAGCAAGCTGAAGTCTACTCGGACAAGCTTAACAGTTGACAGAGCTTAGAAATATAAAGGAAAAAGTCGCACAGTGGATGGTCAAAATCTTTTTGGCTGTTTTTTTTAATAACAGTACTAGAAGTTACTTTCCTACAAAACCTTTCATAAGTAAATATGTCATATTTTGAAGAGATGAAAGCCCCCTCAAAAAACATTCTTGTTTCTAAGTAAAAAGCTTAAATGAACATCTTCCAATGATCATTTAGAACTGCAAAGCTTAAATGAACATCTTCCAATGATCATTTAGAACTGCTAAAAATTGCTGCTGTTTGTTACAACCTCAAGATTACACATAAACTTTTTAAAAAATCCCAAATCTTTTTCCCTGAAAATTGAGTTAGAGAGAATCATTTATACTAAAACCACCTCTCGTACTGCTAAATAAGGCCTTCACTGCTATACTGGCCTTACTTCCCAAATACAGAAAACAAAAGAAATAACTTTTGATCTTCTGACTTAATTCATTCCATCTTTATTTCCTGTATTTTTCCTTTTATCATGACTTGAAAAAAGTGTGCTAAAAAGTCCTAATTCCAAACCCTTCAAAAGTCTAAGGAAAACAATTAAGTGCACATTCTTTTTTAAGTTAAAAGGCACAGCCTATAAAACTTACAAGGAGGTGGGTTATCTCCTTCCTTTACAGCCAGCCTTCAACGATAATTCAGGGTATTGGCTAACCAAAATCTTTTATATAACCTCGCTTTCATGGAATGGTATTTCATCATTCTTCTGAGTGTGATTATCCTTGTATGTTTAGTAAAAGTTGTTGTGTCTCCTTCAGAATAAACAGATAACAATTAAGTTCTCACCACTTGAGACATTCAATAAACAGAATGCAAAATTTAAGTCCCCAATGTGATTTCTAGCTGAGGTAAAAATGAGAAGTGCAAAAATTAAAAGCATTTTTAGTGACAACATAGGTGTAAGATGGGGGGGAAGTACTTTACTTGGTAACATGGAAAAATATATTAGTTAATAAGAACAATCTAAGTTTTATAGGGTAATTAGTGTACCATTGAGATGAACCAAATTTCACAGCTGCCCAGGGTTTTTAGCTGAGTCCCAGAAATTGAGGGCAAAGGGACTACAGACTAAAAATCTCTCTCATTCCTCCTCTTCTCCTCTCCTCTCCACTCCTCTCTTCCTCTCTCTCTCTCTCTCTCTCTCTCTCTCTCTCTCTCTCTCTCTCTCTCTCTCTCTCTCTTTCTCTCTCTCCTCCTCCTCCTCTCTCCCTCTTTCTCCTCTCACTCCATTTGTCTTTGTCTCTCTCTCTCTGCCTTTATCTGTCACTGTCACTGTCTCTCTATGTGTCTGTCTCTGTCCTCTCAACTTCCTCTGTCTTTCTCATCCCTTCCATCCCTCACTCTTCACTTCTCAAAAGTGACACATGCCCTTTTTAATGTCTAGGGCCTTCATTGTCTTTTTATATCTTCCTACCAATCCCATTTTTGTAAACCATAAGGTCTTTCGTCTAGCCTGTCTCAGAAAAAAAGGAAAAACTACTTTAACGGTGCTGAACTTCAGTGTGGTGTCCCTTCCCAGCTTATCCCTGTTCTTGCACACCACCAGTTTTTCCCAGTTACTGTGTCATTCTAATCATTTTCCTTTTAGGTAATGACTTGCATGAATCATAATTTTTAAGTAGCATTTGAGTTCCAATCCATGAAACTCCCTTGTATATTTCTATTGCCTGAAACAATATTTCAAACCGAATGTTCCCCAGTACTTTCTCCTTAGGCCATAAGCACAGCACCTGCCTGTTGACAAGGACTTTACAGGCAAGTTTCCCCAGGGTATCTGTAAAGCACTGTACCTACCTGCTCGGTCCAGGCTCTATGCAGCTCCCTTTGCAGAAGCTGGCAGGGTCCTTGGAAACACTCTTACACCCATACTGTTTGAGTATCTCTTCTGGTCAAAATTAGATTCATTGGTACTTTTCCACAGTTACATTTCTTGTTCAATTGATGTTTCTTTTTATTTATTCTGAAGTTTTCGATGTAAGACAAACAGGAATACCACCTTCTAAAATTACTACTATCCTACCCTCCGATGGAACATTAGCGGGAAGCAATATTCTCCAAAGCTATGAAGCATACACTGCCCTAAATTACATTGCAGTGGCTGCCCTGAGCTCACACATTTTTGAATAGAAAGGCTCCCAGGGATCTCTCTGTACTGACTGCATTTACTGCTTTAAAATATTTTTAACCCAGACGCTGAAGTGCCAGCCTTGCAGTTCCTCATGCTAATCCCAGCTTGGGTGGCTGTTCTTAAGGGAAAGCATTCAAAAAATTGTAACAGAGCATCAACTTTGACCCTTTTCACTTAAACATGAGACTTTCTGAAGAAAAAAAAAGAGAGAGAAAAAAAAACTTTTAAATTCCAGAGGGAATCGCTGAACTCTGACCTGCTTAAAATTAGTTTTGTTTTAGTGCCTGCGTGGTGACTCAACAGGCCAATTTTCCAGACACTTAAGACGTTTCTGCTCCTGAAGATTCCAGGTCAAGTCTTCAGCTCTGTTTGCCAGTCGATCAGAACACTTTGTTCCATAGCTTCAAGCAACAAATTCCCAGATCTCCCCATTTCTGACAGATGTTGGTTGGCACTGCTTGAGATTTAGTATATCTAAGATTTTTAAATTGCATACATGTATAAAATACTTATATAAATCACGAACACGTATATACGTATAGATGCATTGGTGTGTACAATGTACATAGGCATATATGTGGTGCATACATGTGTGCATGTGTATATACATATTTGTATGCATATATGTGTGTAAACACATCATATATATCTGAATAAGCTATTTGTATTTAGGAATATGTTACATTGTAGAGGCTTTTACAAAACAAATCACTCAAAATTCAGCATTCAAGAACTATTCATTAAAAGGCCATAAATATTTTAGTGGCTAAACTATGATAATAAATGTTAACTTTTGGTTATCGATATCAGGAACAGTATTGTGGAATGACCTTTTGAAATTTACTTCTCTGAGTTGTATATTTCTCTTACATAAGACATTAGGAGAAAAAAATTTTTTAAATAAATCAATGAATTGTCACTAACTTCCATACTACACAATGCTACATTTTTCTTCAATGGAACTGCAAGTATGATGCCTGATTAACAAGAAAAATTAAAATATCACAGAAAACTGAAAGCATAGTACATGATCAAATTAATATATTCCCTCACAAAAATTGTGCTCTTAGAAAAATAAGGCAAAAAGAAAAAAAAGCCCCATCAATAATCTGAATTTAATACTATAAGAGAACTAAGTATAAATGTGGAACAATTCTATTGCATAAATCCTGTAGCTCCAAAATTACAGAAATATGGAAAGATAAAAGCATACTGCAGAGAAACAGAATCTGTATTGTGAAAAGAAAGAACAAGAGTTTGTTAACCATTGCTAATATCAATATAGTTAACTAAGTAAGAGAAAAGGCATCAGGAAAAGCATCAGAGAGAATATCCACTACTAATACAAACAAGGTAAGTACGTGGCAATTTTTTTTAAAGCAGGGGGAGTGTCAACTAATGTATAGTGGACATATATGACTAACTACAGTCTCCTTCAAAGTACTTAGGAATTCATTATATGTTTACATGATGCCAATTCTTTCCTCAAAACACTTGAGAGCCCCTCTTGGCATTTCCATTGCTTAGCACATCGCCTGGGCACAGTGTACGTGTGTAATAAATGTTTGTTGATTTGACTGATTGACTTACTCTAGATATTATCATTTTTCACAGGTTTAATGATGTTTTGTTTTTACGTTATGCCCCTATTCTGGGGGCTTTCTTGAAATAAAGTAAAACAATCAAGCAAATCTAACAATTCAATCTTCATCTGCAAGTACACACAACACTCCCATCTTATATAAATTGTCTGTGTTCTGCTCATTTTGTTCTTAATTAGTTTATAAAAGTTCACAATTCTTTGTTTTTATCTTGTAATTGTCATAGCATAAATTGTTCTTCTGGTTCTGTTTACCTCATTCTCTAACCATTTCATTAAAAGTCTTTCCATATCTCTGAAATCATCTATTTCCTCATTTCTTGTAGCACAGCTGTATTTCATCATATATGTCATATTTTACTCAGCCATTCCTCAGTAAGTGAACATCCAGTTAGGTTTTCAGTTTGGGGTCATAACAAAAAGAGGGGCTATAAATATTTTTTCACATAGGACCTTTTCCTATTTCTTTGATCTCTTTTGGGCATAGGCCAAGCAGCAATATAGCTGGGTCAAAGAGCACGCACTGTTTAATAACTTTTTGTATATAATTCCAAATTACTTTCCAGAATAGTTGGGTTCACTGTTCCACCAACAGTGCATAAGTGTGCTTACTTGCCCACAGCCCCTCCAACATTTCTTATTATTTTTTCTTTTTTTTTCTCATCTTTGACATTCTGAGATGTACAAGATGGAATCAAAGAACTATTTCATTTGCATATTCTAACTAGTAGTGATTTAAAGAACTTGTCATATAGCTATTAGATCACCTGAGTTTCTTCACGTGAAAACTGCCAGTTCATATCCTTGGACCATTCTTCAACTGAAAAATGACTCTTGTTCTTACAAATCTGAATCTATTTCTTATATATCATGGAGAAACTTATCAGAGAAAATTCCTGCAAATAATTTTCCTCAGTTAATGGTTTTCCTTTTGATTTTTGCTTTTTTAAATTATTGAACTGAATTTTTATGCACTTTTTAAAAATTTTATGTAATCATAAGTATCCATTTCTGTCTCATGTGATCCTTTGTATCTGTCTTTATCATGAACTTTTCTTCTATCCATAGATCTAATAGGAATGGTTATCCATGTTTCTCTTCTTTCTTTTACACATGATCTATATTTAGGTCATATATCCATTTGGAGCTTATCTTGGTATAAGATGCAAGGTGTTGTTCTAAATCTAATTTCTTTCCATAGTGCTGTGCAAATTTCCCAGGAGCTTTTTTTATCAGTGAATCCTTATTTCAAGAACTAGGGTCTTTACGTTTAGCAGATGCTAGGCTACTAGGTACAGTTGTTTCTATCTGTTTTGTATCTAATAAATTCCACTCATTGTTCTCTTTATTTTTTAACCAGTACCAAATCATTCTGAGAACTACTGCTTTGTAGTATAATTTGAGATCTGACACTGGCATGCCTCCTTTGTTCCTACTTCTTTTCATCATATCCCTTGAGATTCTTGCCCTTTTTTTTATCTCCATATGAATTTGATTGTTATTTTTTCTAATTCTATAAAGTAAGACATTGGCAGTTTGATTGGCATGGCACTGATTAAATTTATTTAGGTAGTATTGTCATTTTTATCATATTGATTGTATACCAATGAACAATTTTTTCCCGAATATTTACATTTGTCTTATCAGCAGTTTGTAGTTATATTTAGTTCTTCTATTTATCTTGGTAGGTAGACTCACAAATATTCTATAATAGTGTAATTAATTTGTGTGAAATTTCTCTATCACTTCCTGGTTTGTTTTATTGGCAGCACACATAGAAATACTGACAGCTTCTGTGGATTTATGTTACATCCTTTGAGCTTGTGGAAGTCATTAATTATTTCACTGATACTTAGTTGACTCTTTACGGTACTTTACACCATCGTATCATATATAAAATGTGATCATTTTGTTTCTTCCTTTCCTTTTTTTTCCCTCCATTTTTCCCTTGTGTCATTGATACGGTCAGCATTTCTGGTACTACGTCAAATAGAAATGGTGACAATGGACATCTTGGTGTCACTCCTGACTTACTGGAAAGTAATCTAATTTATCTCCATTACAAAAATATAGCAGCTCTTGGCTTTAGATATATGTTACTTATCATTTCAAGTTACAGTTAATCTATTCCTCTATTTTATAACGTCCTTAACAAAAATAGGGGAAGTATGTTTTGTCAACAGTTTTCTTCTACATCTACTGATATATGATAAAATCCTTTTTTTATTGATGGCTATTAAAAAAATCTTTATAGCACTGTCCACTAGGGACATTAGTCTGTAGTTTTCTTTTTTCTGTTTTAACTCTCCTTAGTTTATATGTCAAGATCATATTTGTGTCACAGAAGAAATTTGGTAGGATTCCTTCTTTTGCAATTATGTGATATTTTATCTAATTGTTCTTTTAACGTCTGATAGAATTCACTTGTGCATCCATCTGTGGGTTTTTTTCTTTAGAAGTTTATTCACGGCTTGTTCAATTTCTTTCTCTAAAATTGGGTTGTTTAAATTCTCTATTGTTCATTATTTTCAGTATTTTATATTCTGTAAGAATTAATTTATTTCTTTTAAGATACTTAGCAGTGAGAAATCTTCATATTTTTTTGAGACTTTTATCTACAATGCAAAGTAGCATTAAAATTTTCATCCCAAATCATTACTTTTCCGGAGAAGACATACTTCTAAAAGTACTGATATGTTCTATCACAGCTTGAAATGTTTGAAAAATTCTAATATTGAGGCCTTTTTTCTGAAATATACAGGAAACTGAGTCAAGTTTATAAAAATAAGAGCCATTCCCCAATAGATAAGTGGTTAAAGGATATGAACTGACAGTTTTAAGCTATCAATAGTCACATGAAAAATATTCTAAATCCCTATTGATTAGAGAAATTCAAATTAAAACAACCCTGAGATATCACCTCATACCTACAGATCAGCAACATGAGAGAAAAGAAAAATGAAAAATACTGAAGAGGATATGGAAAAATAGAATCCCTAATACATAGTAGATAGAGTTTAGAACTGGTCCAAACATTCTGTAGAAAAACTCCCAAAGGATTATGAAACTTTGCATACTCTTTGACCCAGAAATATCACTTCTAGGTCTATATCCCAAAGACATCAAAGAAAAAAGGACCTATTTCTACAAAAATATTTATAGCAGCTCTTTTTGTGGTAGCAAAAATTTGGAAAATGAGGGGATATCCTTGAATTGGAGCAAGGCTAAACAAGTAGTAGTATATGATTGTGATGGAATGCTATTATGTTAAAAAGAATAACTAGCAGTATGGTTTCAGAAAAAACCTGGAAAGTCTTATATGTAGTGATCAAAGTAAAGTGAACGGAATCAGGAGATCATTGTTCACAGGAAAAGCAACATTGTAATGATTATCATTTATATAAGACTTAGCTATTCTAATAAAGACAATGCTGCAAGATATTTCCAAAGGACCTATGATGAAAAATGCTATCTACCTCCAGAGAGAGAACAGATGAACTCTGAGTGAAACTGAAGCATAATTTTTTTCATTTTCTTTATTTTTGTTCTGTCTTCTTTTTCAGCATGACTAACACAGAAACATGTTTTGCAGTATTTTACATGTATGATGATATCAAATAGCTTGCTTTATCAAGAAGGGGAGAGGGGTAGGAGGAAGGACAAGAATATGGAACTCAGAATTTTTTCAATGAATGTTAAATTTTTAATATAGTTGAGAAAATATTAAATTAAATTAAAAGAATATATTTTCAAAAAGAAAAGTTTTCATATTTTCTATCAGGGCTTCTCTCTTGAAGACAAAAAAGAGAAGAGGGAAAGTTCTTACATGGTTCTCCTCCTCTAGCAGTGTTGATTACCTATCACTGCTCAAACCATTTTTACCACTTATTTATTTATGTATTTATTATTATTATTATGTACCACTATATACCATTATATACCACTACCTCCCCACCTCTACCCCTAGTATTAAGTTTGGAGAAGAAGGAATGGGAATGAGAAAGGAAGATAAGGAAAAGAAAGAGAAGAGATAAAAGATACCATAGGGTTTGAAAGATTTAATGAAATCTTCAACACAATTTGCACCTGTTCAAAAAGCAGAAATTAAGTGGGTAAAAAATGTATAGTTCCTACATTCCACCCTGGTTCACCCCAATTCAATTTAAGCATGTACTGTATCCAAGATCCAGTGATAGGTACCAGAATTATAGAGATTAAAAACAACACAATCTGAATCTTCAAGAAACAAAAATAAATATGACATAAGCAAAAGTACTCTAAGGGCAAGAGGAAAAAGAGGGCCTTATGAAGAGGAAGATTTACATTCAGTCTTAATAAAGAAGGTTCATGGAATTTGTGGAAGCTGAGGTTAGCCTTGAAGGAAGCTAAGCGAACAGACAGGGTTATTTCAAAGTTCAAAGGATGGCCTTTACAAATGCAGAGAGGTAGGAGAGTTCAGGACAAAATGAAGGAACAGCTTGCAGTTTATTTTGGCTAGAGCTTAGAACTCTACACATCTACAGACCTCCATGAATACGACCAAATGACATACTTACTACACAAGGTAATGCAGACATTCAGGAGCTCCATAAAGGGATACACATAAAGTAAATGAGAATTTTAATGCCCCATTAATTTGTCAACAGATTAACACTATCTTCAAATCAAATATTCCCAAGAAAGTAATTTCTCTGACAGTGGTTTTCTTCATTTTCTATCCACTATAAATAAAAGTTTTCAAAGTGAAAACTGAGGAAAAATTAGGATTTTTAATATAAACACAAACATTATTTCCTATTGTACCCATATTTAAATTTCATTCTATTAGCAAATATTAGACAATAGTGATAATTCATCTTTATAAAGCACTTTAAAATTTTATTGAGGTACTTTACCCTCAACAACCCAGTGAGGTAGGCAGTGAAAGCATAAGTATCCCCATTTTATAGATGAGAAAACTGAGGTTTTAAAATACTAAGTAAATTGCCCATAATCTCTCAGCTATTTTAAATCCAAGATTTAAGGATAGATTTAGTGATTCCGAGTCTCCTAGATTTTATACTACCATTTGTTACCAGTATTTTTAAGTACTATATTGTTCTAATATGTTCCAAGTACTACATGACCCTAAAGGAACTTTTTAAAAGAAGTTTGGTTTTTTTAAGAAAAAAATTTAAAGGTAAAGTCTAATTCATTTACATTTGGGCATATCTTCAGTAATTTTTTCTTTTTTGAAGGTCAAATGGGGGACAATAGTTGAGTATTTGCATAAAGATATGATTTTTAATCAGATAAAAATTTCATATGCTGTGAAGTTCTCAATCATCTAAAAGTTAATACACAAACTATCCCTGAGTATATAATATGCATACATTACATATAGTAGAATTATACTTAAACACATCCCATATGCATGAATAAGTCTTGGTACCATGTTGCATTATCAGAAACATCTTCCAAAATGGGGTAAATATTGTATGAATTTAGTCCTTTAATTGTCTCAATCACAGAAAGTGCTACTAATCATGTAGGGCATTTGGGCTATTAATAACAAAGGGTGCCTTGATATTTGTCTTGGTTTTATCTTGTAGACACTAACACAAAATAAGATTATTAAGTAATATGACTGATTTTATTTTAAACAAACTAGAACTTATCCATCCAAGGGAGTGCTGTTCCCTTCAGAAAGTCAGCTTAGGAAATTGTTCCCTCATTCTGGTGATGCTGCCATTACAAAAGAAAAAAAAGCACCCTTTTTTTGACTCCTTGCACCTAGTACAGTACTCTTTACACAGTAGGTGCTTGGGTAAATATTTGTTGACCTATTCACCCTAGTTCTCTATACAACTGTTTTCTGATCCTTCTACAATCATAAAATGTTCCAGCTAAAAGGAGGCACCTTCGAATTCCCCAAAAAATCCACTCTTCCATATTGGCGTATCTTTATTCTTTGAGGATTTATTTTATTTTTAGAAACAACCAAAAGTAATTTAGCTTTTAGTCTGCTAAAGAACGGGAGTGACCAAGTTGCATAACATCATTTTGTTACCTGTTATTTTGGAGTTTTGTTTTTAAAAGGGGGAGGAGATGGATTAGCTATATAAAATTAAAGAGGCTGAAAACTGTTTTGTACAACAGAAGAATTATTGGAATAATTGTATAGCCTCTCCAGGTGAATATCATCAACTGTTGTGTTCATTTGGATGGGTGAGTTTTGATGACTGTTGTTTTAAAAATATTTCATTAATAAATAGTCTTACATTTTACATATGTAGCAACACACATCTATATTTTCTTTCATATGGATATATTGTACAGTTTGAAATATTCTATCAGGAAAAAGTAAATAACTCAACTAGATATAAAATGTTATGTACTGACTTTAGCATAACTCTTTGATCTTTCAAAAGATGACTTAAAACTAAATCCAAAAGAAAAATTCTACTCTAAACTGTCACACAAACACAACCTGCATTGATCTGTAGGTTTCTGTAAACTTTTTTCTCTTCCATATACAGTCAAAAACCTGACAAGGGTTCACTGTCAGATTATGCACAAAAACTGCAAATTTAAACAAGGTGTGATCTTATACTTTTTCGCACATTACTGTATAATGCTGTACCAGAACACTAATGTATGCACAGTTCCAAAATAGCTCCCTCTATAACTGCATAGCATTGAAAACTGTACTAAAAAAATCCAACAAAAGCACCTCTAGAAAATGTTCCTTCATCCTTGAACATGATATAAGGTTGCCTTTGTTATTTGTTTTTCAGGACTGAACAAAAGGGGAACAGATATAACAGAAAGTACAACAGTAAGATTCAGGATTATTTAATTAACTCCCTTTAGAACACAGGTTTAAGTTCCAAGATGCCCTATGTTATGGTGACTTTGTTGTTTTTTAATCTTTGAATTATTGATGAAATTTCAATAAAGAGTTACATTAATGCAAAAAAGTTTAGAAGAAAATGATGTCTCATGTTTAATTTTTAAATTCATAAATGATAAAAAAAAAACCACTCATCCTTTTAAAAGAGTCAGTAGCATGGGAGTACCCTTGAATGGATTTTTTTTCTTTTTTCTCTAATGTTTTGAAAACAGCCTATTGAAATAGTGAAAAGGTATACAATTAAATACAAAACAATCAACAGCTAAGTCAAAACAGAAACACAACTCTGAGCTTCTTGGATGAAGAAATATAGTGAATTAAAATTCCTTCTTTAGCATAAGTATTCCTACCTTACTAATTTGGCAAAAATCAGGCCTATTAGGCATTAGGAAAACTCATCTTCAGGAAAAAGGCCCATATCTGTTGTTAAATATCTTTCAAACATAAGAAAAAAAAATAACCATAAGTCTGATCATCATTGAAGTGTGGATAAAGAAGCTGAATAACTTGCATGGCAAATTTAGAATAAAATAATTTTAAAAATATTCTCTAATTTAGCACACTCTCCAACAAATAAGCAACAACTACATCTTCTTTATATAATATTGGTGAATGCTTATCTGTATACAGACTGCAAAAAGAATGTTAGCATAAAAAAATTGCTAGCCCTGGAGTACCAATTTTTCTGCATTTTTAACAATAAGTTATTTTTCAGTTTTTGGGGCAGCTGGCTGGCATAGTTGATAGAGCACTGGGCCTGGAGTCAGGAAGACTCATCTTCCTAAATTCAAATCTGGTTTCAGACACTTACTAGCTAGCTGTGTGTCCCTGAGCAAGTCACTTAACCCTGTCTGCCTGAGTTTTCTCACCTGTGAAATGAATTGGAGAAGGAAATGGTAAACCATTCCAGTGTCTTTGCCAAGAAAACTCCAAATGGGGTCACAAAGACTCAGACACGATTGAAATAATTCAGCAGCAAAAACAAAATTTTCAAGTGTATGATGCATTATCTTATGGTTGTTGACCTCATTCAACTTTTTGCCTATTGACTCCCTATCCAGTTTCCACTTAAATTTTTCACAAAAAAGTAACGAGAAGGTTGTCTTCAACATTTTAGTCCCTGTTTCTTTGAGATGCTCAAAGAATGCTAATCAAAATTTCTAGAACACACTGATAAAGTAGAAAAGAACAGACATTTTTAAACATTAAGATTAAAATGTAACCAAAAAGAAATGAAAAATTAAAATTAAAACCAAAACTAAGTAACTTAATAAAGAAAGTAATCTTTACTAATTTTAGATACAGGATGATTGAGGGCAATTCTTTTAGGTCAGATTCAATCTGCTCTGACAGAACCTTAACAAGCTTTTACAATTCAGTTTATATTGAGACATGTTAAGCAATTTACAGTTTTTCAAACTCTGAACGATACTCGAGATGTATAACTGTTGCCAAGCTTTTTCATAATTCTTGTGGTTGAATGATTTTATGAATCTGAGAAAAATTAGGAAAAGGGAAAAAAAAGCCAAAGTATTCTGGGATATCAGAAAAGTTTTCTTGCCCTTAACTAATGTCCAGAAGGCTAGTGGGATAATGGTGTTAGCTTGAATTCAACCTATTATTAGTTAACTACGAGGAAATAGTGGGCTTAAACAAGGAAATGCTAACTCATTATGACTCCAGTTTATACAAAACAGAACTCAGTACTCTGCTACTATGTTATTTCAAAGACAATCAACCCCACACTCACAAACCTCAAATCCCCCTTTAATCTAGTTCCTAATTCTTACATTTGAGAAGCATTTACAACTGTTAGTATTGCTTCATAGTACTCGAATAACCTCCTTTCCTTCCCTCCCTAGGAGACACATCCTGTCCACCATCACATAGTCTTGTCACTGCTACTTCTGTACTCTCTCCCATTGAAACTTACCTGTCCTCTAACTTATTTCCATAAGATCCAAAGCATCAACTAGAAAATCTAATAAAGTAATGTATGCTAATGGATCATTTAACATACATACATTTTAATGGTGACCATAATCGGAGAGAGAGAGAACATGGCATGTTGGATAAAGAACTAGCCTTAGCAGCAGGAAGACAGTATAATCTATAACACACACACACACACACACACACACACACACACACACACATACACCAAGTGCAATCTATAACACACAGTAGGCAAGTCACTTAACCTCTTAATACTGGTGTCAAATTCAGATAGAAACTGAGGCTAGTAACCTATCGAGCCACATGTTAACTTAGTTTTAAAGTGTAATGTTATCTATGCTTTATATTTTTTTCTTTTGTTAAATATTTTCCAATTACATTTTAATTTGGTTCAGGCCTACTCAACAGTATTGAGAGTGGCATACAGACTGTGGGACACATGTTTTGCACTTTAGCCAGGCAAAACTCTAAGATTATAAATTGCAGAAAAGTTGCCAATTTACAATGGTAGAGAAAGCTTCTTCATATGGAAATTCCTTCTATCAGTGAAATCACAGATGCAGTCCTTATTTCTAACTATTAACAGTTCTCACTTTTTTATCTTTGTTCATCCATTGAAAAAGCATGTATTGGGCAACTACATTACTCTAAGTATTACGCTAGCTTCTATGTGGCAAGGGTGAGCACAAAGGAATTATCAACAACTCCCTACCTTCTAGTAGCTTTGCATATGAAGTCAGAAGAAATGACTATAATCCCACATCAGCTACTTACTACCTATATGACCACTGGTGAATCATTTAACTTTTTCTGGGCATACATTTTTTCTGCCTATAAAATGAGGCATTTGGATCCTTTCTAGCACTAAATGTATGGTCCTATGATCTAGCTGAAGCAATGGCTTGTGCACAAATAACACAACACAATGTGTTGTGTTTTATACATAGCAAAGATAATAAAATATTATGCTTGAGGAAACAGCTGAAGTGAAAAGGTAAGACTGAATGGAAGAGACTTGACCCAAATCCTGAAAGATGGGCAGGACCCTGATAGATAGAGACAAGGGAAACACATTTTAAACATGAAAGAAGGTTGGGAAATAGAAGCAATTCTCTAGGGATTTTAAGTAGAAGTGCTTGGGACTCTGAATGCCAAACTAAGGAATCTGGACTTAGTATTATGGACAAGAGATTTGGTGAAGATTTTGAATAGAAAAGTGACATGACCAACACAATAGTCTAGGAAGGTTAATTTGGTAGTGATGTGCATGTTGAGCACAGCATCATGAAAGCCAATTAGAAGGATATTGCAATAGACCAAGGATCAATTTGATAAGGGCCTAAGCAAGGGTAGAAACTATGGAGGGGGAAAAGGGAAGGATATAATAAATTTTGGCCAGAATGAATAAAGATGACTTTAATCCTGGCAATTTCAAGTACAGCGCAGGCTCAAAGCCTGAAAAAGTTTACATGCCCACATATACGTATATAAAAATATGTTTGTGTGTATGCATACATTATATATATATGTATTAATTTTGTTCCCTTATCTCTCCTCCAAAGCCCTCAATTCATCTTCAGAGAAGAAAATGGTTTGAGAATTGAGAAACTGGGGGTGGGGAAACCTGGATCACATGAGCCCTTGGTAACTGGAAGGAAGAGGAAAAGGATACTGAAAATATTTTTCCATGTGTTAATTAAGTAGCAATTTATATGGACTCTAAATCAATAGAGGCTCCTGATAGAACTCTCCTCAGTAAGCAGAAATACTAAATGGAAAAAAAATTTGAAGCCTGAAAGCATAGTTACATGGGAGCTGCCTAGAACATGGATTCTCTTTGCAAGAAAGCAAACATTTCTACCCAAATGGTCTGAGAAACAGACCTATCTCTAGCTTTTTTTGCATAGGGGAAAGAGGGAGTCAGGGAAGAGATGTTGAGGGTGAGTCAGATACTGTTTTCTCCTAAGCCAAAGACTGAATACCTTACAAGGGGGGAGAACTTATGACCTTGAGGCCACATGTGGCCCTCCAGGTCCTCAAGAGCAGCCCTTTGACTGAATCCAAACTTCACAGAACAAAAGAGAGGTGTTAGCCCTGACCCAGTGGGAAAGAGTGAGTGGGTAGCCCTAGTTTGGAGATCTAGGTCCTGGCCACAGGGTGAAAGCTCCCTCTGCTACCCTCTCCCTCTCTGTGGTTGCCTCTTGTTCCCTTGGGCATCTCCCCTTAAGCTCCCTTTCTGGGCCTTTAGTTATACACATCAAATTAAAAGACTTATTTTCTTTCAGTATTGATTGGTTCAGGGATGAGGAACCTGCAACAAATTGTTCTGTGAAATTTGGATTCAGTCGAAGGGCTGCACTTGAGGAACTAGAGGGCCACATGTGACCTTGAGGCTGCAGGTTCCCCACCCTTGTAGGATGTTTGCCTTTCTGAAAGTTGTGGCAAGAAAAAAAAGGTTATGGACCTCATGATACAGGAATAACGGCAGAACTCACTCTTCAGTATATAAGAAAGAGATAGCTTCCTAGTTGGGGACTTCAGCTGAAGCCAAAAGCTGAAATTAGTCCACAACCCCATGTCAAGGAGAACTATACTGAGCAACGACCGCCCAGACCAGAAAGCAACACTGAACAGCATTTACACGAGACCTTTGGGGAGTAATGCCCAAAAGAAGCTATCAGTCTGGAAGAGACCACACAGCCATCAGCAGCTAACATGCCTATGACAGACTAAGCCCTACAAGAGGCCAGCAGGGAGCAGACCCACTGAAAGCAAAGTGAGCACTTCACCAGAAGACTCAATGGCCCATCTGTGTCGGAGTGCTCCTTCACGTGTGCACCCAAGGTACATGGGATTGCCATTCCCGTTTGCCTGTTTGTTTCCCTATCTCTTCCTACTGATGGGGTGTGGGAGAGTATGACCTAGGTTTAGGGTAACAATGTTTTATTGCTATTTTCCTGCTGTACTATTTCATTAAAAAGCCTTTGATTTGAATTAATCATATCCTCTTCCTAACTATTAAAAGTAAACATCGGTGAGGGCTCACGATCTATATAGTTCTGAGGGCTTATGGAAACACAGAGTGTTTTGAACTTAGTTTTGCCTTGTCTGAGGAACCCATTACACAGTTTAAAGGTTGATCTCAGAAGCCATACATAATAAATTAGAGAGGAAGACAACATATACCAGGTCAACAGAGGAGATAGTTATATCTAGGTAGACCTGTCTAAATCACTCAAATCACACCAAAATTGTACCTGTTCCAAAGATTAAAAAACTACCTTTGCTCCTGTATTCTGTCTGACCTTGTTCACAATAACTCCTTACACAAAATTAAGATTCTTGACTTCTGACCTAGCTCCAAGTTGAGTATATTTTCACTTGATTCTAATTAGGACTTAATTCTCTTAGCTGCTTAATTTCCACTATCTTCTCTACAAGTTTTTAACCAGTTCTCTTAACGTCTGATTTCATAGCACCAGGCATTAGGTGGGCTATGCAGACGCCTAAACTCCATTATACCTTCTTTCTTAAAAAAAAAAAAAGTTAGGAACATTATGATGAAAACTCATGTAATGTGATACGCCATTTTAAAGAGCTAACAGGGAGTAATTTTTTTTTTCTCTCCAAGGATAGGTAATAGCATCAGATGCCGAAATTAAACACAGCAGGAAGAAGGAGGCAGCATGGATTTCACAGAGTATCACAGGCCTCTGCAATAAAGCACTTAAAATGCCTTGTATTGCTAATTCTTTTCACAATCTCCTCTTATTTCCAAAGCACTGTGCACAGTTTTAGCCACGAGGCTCTCATTGATGTTAACATTATACTGCCTGAATTACTAGTGAAACTCATGCTAAGTTTACAATTTCTTTTTATGTTTTTTAACCTCTTTTCCAGTTTGACATGCCTGATTAGAGAGATAGTAGCCATTTCTAACAGTACTCAAGCCACCCCTGAAGTCATTACCATAGTAAACACCCCAGCTCCTTCAAGTTAACTAGGTCTTGTGTGATAACTGGAACTTAAAAGTGTCAACTTAAAAGTGATGAATGAATGATGACTTTTTTACTTCTCTACTTGTAGCTATGCTAGAACCGAATGCCTTCTGTACGCTGGTCATAAAGAGTAATCTACAATAGTAACTGTGCTGACTGGTAAAAGGTACAGAAGAAAAAGGAAAGACATACTAGGTGCCTAATGACAGACTGCAAGAGTAGAGAGTCACTCCTTTACATCAGTCTTGTTTTCTACTCGTGCTAGAATTTTTTAAACATAAGATATTATGTGGTCATTTTTTTTTTACCATCAAATGTATCTCAAATGGTTTTTCACTGCCTCATAGTAGTCAATAGTTTAATTTTTAGATCTGCTAAAAAAATTAATCTGGTTTGAGCCTTTTGACTGGGCAGTTCTATGTAATCTATTCTGTCTTGGGTTCCCTTTTTCTTCTGTTCACCATCTTGGGCATTTTTAATAGAGCTTATGTTCATCCATCCCAGTCACTGATTTTCAAACATTTCCTACATACCATCCTCTATTTATAATTTGTACTTGTAAACTTCCCAAAAAAAGAGTCCCTAAAACTCCACCCTTACTAAAAAAGTATTCTAACTATCTAATAATGAGATCATGCTTTCCTGTCTAGTAGGTTCAGATTCTGAGTGGGACAAAAACACATACTACATCCAACAGTCACCTCAAATTTTACTAGGAAAAAATCATGGGATTACATGGACACTATTTAAAGTACAAATGTATATTAACTCAGCACTTTCCATACAAAATATTCTATGCAAGGTGTAAAGCTTCAGATTCTGAGATTCTGTTAGAAAAATCTCTCTCTCTAAACTAATTTTTTTTTTCAAAATGAACCTAATCATCATGGCCCTCATTCACACTACCATCACTGTCTCCCACACCCCCTTCCAAAAAAAAAACCCAAAAGCAATAACTCAATTTTCTTCCAATTTTCTTAGATGCTGGTTTCACAGTGTGTAGAAGAATGAATTGTTGCCACACCACCAACTTCTCTACAGTTTCTTTTAATTTAAAGTTACAACAGGAGGGAAGAAAAGAGACTTTCTATTAAGGGACAGCTCCCTGAAGGATCTCTTAGCTGACAATCGAAGGACTGCTCATGGCAGTGATCAAATCTAATGCAACTAAGTGCCTCTAGTTGTGTGACGCATCCCAGCAGGAGATGGTGCTGAGGGCCACTTGAGTTCAATTCTTCGTGGTGTTGCAAGTTGGTTTAGAAACAGTGACAGAGGGGGGAGAAAAGGTTTGTGAGGTATTTGAGGCTGAAGATGAAGTGACAGGCTTGCGGCTTGTTCCTTCCCAAGTGAATGGAAAGCCTAGAGGGGCAAAACCATAGAGTATGTTGTCTTCTTAATGGATTATGGAAAATTACCTAAAAGCAGGCAAGGTCAGTGAGGGTTACCTGTTAATATCACCCTACTATGCATATTATTCAGATTTGATCAAACTAAATATAAAGGCATGAAAATTTGTCATGAGGATACTTATCGCTAAATTATAAAAAAAAAATTTACCTTAAACATCTATAATGTATAAAATCACTTACGTAAGAAAGATTTCATTGTTAATACACCTCATGGGA
This sequence comes from Notamacropus eugenii, assembly GCF_028372415.1. Lineage (NCBI taxonomy): Eukaryota > Metazoa > Chordata > Mammalia > Diprotodontia > Macropodidae > Notamacropus > Notamacropus eugenii. The sequence goes on along the minus strand of NC_092874.1, from coordinate 181,201,501 downwards.
GAACCAATGATGGGTCAACAATTGATTTTTTTGAAAAGGTACTTGTTACATTTCCCCACCACACCCCAATATAAAAGTGGATGGATTCAAAGCTCTGACAAAAAAAAATGCATCCCAAGCCCACTGAAGTCTCTCTGTCCTTTCTCCTGCTTTCTTACATTAGTCAATAGTGTACTTTCTAATGCATTATCCTTGAAGCCAAATCCAAGAATGACTGAGTGTCTCCTCGGATTAAATTCCTATTTCAATGACCTGAAAGGTAAGATGTACTGTACTTCTCCCTGAATACAGGTTCTATATAGCCACACTTAGCCCTAGCTGTATTTCATAACAAACTAATGACTATAAATGGCTAAAACCATAATAAATGTCTATATTCTGATTTTTCCTGAGAGGAGGCTAAAATAATGATATAAAGGAAAACCTACATTATTATAGTATACTGTGGATTTGCCTACAATTAACCAGGGTAAAAAGTTGATATAAATAAAAGAGACTTTACACTTTGTCCCTGTAAAGCATCCTTATAAAATTATACTATTGAAGATCACCTACTCATTCATTCACTTGACAAATATGCAAGGCACTGCACAAAACTGCTATTGACGAAATCACTTATTTTAAAGTCCTGACATCATAAATCCCTAGGAAGTGATACATTCCACCACCACCCCCTTTTCTACCTGAATCTAAAAAAGTTAAAGATTGAAGTTTATAATCACTTAACACATCCTGGATTTGATCATACAAACTAGTGTTTAATAGTCAGGACACTAAAGAAATCAATGTATGGAGAAAGTTAATTCAAGGGAGTCACGAAGACCTTAGGTGAGAAGCTGCATAACGCTCTTCACAAAGGTGGGGTTGTTAGCAATGTACTGCATGACACTATGAGACAGAGACTTCTACTATAATTCTTGGGCTGCCCCTCTTTTTCCTTATCTCCATCATTTAAGATCTTCAGGATGAGAATAATTCTAGATCTTCAGGCCCCTAAAAATTACTTGGTGATGACAAAACTCAAAGTCAAACTATGGACTCTTTCCCATCCCTGCCATTAATTTGTTGTTTTGTTGTTAGGAAATCAATATGGTGCCTCACAGGCAAAGCATATGTGTAGGGGGGTAGAATTTAATCAAATCACAAGTAAGGGAAGAATTTTTTTCCATATGCAATGTTTAATAAATAAAATAACATAGAGTTTAAAACATTAGTAATAACTCAGATCATTTCATATATATTTCTATACACATATGTATCTGTTTGAAATATATTTATTCTTCTTACATTGCTAGGTTACTACCCTGCCTCATTCATCAAAAGCTCATATTTATGTAAGATTTTACAAGTTTACAAAATGCTTTTCCCAACATGATCCTACTGGATGGGTGATACAAGCATGATCCCTATTTTATAAATGAGAAAATGAGGCCCAGGGAAGTTAATTAACTTGCCCACTTGAGGGGAAATGGCCAACTGGCTCTTATGATCTGATTTGAGGGGGTCTAAAAAATTATCTCCCTCAAGGAGATTGTTGTGATGCTTGAAATTCCCACCATTAGTAACATTTCTATGACCAAAAACAAAGTTGTTTTTTTAAAGTATCTGAGAAAATATCATTAGCCACTGTCATTTTCCTCCCTCATTTTCATAACCACTTCCCTAGGCCACTAACTGACCTCTGTGACTTCATCTTGATCCACTTTGCATAAGAAGGCCAGATCTTCCTTAAACATGATACACTGGAAAGGACACTGGCTCTAGAAGCAGAAGACCAGGTCCTACCCCGATGTGTACTAACTACATGATCTAATCACTTCCCCTGTGTGGCCCCCACTTTCCTATTTGGTAAAATCAGGAGATTGGAATGTAAAGCATCTGAGATACCTTTCGGTTCAAAATCTATGATCTTATGTACATCACTTTTATCTTATGATTTTCCTACTCAAAAATCTTTAGTGATAATGTTTAATCTCCTCTGTCTGGATTTCAGAGAGTTTTGGAATCTCCTACCACTGTACTATCCAGTATTATTTATAACCATTCACCATTCTATAGTAGAAAGCATGCCAGACTAGAAATCAGAATCCACAAGTGCTGGTTCTGATCCTATCATTAGGTACATGTCCTTAGATAAATCATCTAGACGCTTTATGCTTCAATTTTTCATTCATTAAAAAGGAGCTGATATGGAGATCATATGGTATTATCTGCCTTAAACCAAAGTATTTAACATGGGCTCTCTTCACACTTAATCAAGTGGCTTCACTATTATGAGAAAATAAGTTCCAAACAGAATTTATTATCTTGCCCCCACCAAAAAAATGCACTCCTCTTCTTAACTACCCTACTTCTGTTGATGGTATCATAACTCTTCTGGTAATGAATGCATCCTCAACTCTTCCCTCTCCATCACACCCATTTACAATCACTTGCCAATCTTGTCCATTCTAGCTCCACCACATTTCTCACATCCTTGTTTACATCTACACAGCTAGCACTAAAATACAAGTCTTAACCACTTCTTTCTAAGACAGATAACTGAAAAATTGATATTTCTGAAGTATAGGCTGGAGGACAATATAAGGAAGCTCCAGGGCCTCCAACATACCTTAAGGATAAAATAAAACAACAGGGTTGGGTATTTAAAAGCCTTCCCAATCAAACTCTAGTCTACTTTTTCAACCTTATTACACATTAATTCCCCTCAAATTCTTATTATTTCAGTCAAATTGACCTCTATGGTGCTCTCCTTATACATTTCATTCCCTATCTCTGCCTTTGCAATGGCTGTACCTCATGGATACAGTAAACTCCCTCCTTAGATCGAACTTTTCTTGCTTCCTTCAGAACTCAATTAAAAAGTCAACCTAAGCAAGGCCATTCCTGATCATGCCAGTTGAGTTGTTAGTTAGAACTATTTTTTAATAAATGTATTCCAGTGTCTGGACAGCTAAATTGTATAGTGGGTGGAGCACTGGGCCTGGAGTCAGGAAGACCTGAGTTCAAATCTGGCCTCAGACACAAGTTCTGTGATCCTGGACAAATCACTTAATCTTTCTTGCCTCAGTTTCCTAATCTGTAAAATGAGCTGGAGAAGGAAATGTCAAGCCACTCCAGTATCTTTGCCAAGAAAAACCCAAATTGGGATCACAAAGACTGAACAACAATAAATTTCCAGTGCCTACCACAGTGAGTAGCACAGAAAAAGTGTTTAGGTATACGTGTTTGTGTATAACTGAATATAATATGTAATGATGTCCTATATAATGCACATATCACCGAATCTATCATTCATTTGTACAGGAAGTCCTGGGTGAGGAAATTTCTCAGCCAATGTGGATCCACATCTGCTATGATTCTTGTTTTTCAGTCATTTTAGTCTTGTCCAACTCTTTGTGACCCCATTTGGGGTTTTCTTAGCAAAGATACTGAAGTGGTTTGTCATTTCCTTCCCCAGCTCATTTTACACACGAGGAACTAAAGCAAACAGTGTTAAGTGACTTGCCCGAGGTCACATAGCTAGTAAGTAAATCTGAGGTCAGATATGAATTCAAGAAGAGTCTTCCTGACTTTAGGCCTTGCACTCTATCCTCTGTGCCACCTAACGGCTATAAAATTTATACTCTTGTAAAATTGCCTTGAGTACTGAGAGGTTTTATAACGTGTCTAGTATCAGATAGCCTATAGACTCAGCACTGGGACTTGAACCAAGGTTTTCCTGACTCAAAGGCCAGCTCTTGTTTCACTGTGCCATGTTAATGCCACATTATGGCACACTATGCCATATGCTTTATCTACTATGGCATATGAATGTAAAATTGTATGTGTATAGAGTTCTATTGACTTAGCTATGTAAATACTGTTTCCCTCTAGTAGAATGTAAGCACCCTGAGAGCAAGGATTTTTTTTTTAATCTGGGTTATTCCAGTGCCTAGCACAGTGAGTGGCATACAGTAGGTATATAATAAATGCCAGCTGAATGAATGTCTACCTTCCCATCTTGAAAAAATCTTTATGAAAATAATCTACAAACACATTGAAGGCAGCCACAAGAGGGATTTGAGAAGTAATGGGCAGGATTTTGCATACAGTACTACACAAGACTACATATTTGCACTCATACAACTGAATAAAAGGTAGAGAGCATAGAAAAATATCATTCTACTTGTCACTTGTTAACTATTTTTTTAAAAATTATTTGTTTCAATAGAGCAAAATTCTTCCTTAAAGTCCCCTGAAACAATGGGTCTTCCATGCATAAATCAAAATCAGATTAGATTCCTCCAAAGGCATAATTGTAAAACTAACTTTCTTTGATAATGCTCTGATCATTAATATCAGGTTATTCAGTCAGTCAACAATCATTCATTAAACCCAAGCTTAATAAATGTGCCAAGCACAATGCTAATTGCTAAGGAGACAAATATAGCCAAAATACCTTTCTTTCCTCAGTGATTTTAAATTCTAATGGAAGAAACAACATGCAAATAATTATGTACATTTAAGACATACGCCATGTAATCTGAGAGGGAAGGCACTGACAGTGAGTAGGCACCAAGGGAAGGGTAGGATTCAACCAAGCAGGGTCTGATGCAGAAGGTGGGATTTAAGCTGTAGTGAAGGAAGCCAGAGAAGCCAAGAAGTATAAGAGATGAAGGAGAATATTCCAAGCATGGAGGATAGCCAGTGAAAAGGTGCTGAGTTGGAAGTTGGAGTACTGATACCAAGTAGAAAAGTGTAGATTACAGAGTACATGGAGGTGAGCAAAGTAAAAGAGAAGCAAAAAGGAAAAGGGTTCTAAAGGGCTTTATCAAACAGTTTTCTACCTGACTCTGGGGGTAATAGGGAGCCATTGGTGTTCATTGACATTATAAGACTTTCACTTTAGGAAAATCATTTTGGTATCTGAGTTGAGAATGAATTGGAATAGATTTGAGGCAGAGAAAACTAATTAGGTTATTGCAATAGTCCAGGTTTGAGGTAAAGAATGACTACACCAAAGCTGTAGCTCTGTGAGTGGAGAGACAGGGGTGTTGTGAAAGTAGAAAGAACAAAATATGGCAAAAGAATTAATATATAAGGTAAGTGCAGATGAGTTGATGAACCTGGATTACTGAGAAAATAACATTGCCCCCAAAAGTAATAGAAAAGTTGGGTGGAGAGGATTTGGAAGGAAAGATAATGGTTTGTTTTAAATGTGATGACTTTGACATCCCTATAGGACATACAGTTTAAGATGTCCAAAAGGTAAGATTGAAGGCCCAAGAGAGAGGAGGGCTGAATATAGATCCGAGAATAGTTGAACTCATGGGAGCTGATGACTTCATCAAGTAAAACAGTAAAGGGGGAGTAGAGAAGACCCAAGATAGAATTGAAAGTGCAAAGGAAACTGTAAAAGAATGATCAAAGAGTTATGAGAACCAGCAGATAACTGTGTCACCTAAACCTAGATATAAGAAAGTATCCAGAAGGAGAGTGATCATCAGCTAAATATCCACAAGTATGAGAATTAAAGAAAGATCATTATATTTAGCAACTAAGAAGTCACTTTATAGAGAACAGTTACAATTGAATGATGAGATCTGAAGCCAGAGTGCAAAGAAAAGGTTTAGAAGCAAGTAAGAGGAGAAGAAGGAGAGGGGAGATATAAGGGAGTAGCTAGCAGGGATGGCTGGATCAAGTGACAGGGTTTGTTTGTTGGGTTTTTTTTTTTGTAAGGATAAAAAAGGCTGAATCTGTAGGGAGTAACGAATCAGTAGGAAAGGAAGAGACTGAAGATTAGTAAATGAGGATGACAGAGAAAGTAATCTGCTAGGGAAGATGGGAGGGGAGGGGAAGGATCAAGGGTCTATGTTGAGAGATGTGTCTCAGGAAGGGGAATGGATACCTCTTCATTTGAAGTAAGGCTGAAGGAAAAAGTAGTGAGGGAAGATGTGCGAGTGATATGGGATGAGGAATGAAAAGAGAATTGAGCAAACACTTGCCATTTTTTTTAGTGAAGTATAAGGTGTTGTCATTGTCTGAAATAGTGCAGTAAGGAAAGGATCTTGTGGGGGACTTTAAAGATTAGAATGTTTAGAAAAGCTAGAAACTGCTGAGATGCAAAAATTTGCCTTGATGCAGTGAGGGACCAGTTGAAATTATAAAACATAAATTCGTAGTGAATCCAGTCACATTCATGATTTCCTCCAGCTCCACAAAGTATAAACAGTGACCTACATGGTTGCCAAAAGTATTTGCCACTATCATGAAGTATTCCCAGAGAAGGAGTCCAAATGAACAAGGAAATAAATGATAATAAGGATTAAGGGCCTCTACACACTTCTGCTTTCAGGAAATTTTAATTGTATTCAGCCCCAGAATATTGAAGTTTCACCTTAAGGATATCCATAATCTCGCAAAAGTTTTCAACCTAATTATCCCTATAAAAAAGTATTTAGTATATAAAAAGAATTTAAATATTATGTTAAAGCACCCACTATGTGCCATACAATGCACCAGACTCAGGAATGAAACATCACTTCTCAAGAGTACGATATAGGATGGATAACCCATCAGTACCTAAATCTTGAACATACAGTACACATGGAAAAATGAGCTAACTTCACATTGGAAAGGAGTAGGAGAGGATGTGGATTGCCTTGGAGAAATTGCACAATATTTTTAATGATCCTGAGTTTCTCCCTGAAAGAAAGGTTCTTTTTTAAACATCAATATTCTTCCAGTGAAGCAGTATGGCCTTGATTCATAGAACACTATAATCTCTAAAGAATTATGGCTATAGGTCACCCAGGAGGCAATGGAGAGGTACATGGTTTGCATGAACTGCAAATATCACCAGGTCAAATTGCCCAAAAGGTGGCATATAGGATATGATCAGAGATACGTATGCTCAGAAAAGGAGGTGATCATATCTGGTTTGGGCAACTAATTTATTTTAAAACTCTGATACAACAATCACGAAATTTCCAAGTAGGAAAGGATTTCAGCATTCAACTGGTACTTGACAATGAATCCCCTCTACAAGACAACCAACAAGTGGTCATCTAACTTTAGCTTAAAGATGTCTAGTGAGGGAAGGGACCCATTATTTCCTAAACCAGTCAATCCCACTTATAGAAAGTTACAATTGTTAGGAAGATTTTCCTTGCATCAAGCTTAAATCTACCTCTTTGCCACTTTTCTTCATTGTTACTTTGGAACAAAACAAAATAAGTGTAATCCTTCTTCTGCATTATAGTCCTTTAAAATACTTTAAGGTAGCTATCTAGTCCCTACTAAGTCTCCTCTCCAGCAACATTGGTATGAATTAGTTATTAGGAAAGAAAATGTCCTGATTGTGCTTATGATGGCAAGTCTTAAATAAGCAACACAATGAGGGCCCTCAGGTAAACATGAAGACCCAGAAAATCTAGGCAGATACTAAATATAAGAAAAAAGGTTACTGAAAATCAGCTTCCCCTACTTCACAATTTTGGTCCCTCCCCCTTTTAACAGTGGAGGAAATTAAAACTTCGAAAATTTAAATAATCTTTGCCCCCAAAGTCACTCAAATTGTGGTTTATGACCCCTACGTTTCAACTCTGTTCTTTTCCCTTAAGATACACATCATCCTTCAGTGGTTCAGTATTTCAGATCAGTTTTTATCATCATCTTTGTTGTTTTTAAGGCTTTACTGCTTCATACTTTAATAAAACTTTGTTTTATTGTTCTGAGGATTGGCACTCAAAATTTAATTGAGCAACAAACTGTATCATCCCCAAATCTAAAACCCTTCTTATAAACAGGAGGTATGGGATATATTTATTTTATATCGTACCTAGAAAAAATACTCTCAAATTTAAGAAAGTTACCATTCCAATACTCCATCACCAGATGAAAAATGGAATAATGGACAGATCGTAATTAGATTAAATACCATAATCCTTTAATTCAGCCACTGAACTGAGGCATTTAGGGATTTTATTCAGAGTTATTTAGATAGTTTAATGTGGCATTTTTTCAAATGAACCAAAATGCTGTTTTTAAAAGAAGTTTCAAAATACAAATCATTAACATATGCAAACCAAACGTAGACAATTTACCAATGGAGTTTTAAAACAACATATGAACCAAAATTAATTTTCATTATATTAGTCATTCAAAGTCCAAGTTCAGAATCTTCTTTTTGCTTTTCTTAAAGGAGCTAAGTGAATCCTTCCTTTCAATAATAAAAGCTACATTTATCAGGCTAAAACAAGGCCTAGGCAGTGATGTCTTTCAGGTCACTTTCAAAATCCTTATTATAACATATTCTAATTCATGGATAACTAAGTATAGGAACTGTAATGATGATTATAGCCATCTTTACTATCTAACAAGTATAGTAGTTAGAAAAGAGAATTTTGTTTTATTTTAAAAGTACGTTATATTTGAAATTCAATGCATTTGGGGGATAGTCTACTCTGAACAAATTTAATTCTATAGGGAACCATTACATGCTTATACAATCTGAATAAACCTAATCAGGTTATTCTGACTTGTTTAAAAGTGAACATCAATTTTTTTTTGAAAGGGTGATTAGGCATATTTTGTAAGCACTGCACTGTTTCTAATTTGCCTTATGGGAAAAATACTGAACCATTCAGGCTTATTCTTATATTTCTGACCAATACGCTGGAAAATTTAAAATTCCATCATTCTCAGCCCTTATCCCACTCGAGAAATAAGACAAAGACATAATTTACCAAAAAACTATAAACTTTTTTCATTATCTTCTATTTACTCCCATACATTTTATCAAGATAGTATCTTAATACACATAAATTTATTTTAACATTTGACAAAAGCCATGTATCAGACTAAACAGGATATGCATTCATGCATATATAAAGTAAAACTAAGTTAACTTAAAATAACCCCTGGATCTAAAATGCCAGATTATTTACAAACATGTTTGAGAGTTTTCAATGCTGTATATAGCATATCACTCAACCAGAACAGTTTAAACTCAGCAACAGAATTAATACATGAATTCCATGTGAGATGAAACTAGATTTTTTAAAGTTTTCTGAAGTCAGATTAAGCTACATTGTTCATTCACAAAGGGCAACCAAATAGAGAGAAAGAAAAATCCCTGCTAATTTTTTTTTCATTTATAAGTTTCTTAGAATAAAATACCATTGCATGGGGAGTTGGGGAGGGGGGGTGCAGAGAGTATGGGGAGAGTAGAATAATTTGAGCAAGGATGCTGCTATATAATTATCACAAATAACTAAATAATTATGCACATCCTTTCCCACCCCCAAAATTAAATGTTTTTAAACATCTCATGTGATAAAAGATCTACCTTTTAGAAAAAAAACAAAGGAAATTTCTACTAGTATAAGGATTTAGGGCTATTGCATCAGTTATAAATAGTTATAAACGTAGTTTGTGATTTTTATCTTGTGTATTTCTGATAAATAAACAGATGATGACATAATTTGCAAAAGAACTTTGCAACGATGCTTAAGAAAACATCACTTCCATAAAAGTATTTATGATTTTAAATCATTGTGACTGAATTTATGAGAGCTATATTTAAGTACAGAAGAAGCACCGCCAAAAACTTTGTTCTATGAATCTGCAATCGAGACTGGATTCCTTCATTATCTGAGCTGACAGCAGTCTACATACAACTGAATTCCTTTACAATTAGACAGATCAAAATCCAGCAACTCTGAACATACTCTTTAAAAGCTTCCTACTTTTAAGGTTATACAATTTAAACTTTTAACCAATTTAACATATTTCAAAACCAGCTTTCCCTTAGCTAAATCAATCTTTGCAATCAAGGTTTTCTTCTCTAACTCTGATCAAAAACTCTCCCTTGCTTTCCTAATTGAAATGTCCAATGCCTACAAATCTCCCACGCCTTTACTTCATTGGCCTGTTTTGTTTGTGTGGGCTTTTTTTTTTTAAAGGATGCTAGGAGCCATTATTTATGAGCAGTAAGGAAACAAATCACCCTGTCTAGTCCTCTTGCAGATTCCCACACTTATTACCCCCAATCCCACAGACTTCCACTAGTCCTGCCTTTGCATAAAGTACAGTGCTGAGACTGAAAGCAGTCCCTGGGGAAATCTGACCATGCCCTTCTTGACAAATAGCTATAGATATTCCAGGATCTAAGTTGAGTTAAAACAAGTCCTGAAACTTTTCTTAAAAGACAGGGTTGACTCCCACCATCAGTATCTTGGAAAGGGAGGGGAGAGAGACTCTACAGATTGAGAGAATTCTCATTTTGACCAGTTTTAGCTTAGAAGGAAAGAGTAAAATGATTAACATTTTGAACTTAATTCATGCTGCGGGACCATTTCAAAAGACACTCGAAAGTGCAAATCTTACTAGGAAAATACTTTACAAACTGCTTAGGATAAACACTGTGTGGTTTTGTTTTTGTTTTTGTTTTTTAATGCAATCGGTTTCTCTAACCGGCTTTGGGTGAATTCCTTGCCAAGTGGATCAATAATCTACAAACTGCAGCTAGCGTTCTCAAACATTTCCAAACACAAGTTTGGAACTGGTCTCAATTCCATAACCTCTTTTACCTCTCTCTTATTATTTTTTAAAAGCCCCGAAGTATAAGGGAGTCTTCTTAAGCCAGATCTTAAAGTGACACAAACACGTGAGTGCTTTTCACTTTGCACACATACTCAGAAAGTAGTTGCAATTAAAATAATTTAAAGCTTCCTGTCTCGGGAGAGCTCAATAATGAAGGATGAGCGATGTCCCTCAATTGTGAAGAGGGAGGGCGATGACGAAGGAGAAAAGAAAAGTGAAATAGAAAGGCTGGGGGTGGGGGAGAAAGGGGGCACAAACTCTAGGAAGGGTGGGGAGTAGGAGGCTTTGTCCAACTTTCAGGGTGTGCCCCCTGACGTGTCAGAGATGGACAAAAAAAAAAATCAGATGGCCCTAGAATATGGTCCACCACATCCCCACCAGCAGCACCCCTGATAAAAGACAAGCCTCTCAACGAAAATATAAAGTTATCTAATTTTCTAGGCTGGATTGACGCATACGCTGAAGCATCCCACTGGGCAGCTGTCCCTGATGATGACATTAAGGTTTAAAGCCTCCAGATGCCCCCCTCTCGCCTCCTCCCTTACCCTCAACCCAATCCCCCTCCTATAAAGCACTTCATGAAACTCCGATCCCCACCCCCCTCTCCCTATACCCCCCTCCTCCCCCCACCCCACCCCCCCCAGCCCGCTTCCTTTTCCTTATTCTCCAGCTGGAGCTGAAAATGAGTGCTGAGTGGAGAGCACTGTGAACAGCAGAGGGAAGCTCTTCTGCTTTGGATATCTGCCCACAACAATATCTGTACGAACAACAAAGTTAAAATGATTAGATTCAGGCACCTTACCCGGTCTCTTTAAAGTCTCCTCTTGCGTGGGATGCAAAGTGGAACTGTGATGGGCTGGGGGAAAACAAGAGGAGATTGGAGATGGATTTTGGTAGATCGCCTTTTTCCCCCTGTGTGTCTATGTGTGTATGTGTGTGTGTGTGTGTGTGTGTGTGAGAGAGAGAGAGAGAGAGAGAGAGAGTGTGTGTGTGTGTGTGTCTCTCCCTCTGTCTCTCTCGCTCGCTCGCTCACTCTTTCAGTGTTGCTCTCAAGGACGAGGTGAAATCCCTTTGCTGGTCATGAGGCGGCTTCAGAGACAAACAACACAATGCGAGTGCAAATAACAAAGGCAAAAAGACACTGGAAACAATGGGGGAGGAGAGGGCAGCCGCACCAGCTCTCTGTACACTCGCCAGTCACCTCAACACACGCTGGAGAGGTGGTGCGGGGGGAGGGAGGGAAGGGAAGGGGAAGGGGGGGACTCCCTCTCTCACTTCAGATCTCTTCTGATGTTTCTTAAACAAACCCTGACCTCCTTATTGGAGCTCTCCCCCCCCCAACCTCCCGCTTAGCCTGGCCAAATAGGAGGGAGAGAGATAGTTTTCTCTCCTATCTGCTGCAGAGTAACTAGATTGTAAAATAACACAGTGATTACTAACACGGTGTAGGAATTTAAAAAAAAAAAATCTGTCTGCTACTTAAAGGAGCAATAAAATAAAATCGTAGGAGTGCAAAGGAGTCATGGATATAGGAATATATATGTATGGATATATAGGATATATATCCTATGTATGGCTATATATCTAGATAGCTATATCTCGGTTCCAATGCACCTATAAATATGCATGGATGTTTAATCAAGTCCCCTTTGTCAACTTCTTCGCCGCGCAGAAATCCTCGCTCATGGCTGTGAAATCATTACCTGATCTCCTTCCAGGAGCCCCTCTCTCAATCTGCCAACAGTAAACATCGCTGTGTGTGTGTGTGTGTGTGTGTGTGTGTGTGTGTGTGCGTGTGCGTGTGTGTGTGTGCGTGTGTGTGCGTCCCCACAAAACCTTCCGTAAGGGGAGCAGCTGTCTGTTGGGTGCAAAGGCTGCAAGAGGGAAAGGGTTTGATTTTTTAAAAAGATCACTGCAGCCAGCCTCTGGGGATCTTTCTCCTTGATCTCTCTTGTCGTCCTACTCGGTCTCCTTTCCCCGACAGATCCCACCAAATAGCAGCTATTGTTTACAATTCACCACTACCTACTCCTTCCTCCCCCCCCAAAAAAAAGTTTTGAAGCTTTTCCATCTCTGCCTTTGGGGAGTTCAGTTAGTTTGTATTTGTTGTGTGTGGATGGAGCACAACAAATCAATGCGTTAGACCCAGCGGATGTTTTTGAAGGATACATACGGGTCCGTGCCTGACTTCAACACTTCTTAAAATGAAGTACTTAGCTGGCAAAACAGTGTTAAGCCAGAGGTTTGCCCTAATAGATACCAGCTCTTTTTCTGTGTGTGTGTGTGTGTGTGTGTGTGTGTGTGTGTGTGTGTGTGACAGAGAGAGGGAGAGAGAGAGAGAACGCTCAAAGGAGTCTTTTACAAACTTACATTATCATCAGAAAACCCTTAGGTAATGCGCTGAGCATAAACTGTTTGAGTGGATTAAAGTATGTGCTGACTCTGAAGGGAGCAGCATACACTGCACACTGAATCCTTGCAGCTCTATATCTTTTAATCTTACTTTTCATTGACTTAAAACAGCTGCTAATTTTTCCAAGAAATAAAAAAGTCCCTTTTAATCGCATACCATATACTGGAAAAAAGAAATCTGCAATTTTATCTTCCTAGAGCTAGAATACAGAAAGGGACAGGGGAGGACCAGGGGATAGGTAAAATAGAATGGTGGAGAATGGGGTCTGGAAAGGGGAAAAAAATAAACTGCTTTAGACTTTTATTTTCTTTTTCCTCTTTGATTTCTCTCTTTCTACTCTTTTTCCTTAGTCTGATTTAAATGTTCCTTTTCCCTCTTTTCTTAAATTTTCTTCAAAAACTCATCTATTGACTGTAGTCATTCTGCGCATTCTCAGCATTTCCCAGAGTGCAACATCACCAGGAGATCAATGACCACATACTGTTTAGTCTTAATATTGCCTGGAATGGAATAGCACTTAAGAAGGGTAAGAGGTTTTTTGGGGAGGGGAGGGGGCTAAGAGCTTGAATATATGTGTGTATACTGTTTCTCAGCAGACTTTTCTTGTTGGATTTAAAACTTCAGTTGGTAGGCAAATACATTTCCTGAACAAATGCAACACATATTACTCACTCATATTACATTCACCAAGAAAAGTGACACATCCTTTCTCTCTACACCACCAACCCTATATCTATTAGTTTCTGGAGGTGGATTGCTGGTACCTGAGACTTTGCACTTGGTGATGTATGATGATGTGCCTGTCCCAACTGGGGTGTTTGATGATTGATTATTTATTAACTCTTTTCTAAAAATAGCTCAAACACCTATACTTGGAACAAAAAGTGAGAAATGCAAATCTGAATGCACAAGTCAATTTTTTTCAAAGATGTTTAAGCATAGCTAATATTCACTTTCATAGAGAAAAGCTTCCTCTTCCATAAAGATCTGTAGTAGAGTCCAGTTAACAACAGAAAAGTCAAGTAAGTTCAGAGCATTCATGGTTATCTTAAATCATCATCTGCCTGGAATCCAAGAGCACCATAGTAATCATGCTCTGTTTATATGTCACCTTGTACATGGCATTCTTAATATGCATTCTAAATCTACTATGTTTTCTTAATTGTTTCAGAAGAGGAATTGTGGATAACAATAAAATCCAAACTGCTGGGTCAGTGTGGCCTCACAAACTCTGGAGAGACTCCTATGCATCTGTGCATGGAGCTATCTATGTTTTTCTTCACTTATAGGTCTGAGCTATTTGCAAACATGACCTAAGAATCCAAGAATAATTGTACCCTATCTTGAATTTCTTCCAAGAATGTACTACTTTGATGCTTCATCATGGCCTTGAAGTGACCCTAGGTTCTTCAGGCTTTGGCAGTGAAACACATTCTATGGCAAATAAGGTAAAAAGCTAAAATAAAAAAATGTTCCAAGTATCTGCACAGGGATGAACTGTAAACTTTCGATTAAAGAACAGCCTAGCTAATTTGGAGAGACTGATCAGCAGAAGTCTGGCCATCATGTCATAGAGATGATCACAGTACAGACACTAGAAAAAAACCATCTATTCAAGTGAAGAGGGGGCCAGTAGAGGAAGTATCTATATTGACAAAGTCATGGATCCTTGAAGTTTTGAAGTAGCTCAAGTTTTAATTTGACTTTCTTACTAAGGTAGTTACTCAACCTTTTTTGTGTCATGGATATCTTTGGCAGTCTGGTAAAGTCTAAGGACCTTTCTCAAAATAATGTTTTGAAATACATAAAATGAAACACATAGAATTACAAAGGAAAATAACCTTATCAACATGTAGTTATCAAAATAAATTTTTTGAACCAAGTTCAAGGGCCTCCAGTTACAAACTCATGATCTAATAGTTCTCAAGCACATATTATGTGCAATTTCACAATTTACATATGATTACTTCATCACAAGCTATCCCTATTAGAAGCCCTTATTTTCTTGAATAAGAGTTGAAAGCCAAGTCTCTTCATGAAGCCCCAGATGTAATTCCATTCAGAAAATGTCCAGTGACAATATGAGTTGGAGATGTGCGTTTACTATTTCTTGGAGATAAAGATTAGTGAAATAAATAAAGGACCAACTTCCATGCCCCATAATCCATAAGATTGGGGTTCTAGACTTGCCTCTGGCAGGTTATGCAATCCCAGGCAAGGCCTTTAGTCTCTAAGCACTCTAGGCAACTCTATATGACTGTAAACTCTAGAGAAGACAGCAAAACCGGATTGGTTGCAGTTGAAGTGAGGATTGGATTCTCCTGGAGGTCCTTTATGCCAATGAAATTGTAGGTTTAGAAAAAGTGCAAAGCAACTATATACTCTATATATTCTAGGATATTTGATGTTTTTTTAATTGGAGAACAAGAATTATTGAGAGCCTCTTATGTACCAGACTCTGTGATAAGTTGTTCATCCTTCACTTTCAAAGATCAGTGGAATTAAGGGATGACGTCTTGACTTGAATTGAATTAGATTTAAGTGAGGCAGAGCTGCACAAAGTCATCAGCCTCACATTCTCTTCCAGAGCCATCAAAGCCCAGTGGCAAGACAAAAGGTAGGACAACTAGGAATGGCCCAGGGTGCAAGATGACCTTGGCATCTTTGTTATCTGATAAAGCTCTAAGGCACCTTCATGGTCACTGGAATAAATTGTTTTCGTTCACCTATTCTACCATGGGAAAGTCTTCCCTTGCTTGGGATAGATATTCCCCTAAATCGTCAAAGGATTTGAGACCTGTCGATTATCTTCAACTTGATTTAACCCATCTGCTCAGATTATTTTACCATGGTATGGTCACTATGTATGTTACAGCTTCTTGGAACCACAGGTATGAGTTGGGTGAAAGGTGGACATCAAAAATGGTAGAACAACCCTGAAAAGTGTTGAGCTAGCCCTCATACCAGAAGTGCTAGTCTTCCCTGAACAGTACTTTTTTGGGCACTATCTCATTTGATCCTCACAATAACCCCATAAAGTATGGGCTATTATGACCTCCATTTTACAATTGAGGAAAGTGAAGCTGGAGTTACTTTCTCAGTGTTAAACAACTAGTAAGTGTTTGAGGTGGGATTTGAATTCAAGTGTTTCTACCTCCAGGCTTAGCACTCTATCCATTATGCAGCTAGCTGCTTCTAAATTAATTGATTAAATGCTATTTCGCCATTTAACACATTTTAAAGTGAGTAGCTTTTTTTATTTTAATCACTGAGTGCCAAGAATGATTCAAGATCATAGAATTCAAGATAGAAGACAACCATTCATTTTATAGGTGAGGAAACAGGCTTGGTGACTCATTACTAACTGGTAACACCTGGTAGGTGTTAGCGGTGGCACTAAAACCCATAGATCCCCTGCAACAAAATCCCATGCTCTTACTACTAAACCATATTGCCTCTGAAAGAATAATCCTTACTTACTGCTAAAGCTCATGCCCTTTCTCCTCAGTCAGACTCATCTCTGTTCCTATTATTTTCTGTCAATTTAGTCAGAACCTAGGTCTTAATAAGTCCAAGGGTGAAGAACTTAGAGATTATTGGGTCTAAATCCCTTTTTTACAGAAGAATAAACTGAGTCTCATAAAAGGTGCCACACAATAAACAATACAGTCAGTATCTCAGTCCTGTGTTCATCCTTGCCCCATGTGACATTAATTGTTTCTGGGCTTCTCTATAAATCTACTACATTCAAAATGGATTTTTGCTTGTACTTGACTCATTTGAAGTTGCCATTGCTGATGTCTATGAGTTGTAAGTGATGAACCAGTCATTTTGTAGCAAGCACATATGTGCCAGTCCAAGAGCAGCTAACAACACAAAGACTAGGGTTCATGAACTCTACCTTGGGGCCTCTTGGAATTGACACTTAGGTTGTGGCTTGAACAGGGAACATGGGAAGCAATCCTGAAGACTGGAGAAGGAGCAGACAATGGGGATAAGGAAACAATGAGTAGAACTGAGATAGGAAGCAGAGCAGGGCTAGTAATGGGTGTGGTTATTGGAGGCAACTGGGGCAGAGAGAAAAAATAATGTAGTCATCAAGAAAACTTGGTTTCCAGCCTCTGCCAAATGGTCTGGATTCACAGGGGCAGGAACCAGATGGATGAGGTCGTACCATATACATTGCCAAATCTTTCCATTTCTACCACCACATCTTTCATTTTCATTTTCTCACTATTTACATAGCAATTATCTTGATTAAGGCTTTCATCTCCTGTCACTTGGACAATAGCAATAGACTCCTAATTGGTCTTCCTGCCTCAAGATTCTCTTTACCCAATCCATCTTCCAATCAGCTGCCAAAGCCACTTTCCTTAAGCACAGGTTTGACAACATCTCTTCCCTGTTTAATAAATCCCAGTGGCTTAGTATTAAAGGGAGTTTGCTAGCCTAGAGGACAGAACATGGATCTTGGAGTAAGAATGACTTGAGATTAACCCTTGCCTCAGATACCTACTAGCTATAAGATCTTGAGTAAGTCACCTGTGTCTTTCAGCCTCAATTTCTTCATCAATAAAATGGGAATAAAGTAGTACCTAGGTCAAAGGGAAATCAATGAAATAAAATAAGAAAAACACCTTACAATCCTTAAATCACTATCAATAAATAAGCATTTATTAAGCCTGCTATGTACCATACATTGTCCTAGAGGCTGAGGAAAGATACAAAGAGAATTAATGAAGTGATGACTGTTAGTATTCTTCCTTCTAGAATAAAACACAAAAATCTTCATTTAACTGAAGTCCTGCACAATGAACCCCAAACTATTTTTCCAATTTCAATATACATAAATTGTTCATTCATAACACAGTCCTGACAAACTTACCTCTTTATTCCTCACACACAGCACTCCTTCTCCTATTTCTAGGTTTTTGTACCAGCCTTCCCTTCATGCTTGCAGTAAACCTTTACCACGTTAAAAATAAAGCTTTCCCTATTCCTCTAACTTCGAGGGCCCTCTCTCCCTACTAACTAACACAATTATATCGTATTTATTTTGTTTTTATACTACATATACTTATATGACAAAAAGGTCCTTGAGAGCAGCAACTGCTTTGTTTGTTTTTGTTTACTCATTTACTTATTAGTTGTTTCCTTATTCATTCATTTATTTGTTTTTTTCTTCAAGTATCCAGTACCTAGCCGAGTACTTGGCATATAGGAGGCACATAAAAACTTGTTGAATGATTCATTGATTCAGGTAAATGTTAGTTCTTTCATGAACTGGGTGCCATATTTGGACCATGTAGACATGAAATACATAGGTTTTCTTGTTAAAATTGTCTATTAGATTCTCCTCAAATTTTTGAGAGAGTCAAAGCACTAGCACCAATACAATATATTGTAGTTATGTGGTGTTCTAAAAGAAAGAGGTGGCTCTGTCATGTAGCAAGATCAAGAGGTAGTAGTTGGGCATGCTCAGTGATGTACTGATATTTATGTAACATTATTACATAATGTTAAAAGATCTAGAGGAAGTTCTATCACATGTTGTGTAGATGTTCAGGACATGGGCCATATTTATACAAGATGAGAAGGTACAAATAGATTGATGAAATTCTAGAACCATTAAAATATTGAAATATATAATGGCACTTATAGTTCATTTGAGCTTCATACTAACAGAGATAGGTAGGGCAACTATTATCATTCATATTTTTTTTTTATAGCTAAGAAGACTGAAGTTCAGAAAGTTAAGTGCACGAAACCCATGTAGGGTAAGGATGTAACTAGCCCTCAGGTCATTTAACCCTTCATTCACTGATCCATCACCACCACCGCTATACCACACCATTATATAACATTTCACATATTAACATAGAAACTAGTTATTGATGATTTCAGGTATTAAATAATAATTCAAAGTAAGATGTATATTCTTAAATGGATCAAATAAATGCTAAGTGCATTTATTTAAATATTGTGGTTCAATCAATCTCTTATGTCCCCATATTCCAGATGGCCAGAATTTCATTTTCTGCTGAGATTTGGTATTTATAGATACTCTAAACAGAAATTTAGGGCATTTTGGAAAGAAGTGACCCCCAAATGCCCAAGATTCTCCAGAAACCTTCGAAGAAAGCTCAGGTTTCCCATTATATCTGAACATTTTCACTATCCCTGTGATATTAAGGAATAAAGCTTAGATCCAACTCATTCAGTTCCCATTCCATTGTGTTTATTATTAGTAATAATAATAGCTAGCATTTGCACAGTACTTTAAAGTTTGCAAAATACTTTAGAAATATTACCTCATTTGATCCTCACAACAACCCTGAGAGAGTCATTTTACAGATGAGAAAACTGAGGCTGAGATTAAATGTCTTTTCTGGATCATGCATATAGTAAGAGTCTGAGGCAGAATTTGAACTCAGGTTTTCCTGACTCAAAGTCTAATGCTCTAGTCAATGAACCATTTCTACACAGAGGTGTTGTAAATGTCCCAGACTGATTTTCACATACTTGGGAATGATTAAACAATGATCGCAGGGTAATGGGAAGACAAAAAGTAAGTAGAAAGAAAAGAGAAGAGGGAAAGGAGGAAGAGATGGTGACACTTAAAACCAATGTGTTACCCAGCATTTTGTTACTTTTCTTCACTTAAAAATAATGACAGATGTCACACAAGAGACCAAATGATTACCTCTGATGTTGGTGACTGTCTTTTCCAGGAAATGGTACAGTGGAAAGAAAACTTGATCTGGAGACAGAAGACCTATATTCAGGTCCTGTCTCAGATGCTTACTACCTAAATTGCTTAACTTCCCTGAATGTCAATTTCTTCATCTATAAAATGATGGGATTGGATTACATGGCCTCTGAATCCTTTGCAGCTCTACCCTGTGATCTAAACGAGCATGAATTTTTCCATTGTAATAAAGCTTTGACACTGAATGTCACATTGTCAAGACATTGACACAAAATGGTGAGTTAAGTTTGGTCAGTAAGATTTTGAACCAAGGAGACCAGACTGAAAAACTTCAATGTTCTGATATGTTATGATATATGGAAATATATGATGTGTATATATGTAAATATATAAAACTAACCCCACATTATTTGGCAGGACTCAATGAAGCCCCAGGGTTTGAAGATGATTTTTTTCTATTAGCTCTGTCTGTGAATTGCTTATCCACCTGACCAATTGCTCTCTGTCTACCATAACGTGAAGGTAAGTTTCCACAACTTTTGCAAGGGGTTTTACAAATATAAGTATTGGTGTTTTTGTGTTTCGTTCACCCAAATGAGATTTTTAAGGATTTCTTTAGGAAAGGAAAAACTGATCACTTTCTTGCAGAAGGCCTGCTTTAAATCCAGGTGACTCCAAGGATACCATCACTCAGACTATCAACTTCACAGTCTTCAGGGAAACTGAAAAAGGCACTAAACGTTTCACAGATGCCACACGTTAGGGTTCTGCTGGAAAAATGTTACAGCTCCATTACAGATACATATGTTTTATTTTAAAAAACTATTATGTGTGTTCTTTTACTTAAACATTTGCCTGTGGTTCTGGGAATTAAGTCTTAGTAGTCCATGTTAATGAGTGAGAGCCAGACTGAATTGAAGTGATTCAAAATAATTGGTACAGCTACCTACTCTGGTTTCAGTGCCTACATTGAATGAAATATTAGGAAATGTGGACAATGAAACTGAATTATAATTTTAAAAGTTATCCTTTTTGATAATGAATTAAAATGTGATTTTTATTTCAAAACAAAAGATGTGTCAAAACTAGTTACTTTACACATCTAAAAATACAACTACACTGTTAGTTATCATCAGAAATTATTCTTATTCTGATTGCTGAACTTTACTACTGTTCCAAGGAATAATAATAATTTTTCAAAATTAACAATTGAATCTGTACAGTAACAAAATGAAAGATTTTTCACCATCACTATCTTCTCTGTTCTTTGATTTAGTTTTCTCTCCCAGAGTTTTAAATGATAACAAACAAACAATTTGGGGGGATTAGGCAAAAGATGTAAAAATAGTTTCTTTTATGAAAAGCAGTTTTCTTTCAGGCTCAGCTTTCTTGGTATAGTCTGGAATCTAATGCTACTAAATTACTATCATAAATATGAGACAGGAAAGTTTACATGCAATTAGATACATTGATTCTATTTGTAAGTAACAGGACAATCACTGATACATTTCACTGATTTAAAATTGGCAGTAGAAGGACTTTCAAAAATAATTGCTAAGCTTGGAAAATAATATTTTAAACTTGCCTCCAGTAGCATGTAGGCTTCTATATCTGTACATTAATGAAAAAGGTTTGTGATTCTCGTTTCTGAGCAGACCTGTTATTCTTCTATATTTATTTTATTGTTGTTTTATTGCTTGCATTATGTAATTTGTAAAGTAGAACAGGGAAATAAAGAGTCACAAAATAAAAGGACCTCTAAAAGAGTCCTTTATTTTTCATTTTATTTTAATTAAATCATGTTAAGATCAAGATAACATGAATGCACAATCCTGAAAGTAAATAACCTTTAGGAATAGAAATTAACTATGTCTTATCTTTCTACTTAATCACCACCCTACTATGGGGGTTGAGGGGAGGGAGAAATAGTTTTGTGGGGGTTGTTATTGTTGAAGAGAGTTAGAATGTAACTCATGGATTTGAAAAGAAGACGCACTTGAAATTTTATCCTGCATCCCAAACCAATATGTATGATGAAAATGCTTTCCAGTTGATTTGGACCCATGACTAAGCAATCAATTAGATTGCTATTCAGGTTATCTGATTCAGTCATTAAAGTACCCAGAACATGTGGACTGCTCCATTTCTTTCAGCTCTCTTTTTGGTGGAACAACCTGAAGAATCAGTGCGAAGCAAAAATTATACCATGGATTGTTCAGCAATTCACTGCTATTGTTACCAACATGAAAAAGTCAACTGGAAAATGTTGGAGTCCTGCAGGCAGGCAGTTTTGTAAAATGGTAAATTGCTGCTAAGATACAGTTGATGTTTAGCAATTCAATGTCTTTGTATAGCTGGAAACCAGACAATATGATTTCACAACGTTTCCAGCCTGAAGAATGAGTGAAATGCCCTGTCTAAAATAGGATGTTGGAGGCCAATGGAGACAAACCAAGGTTGTATACTCATCATGGGGAAAAAATAAACTTTGAATATGACCTCTAGACACATGTATATAGCTGGAAGATCTGGGAGTGACATAGTAGGAAATAAGAATGAAAATATGGAATATAAGCAACAATTTCTCTTTGGACAGTGTATTTGTCTAGTCTAAATCTTTGTGACTCAAAGATAGAGAATTTGGATTGAGATGACTGCAAGGATTTATTTAAATGCCTGGTTTTCACAAATCACTGTCCTAGGTGGTAGCGGTTGAAACAGCTTAAATGGGACATAGCCCCAGTCCTTGAAGAGCTTATAGTCTAGCCATGGTAAATAACAATTTACTAATGTCTGTTAGGCTTCAGAGTTTGGGGGAATGGAGGAAGAAAAAATTGAGAGCTAGAAGATAAAGGTTAAAGAGTCCCTGCCCTCAAAGACTTTACATTATGATGAAGGATACACACACATCTATAAAAGAATACACAAAATGTATATAAGCAAGATACAAGGTAACCGTAGGTAGGAATACACAAGAAGCTGAACCAGGAAGCACCTCATGTACAAAGTAGAGCTTGAACTTAGTCTTGAAGGAAAACAGTGATTCCAAGAAGTAGAAATAAGGAGAAAGTACATTCCAGATATGAGTGTCAATAAGTGACAAACACAAAGAAAGCAGGAGCTTTAAGAAGGCCAATGTGCTTAAATCATAGGAGCAATGAATTAGAGAGGCAGTGTGGGGTACTGGATAGTGTTCTAGATTTGGAATCAGGAGAAGCCTAGGTTTAAATCCTGCCTCAGATGCCCATACTTGCTGTGTACCTGAGGACAAGTCACTAAGTTAGATCCCTCATCTGTAAAATGAGGGGATTGGACCTAACAGCTACTAATAGTCCTTCCAGCTGTAAATTTATGATCTAATCCTAATAGGTTTATTAAGCTGGAATGATTTGTTGTTGTTGTTGAATTGTATCCAACTCCTTGTGACTCCATTTTGGGATTTTCTTGGCAGAGATACTAGAGTGGTTTCTGCAGCTCACACCACCTAGCTGCCCTGCCCTGCTGGAAAGGTAAAATGGGATGAATTTGTGAATGGTTTTAAAACCAAAGGATTTTATATTTGATCCTAGTGATAATAGGGAGACACTAAAATATATTGGGGGCAGCAAGGTGGTACAATGGATAGAGTGTTGGGCCTAGAGTCAGAAGACTCATCTTCCTGAGTTCAAATCTGGCCTAAGAAACTTACTGTTTGACCCTGGGCAAATCACTTAATTCTGTTTGCCTCAGTTTCCTTATCTATAAAATAAGCTCGAGAAGGAAATGGTAAATCATGCTAGTATCTTTGCCAGGAAAATCCATGCAGTCACAAAGAGTTGGATGCAATTGAAAAATGACTGAAGAATAAAATATATTGAGTAGAAGTAGGTAGAGTAGGATTTCATGATCAGACTTGTACTTTAGAAGAATGGCAAGTCTGACTGCCATTCCATGTTCTCCCTCTCTGTCCTTGAGACCTTCAGTTTCTATTTGCATTAACCTAAAGA
The DNA here is from genome assembly GCF_028372415.1 of Notamacropus eugenii. Taxonomy (NCBI): domain Eukaryota; kingdom Metazoa; phylum Chordata; class Mammalia; order Diprotodontia; family Macropodidae; genus Notamacropus; species Notamacropus eugenii. Next base: position 181,177,806 of record NC_092874.1, on the reverse strand, counting down.
TAAAACCTAGAGCTACAACACACATCCTTCATCCCTCTTTATTCTTTTTCTTTGTTCTTTCCTTTCTTTTATTTTTTTGCTTTAGAAGCAGGCTATGCTCTAGGCACAGACCTGTGGTCTATGAGATAAAGCACAGAAAATTTAGCTCAAGTTACAATATGAGAAGGTAAATCAAATTAAACAATAACAGCAAATTATAATTTAAAAAGGAAACAAGAAAGAGATACAGCTAGATGATAGATAGATAGATAGATAGATAGATAGATAGATAGATAGATAGATAGATAGATGATGGATGGATGGATAGATGGATGGATAGATGGATGGATAGATGAATAGATAGACAGATGGATTAGATAGATAGATAGATAGTCAGCAGAGAGACAGATCAAGAGATAGATAAAGCATTTATTAAATGCTGTATATTAGCTAACCCTAAGTGCTGGGTATATTAGTTAAAAAAAAAAGACAGTCCTCACCATAAATTTTAGTGGGGAAAGACAACACCTAAAAGGGAGCTGACAAGCAAATAGGAGTGAGGAACAGAGAAAGTATCCATGCATAGGGATATAGAAGTGTTTTGGACCAAAACAGGTTAGCCTAGGGTTTTAAAAGACCATAATGGTTGGACATGAGTGTTTGTTCAAATGGATGTTCAAAGAGGAACTCACCAATCAGAAGGGACACAAAAGGCATAGGAGATGAAGTGTTGTTTGGAATGAGAAGGTAGAACAGAAGTAAAGAAGTGGTTTGGGAGTGTCATGTGATGGTCTTGGGTTTGTTCAGTATTTTCCTATTTTTTCCTACAAAAAAAGTTTAGAAAACCTAGCTGCTGAATTTATGGTTCAGAAGCTCTTTAATAGTGATTTCTTCCACTGCGCCCTGGTTTGTACTGGTCTTAATCATAATTCCCTGTATTTGTTTTCAGAGGAAGATGGTCTCTTTCCCATCCCCCCTCCAGATACCCAAGGTTTTGTTAGTGTTTCCAGCCTTGGCCTCTGCAGTAAAAGAAGCTTTAGGCATGTACATACTGCTATTCAGCCATGAATCATGAAAAATCATTCTTGAAATTGTTCAATCCATCTCCCTTTCCTCTTTTCCAGGAAGAGAGGGAGAGGGGGGTGGGAAGAGAGAGAAGAGAGAGAGAGAGAGAGAGAGAGAGAGAGAGAGAGAGAGAGAGAGAGAGAGAGAGAGAGAGAGAGAATTGCTTCATAATAAAACAGTTAAAATAAACTAACTGAAATCTTTTTAAGGCACTTATCCTCATGCCTAACTATTTCAAGTGTGGAAGGAAAGAATACACTTTCCAACTTTTTAAAAATGTAAAATGTCAAGGAAGTAGTCAGAGAGGTATGTATATATATATATTACTTGTCTCCAAGGTCCACTTTCATTTTGGGGAAATGTGAAGCAATTGTCTATGTTGTAATGCACTAGAAAGTGAGGAGGGGGAAGGGTTCAGAGTGACTGATTCATTGCATTGTGGAACTGGCACCCCATTAGAATAATGGTCAGCCCCTGGCTCTGCTCCAATACAGGGAAGCTTATAGTTTCTACATCTCTGCCACCAGCTGCAGGTCATAGTTCAAAAAAGTCTAAAAGGAGGAATAAATGGGTCATCCAGAAGATAGAATGGAACTGAAACAAAATGGGATTTATTTAATTTTCCCTTTTGAAAACTGAGATTGACAAATTCTCTATCTTCCTCATAGCCTGTGAAGTCAAATGAGATCTATTTGATGTGCTTTGAGATTCACTGGGTAGGGGATGGGGGGTAGACACCAAATACACTTAGAGTAACAATTATAAATTACCATTTAATATACTTCAATTGTGGCCAGAGACCTGCTGTACAAACAAATGAACAAAGTGATCTTTGGACTGTGAACAAACTATCAATCTCACTACACTAGTCCCAAGACTTGGAAGAGAGCTCGGGTATTTTGAGATGTGGTTCACATCTACAGCTTAGGGAACTAGCTAAATTTCCTCAGAACTCTAGAATGTGATGAGTAACTTATACAATTATATACCATCCCAATTGGCTTTCAACCTATTGTAAGTGTATAGATATAGTTACAATAAGATATGTATATGTATTCATGTATATATCAGCTATATTTATGTCAGATTCATAATGCAGTATGCATCACCATGGCATAGTGGGTAGAATGTCTCAGAATCTGTAACTCAGGAAGAATTGAGTTCAAATCCTGACTGTGTGACCCTGGTCAAATCACTTAGCCTCTTAGTAGCCCCAGAAGACTTTCCCAATCTGCATTGGTAAAGATAGTTTTCTCATTTGGAATAACAGGAACCAATGAAAATAAATATTACCAAAGATAGACAGGCAGACAAACAGATAGATAGATAGATAGACAGACAGACAGACAGACAGACAGACAGACAGACAGACAGACAGATAGATAGATAGATAGATAGATAGATAGATAGATAGATAGGTAGATAGATAATATATTTGTTGAATGGAATTGAAATCTGAATGTATGTATGTATCAAAAATATCATAACATGACAATCAACTTCCTCAATTTTGCTCCAAAATTCCCTGGACATTCTTACTGAAAGTATGTATAGAATATGATAATTGGAAGGGATGTGTACAGGTGTCCTCCTGTAGCAACTTTTACAAGTGGTTATCCAGCTTTTAGTTTAAGACTTCTAATGAGAGGGAACCCACTAACTTCCACGAATTTATACTACTTTCCAAAGCAGCCTTTTCTAATTTAGATGGTACCATTTGTTCAGAAGCTTTCCTTTCACAAAATCCAAATCTGTCACTCTTAAACTTCCTAGCTGTTGCTCCCAGTGGGGCAGCTAGATGGCACAGTGGATAGAGTGCCAGGCCTAGAGTCAAGAAGACTCATCTTTATGGGCTCAAATCTGGCCCTGGCTACTTAGTGACTGTGTGACCCTGGGCATGTCACTTAGCTCTGTTCACCTGAGTTTTCCTATATGTAAAATGGGCTGGGGAAAGAGATGGCAAGCCACTCTAGTGTCTCCACCACAGATAATCTAAATGGGGTCATGGGGAATCAGATATGACTGAAACAACCACAACAACTACCAAGTAATACTCCCAGTGTTTATTTAGGAGCACATGAAACAAATCTAATCCCTTTTCCATTTCACAAACTTTCAAATGCTTGAAGGCCTCCTCCCTATCCCCAGATCCCAAATCCCCTCGGATCAGAATTTCTGTGTTCTATCAATATATGTCAAGCACGAAGGTGTTTCTGAACAAATTATTTTGGTAAACATTGATCTAGACTAGGGATTCTTAAACTAAGGCCTAAATTTTTTATAACTGTATTTCAATGTAATTGGTTTCCTTTGTAATCATTCCTATGTAGTTTATTTTATGCATTCAGAAATATTATTCTGAGAGTCCATAAACTTCACCAGGGTTCCAAAAAGGCACATTATACACACACACCTTCATGAGAGTGCACACAGACATACATAGATGTACACACTTAAAAACCATGCCAAATAGAAATAGAAGAGTCCTACCAAATTCCTCTTATGATATAAATACCGAAATCGGGAAGAACTACAGCAGAGAAAGAAAATTGTACATCAATTTCACTAATGAATATTGATGCAAAATTTTTAAATAAAATGACAGCAACATATCACAAAGATCATACACTATGGCCAGGTGGGATTTATACCAGGAATGCAGGACTGGTTTAATAGTAGGAAAGCTATCAGTATAATTGACCATACCAATAATAAAACCAACAGAAATCATATGATTATCTCAATAGATGAAGAAAAAGTCATTGACAAAATACAGCACCCATTCCTAATAAAAACACTAGGGAGCCCAGGAATAAATGGAGCTTACCTTCAAATGATAAGTAATATTTATCTAAAACCATCAGCAAGCATTATCAGTAATGGGGATAAACTAGAAGCCTTCCCAAAACAGTCAGGGATGAAGCAAGGATACCCATCATTACCTCTATTATTTAACATTGTACTAAAAATGTTAGCTATAACAACAAGGTAAGAAAAAGAAATGAAAAGAATTAGAAAAGGCAATGAGGAAACAAAACTATCACTCTTTGCAGATGATATGATACTATATTGAATATTTAGAAAATCCTAGAGAATCAATTATGAAAATATTTGAAATTATTAATAACTTTAGCAAAGTTGCAGGATAAAAAATAAAGTCACATAAATCATTAGCATTTCTACATGTTACCAATAAATCCAGCAGCAAGAGATAAATTCCAATTAAAATCATTATAAATATAAAGTACTTGAGAGTGTACCTGCCAAGAGAAATCCAGGAACTCCATGAATACAACTGTAAAACATTTTTCATACAAATAAAATCAGTTCTAAACAATTGAAAAATATTAATTGCTCATGGGTAGGTCAAGTCAATATAGTAAAAATGACAATTTTATCAAAATGAATCTATTTATTCAGTGCCATACGAATCAAACTATCAAAAAATTATTTTACAGAGCTAGAAGAAATAATAGCAAAATTCATCTGAAAGAACAAAAGCTCAAGGATATCAAGGGAATCAATGAAAAAAATGTGAAAAGTCATCTAGCTATACCAGATCTCAAGCTGTATGTTATCAAAACAATCTGACGCTAGATAGAGTGGTGGATAAGTGGAATATGTTAGATACAAATTGCATTATAGTAAATGACCATAGTAATCTAGTGTATGATAAACCCAAAGAGACAGGCTGTTGGAACAAAAACTCATTATTTGAAGAAAACTGGAAAACAGTGTGGCAGAAACTAGGTATAGACTAATACCTCACGCTGTATACCAAAATAAGGTCAAAATGATACATGATATAGATATCATAAGCAAATTGAGAACATGCAAAGCAAAAGTTTATCTGCCAGATTTGTGGATAAAGGAAGAATTTAGTACCAAAGAAGATATAGAAAGCATTATAAAAATGTAAAATAGATAATTTTGATTATATCAAATTAGAAAGGTTTTTGTAGAAACAAACCCAATGCAATCAAAATTATAAGGAAAGCAGAAAACAGGGGGGAATTTTGCAACAGGTATCTCTGACAAAAATTTCATTTCTCAAATATATAGAGAACTGAATCAAATTTATAAAAATACAAGTCATTCCTCAGCTGACAAATGGTCAAAGGATATGAATGGCAGTTTTCACAGAATCAAAGCTATTAATAGTCGTATGAAAAATACTCTGAATTACTATTGATTAGAGAAATGAAAATTAAAATGATGCTGAGATGCCACCTCACACCTATCAGATTGTTAATATGACAAAAAGGGAAAATGTTGGATGTTGGAAGAGATGTGGGAAAACTGAAACACTAATACACTGTTGGTGGAGTTGTAAATTGATCCAACTATTCTGGAGAACAATTTGGAACTATGCACAAAAGACAATCAAACTGTAGATAACCCTTTGATTCAGCAATAGTACTGTTAAGTCTATATCCCAAAGACATCAAAAAAAGAAAAAAAAAGAAACTATTTGTACAAAAATTTCATAGCAGTTCGTTTTGTGATGGCTAATAATTGAACGTCAAAGGGATGTCCAGCAATTAGGGAATGGCTAAACAAGCTGTGGTATATGATTGTAATTGAATAATCCCGTTCTGTAAGAAATGACAAGCAGGATGATTTCAGAAAAACTGGGAAAGGCTTAGGTGAACTAATGCATGGGGAAGTGAACAGAACCAGGAGAACATGATACGTGGTGACAATATTGTTTGATGAAGAATTGTGAATGATTTACTTATTCTCAGTAATACAACTATCCAAGATAATCCCAAAGGATTCATGATGAAACATCCTGTATGCCTCCAGAGAAGAACTGATATTGTTTGAATACAGATTGAAGCATGTTCTTTTTCATTTCATTTTTTTCTTTTATTTGAACCTTCTTGTACAAAATGGCTCATATGTAAATGTTTTGATTGATTGTACATGTATAACCTATATCTAATTGCTTATCATTTCAAGAAGAGGGGAGGGGAAATAGGGAGGGAAGAAAGGATAGAATTTAGAATTCAAATTTTTAAATAAAAAATGTTTTTTTAAAAAACAAATGGGGGTGAATAAACAGGTCAATAAACTGTGGGTCACATTGTGACTTAAAAAACAGCAGTTGACATTCTCTGTGTTTTATTGTATTTTTTATTTGTTTTCTTAAATACTTCCCAATAACATTTTAATCTGTTTCAAGCCATGATCAGGAATGTTATAGGTTGCATACTACCCACAGGCCATGTGTTTCACATCTCTAGTCTAGACGGTAGCATGATTGAGGATAATATAGACATACTCTTTTCATTGCACTTTGCTTTTTTTATTAACAAATTGAAGATTTGTGGTAACTCTGAGTCAAGCAAATCTATCAGTGTCATTTTCCCCACAGCATGTACTCACATTGTGTCTTTATGTCGCATTTTGATAATCCTCCCAATATTTCAAACTTTTTATTGTGATTCTAGTTGTTACAGTAATCTGTGTTCAGTGGTGTTTGATGTTGCTGTTGTACGCATTGGGGGGCACCACAATCTACATCTACGTAATACAATGAATAGAATCAGTGAATTGTGTGTGTGTTCTGACAGCTCCTCTGACTTGCCATCCCCATCTCTTTGGGCCTCTCAACTTCCCGAGAAACAACAATATTAAAATTAGGCCAATTAATAATTCTACATTGGCCTCTAAGTGTTCAAGTGAAGGGAAGAGTCCATGGATGAGGCAAACTTCATTGTTGACTTATTTTAACAGTCAGTTGCAGCATCAGTAACCACCACCCTGATCAATCAACAACCATCACTATGGAGGCAAGGCCCTCCAACCAGCAAAAAGATTATGACTCCCTGAAGACTCAGATGACAGTTAGTATTTTTTGCCAATAAAGTATTTTTTTAATTAAGATATATACATTTTTGGACATAATACTATTACACCCTTGATAGACTATAGTTTAGTGCAAACATAACTTTTATGTGCACTGGGAAACAAAAAAATTTATGTGACTTGCTTTATTTCAATATTTGCTGTATTGTGGTAGTCTGGAACTGAACCTTCAGTTATCTCCAAGGAATGACTGTATTAAGATGATACTTATTTCAGATAATCAATTGAATCTCATCAATGTGGATGTTCTTGCCAGTTATGTAAATTGTAACCTGCTTGTGCCTGCCCACCCTATTTGACTTTTCTCTCCATCCTCCCCCTGGTTCAGCAAAAGGGATCCATCAAAAAAAAGTGCTGGGAACTTTCTTCAATTTTTCTTGATATTGGGGAGATTCTAGGTGAGCACATGGGCTATTCAGTTATCCTGTATTCTCACCATAATACCAGCTTCTGTGCTTTTTTCAATCATAGAGACAGGGGTAGAGATAGGGATAAGGGTAAGGACTAGATCTGTGATTTCAACAATAGAGATCTCATACATATTCATTCCTCCTAAAAAGAAAGAAAATCAAAACAAAAGAAAAATTATTGAAAAAATTAGCTAGTTATATGGTTGAGGTTCCCAGTTTAACTAATAGTTAATACTACTATTCAACTACAAAAAAATTATATCCAAGCAGCTGGAAAAGCTAAGATTACAATTTATAGTTTTGTTTTGCTGCTGAAATGGAACTTTCAGAAAACTGTCATATCTCTTACTGTTGTTCCCATTCTGGTTTGGGACAAAATCAATGTGATGTTATTATATGCCCTGAATTTTCTGTTTTCCTAAGGAATCTTCCTTTTAAAAAAATTGATATCTAGGCAGCTAGAGATAATATGTTTTCAATGCGGAGATTTTTATTTTCCCATGAGTTTGATCAAGTTGCATGAAGGTAACTAAGAAAGGAAATAACTATGTAAGGTAGACTTGCCCAAAATATTAAATAACGCATTCATCTAATGAGCCAGTTCCATATGATCATAGTCTTAGTATTGAAAATTTTGTCATCTTGTGTCATCAATGCTTCCAACAGAAATCTAGTATTATTCGTGATTATACACACACATATATACACACACATATGTGTGTATGTATATATAGAGAGAGAGGACTCAGGCAACGAAATGTGAATCAAATATCCACCAAAAAGTGGATAAGATATAGTAGTGTACAGCAGCCTAGATCACATCTTTTTTTCATATCTAATTCTTAAATGACAGTTTCATCCAGTCACCTTGATTGATCAGTTCTACTACACTGATATGACTGCATCATCCTCTCCCTGTCTTCTTATCCACTATACCCCTTCCACTTCTCTGGGACTGTTCTTTACAACAGGAAGCTGTCTTGTAATTCTTTATTTATGTGTTATGATAAAAAAAAATCATTATAACATTTATTAATGAAAGAAACAAGCATTTATTAAGCATTTGATTTGTACTACTTCACAAATATTATCTTATTTTGCCCTAACGACTGGGGGATTTGAAGGAATTGGAATAGCAAGTGGTGGTGATGGTGGGAATTGAGCAAACCACACTGACTCCATCCTGTGACTCAATTCTGCAGCTAGCTTTCTAGTCAGTTATGGGTCTACTTCAACTGTCTTGCGAGAAAACTTTATTCAGTTTTGAGAATTAGAAGAAAACCTTACTGTATTGTTTGAACCTAGCCCTGCATGACTGCGAAGCTGGACAGCCTCTGCCTGCTGTTTAGAGACCCTTAACTAGAGATCTAGGTTATGCTGACCAGAAACCCAGTAAGTTCCTAAGATTGATGCAAGACTTTTTCTTGTAATTATGTATCTCAAGCAACCCACACGTCTTATCTGAAAACATGCCTCATACTGATCAATAAGTTATTGCTTCCATGTTCCTTTGATTGTTTGCAGATACTTGGGAGGGAGACACTTTTTTTTTCTGAATTCAGGGAATTGCACCTGTTTGCTCTCCCCCTCCCAACTTGGAAAGTCTCCAATTTTTCATCCAATTAGAAATCAGATAACTTATATATTGTTTCCTTTTAATTAATTGGCCTTATTTGATTGTTTTTAATGCATAAAAGTCTATACTAAGGGTTAAACTCTAAACTGAAGAAGGGGCCTGGTCCTGATTTGTTAGGAAATTGTACATGACGATTGTCATGTACTGCTCATAAATTGAAATACTTGGAAGCTCGAACCTTTGTTTCCTCATTCATTTCATCTTTCATCCACAATACAACTCTCAGAGGTAAATACTATTATACTATCCCTATTTTATAGTTAAAGAAACTAAAGTAGACAGTGGTTAAGTAATTTACCTAGAAAGACTCTGAGGCTAAATTTGAACTCAGGTCTTCCTAATGTCAGTCTTAGTATTCTACCCATGGAAGAACTGAACTCAGGTTTTATCCATGATACATAGTTATGTGGCATTTTCTAAAGTATAGAGATTGAATAAATATAAACTAATGAACTTCATAACAGAAAACACCTTAGAAACCACCTAGTTCTACCTGTTCAACTTACATATAAGTCATTTGAAAACACATCTCAAGTAATATTTTAAAAAAACTTTTGAAAGGTAATATGAAAATACATGAAATGTGATCCTATTAGGCATGAAATAATGATACATAAATATTTTCCTCTCAGATTTCCAAATCAACATTAGAACTTAAGAGCAGTACAATTATTTCCATAATTCTCAGAAAATGCACCTCCACTAAACATCAAGACAATTCCCTGTAATTGTTGGGATTTACTGATTTTTAAAAATATATACCTAGCATTTGTAGCTCAGAGGATATATATCAGTATATATAGACTAGTTGGTATATAGATCATAATTTTAATTTGCATAATTTTAATTTGTATAATTTTAAGTCTTTAAGTAGGGTTTTAATAGTTTCACAGTTAAGAGGTAACACAGTTGACAGAAAGTTCGATTTGGATTCAGGAAGAAATGAGTTAAACTTGATCCTCAAACACATACTAGTTGTGTGAATCTGAGTCACTCTCCACAATCTGCTTCAGTTTCCTCATCTGTAAAACAAATCTGTAAAAGGGGACACTATAGCACCTATTGCACTGGGTTTTGTGAGACTTGAAGGATAATACTTGCAAAGCTTTCTACAGAGCTTAACGCATTTTGTAAATATTAACTATTGTGCCTATAATAATTAACATAATACTACGGTTTTAAATAGAGAAAATCTATGACTGAAAACATATGACAGAAGGAAATAGAAAGAGGACCCTATGTAGATAGTGTCTTAATCAAACGTGGACTATTGGTACAGTAGATTTTGAACTAAAAGACATTATATTACTTCTTATTTGTGGATGCCTAAAATCGTAGATGCACGAAGAAAAGAAAGCATGAAAAATCAAGTAGCTGACAATTCCCTAGATTCAATACACATTTATTAAGTGACTGCTATGTTTAAGATGCTGTGCTGACAGAAAAAGAAATGATGATTTCCTTGAAGTGATTCCCCTTTGACAGGACGGACAGGTAATCCAGAATAGTATCCTATCAAAAATGGTAGGAAGTAGGATAGCAAAACACAGAATTTTAGCATGACTGGCTAGGCAAAGCAGTTTTCCATTCTTCTGGTAGGACTTGGCTACCAAATCAGACTATGTAGTCATCTTTGCCTTATTTGTTATTAGCCCTGGAAACAAAATAATATAGTTGTAGCATAGATGGTAATAGTCTTAGAGTCAGAAAGAATAGGGTTCAAATCTTTTCTCTGACACTAACAGTGTGACCATGAGGAAGTCACTTAACCCCTCTGAGTCCTAAGAAATTTTCTAACATGTATCTACTAAATTATGAATGAATTTTGCTCTGACTAGAGTTGGTAGAGGGAATTCTCATACCAGTGAAATAAAATATCCTTTTTGGCATAATAATAAAGAATCATGTATAGCCTTAAGTGAAATTCACTGAAGTGAAATGACAGTGTGAAAAATTAAATTAGGTAGATATCAGCAAACAAAGCTCAAGTTCTGGTTCTGTCAGTTACCAACTGTGTGGATGACTGTGGGCAAATTACCGATTCTGCTTGTGTCTAAGTTTCCTCATCTCTAAAATGGGAGGGTGGACTAAATGGGTTGGTTGAACTATTTGAATACTTGTGTAATGGTCATTTAAATAGGAAAATCCTTCCCATTCATTAATAGACCCATGTGACCTGATTAAATTACATGGAAGCCTAAGTTGTATGTGGTGGAAAGAGCTTACTAAAGAGTGGAACAGGAAGCGTGGAGCAGAACTGGGAGGAAGCTGTTGAGAGCAGTGAGGGCAGAGGATAGGATACAGGAAGGCAGATACAGGTAGTGTTGTGAATATTTACTTGTGGAAAGGCCCCAGCAGGGTGGAAAAGGGAAAGGCTTGGGAATGGCTTTATCCCCTGCAGCGATAATGTATATTGACTTCTTGGTTACTATGCTGGATTTGGCTTTCTGGTGCCTGAATAAATGTTTTTCTTCTGCTTTCTATATGATGAGTCTGTTAAACTTTGTGATTCAGAACTACACAGGCATATTCATAGTCATCCTCAGGGTTGTGAATATTGCCCGGGGAAATACGACCTGTAATGCAGTTCTATGGTTCTGGAACAAGCAACAAGCTTCCATATTAGGAGGGTCATGGGTGCTGGGCAGGGGAAACATTGTGTTTACAGGGATGGATGATAAAAGAAAAACTGTACACAAAATGTTTATTTAATGCCCTAGATTGAGTCCATTTTCTTTGAAAGTAGGCAATTCTAGGCTTAATTTCTAAAAGGTAGGTGTTGAATGAAATGACCTCTAAGGTCCTTTATTTAGCTTAAATATATGTGCATACACACATATTTGTTTATTTATAATATATATATGCATGCACATATATGTATATGTATTATATAAATGCATACATACATATATGTGTGTATGCATATTTGTAGTACAGAAGTGTTAATTAACTATACCTATTTCCTATCATGTTGTTGTCTCACTACACGCTTTGGGGAAGGAAGAAAATTCTACCCTATGCAAAAGCATGTGAAATGTTATTCCTTATCCATAAATGAAGAGAAAAAAGCCAACTGTGTATCTGTAAAACATTGTAAATGCCTTGATAAAAAGCTACTATATACGTAAATGCACTTGACATAAATGCTAAAATCATCCTGGAAAACCTACAATTTCAGTTTTACATAGAAACTAGAGGTGTGAAAACAGCCTTTTATTCTTAATTCACCTCATTTACCCTATCTCTTTTCTCCCTTCCAACTTTTTCCCCTATATTTATCCCTTTTAGTCCTTCTCCTCCATTCTATCACCCTTTTCTCCTCACTCTGCACCCACTTGTCTTTGCTTTCCTAACTCCACAGAATCACAGAACTTACACTTGGAAGTGACCTCAGCAATCATCCAGTCAAGCTTATAAGTATGAGTAATACCCAACATAACACATATGACAAGTGATAATCCCGCCTATGCTTGAAGACCTCCAAGGAGGGGCATCCACCAGTAATTGAGGATGTCCATTTGACTTTTAGGTTAATCTCATTGTTGAGAAGTTTTTCCTGACATTGAGCCTCAATTTGTTCCCTTTGCAATTTCTTTTCATTCTGCTTTGGAGCCAAACAGAGCCTCCCACCACTATCTATAGAAGGACCATGTGGAAGGAATTCTGAGCCTTGGGGCTTCCTCCATGTAGGTCTGTCAATAAAGCAAGCAACAACCATGTCACCAATGGTTACCACCATTGCCAATGTGATCCTGTTCTCTTGGCTGTGTCCTCCTGATAGTAGACAATATTTTCTCTTCCCATGATATTAATTGTTCTATGAAAGCCTTGTCGATGATCATCAGAGCTTTTGCACATAATAATGAAACATCCTACAGTAAAACAGAACTAAAGTCCTATGGAGTCATAAAGTTGCTCTCTGTCTTTCCTTCTTCTCTTCCTTTTGGATATCTATTCCTTTTTTCTTCATTTTTTTAACTCCTCTTCTTCCTCCACTTTTTTATATTTCCTCCTGCCCTCTTTTCTGTCTCCTTTCCCTCTTTTGCTTATTTATAATATTTTTTTTTCAGTCACCCAGTTTATATTACTTGCCATATTGGTATTCCTTCCCCTCTCTCCATTTTTTGCTTGTAGTATTTTGTGTTCTTTTGTTCATGGTGTGGACTTTTTCTTTCCTTTTTTTACATATATGTCTACATTTTAAATAAGGAACAAGTATTCTTATTAATAGAATAGTGTATAAATAGTATGTAAAATAATGAATTCTATATTACTTCTGAATGAATAGTTGGGTTGCAACTTCATTGTATTGTTAACAAATGTTTACTAGGCATTTTCTATGTTCAGAACACTGTGCTAAGTCTGTTGAAGTTGTACTTCCAACAGATTAGATAGGACACAGTTCTTGACCTTGTGGAACTTATAGTCTAATAAGAAGATGGCAGCTAGCTGGCACAATGGAGTACTAGGCTTTGAGTCAGGAAGACTTGAGTTCAAATTGCAAGTCAGACAATTACTACCTGTGAGCCTGGCCAAATCATTTAATTTCTGTCTACCTCAATTTTCTCATCTGTAAAATGGGGATAATAATAGTACCTACCTCCCAGGGTTTTTGTGAGTATCAAATGAGATGATATTTGTAAAGCAATATGAAAACCCTAAAGTACATAAAGTCTACTGTTATCATCATCATCATCATCGTCATCATCATCATTATGTACCACCTAAAAACAAAATAATTCATGATAGGTATACAAGAGGTATAAAAACATTGATTTGTGAGTTCTAAGGTATGATAGGTCTAATATTACCAATGTTATCCTAATTCAGTTTCTTTCCCCCCACCCCACCCCCACAACAAGGTATAAGTTCAGGTCCTTCTTCCTTCCCTTCTTCAATTAGCTTTCCTAAAGGAGACAAAATTGTCCTCAAGAGTGGATTAACTTCAACTTTCCTAATGCAGTTTCCTAGACATCTAAGTGTATAATAATTCCAACTATGGGCAAATAGGACCCTTTGGGCTTGGTAGATTTCTGAAGACCAAGTGATTCACCAAATCCTGCCTTAATGATGAAATAGATGCCTTTCCATATGGAACTAAGGAAGGCTACATCTAGAGAGGCCAAGTGTCACTGTATTCCTGTCCCATACGATTGCTGTGTTAGGGCAAAGTAAACCTTCTTTTGTTACATGTGCCTCATTTCATCCCAATATTGAACCTTGAACTAAGAGTACTGAAGTTTCAGCTGCCTCTAACATAAAGTGAAGAAGGATATCATTACCGACTGGTATTAGAGAAGGTTTCTTGTCCGAGGTAGAAATTCAGATTGGTTTAAAAGGATGAGTAGGACTTTGACACCTGGCAGAGAGCGACATTCCAGACATAATGAAAAGTGTGAACAAAGTCAGTCAGTTAGTCAACTGGCATTGACAAAGATTGTAAAGGGAATGGGAAATCATGGGAAATGTATAGTGGATAATGAATACTCCATTTTAGGATACAGAGTACTCATAGGAAAGTAGTCTGGGATATAGTTGGAAAGGTAGAGGGAATAGTTTTGTCAGCTGTAAAATAACGGGGTTAGGGGAAATAAAACAATCTCTATGCTTCCTTACATCTCTAAATTTTAGGATCCTATGAACAAGGTTAGAGAGGGCCATGAATGCCAGGTTAAGAAATTTGGATTTTATCCAATATACATTAGGCAATTATTTAAGAACTATTGAATAAATATTAAAGATGACTTAGAGAAGAGATAAATTAGGAGAAAAAAATATGTTAGTTTTAGGATTTTGTCTTTGTTGTTTGTCAGATTCTATATTGGTACAATGATGGCCTAAATTAGAATAGTGACAGTAGAAATAAAGAGTAGGAAGTGGCTGTGAGAGATACTGTGGGGGCACAATTTATATGACTTTGACCATTGATTGCCTGTATAAAATGAAAGAGGAGAAAGTAAAAAAAAAATAATACCAAGGTTTCAAACTCAAAAAATTGAATGAACGGTGCTACTGCAAAACAAGTTAACCTCAATTAGTACATATCTTACAACAATTTTAATTTATTGAAGGAAAAGTAGGGGTTTAATAATCAGAGAATTTAGAAAAAATGGAACCACTGCTGAAAAGAAATTGATTGACATGTAAATTATTTGTTATATGTTTGTTGTTCATTCTTTGTTTTGAAAGAGGACCAATGATATCACAGAGTGATGTCTTGACTTGCATGCGAATTGGATATAAGTGAAGCAGAACTGCACAAAGTTGTCAGTGTTATGCTCTCCTCCAGAATCAATGAAGTCCAGAAGCCTGATGATGATCTGGGATGCAGCAGATGGAGTCTTCAGTGTCTTGAAGCCTTCACGACCATTGGAATTGTTCTCATTCTCCCATTCTTCTGGGGGATGTCTTCATATACTTGGGGTTTAATATATACTGAGAATATTGCACAGGAGGAGGGAATAGAAAATTTGGATAGAAGTTACACAAAAGTTCATACCAAGGGTATAAAAATGGTCCCATTCTTCAAAGAACATGCAATCTCCTTTGAGAGATGAAACATACACTCATAAAACAAAGAAATAAGTGCTTAACTATTGGTACCAATTTTTAGTACAAAAAGGATACAAAAAAGAGAAAGACTGGAAAGGAGTAATTGAAGATGGGACAGGAGCTAAACCTTGAATGATGGGTAAGATTTTAATTGGCAGAATGGAGGTGGAATGGGGAGGTGTGGAAAACAATGTATAATCAATATTTTACTTAAAAACGTTTTTACTATATTATTTAAAGGATAGAATGTTGGTGGTTGTCCTTCATTCTCAAAGAGGACCAAAATGATATCACTGTGCTAGAGTCAAGTTTCAGTGTGTCTGACTGTGGTTGATCAGACTAATACGAGCTCAGAATGTTCTACCACAGGTCAGAAACAAATAGTCTGTGTGAATATTTGGGGTGGATACTCTAAATTTGTGCATCCTGAGTTTCCTTTGAGCTGTTTCAATTCTGCATTGCTCATCAAGCACAGCATCTTCTCTTACGTGGGCATGCCATACTGAGCAGTCCTGTGCCAGTGTCTCCCATTTCACACAATCAATTCCAAAGTTCTTAAGTGAGACCTTGAGAGTGTCTCTGTATCACTTCTTCTGACCACCATGTAAATGCTTGTCCTGTGTGAGTTCTCCATAAAACAGTCTCTTTGGCAAGCATACATTTTGCATTCAAATAACATGGCCAGCCCATCTGAGTTGTGCTCTCTGAAGCAGAGTTTGAATGCTTGGCATTTTAGTCCGAATAAGGACCTCAGTGTCTAGCACCTAATTCTGCTGGATGATCTTCAAAATCTTCCTAAGACAATTCAAAGAGAAATTGTCAACTGCCTTCAATGAGGATGAACACAGCATCAAGGTCAACTGCTGCACTGATGGTAAATTCTTCAGCTTGAAAAGTTGACCACAGTGGAAGGAGTGTTGATGCATAATTTTCTGTTTGCAGATGATTGTGCTCTCAATGAAGCCTTTGAAGCTGAGATGCACCAAAGTATGAATCAATTCTCCGCTGCTTGTGCTAATTTTGGCCTAACAATTACCACCCAAGAAAACACAGGTGCTCTATCAGCCACCACCACACCATCCATGTGTGGAACTATTGGTTATAGCAAATGGAGTTTTGAATGCTGTGGATAAATTCCCTTATCTTGGCAGTGTACTTTCCAGAGATGTACACATGGATAATGAGGTTGACGCACACAATGTCAGAGTTCCAGCTCAGTGTTTCGGAGGTTCCTAAGGAAAGTATGGGAGAAAAGTATTAGACTGACTATCAAACTGATGGTCTACAGAGCCATTGTGCTGACCTCATTGTTGTATGTCTATAAAACCTGGACGGTATGCCAGTACCATGCCAGGAAACTGAAAGGAAAGAGTATATAATACACAAATATTCAATAAACTCTGGACCTTATTTATAACTTAGATGATCCCTGTTTCACAGTGAAACAGACAAAGCTATTTGGAGACCTTATAACTTTTGTTTGGGGTTGCAGGGACAGCTCAGCAAAAGACATGCCTTCATTAGGAGAGGCTTTAGTGTAGATCCAAGATAAATACATTACTCAGTATGTTTGTATGTAAGTATAATTATATGTTAATACCTTTAGAGAAGCACATTGGTTATTTATAAGGTTTCTTAGTCTACTGGGAATAATTGTTTGTAAATATTTGTTCTCCTTTAAAAAAAAAACTTCCCTGATGTTTTGGGTCCTTTCTTCAATCCTTTCCTAGCTGCATTTGGAAGACCTCCAGCTAGCACAGATGACTAAGAAACAATACAGTACTTCCAAAATATATGAATTTGAACTAAAATATGGAAGTCAGAAACAACACACAACTATCATGAAGCCATTTTCCCCAGCTTTTCTTGATAAAAACTTCATTTTCCCTTCTGTCATTTCGTGGAGTTTGGCAATAAACCTTCTAGAGCTACAAGGCTGAGAAATATCACCTGGGTGCCCACATTCTATATTCAAATGCAATATTGTTGTGTGTAGTTTGTTGCCAATGCTTGCGTTTCAGCTCCATTCAAACATTTATTGAGCACCTACTCTATGTAGAACACTATGCTAGGTGCTGGAATATAAACACAGTTCAAGCAATATCATCCCATGACCCTTAGTCTTGTAAGTTTATAGCATACGTTTTTATAATGACTTATTTAGACATCTCTATAATACATATATGAAAGCCAACATGGTGTGGTTGAAAGAATATTAGAAGACGTGGATTCAAGTCCTAGCTCTCACAGCTACCTCCAGAGGAGTCACATGGAAAGAACACTTAGCTTTATCTGTGTTGGTCTGGTAATATAAAAAGAATCAATATCTGGCAAAAGAGATTACCTCTCTGAGCCTTGTTTTCCATATATCTGAATTGGGAATAATATTATAGCTGCTTTGAGCAGCATAGGATTTTAGATCTGGAATTACTTGGAGCCTTAGACACCATCCAGTTCACATCCTTCATTTGGCAGATAAGACAGTAAGTAAGCATTTAAGACACTACTATGTACTATGAAGCATACTAAGCAGTAGGAACACAAGAACAAAAATAAGAGTCCCTCATTTCAAGGAACTTATATTTTCTATAGGAAGTTTACATTCTAACAGATGAGTAAATTGAGGCACAGAGAGGTTGAGTGATTTGTGTGAGGTCACAGAAATAGCAAGTAGAAGATTCTGAATTCATTCTCATATTCCCAGACCAGTTTTTTGGGTTGTTTTTTGGGGGGGAGAACAGTTCAGGGGTTTCTGTGACAAATTGTCTCTTCATTGAAGAGGAAGCTATGTGAAATGCCTGAAAATCTTAAAAGATTGTATGAAAAATTTCCTATCCTTTGAATTATAATTTAAGGATCTCTGATTTTACTGGTAGAAATATTCCTTCCACTGAGGCACATTTCCCTTCTTCTTTAACTTAATAGTTAAAATATTTGTGGTCAAAAATTTAATCACCCTGTAGAAAGCTTTGTAATGAGCATGTTTGAACTTAACTAATCTGATCCTTAGATAATAATCTATCAACCAACAGGACTTTATATGTGTCTCCCATGTGCCTGGAACTGTGCTAGGTGCTAGGAAAAGTAGAATAGTTGCTGCTTTCAAGGAGCTTGCATTTTATCAAGGGATACAATATGTATATAGATCAGTAGGAAAAAGATATGCGCTGAGGAAGGGTTTCCACCCTTTCACTTCAATTAAGTCATCAAAGGAGGCCTAGAATATGATCATAAAGTATGAAGTAGGAATTAAGGAATTTTCCTATAACACCATAGCACATAATTAGGTTTTAATGTATAAACAAGATACATGTACAGTGTGTGATCCATTTATAAGGTACAGACCTCCCTTATTGAGAAAGTAATGTGATTGGCTAAGAGAATTAGTCATGCCCCTTGAGACTACATATAACAACAGCAAACCAGTTTATGAGTTCAGGATTTATAGCCTTGGGAGAACTTGGTGGAGAAAGCTCCCTTCACTTATACAAGACAGCAGCGAGAGAATGAGAGGAACTTTCTTTCTCCATCCTCCAATGACCATATCGTCAGAGACGCTGGACCAATACGAAACATTGATCCAACTGGGAGCATAGAAGTCCATCTAAGACAGGTGCAGGTGAGGAGAAATAATCATTCCAATGTTGTGGCAGTTTTAACGAGCATGACTGCTTACAACAGAAAGAAGTACCAGGTCTGAATTTGAGAAGGGAATAGACCCTAGAAAGGCCAGCTGAGTGGCTTTCTTGTAGAAAGCTATATTCAAGGGGGGTTGCATGAGGACTCTTCAGAGAAATAAAGAACTTCTGGCCCAAAGAGTTGTTAGTGACGATTTCTCACATATGCATCCTTCATGTGAATCTCACTACTGTTGTACAGTTTTAGACCACTCTTCACATGTACACTAAATATATTTGTAAGAGAGGGCAACCCAGACTTTAGTGTGGGTGTTTTATATGAACTGTTTTCATTATACCGTCTTAGAAAAAGCTTTACTAAAAGTTGTTTACTGTCCCATTGTTAATATTAAGCAATCTAGCAGGCACTGATGAACAAGGATAAGGAAAAAAATCCTACATAGTGACCCCCTGGGAACTCAGCCTGAGTAAAAGCTGGGAAAGTATCTCATAGGAGGTGTTCCATGTACAACATAAATAAAAGATAATAATGAAGATAGGGGCACTCCTTCAGCTGACGTTGAAAGATAACTAGGGATTCTAGTAGGTGAAAGCGAGGATGGAGTTTATTCCAGGCATGAAGGCATGGAGGTAAAGTATCATGTATAATTAACAGTAAATATAGTTTGGCCAAACAATAAAGCAAATGAAATAGAGCAATGGAGAAGGCTAGAAAGATAGGTGGGAGTGAATAAGTAGTGCTTTAAAGGCCAAACAGAACTTGCACCCCACTATCATTTGCATTTCACATTATAGCATCTAGGACTTTAGTATAAACAAGCATGTGTTTATACATGCAAACACATGTATACACACATGTACATGTGTACCTGTGTGTGCATGCCATATGCACTGCAGGTATATACATAATATATAGATATGTTGTAAGTCAAGTCAATAAGAATTAACAATCCATAGGCAGTACTGAGGATACAAAGAAAGGTCAAACCAGTCTCTGGTTTCTAGGAGCTCATAGTCTGATAAGGGAGACAACAAGCAAATTATGTACAAACGAGACAAATATGTGGTATATGTCAGCTGGAGAAAGGTACTAAGGTGAGGAAGGATAGGGAAAGTCTTCTCAGAGAAACTGAAAATTCAGCTGGGCCTTGAAGGGATCCAGGGACTCCAGAAGGTAGAGATGAGGAGGAAGAATGCCTAGAGGACAGGCCAGAGGACAGCCAAAGAAAATGCCCAACTTCAGGAGATGGACCATCTTCTCTGAGAAACAACAAGGAGGTCTGTCTTACTGGATCACAGAGTATGAGGTACGGAATAATATGTAAGAAGACTGGAAAGATAGGAGCAGGCCAGTTTAGGAAGAGTTTTGAATAGAAAACATAGGATTTTATGATTTATTTTATCCTGGATGTAATAGAGAACCACTGGAGTGGCTGCTGGATAAATAAATAAATAAATGTGTGTGTATGCACACACATGTATGTATACACACATACATACACATGTGTGTACACCCATGCATATCCATGCATATAGAGAGATATATATATACACACAGTCATTTTCAAGCACTTATGACCTCATCTGGGGTTTTCTTGGCAAAGACACTGGAGTGCTTTATCATTTGCTTCTCCAGCTCATTTTAAAGACGAGGAAACCAAGGCAAACACGGTTAAGTGACTTGCCTGGGGTCACATAACTAGTAAGTATCTGAGGGCGTTTTTGAACTCAGAAGATGAGCTTTCCTGATTCCAGGCTTGGCACTCTACCTACTGGGCCACCAAGCTGCCTCCAAACACAGCATCAAAAATATGTTTATTACTCTTAAGTTTTTTAAATCCTATATCTCAGAGCCAAGTAAAATCAGTTATTGTTCCTTAAATTCATTGTAAATCCAAATTATTTAGTATAATCATTTATAAACCTGAATATTAAAATCATCTATTATTTCATATGTGTACATATATATACACACACATATTCTTAGCAAATTGAGCAGTGATTTTCCCCCATATGAACAATAGTAAAATAAAGCTAATTATCACCTCAAAGCTAGTTAAAATTAATCATTCTTTCATGCACTCTCTCCTTTTCTGAATGGCCCAAGAAAGCAGAATTTCAGGTACATTTTTCTGTCATCATTAAAACAAATTTGATCTTTTAAAAATTTCATTTGATTTTGAAAAATCATAGGTGGAGAAAAAATTATAAAGAGTTCTTAGTTTTCTTCAGGAGGATTTAAAAGGTATATTGCATGAGGTTTTTGACATCAATGCCATTTTTTTTTTAGAATCAATTACATTCAAGAGGGAGGAAGTAATCATAGACATCTCAATCTCATCTGTACATGCTTCCCTTTGTACCCTTTGGTTAGAGGAACATTGCCCCATCTAGTGGAAGATTAAAAACCTAGTATCTCTTGACTAGCCATGTGAGAAGCCAAGTTTTCTTAGGTCTTCATCACCTCCTAAATGGCTGACAGATTAAATTCCCTGGATCATACTTCATTTCAAGCATATTGTGTTGGGAAAGGTGCTATGTCACACATATTTCTTATATTAGAATGTGAAAAAGCACTTGAGTTTTAGCACAAAGCAATGAAGAAAATGTGGTTCAGGCCAAACATCCTGTTTCACTCATGCAAAAGGAATGGCCTTCATTTGAGCCATCCTAAACTGTTTACATATAAAAAAACAACCTACTATAGAGACATGCCTTGTTTTAGACAGCAACTAACAAATAAGAATAATTCGGTAAATTCACTTATTTGAAACAAAGAATTTTAATTATGGGGTGAAAAGGGTTATTTAAAGTTGTCTGTCTGTCTTTTTTGTGATTTAGTTTATTCAGAACAAATAGGTTGAAGCCCACCACTACTTGCACTATTCTCAAAGTAGAACAAATTTGATTTTTGGAAATGATGTACTATGGTACACAAAACAACAATAGTTGTGTGTACTATGGCACCCAAAATAATTTATATTATATTGGTCTACGATATTATAAAGAGTTAAAGCCAATGAGCTGATGTTAGCCTAGCAGAAAATGGACCAATCAGACCTGCCAACGTTTGGAGAGATATTTAGGGATTTTCAAAACCACAAAGATTGTTGGCTTTGACTTCAGATAAGCTTTCTCTCTTCAGCTCATCAAAGCCAAGGACTCAAAACCCTAATGCCTGATAAGTATCTCTCATTATTTTGTTTGTTGCTTATCACAAGAGCAGGTAACTTCACATTTGCATCATTAATAGACCTCTCTCAAAGGATGTTGATATTTCAGTTAGTTTCGAGTGCTCTTAATGTTTCTGCATATTATTAGGGCAGATCTACCTATTCAAATCTGGATGCATCTCTTTAAAAAACAGATAAACTCATATGTGTGTGTGTGTATAGTATGTATACATGTATGCATATATACACATAAATATATTAAATATATACATACATGCATACTCCCACACAGATTTGTGTGTATATACACAGATAAGTATCTTCATACAAGAACTACAAGGCAGCCTTTATCTTAGAATAATCCATTTAGATCTGGAAGAGACTTCTGAGGTCATTTAGCCCAACCCTACCCATTAGTATTTGAGATAACTGAGACACCAAAAGGTTGTGACTTCCCCAAGGTCAGATTCGGGATCTGAACATCCTGCGATTCTAAATCTACCACTCTTTCCACTGTATGAAACTATGACTTCTTATCTAAGAAAACCGCCTATCACTTTACTGAAGTAATCGCTGTGTGGTAATCTCGGTTCCAGGTGTTAACTGTGTAATTACAGCCATCCTTGAGCTGTCTGAGATTAAAGAGGTCAGGAAGAAGACAGGAAGAAAAGGAAAGAAATGAAGGATCCTGTTGTTTGTTAATGGTCCAATGTAACGTTTCACGTGTCGTATATTAAGTAAAATAAAAGACAAATAATCAGTTAGTATCTATTCTGTAAAAGGACATTTTGGGGATGGGAGTCAAAGGGAACAAAAAGAAATAAACAGTTCTTACCATTAAGGAGTTTATAATCTAGTTAAAATGGCAAGAGTTTAACACATGAAAAATTAAGCAATAATGAAATTTAAAATAATAATAGTTAATATTTGCATGGCACCTACTCTGTGCCAGGCATTTACGTTGTGCTTTACAATATCTCACTTCAAGACGACAATGTAAATGACATGTCTAATATGTAACTGTGAAATAATTCATAGAAAAGAATTTTCACGATATTTAAGAAAAAAGAGAAAGGGAACCACAGCCTCAGTAACCAGTGAAGAGTTTATGGAGAAAGCCAGATAAGACGTTGATTTTAAATGACCTGGACTTGGAAACACAATGAAAAGAAAGGAGACATTTAAAAGAATAAAAGAAGCACAGAGGTGCAAAAAAAAAACCCCCACAAATGTTTGGGGGACAGAAAACAAACTGTTTAACTAAAGCACAGGGTTCAGGAAGATGTGTAGTTGATGATAAGACTAGAAAGAGAGGTGGATGTGTATGGAGGGTTTTAGATCACTGGCTGAGGAGTTTGGACTTTATCCTTTAGGCAATGAGGAGCTATTGACAATATTTGACCAAGGGTTGACACGATCAGGGCAGTATTTGAAAAAGCTTCGTATGCTAGCTTTATTCAGGACAGAATAGACAAGGGAGAAACTGAAAGAAAGGAGATCACAACACACTCGTGTGGTAGTCAACACTATAGCAATAAAATACCTATTACATGCAAAAGCACTGTTTGGGGTGCTGAGGAAACTAAACCAAAAATGAAACAGCACCTGAATATAGAGTAGTGAGATAATGAAGTCATGAACTAGAGAGCTGGCAGCAGGGATGGACATGAAGGAATGAATATGCAAATTCTGAAAGAAAAATCAATGTGACTTGCTAACAGAATAGATTTATGGAACTGGGAGAAGGAGGAATCATAGAATCCCAGAGGAGAAACCTAACCTAGATAGGACCAAAAATACCCACTATAGTATGGCCATCAATTGGTCATCCAACCTTTATTTAAAGCCCTCCAGTGAGGGGAACTGATTCCTTCCTGGATCAGACTACTCCACTTTGGATTACGCCTATTTGTACAAGGGTTTTGTTTTGTTTTAATTGCAAACCTAAAACTGTCTTTTTAAAACTCCACTTATTATTCGTAATTCTATGTCCCTAGGACAAGAAGAGCAAGTATAATCTCTCTTCTGTGAGACAACCTTTCAAATATTTGAAGATAGCTGCTTCAAATGATGGTCAACTAGCATGAATTCATAATGCCTTTCACTTTTCTGGTGGCTTCCTATGGACTCTTTCCACATTATCAATATCTTGAAGATGTTACTCCAAGTATGTTCTGAGCAGGGCAAAGTAGGACTTTCACCTTTCTAATCCTAGAGTTGTCTCTTGATGAAGCATCAGTTTTGAGGTTTCTATAGTGTCCTGTTCCTTCATATTGAGCTTGTAACCTATTTACATTCCTCCAAATTTTTTTTCAGATGAATTGCTATGTGACTCTGCTTCTCTCACCTTGTACTGATGAAGTTGGTTGTTGAACCCAAGTATAAGACTTTATATGTGTGACTATTATATTGTATTTAATTAGATTCTACCCAACTTTCTATCCTGATATGACTTTTTTTAGATTCTATTTCTGGCATCAACCCATTCCTCTCTGCTTTGTGTCATCTGAAAATTTGCTCAGCTTACCAGCTCTGGCTTTATCCTCATCATCTTTGACTTGGATTGTTGCCACAATCTCCAATTTGTCCTCAAATCTCCCTCCTCTATGATCAATCCATCACATAGTGCCAATGTATAGATCTTACCATATCACTTCTGTATTCCATAATGTCCAGTAGTTCCTTATTATCTTTAGGGTCAAATATAAACTTCTCTAGCATTGAAAGCCCTTCACAATCTGGCTCCAATACATCCTAGCCTTATTAAATATTGATTGCTTATATCTTACTTCCATTTATAACCAAACCGTCATTTTTCTCGTTTCTCACATACAACATTCCATCTCCTTTCTCTGGCCTTTTGTGTAGACTCTTCTGCCTTTCATATACTGCATCTTCGCTTCCATTTCTTAGAATGCCTATTTCCTTCCAGAGCTCAGCTGAAATGTCACTGCCTATATGAAAACTTTCCTGATCCCTTGAGACACTAGGGTTTGTTGATGAAATTACCTCATACATCTAATATTTATTTTGCATATTTTATATACATATGAGACAACTAGGTGGCACCATGGATAGAGTGCTGAGCTGAGAGTCAGGAGGATATGAGTTCAAATCTAGCCTCAGGCACAAAAGCTGTGTGATCCTAGGTAAGTTCCTTAACCCAGTTGTAATTGCAAGGACCCTGATATACACAGGAGGGCCGGTTGTACAGGTTCTTAGCTCTGCTTTTTTTTTAAAGTAAAGCAACTTTTGAGGGGGTCAGCAATCTACTTTAATCAAGCACATGTATCATTCACTTAGTTCAAGAGAAAAAGCACCCTGAACTTCAGAAAAAAACACAAATAGAGAAATAAAAATTGACAGGGCTTCCAACAGTCTGATCGTAGGCAATAATACATACATAGTTACCAGAGAGAGAAACTCCACCATCTGGGTTTTCAAAGTGGGAGGGAAGGGGGGTCCCTAGCACCTTACCACACAAACCTTCTTCCAGAATCTAAGCCTGGAAGTAAAACCTCACCTCAGAGTATTTATACACTTTTCAGAGTCAGGGGGCAACACTACCCTGTAGTGAGTGCCTCATTAGAAATTAACAAAAGGTGTGTGCCTTCCAACAACAACTAAATCTCCTCTAATCAAGTTTTCTTTAATGAGTAGCTCCATTAATGGGTGGGGAAGATCTTTAACTCTCATTAGCATTACTCCTGTTTGCTTTAATTTTTCTTATCTGTAAAATGAGCTGGAGGAGGAGATGGCAAATCAATCTAGTTGTATTGGCAAGGAAACCCCAAATGGAATTACGAAGAGTTGGATATAACTGAAAATGAGTGAACAACAACAGGTATGTACATGTTGTCTTCCCTGGTAGAATGTAAGCTCTTTGAGGGAATGGCTTGCTTTATTTTTCCTTTATGTAATGTGGCTTCATGCATGCCTAGTAAAATAAGGGAGATGGCAATCAACCAATCAACCAATCAATCCATGTGTATGGACATGATTGAAATGACTCAACAACAACAACAAAGCTATGTGTGAGGTGTTAAATAGCGATGATACAAAGAGGCAAAAGATAACCCCTGACCTCAAGGAGGGCATTGCATTCTAATGGGGGAGACAGTATGCAAACAAATCAAGCAAGCTATATACGGGAAAAATAGGAAATAATTAAGAGGGAAAGAAGGAAATGCCTGAAGCTGAGAAATGCAGTGTCTTGTTCATAGAACAGCCAGGAAGCCAGTTTCACTGCAGGGAGTAAGGTGTAAGAAGACTAGAAAGGAGGAAGAGAATAGATTATTAAGGACTTTGAATGCCAAACAGAGCATTTTGTATTTGCTCCAGAGGCGACAAGAAACCACTGGGGTTTATTGAGTAGAGGGGTGGGAGTGACATTATCAGACCAGCACTTTAGGAAAATCCCCTTAGAGGCTGAGTGGAGGATGGATTGGAGTCAGAATGGATTGAGGCAGGAAGACCCACCAACAGGCTACTGGAATAATCAAGGTATGAGGTGATACAACCTACAGTAGAGTGGTGGCAGTGTCAGAAGAGAGAAGGGGATATATTCAGAAGATGTTGTAAAGGTAAAATAGACACACAAGTGGGAGAGATGGTGAGATATCCAGGATGGCTTCTAGGTTGTTAGCATGAGGGACTGAAATGAGGGTGCTGCCCTCTATAATAACAAGGAACGTAGGAGGGAAGGGGGAGGGTTTTGGGGAAAACATAATGAGTTCTCTTTTACACATTTTGAGTTTAAGATGTCTACTGGACATCCAGTTTGAGATGTCTGAAAGAGATGCAAGATTGGAGATCAGCAGAGAGATGGGGGCAGGAAATAGAATTGAGAATCATCAGCACAGAGATAATAATTAAATCCATGGAAGATCATAAGCTTCAATGATTATTTGAAGATCAAATAGATCAATGAGTAAAGTGATATAGAAGGAGGAGAAGATACAGAATAGAACTGTTTCTCAGAGAAGACATTCTGCTTTCCTCTTTCCTATGTGTAAGGGAACCTTATTTCCATTGGCTCAGTGGTTGGAACAGCTTGTACCTTCTAACTGTACCAAAGCAGGACAGTCTGCATCTTTCTTCCTAGTGATGTCCAGGAGGTAAAGGTCTCATTCATAGGCAGCATAAGCACCATGCACTAAGCTGGGTAAGAGGAAGAGCAACCTTTTCCTTCTCCCATCAGTCCCTGTAGCCCCAGGAGGAAGGCTTTGGGTTTTGGTCTATTGCTTTTGTCCTTTTTTGGTTCTAAGTGCAGGTGACAGAATCTCTGGATCTGAAATCTTAAGGCATGAAGACCTGAGAGCCAGGGTTAGAGGCCAATTTTTTTCCCAAAATCAGCAGGGAAGTCCTGAGAAGCCAAGGTTTTAGGACTTGCTGATTCACTGTTAGCAACTATGGAAAATGAGAAAAGCACCAAAAGACTAGAAAAGGACACTTGTCTTAATTTTCAAAAAAAGCAACAGGATGACATTTGCAGATTATAGTTTATTGAGCTTGATGTTGCTACTGTAGGAATTCTAGAAAAGATCATTAAAGAGAAATTAGTAACCATCTAGAAAAGGAATGATTACAGAAAGCCAGCATGCCAGATGGTAGGTCATGCCAAACTAAATTTATTTTATTTTTACAACTAAGCTAGGAGATCCAAAGGGAGAGGGAATATATATATATATATATATGTACACACACACACACACACACACACACACACACACATATCTTAACCTAAATTCTAACCAAACATCTGACAAATCATCTCAAGCTATTCTTAGAGACAAATGTAAGCTAGATATAGGCTAGTATAGTAAGATGGATTCAGAATTGGATGAATGGACAGACTATGTCTAACTAACTCCTGTTTCACTGAGCTCTCCCACAGACTATAAATGTTGTTATCGTATCTTTAAGAGCCTAATGAATATTGTGGCAAGATGGTTGTTATAGCTGAAAATGTCTTCCTATGGGGTCGTTTTCCATGTGGAGTCAGGCCCAATGTGTGGATGCATTTTTATCTGTAAGGATCCATGAAATAATCTCTGAAGAAGACAGAAAGGAGACAAATAGTTCTTGTTAGAAAATTGTTAAAATGTGAAGAAACATTATAAAAAACCAGTATTATATGAGGAATGAATCTGTTGAAGACAATTTCTTATTGTCATGGCTGAAAACTGGAAACACTATGAAGAAATCATCTTCTTTTGATAAAGTTGTTTTCATAAGTAAAATTCTGCCTATATAGGGAAGGTTTGGAGTAACGTTGGGTTATGGCATTTCTTGAAGCCAAAATATTATAATTAACTATGTTTTTTGATGATTTCATCTCTTGTTTTAATATGTGTCTAATAATAGGAAATTAAGGTAAAGAAATATTAGAGACACAGGATCATTGAGAGTGGCAGCAACTCCCAGACCACTGAATGGTGCCCCACCCCCAGGAGCTCACCATAGTGGTGTGGACTCAATGTTGATTTTCGATCAGCTTTAACCCTACTACAACTCAGAACTCCCATGGTCGAGTGAATTATCAGCCTCAGTCTTCTAGTAATAAGGATTATAGGTTAGTGCCACTATGATATTATAATGCCTGTTTCCTATATTCTGTATTATGCATATGAAACACATTTGTACATATGTGTACATACATGCATACATATTGTAATAACACATGCATGTATTATGTTACGTTTGAGCATGTAGACATACATTGTATATATTTGCATGTATATGTACATGTGTGTATATGTGTCTGTGTACATGTGTATATTCGGTCTTTCAATCATGTCCAAATCTTTGTGACCCGGTTTGGAGTTTTCTTGGCAAAGATGCTAGAATTTTTTGCCATTTCCTTCTTCAGTTCATTTTACAGATGAGAAAACCAAGGCAAACAGGATAATGTGACTTGCTCAAGGTCACACAGATAGTAAGTGTCTGAGGGCAGATTTGAACTCAGAAGATGACTCTTTCTGACTCCAGGCCCAGCACTGTATCCCCTGTGCCACCTAGCTGCACCCAATGTATGTGTATATTCATATAAGTATACATATATATGATAGCATATCTATCAGTGGATAGAGTACTGGTTCTGACTGAATTTAAATCCACCTTAGATGTCATGGCTGTGTTTCCTTGGGCAACTCTTTGTCTATCTTAATTTCTTCCACTGTAAAATGGGAATTATAATAGTACCTACTTCCCAGAGTTGTTGTGAGCATCAAATGGGTTATTTGTAAAAGTGCTTAGCACAAATTCCTGGCACATAATAGGTGATTAATATGCTTGTTCCTTTCCTATATGATTTGATATATACATCCAATTAATTTGTTTTGTTTAGAGTGGCAGTCTAGTTTAATAGTGAACTAGCCTTGGAGCCAGGAAGACCTGAGTTCAATCCCTACCTCTGACAATAGCTGACTCTATGACTTGGCCCAAGTCACTTATCCTCTGTGTGTGTCCTCAGACAACTCTATAAAACTATAAATTATAGAGAAGATGCCAAAGTGCAATAGTAAGGGGAGCTCCTCGTCCAAGAGTCCCTCATATTGATGAAATTGCAGGTCCAATCTCTGTTTTTGTTAATTACATTAGTACAAATGAAAGGGAATTTGGCTCTGGGATAGTTGTGCATCAGTAGCATACACATTTTAAAAAATACTTTCATTGGAATTTTTTATTTTTAAATCACCAAAATATCTGCTAGGATTCTTTCAACAATACCTTCCACCCCTGCTGAGAGCCATTCCATGCAAAAAATGTAATTCAAATTAAAAAAGAGAAAGAGAAAAAATAATCAGCAAAACCAATCAGTACATCAAAAAAAAGTCAAAATATATGCAATGTTCTACACATCCTACCTCAACAATATACAAATTAATTGATGTGACTATGAAGATCTAGGCCAATTCAGTTTCAAGGCTGAGTCAAAGAAAAAATATTTTATTGTGTATTATGAAATTTCTTTTTGGGGCACTTCGTATCAAATCTTTTCCTAGAACAGTGGTCTTCAAACTTGCCCAAAGGTCAAATACAACCTATACCACCCTTTTTGTTTACTTGATATGAGCGAAATGTTTTTTTTGGCTTGTTTTTGGTTTGGTTTGGTTTGGTTTTTTGCATTTCAAGGCCATGGGTTGGACTTGGCCCTTGGGTAGTAGTTTACTGACCCCTGAATCCTAGAGTACTATCCAATTCTTTGCAAAAAGACCAAGAGAAATAAATATATTGATTGGGTCCAAAAATATGTTTCTTTTCCTACATCTCTATCATTACATTCATGAGAAGGTCAATATCCTCTGTTATCTTGGTCAGTCATTTAATTAATCAGAGCTCTTAAATCTTTCCCTTATTTTGCTTGTTTCACAATATTGAGGTTAGAATGGGATGGAGAAAAATGATTGCTGTGGAAGTATAGCTCCAACAGATTCAATGTAGAAATAAAACAAGACATTCATTCAAGTCATTGAACACTGAATACAAGGTGGTTTTACTTTTGCCCCGAAACAGCAAGGATATGCAACAAAGATATCTGCATATGGTCTCCTCTTCTACAGCTGGAAACATGACTTGACAACAATGGACAGCAAGGTTAGCTACTCATCTGCTCTTCAGAAGTCCACTAATTTCAAAGGGCCTAGATTCCAAAGGGCTGGGCTTTTTAGATGACCAGTAAGCTGTGTCAGTGGCATTAGGAACAGTTGCACAGGCCAATCTGGTCCTGAGAGAATCTTTATCTCCTTTTAGATAAAGCTTCCTCATGTTATGTGCAGGAGGAAAGGAGCAGCTTCAAGAAAACACTGGTGCCATCATGTTTGGCAGCTGAAAAACATAGAAAACAAAGAAGAGAAGGAGAGCTTGAAGGCATTGTTGGCTCAGCCCTGTTTGCATTGTTCTCATTTCCTAATCTTGGCCTTTGTTTTCATTTATGATCTTGGGTTTGGACTCTGACTCTAGCTGGGTTGACTCTAGAGTCATCTGAGCCTTGGCTAAGATTT
Source organism: Notamacropus eugenii (assembly GCF_028372415.1). NCBI lineage: Eukaryota > Metazoa > Chordata > Mammalia > Diprotodontia > Macropodidae > Notamacropus > Notamacropus eugenii. Next base: position 181,146,477 of record NC_092874.1, on the reverse strand, counting down.
TTTACAGTGTGCATGACTGTCTTTATTCTTGCTAGGTCTATTGTTTGTGGTTCCTGATAAAACTGGGGATAAAGTTGGGTAAGGGAAGCATGGTCGTAGGGTTTAGAACTAAATGAAACACCAAGAGGTGTAATTTTCAATATTACTCTGAACAACAGATTTCACTGTTGTACAGGAACTCCTGGTAAGGAAATCCCCTTTATTGATGCAGATAGAGCAACTAAATGTTTTACAACAGGTCATTTTAGAGAATTGCCTAGCATATTAAGAAGACAAATGACTTGCTCAGGAATTCAGTATCTGTCAGAGGCTTGAACTCCAGTCCCCCAGTTGCATGATGTTGACATGACATGGCTTGCACTTGACTTTGTTTTGAGTGAGGGAGGGCTGTGCAGGTCAGCAGCCTCACTTCTCCTCCAGAGTCATCTGAATCCAGTGACCATCTGAATATTCATCAGGATGACTGGAGATGACCCAGGATGAGGCAATTGGGGTTAAGTGACTTGCAGTGGATAGAGCACCAGTGCAGGAGTCAGGAGGACCTGAGTTCAAATCTCACCTCAGACACTTGACACTCACTAGCTGTGTAACCATGGGCAAGTCACTTAAGCTCAATTGCCTCAACCTGGGTCATCTCCAGTCATCCTGATGAATATCTGGTCATTGGATTCAGATGACTCTGGAGGAGAAGTGAGGCTGCTGACCTGCACAGCCCTCCCTCACTCAAAACAAAGTCAAGTGCAAGTCATGTCATCATTTCTCTGATGGCATGGTCTTCTTTGGCAATGAAGGATGAACATACTCCTGGTTGCAAGTTTTGACTCTTAATCCATTGCAGTATGCTGCCTTTCTATGGTTTTTTATGAATGCACACATTTTTGTCACCAAGCAATTCCATTTTCCATGGCACATATTTATTTTGGCACATAGCCAGTCATTTGCATTATAATGAAGGTTCAAAATCTGTAGTGGGCAATAAGACACAGGCCTTGGAATTTTCACTTACCCAGGATATATAAAAACTTTTTTCAATTAACACCCTTGAATACTAGCATTGGCTATACATTCTGTCTCAAATTCTTGGTCTCAAATTCTGTTTCCCCTTTCTATTACTCATCTCTTATCCCACATAGTCAGAAGAACCTCAAAGGATGGGGAGAGAAAAGTAGCAATCTTGATGTTAAGATAATTCCAAATAGCATGGTCTCTCTTTTATTTCTCTGCAATAGTTATGTTTCCTTGATTTCAAAGTAAGTGGACAAAGAAGGAATATCCAGAAAAAAAAGTATAGTATTGAATTTAGTCTAGAAAAAATGGAGGCTTTTTCACTGGCCGCTTTTGTTACTGTTCTTTTAATTGTACCTGTTCCCAAAGACATTAAGACAGTATTGTGTACAGATTCTCAAGAACACTGATTGGAAAGATTTAAAGCACTTTTTCAGAACCAGTTTTGTAATTGAACATATAATCTCCATAAACTTGGTTCTTAACTCAGATTTAACTCCCCTCTCCCTTCCCCCTGCTATCCCATTGGCTTCCTTTTATCACTTCATTAAATCTAGCCAAATGTGATTTGATCAATTTCCTGTTTGAGCAGAAACCAAACTCTTGAAGCTGTTTCAGTATTTTGGTACTAAAACCACAAACTTTCCTTATTATGTTACCACTTTTTAATGCTTTATTGTTTCTGTTTTTCTAATAATAAATGCTGGCGAATTTTTTTTGTATTTGTCATTTAATATCCTCATGTGATTCTGATGCTTTAAATGCAACTAGCCTGCATTGGCAGTGACTAATCTTCAAAACTATTAAACATTTTATAGTAGGAGAAGCACAACAAAGATTTTCAACATGCAAAAACTTTATTTGCTTATTTGACATTGCAATTTCAACTTGTTTTGAAATTTAAAGTTCTTAACACGACTGTTATCATCATTCTTAAGATGCTTACAAAATCACAGGCTATGAAATTATATAAATCAGAGTTCCTCTTGTCAGTTATATCCTGATAACATGAAACAAAACTTTGTTTGTTATGTCATTTCTCATGCTAAAGCCTACTTACTCCCACCACATTCATCTCATTGCCCTTTGGGTTATTCGTAATTTTAATTCTTCTGAGATTACGGTTCTCTGTGATTCAATGCTATATGGTATCATCAGAAGAATAGTGGTCTTTACATGACGACTCTTGCAACAGTGAGCAGCTTAGGAGCATTGAAAGCACTATGTAATTTCCCAGCTATGATCCAGCCAGGTCCCATCCCATCACTTAATTCTGAACACAGTTCATTACCATTCTCTCGTTCCTGTATAATATACAGGAATATAGCTTTGATCAACAAGCTGCCAACCAAAAGGTAGGATGGTATTGAGGACTTTAGAGCTGAGGACATGCTCAGCTCTAATACATATTGGTCGTAGGGAACTTATTCAAATTCTGATAGGCTTGGCTTCCTTCACTGTAAAATGAGGCTAATTTTAAGCTACCTAGCCAAAAGAATTTCTACTGGGAAAGGCTAGACTTTCAAGGAGCAGCCAATGGCATCTAGAGAGGGTGCTCTCTACACTCTGAACTTCCCCAAAACAAGAGAATGGAAAATGACAAAGATAAGATGAGGAGGAAATGGAGAGTCAAGAAGGATGGAGAAAATGACTTCTGAGCAGTGAACAGCCAGGTCTTAGCATTCTCAGCCTAGAAAAAGATGCCCTCTCCTTCCATTAGTGATTCCCTCCTGGAACCTTTATTTTGATGAAGTACACAGGTTGACCATGCTCATTCTTTTTTGTTCCATTAAAAAAAAATATATTTGAGTTCCAAATTCTCTCTCTCTCCAACTCCTCCCTCTCCCATTGAGAAGGTAGGCAATATGATACTCATTATACACGTGAAGTCATGCAAAACATTCTCATAATTAACCATGTTGCAAAAAAAGTAAAAAAATAAAGTGAAAAATTAATGCTTCAATCAGCACTCAGAGTTCTTCAGTTCTGTTTCTCTCTCTCTCTTTCTCCCTCTCCGTCTCTCTCTTTCTCTCTCTCTCTCTGAAGGTGGATATCATTTTTTATCAGGAGTCCTTTGGGATTGTCATGGATCATTGTATTGATCAGAGGAACCAAGTCTTTCAGAATTGATCGTTGCTACATTATGCCATTATTGTGTACAACTTTCTCCTATTTCTGCTCACTTCACTTTGCATCACTTCATGTAAGTCTTCCCAAGGTTGTTTTTTTCCTGAAACCACTCCCCCCTTGCCATTTCTTGTAGAACAATAGGATTCTATCACAATCATATAGCACAACTTGTTCAGCCATTCCCCAGTTAATGGACATCCCTTCAATTGACTATGCTCATTTCTCACTCTCTGGTCTTCATCATACTCCTATCCTCAGGTTTTGAGTTCTCTTTTATATATTATCTTTCCACATTAGAGTGTAAGCTCCTTGAGGGTAAAGACTATCTTTCATTTTGTTTTATTTATATTCCGAGCATTTAACATAGTTCCTGGTACACAGAAAGAACTCAATAAATTCACATTCACTTGATTTGACTTTGTATACCTTCAAAACACTACCTAAGTGACAGCTATTATGTTATAGTCTAGCCAAGGGTGGGGAACCTGTGGCCTGAAGGCCACATGTGGCCCTCTCGGTGCTCAAGTGTGGCCCTTTGACTGAATCCAAACTTCACAGAACAAATCCCCTTAGTAAAAGGATTGTCTAGACTCTAGACAACACAAGTGTTCCCTCACTTTGTTTTTCTAGTGTGGATCATTAAATAAACCTTTCCCTCTCTGCTGTGGATTTTACTGAGGAGACTTGGCAGTATTCTGTGGCTCAGTGTTAACAGTACAATGTTCTTTAAGACTTTGTTATGGATACATAATCTTATTGATGTGGGTACTACCTGCAGTGGCACAAAATACATGAAATTTAGCCACACTCTTTTCCCTTTTGATCTGTAAGTATCTCTTCTTCCAGGACTGCGGGTAGACCAAGCCCAATGTAGTTTAGTCATGTGAAATAGATCAGTGGCTGAACAAAGTCCTCATTAGCAAGCCAATGAAGACTTTATAACCTGTCACATCTTGTTGAGACATAAAAGGGAGCTTTCCTCCTACGGCATGTTTGAGGACAACCATTTCATTCTGCATCTGAGTCATTTTTGACTTCACTGTTGTACCATTACTTCACCAATTTTGTCATCTAGTAGTACTATTTTTTTCTTTTCTTTTGTGCCTGTTCCTTCTAATGTTGACTGCCTAAATTCCTTAATGGAAAAAGGATTTAGTAAGTGCTTATGTGCAAAGCATAGTGCTAAGTATGAGGAAAAACTGAGGAAAAGCAAGACAGTCCGTGTTCTCAAGGAGCTCACAATCTAATGGGGATTTCAGCTATAAGTCAGACGAGAACTCCTAGCAATCACTCAATCAAGCTTTTCTTCCCATAGTCGTTTCTTGCTCTCTACAGACTTTGGATCTCAAGAGACTAAGGAGGTCTCATGGTATAAGTGATTTAAAACATATATGAAGTCCTTAGCCATAGAGATGGGGGGACAATGGGGGAGAAGAGGCAAAATGCACTAAGGTCCACTCTTTTTATAGTGAATTCTATTTGCCCCAGTATTTTTGACAATAGTATTGAGGAGAGGGTGTGTCCCTTTAGACCAGATGGACTTTGTGTTCCTGTGCTGACAGTTGTTATCAATCTGAGCAAGTTTCTGTGGGAGGGAACCTACAGAACAGCACCTGTCGATGTATGTTCATGCTGCGTTAGTTTGTTTTCAATAAAAGGAGGCTGCATTTGTTTGTTTGCAATTTATCTTAATGATTCAATCCTTACAAATCCTGACCTTGCAAGCAGGGACAAAGTGCTCTGGGACAAAAACATTTGATGAAGCCCAAGGGTTTTGTGGATCTTATTGATATTATTATCCTTTCTAGCTTGGAAGGAGGAGGGATAGCAGTGGAGAGGGAAGGAAGAATGAGGAGCTTTTATCAGCAGGATGACCTGATGATTGGTCCCTTGGATTCCAGGGTGCAGGAACCATGGGCTCTGTGGAATAGATTTCTCTGATGGTATAAATAAAGGGCCCCTGTGGAGCCACAGGGGTTGGCCCTGTAGTCCTGATAAGAGAGGCAGCAAGGGAGCAAAAACAGCTTCGTTTCACCTTACCCTGGAAGAGAAGTAGAACTCTCACCTAAATTTGTTACCCCAGGATATTCAAGTTTGGCAAGAGGGCAGGCACTGGAGGATGACTCCTGTACTGACTCCTTCTCCTAATTTTTGGCCTAGTCCTCCTTTAAAAAGATGCATAATTCTATAATTCCCACTCCCCAGAAGATATATTTTCATAGGTTGGGTCCCCTTGATATTTAGCAGACATGAGTAGTGCTGTCTTCCCAGAGAACCCACCTTAAAAAGAGGAGACAGATTTTGTCTTGGGGCAAATTATGGATATGGTTATTAAAAGAAAGATTGATAAAAGGGATTGGCAGCTAGCATTTTAACACTCTGGTTAGGAAACAACAAGAGGAGAAAAAAGTTCTGAAACCTGCCCCCTCTTCCACCTTTTTCTTGATTTTATGGAATTTAAAGACTATAAGTGGGGCCAAGCTCCTGAATGTCATTTGGGTACAAAGTTACTGTCAGGTGCAAAGGAGATCAAGGTCCTATTCCATCAGGTACAAAGAAGATGAGAGGCCCCAAGCCCAGGTGACAGTCTTCTCTCTCTGAGAGATAGGGATCTGACTTTCTGTGTTCCATGACATTTATCCCTGAGGACCTGACTAGGATTAGACTTAGAACTCCAGTGAAGGTGGGAGATTTTGGGGGAGCTCCTGAGGGACATATACTAGATAAAAGAGGACCAGCTATATATGCCTATTATAGTCATAAATCAGTCTGAATTTTTAGTGAAGGTAAATTCATTGAGTTTACTGAGGGTTTTTTCCTCTTTTGAGGTTTCCTGTATCAACTAGGCTCATTATAAAGGGGAAAGCTTACTAGAAGTCTTGGCTGTCCTGTATTAAGCGGTATCTCATCCCTGGAAGCATTTCTGAGATTTTTCATCCTCATAACTGACATAAACTTTAAAAAGATGCATAATTCCATGGCCTCTGATGCCAACACCCTTAATAAAATAGTTGCTAATCTCCTTGGGAAAGATGTCCCTATTAAACCTCTTACCCCCACCATTGTCTGCTCTGGTCATTTAGATGTCTCCTTGTAAGGATTTGGATTCTTCGGATGACCCTGATATCTGGTCTATAGACATCTCTGTTCTTTGTGGACAGAACATTAAGTTCTTAGCCTCATTTGTACCTGATCTCTTCTGAGTGGGGAAATGGAGCAATCTTCCTGGTGAACCTGGCTTTGGACTACCTGGATAGGCTGTGAGGTTGCCTTCTGTGAGAGGAGAGAATCACTATTTATAGGGACTTTGGGGTCCTCAACATGTTGTGGGGAGCCAGAAAACTCAGTGACTGAACTATCAAGGACCCTTCCCTACCTCCACTGGGAAAGGATCAGGTGCAGAACTTCCTTGATGCACTTGTTTACCTACTCACATGGGCTATGCCAGCATTCACCAAGGCTTACATAAACAGAATAACTCAGCAGACAGATTCCTTCCTCATGGCTTCCAACCTTTATTTATTCATTTATCTTTACAAAGGGTCCCACTTTTTTTTAACATGTTGCAGAATTGGGCTAAATCTCATAATATCTTCTGGTATTTATTTGACTAATCACCTTTGGGCAGCTGGCTTCATTGCATGCTGGAATAAATAGACTTTTTAAAGACCAGCTTGTTGACTTCTTCTTCTAAATGGAACGGCTTCCTTTAAGCGGCAGTGTCTGCCTGTAATTACCATTATCTTCCTAAAGAGGGTGGCTTTTTGAGCCAGTACCTCTCTAATGACAGTTATGGGGATGACTGGATGGATTGTCAAGGCTTATTACTGCTTACAATCCTAGTATGGATTTAGGATTTTTTTCATTCTTAACTTTGCTTTGTTATGAGTCAGATACTGAAAATAGAGGATGTAGTCATATTATTTTTTCAACCTTGTCTTCACCTTCAGATAATATGGGCAAAATCATCTCCCTGAAAGGTAAGGAGGATTTGCAGGGGTATAGGGTGTGTTCAGGGAGGACCAGTACCAGTACTTTTGGTGGGATGGCTGTTGAGCCCTTTTGGGGGTTCTTTCTACCTTTGGTGTCCACTTGTTCCACCTAACTCTCATCTGTGGCTCCAAGAAGCTCCAGCATTTGCAACAGCCACACCCCAGTAAACCATTTCAGCAGATGGGCCAAACCAGGTTGAGGGTAACCAAGGGTTCTCACACCCATTGGTGAGTTAGGGGAGTGTCTACCCCAAGCTTCTGAAGACTTCATCTGGTGGAATGGGCAGATGAGAACAATTTGTTCCAACAGCCATGAAGGCAGATGAAGCAGGCCATGTGGAGCACCTAGAGCTTGGTGAGACACCAAAGATGCCAAGGTCATCCACTGCATCCTGAACCACTGCCAGCCATCTTGACTCTGTCCTGCCACTGGACTATGTTGACTCTGGAGGAGACAGTGAGGCTGACGACTTTGTGCAACTCTGCCTCACTTAAATCCAATTTATGCATGAATCAAAAAAAAAAAAAGATCCAGGTGGATTTGCAGTGGAAAGAGGGATGGTGGGTCCTGATCATATGAGATAAAATAACAAGAAACTTTGGATAATCTGAGCAAATGAAATTAGGTGGTTGATATTTGAATGTGTTGTTCCATTGTTACTTGTGCCTTTTCATTTTTGAACCTGGGCAATATGTTTAAGTCACATTAGTCTTCTATTCACATTGGTTTTAGCTCTTACCATTTACTTTGGTGAGGTAAAAGAAAGAGGAGGCAGAAGTGCCATTTTTAATTGACTTAACTATGTGATTTAAATTTAGCCTCCAGATGGCATAGAGAGCTTAGACATCCCATGACTGTTTATAATAGCCCAATGGGGTAGAATTTTTGAGTAAATGCCTTACTCTCTGTGGTTACCAAAAGTCAGTGACCTTCTCTCCCGAAGATTCATCCCTCTCTGAAGGGCCATAACACTCACTATTGCATGTGTGGATATGTGAATTCACCAAATGCAACTTAGCTCTGAGCCCCCACCATCATCTAATCCTGTCTCCTTAGAAGTGTCCTTCAGTGACAGCTGGACACATGACCTTGACAATGTAGTTGGCTTATAGAAACAGACACACATTCTGAAAAGTGGCATATAGTATTTCACTTGCATAGAATTAATAATAAATAAAAATGAATAGCAAGGAGATAATAACCTATAAACCTCTACTTAACATGTGAAATTCTGCAACTCCTTTTGATCCCAGAAGGCACCTGGATATAGGTTTATCTGAACCCTGGTGTTCTAAGAAATACACAAATTTACTCCTTCCTTGAGCAGACAAAGGAGTGCAACAGCACAGTTCCTATGGGAGGTTCAAGTTACACTTCCCTCAGGATTAGTCAGAAGTCAAATGTAGAAAATCTGGAGCCAAGATGTCAGGTCGCTCACAACATAGGATCTTAAATACAGGATCAAGTATGAAATATAACTCAGGATTTTAATGGTTTCCTAATCTCAGCTCTGTGATCATGGTAGCAGAGGGGGGAACAAGGAGAATCTTTGACATATTCTGCATATAGCTTAGCCACGCTGCAGACTGAGTAGAATTGAGCACCAGTCTCATAAAGGATCCATGCCATCATCATATGTCCCTTCTTGACAAAAGTCACTCTGATTTTTCTGACTATTTTTTGCTGCCACTACATTGCATAATAGGACCATCAAATCCTAGAGAGATCACATAGTGTAAAGAATACTGACCCTGGAGTCAGAGGATCTGAATCCAAATTCTACCTCTAACATTTCTTACCTGTGTTATCTTACACAAGGTGCTTAAACTCCCTAATCCTCAGTTGCCTCAGCTGAAAATGAAGGAGTTAGACTACATAGCTGCTTAAGTCTCTTCCAGCTATGATACTGTGTAGTTCATTCTGGGACATCAGAGCTAATCCAGTCAAAAGGTGTCACTTTACAAGTGAAAAAAGTAGAGCCCACAGAGATCAAGTAATTACTAAAGAGTCAGAGTACTAAGTGATCGAGCTTGGATTTGAGTCTAGATTTATATAACTCCAAATTCAGTGATTTTTTTCTGCTACAATGTTCTGCCTATATCACCCTTCCGTACCCTAAGCCCTACTTCTCTCAGCAGAGTGGAGGGGGTGTCTGCAGAGCCAGGAGTGTTACAACAAAGACGCATTAAAGCTATATCCAGATAATAGATTTGCCTTTTTAAACTAGGAAATGGAGGTAAGAAAAGCCTCTTATCACCTCTAAACAAAAATGGAAAGGAAAAAAAAAGTTAATTTGAATATGTTCAAGTCCTATATACTACTATTAAATTTAGAAAGCAATAAATTAATTAAATCTATACAGCATCCCTGGCAGTAACTTAATGTCATTATGCCAAATTATGCTACAAAGGCATAAAGAGATTGTTATGTTCCATTTTGTTTGACACTAGAGCATGTGTTCAAATTATTCAGTCCTGAGAAGTGATTATTGGTCCAGGGTCATGATGCAAAGCATAAAGGTCCATTACTCAATTAAATTGTAAACTAACTGGACTATGGTCGGTCAAGCTTTTTCCCTTCCTTTTTCTGTTAGCATCCCTGAGGGGCTTTTCAATTCAGAGAAACTCAAGGAGAAACAGGCCACTTACTATGAATCATTCCCAAACAATCTATGGGTTCAAAGGCAGCTGAAATGTCTAGAAGAGATCAAATGTTACGAGTATAACTAGGTGAGTATTTTAAAGACAAAACTGTATTTCTTTAATTTCCAGGGAGTATTAGCAGCACATAGGTTTTACAGTAACTTTCATTATTTGAGTAAGAGCCTGTATCATTATACACTTCAGGAAATGGAGTGCGTGGACTTCGAATCTGAGAAAAAAAATTAGAACAGATTTTTTTGAGAAAGAGAACAATGATTGTATCTGTAAGTAGTCGTTTTCCATTTATACCAACAATAGAGCCAAACACAGAGAATACTTTCTTGTCTGCATCAGTGTGTAAAGAAACATTGCTTAGACAGACTCAATCTATTGCTCCAAGAAAGATTACTCACATTATGATAGACCTCTTAAGTCCAAAGGACAGCACCTCTGTAATTTATTGGAAAGCAAGAAGTGCTATACATGATGATTGTAGAAAAAATTAATTCTCTTTGTACCAGACTATTCCAACTTGAAGTGTTTATTCCAAAGATGTCATTAGAAAGCTGGATATGGCATTGTACTGACCCCCAAATCACTTCAAAAAGAAAAGGAAATTGATCGCATGGTTCAAACATCTCTAAAAACTTTAGATGATTCCAGGGACACTGTCAAAGTTTTAACCTCAAAAGTATCACATGTCTTTAAGATAGCATGTTATTAAGGTGGTCCAGATCTCAAACTGTATATAAAGCAGTAATTATCAGAACAATCTGGTACTGGCTAAGAAATACAGTGATGAATCAGTGGAATAGATTAGGTACAAATTACTTTATAGTAAATGACCAAAGTAATCTAGTATATGATAAACCCAAAGATCCAGATTTTTGAAAGAAACCCTCATTATTTGACAAAAACTGTTGGGAAAATAGGAAAACAGTATTGTAGAAACTGGATAGAAAATTTTATACTTTTATAAATTTTCCTGTCAGTCTAGAAATCACAAATTTGGCATTTAAGGAGCAATATCACATTGTATACCAAGATAAGGTCAAAATGGGTACTTGATTCACACCTAAAGGGTGATACTGTAAGCAAATTAACAAAGCATGGAATAGTTTATCTGCCAGATTTATGTATTAGGAAAGAATTTAGAACCAAAGAAGATATAGAGAACATTACAAAATGCAAGATAGATAATTTTGATTATATGAAATATAAGTTTTTTGCACAAATGAAATGAATGCAACCAAAATTACAAGTAAAGCAGGAAGCCACAGGAAAAAAATTTTCAGCAAGTATGTCTAATAAAGGCATCACTTCTCAAATATATAGATTACTGAGTCAAACTTATAAAAATACAAGTCATTCCCCAACTGATAAATGGTCAAAGGATATGAACAGGCAGTTTTCAGGCAAAGAAATCATAGCTATCTATAGTCATATGAAAAAATGTTCTAGATCACTACTGATTAGACAGATGTAAATTAAAACAACTCTGAGGTGTCTCCTCACAACTGTCAGATTGGCTAACTTGACAAAAAGGGAAAATGTTCATTGTTAGAGGGGATGTAGAAAAACTGGAACACTAATATACTCTTGGTGGAGTTGTGAACTGATCCAACTGTTATGGAGAACAATTGGAACTATGGCCAAAGGGCTATAAAACTACATACCCTTTAATCCAGCAATACCACCACTGCTAGGACTTCATCCTAAAGACATCCAAAAAAAAAAGGATCTATTTGTACAAATATTTATAGAAGCTCTTTTTGTGGTGGCTAAGAATTGGAACTCAAAGAGATGCCCAGCAATTGAGGGATGGCTAAACAAGCTATGATACATGATTGTAATGGAATATTATTGTGCTATAAGAAATGTAAAGCAGGATGATTTCAGAAAAAAACCTGAAAAGACTTACATGAACTGATGCAAAGTGAAGTGAACAGAACCAAGAGAACGTTGTACACAGTAATAGCAATATTATTTGATGAAGAACTGTGAATGACTTAGCTATTCTCAGCAGTATAATGATCCAAGACAATCTCAGTGATGATAGGTATATTATATTCCTCTAGAGGGAGAACTGATATTATTTGAATACAGACTGAAGCATTCTATTTTTCACTTTCTCTCATTTTCTTCTTGTACAAAATGACTCAAATGAAAATGTTTTACGTAATTGCACATGTATAGCTTATATATGATTCCTTATCCTCTCAAGGAAAGGAGAAGGGAGGGAGGGATAAAATTTGGAGTGCAAAATTTTAAATAAACATGTTTTTTTAAAAAAAAGATAATCATGTTATTATGCGGGTCATAAGGACCTCAAAGCCTCTTCATTTTGCAATAGTCTGTAAGATACTTATGGTGTTCCCCAAGGCGCATAGTACATAGGAATCAACATATAAATAGAAAGCCAATTCCCACACACACACACACACACACACACACACACACACACACACACACATACACACACACACACAGAGCTAAAAAAAGAGAACTCACACCTTATAAATTTTCCTGTCATTCTAGAAATCACAAATTTGGTATCAAAGGAGCAATTTGTGTTTTCTAAATGTTATAAAAACATTTTGCTTCATCTTCACATAAAATCTTTGTGATGTGGGTCAGCATTATTTATAGGCCTAATTTATAGATGAAGTCTTTATCAAAATTATAAGTCCTATCTCTACAGTCTTATCAAAATTTCACTATCATTTTTCTTCATATCATTGTGAACATTATTTTTAAGATGGTTGTTAGCAAGTGAGTTTTTAGTCACCTACTAGTCACTTAGTTTCTGACAATAGACCCTCTCAAACATATCTTTTTCTGGTTGGGGAAAGGTAGCCTAAATGGAACAGCATGTAATTTTTCATTCAGTGCATAAAAACAATGTTTTTAAATTCCAGCTGCAATTTGTGGATTTGATACATCAATATTTAGTTGTTCAAAAGTTGGGGCAAAGGAGATTCTTGTATTATTTACCAATAAATGGTATTAAGGCAACTTTCTTGTGTTTACATTTGTTTTTCCTTGTGGACCTATAGTCCTTAGATCATCCTGTGTATTCTACCTTCAGGTAATTCTATACAATAGGTTGCATAAAATTCATGTTTGCTTTTAACTTTGCAGCTTTTTCCTTTCATTTCTAATTTTGACCATTTAATATTTTACATTCCAAATATGTTCTTGCAGTTCCTCCATCTTTGTGGAGAATCTCTAACATGTTTTCATTTTTTTCCTACTCTGCTCTTTGTGTTTCTAATTGAGAACTTTGATTTCTGATCTAAATACATTATTAATTTCTTAGTTTAAGAGTTATATTTCTCTTTTGAATTATTCTGGAGCTACTTTCCATGGCGCATTTTCCCATGATCTCTGGGGGAATGGACAGGAAAATTTTCTTTCATTTTCTCTTTCATTAGGTAATATTGATTAGTTTTCTCTCATATTCTATTTGTTCAAAGTGCTTTGGTACACTTTAAGTCTCTATTCATTTTTTATCCTTTCTTTATGAGCCACTCTGTTTACATGCTTATGGAGACAGAGAACAACCCCTAGCTAAGTGTCTTGGGAGTAGTACCTAGGTGAGTTGGTCCTAACTCCAAAGATGCTTAGCTAGAGCTTGAGCCCCATTTGCAATATAGCTTTCCATTCCCCTTCACTCAGACCTGACACTCTGCTCCCTTCTTATCTGTGATTCTGAGCATTTTAGGCAACTTTTGCCTTGTGGAAATATACCCCATCCCCACTCCAACCTATCGTTCCCTTTTCTCTCCTTAAAATGGTTAAGCAGAATCAGTACCTTGAGAAGTATGTAATATGCCTAGGATATCCTTATTTAAGTTGAACCCTGGTTTATAAGCTGAAAAACCTGTTTGTTCTCATTGTTGCAAGCATCACTGGGATTGGCAATGGGCACAATGAATTAGAGCTCTAAATAGTGGAATATTTTAGTGTTCATTCAAGAAATGGACATATGAAAGCTGAAACTCATCTATGTGTCTCATCTACACTCACTTCCTTTAAAATCCTTTAACATTTACAAACGATTGTAATTTAGTAGCAACAGTAGGAAAATATGAGATACATAAAATTTAATATGTATTAATGTGGGAAGATTGAGGCTGAATTTTTAAATATTTTGGAAAAAATTCCATTTTATTATTTTTACAAACCTCCAGACTTTATGGAGAGTCTTCCTAATTCTGCTGTAATAAAGAGATGATTTAAATGTATACATATAATATACAAATAGCTACTTTTGAAGTGCTTCAAGATTTTTAGTTTGATTCTTTCACCTGGTCTCTCTATTGTCTTTTAAAATTAAGCAATGTGATATGGTGAGTAGACAGTTGGCTTCAGATCTAGGAAGGTCTGGGTTCAACTCTTGCCTATGACATACACTAGCTGTGTGACCCTAGGCAAGTCATGTAACTTCTAGATGCTCTGGGCAACCTTCTAAGATTATATAACTGCAGAGAACTTATTGATCTGCATTAGTAGAGGGAGTTTCCTACACCAATGAGAGGTGTAATCCTCATCTTTATTAACTTAGCAAAACCCTTTTTTAAGCATGAAATATTTATTGTAAACTTTATCGGAATACCATTTGGAATAATTACACATTTCAAATTACTCTAGCAATTGGTAGAGGTGGTATTTACTATGCATAGAAAGAAGCTTCACTTTTACTAATGACATCAAATTATGAAGGATCTTGATTCATCCAAAATAACACATTCACTACAAACATGATTAATTGACAGAGCATTTAGCTTGTTTAGGTTAAAGGTTCAAGTTGACTTAAATCATTTTCTCTAAGAAAAGTCAGGGCAGTTATTATAGGCCTGCCTGCACCCTCTTAGGTCAGGTTCAACGTTGGAATGAAAGGAGCTCCACTGAGCCACTAAACACTTAACAAAGGAGGAAATTTAATTTGCCCTAAAAGAGCAAGGCTAGGCAACAAGGACACAGTGTGGGACTTAGTTTTTCTTGATAGGGCTCCCCTCATCCCCATCTGAATATGTCTCTGGTCACTTACTCACCAGGGAACAAAGACTCACAAGGTACCCAAAACCCACCAAAACTAAGCAGCCCCAAGACCACCTGGCTTGGGCATTTTATTGGCACAAAGCAGGAAGTGAGTCAGGTAAGCTGGGGCCAATCAAGTTTTGGGAGAAGAAAGCATCGCCAGGGAAGCCCCTAGGGAAACTGGGCAGGAAGTAAGTTGTGTGTGGGGAGAGAGCTGTGTCTGCCTGAGGGGAGCTGCACCACAGCCTTAAATGGCCTTGGCATCACCCTGGATGTCAGTACACTCAGTGGCTTTTGACTATGGCTCCATTCTTATGTCCAGTGCCACCTTCACCTCTGGATTTCTTCATCTTCATAGTTTCTTCACCTATAAAGTAAGTTTGACTAGATAAATCTTAAAAATATGAAAATTAAGTGTTAAAATTTTTAATTTTTTTAAAATTTAAAATGAAAAAAAGTTTTAAAACTATGAAAACTATGCAGTTAGTGTTTGATTTTCAATATAGTATCATAGTTTCAGAGATGGAGAGAAACTGTGAGGTCACTTTGTCCAACCCTTCATTCTACATTTGTGGAAATTAATGCTGAGATATGTGATTTGCTCAGGGTCACATAGATAATAAGTGGCAGAACCAGGTCTTGAATCCATGCTCTCTGCTTTTACAATTGTTACTTCTCTTTTAAAAATTCAGGAATATTCTGCTTTGATTCCATGCTCTCTTGATAATCGTCAAGGTCCTCTGCCTTATCAAGCATTGGTTCATTTATCTCTGTCTTAAAATGTTCATTTGTAGATTTCTAAACTCTTGTAGTTGGTAACTGAGACCACATTCTCCTTTGTTATTAATTTCTTCCCTATTGGTTTATTCACTTATTATACCCAAGTTTTTTAACTGAATTGTCTCCCTTCAATGATCTATTTTTTTTTTTCTTAGAGACCTCATTTTCTGATTCCTTCCCATATAAAGGAAGTCTCCACAGGCCAGGATTGAAAGCCATCTCTGCTTCCCCCATGCTGGTAATTCACATTTCATAAGGTTCAGTCTCTTTCCCAAGTGACCTAGTAGGTTTGGGCAGAACTGGCCCTAGCTGGATGCTGAGGTCTTTCCTTGAGGCTTAGTAGAATACACACACACACACACACACACACACACACACACACACACACACACACACAGTCTTGCCCTAGTTCCTTCAGTTCCTCAGTTTTCTGCTCTGCTACTTAATGTACCCAAGTGACTCTAGACATGTCATTGAACCTCTTTGGATTTCAGTTTCCTTCAATGTAAAATGAGAGAATTGGATTAAATGGCCCCTTAAAGCCTCCTTCCACTTCAAGTTTCTGATCTCTGATTTTGATTAAAAAAAGTAGTCACTGAGCTTGGGAGGCAATGATAATGAACAGTAAAATGGAAATTTTAGTGGAACACTCATAGTCACACACACACACACGCACATCTTGCCCCAGTTCCTTCAGTTCCTTCTTTTCCCAGTAACCAGGGATCAAATCCTTCCCCAAATGTTTAATACTTATATGACTTTGCACAAATCATTTGATCAACTTGCACCTCAGTTTCCTTATCTGCAAAAGGAGAAGTGGGAGCTAAATGACTTATGAACAGAGACAAGGTAGAGTAACCAGTGACAGTTATGGAGAGGGGTAGAAGCAAACTTAGTCAGAAACAATCAGTACTGTGAAAATAAAGGAGTGGGTCACCAAAAGGAACACATGTGGAGGAGCAAACCCTAAAAGATGCTGACTGCAGCTGTACCCCAGGTAGAAACATAATTTATGAAGATGTTACAAACTAGGAGATATCATTTTAAGAGTGCATCTGTGTACTATAGTTTACAATAACAAATAAAACTGTTCATATTTTTAACCTCATGAAACTGCTTAATAGAATTAGTACCTATCCTTGGGGGAGATATTGGATATTAAAATTCCCAGTTCATTTCGGTTGATTCAATAAGCCAAAGAACTGAGAGCCCCTCAAATTATACCCAGCCTCTTGATATTTCAGGAGGAACCACTAAAGTTACATGTATTTGAACCAGCTTGCTTTGCCCATAATGCAGAAATGCAGGAAAAAAAAGACAATAAACTGAAGATGGCTAATGAGTTCATTAATCTCAGAAGGTCAGATGAAAGTGGTCTTATAGGAAAAACTATTTTTACTGAAAAAGGTAAACAAAAAGGTCAAACAATATCACTTAATTTGTGTGTACTCTTTTTGTATGATGCTTGGTCTTTAATGAATATATCTCACTGTTCAGGGGGTAACACTCCCACAGCATGTACTCGAGACCAGCATCTTAAGGAATGACTCTGTCTCCAGTGACTGCTGCATTAACTCAAAAACGTATTACACTCATAGGTATCCAAAAGGAGAGACTATCATGTAGATAAATGGTGCGCTAAACATCTTAAAAGCCCATTATTCCCAGTTGTATCAATATTTTCCAACTAATGCCCTTTTCTGCACAGTAGGCAACCTGACTAAAAGCATTTCTTTTTTTTTTAATAAAAAATCATTTGGAACTGAAGATATTTAGAAATGATTTTCTAATAGTATATGCTCTATATTATAGCTTTCAAACGTCAGCTTTTTATCGGTATTTATGTATAGGCAAATGGTTGTGCATAGCTCTCCTTGATATATTTTACTTACAACATATGTAGCAGCATTGGTCTAAGTATGAATTTCAGAATTATACATGTTTAGAGGTCATGGAAATTCACAGCAAGCCAGTTGAAGCAGATTTCACAACCTTAATAAGCTAATTGCAGATGCTACTTAAAAGTAACAGATGAAATTTCTGAAAGACCTACCTGCATTTAATTTAGTAAGGTTACACAGTCAAGTGAATGTAGGTGAGATCAAACAGGGGCTTTGAGAATTGTGTTTGGTATTAAGCTACAGCATCAAGGGGTCACTTTTTTCTCTTCTCTCAAGTTTTTCCTATATGTTATGTGCTTGCCCTTCCCTACTTTCTCCCTATAGAATCACAGACTTTAGAGTTGGAATAGAGCTTAGCAGCTACCTAGTTCAACTCCAACCTAAAAGAAATCCCTAATGTAATATATCTGATAAATGGTCTTCTAGTTTCTGCATGAAGAAGATTATAATGAGGGACATCCCATTGCTTCTTAAGGAAGTCTATTCCACTTTGTGATAGGTCTAATTGTTTGGAAGGTTTTTTGTTTGTTTATAAGGACAAGAAACATAAATTTATCTCTATATCTCACTCATTTTTCCAGTTTCTGACCTGTACTCTGTTTCAGCTAAAAGAGAACAAATCTAATCCTTCTACCAATCACCTGATAGCCATTCATGTATTTGAAGAAATCAAACTATTCTCTTTTACCATTTTTTCTTAGTTATTAGCCCATGGTTGTTGGAGGAGGAGGAAAAGGAAGAGAAAATTGCAGCATTGCCCAACTGGAATTGGTCAGTTGGGTTCTCAGGAGGCAGGTACTACTGCTTAACATATTATGTAAATGTTAGTTACCTATTTAGTGGGAGTCTAACCTAAATCCTTTCTGGAATGGCATACCCATTCTCTTGTATCTTATTATCTTTAATATAAAGTAAAAATTGTTGCTTCTGGTCATTTCTGCAGTCTTCCTATATAGAACTGAAGGCTTTGATTAAGTGTTCCATTTCTCTTTGGTAGATCAGAGAAGTCATTTCCTTTGTTCTTCTCCCATAGGTCTTAATTCTCAAACCGTTTTGTCATTTTTACTGCTCTTCTATGTATTAGACACAGGTCATCTATTTATGAGCCTACAATCTACAAGAGAATATATTAGTATAATATGTCATGGGGGTGCTGGAAATGCTACCTTTTATCCTCTTATTGTCACAGGGCAATATGACTACAGGTTGGCTCTACACTTCAGTTTCTCTTCTAATCCTCAAAAGTTGGGTGCAAAGCAAACTTCTTCACATCAAAACATCTTTTCATGGCTAAATCCCACCTTATGTCTAACATGTCTCTTCAGAACTTCAGCCCAAATACATAATTAAAATTATAGTTAAGACTACTACTAACATCTTATTTTGAGAGAGAGCAAATTTTTCACATAAAAACATTATCATTAAATCTTTTTATAATTTCAAAATGTATTTTTAAAGTCTCCAACATGTAAATTAGTATTATATTTAAGGCTATTAGCATTCTACTCTGACTGACAATTTAGTATAGAGGAAAGAGCTCAGAAAAGAATCAGTCAGGGCACTTGGGTTTTAATTCTAGTTCAGTCACTAGCCCATAACTTTGGGTGATTCACAACCGCCCCAAACCTCAGTTTATTCACCTATAAAGTGAAGTTGGACTCACTGATAGCAAAATTTTCTTTGAGTTTTGAAATTCAATGACTCAATGCCCTTTAGGGCAGTTTGCCATTCCCAAGATACAATGTAAGCTCACTGAATCAATTTCCTATGCAAACCCTGCAACGGAAACAAAAACAGCCAAATTCAAAAATACTTTATACTGCTTGTCCAGAGTCAAATATACCTACTATATATTGAAATAAGTCATACAAACAATTTCCATTTTATTGGTGATTATCACTGACTCCATGAGACTTGAATGCACTGGAGAGGCAATTTCTATAAGCATGTGAGACAACTAGGGTTATTAGACACCATGAAAATATAGCAACCCCTGAAGTAAACCATCCTCACTAGAGTTCTTTCCTATGTAATGATGCTTTAATGAAGGTCTTGGTTTTAAGCCAAAATTCTGACTTGTGACATCAGAAAACGTCTGAAACCGCCTATTAGAATTTGTAACAAAGCAGTTACAACTATTTTTTTTACCTAACCTTCCCACATTTACAACTGCAGTATTGAATTTGCTGATCCATCAAGAAATATAGGAGCAGTAGTAATTGACTGCCCAAGAGAGTTGTGGACTTTATTGTTCGTCCCCCTCTTTCACAGAACTTGAATGACCTCATATCTTGTAACTGATCTGATTAGTATATGCTATAAGCCTTGCTTCCCTGGGACACATGTTTACTATTATACCTCAGTCTATAAGTCAGTCAGCAACTATTAAACACTATAGTAAACGCTAAGGATAAAAACTTCAGAGAATTTCAGGTTTTTAGTGGGAGAGTAGTCAGAACTGAAGGATGCAAGCAACAAGGGCATTTTGTTTAAGGGAAGCCTGTTTGTGATTTGTTTAAGGGAAGCCTGCTTGTGATTTGTTTAAAGGAAGCCTGCTTGTGATTTGTTTAAAGGATATGGTTCGAGGGAAGCCTAGTAGAGGGAAAGCGTGGGGATGATGTTGTTCTATGCATTGTTATAGAGTATAGATTTTTGTTACTATGGTGGATTTGGCTTGTTTCTGAATAAATGTTTTGGTTCTGTCTTCCATGTGAAGAGTCTGTGGTATTTCCTGATGCAGAATTGCTCTGGGGCTGGGATATTCAAGGCCACCATGGGCCATAGGTGCTGTGAATATTGCATTATAATTCCAGAGAAAACCATCTAATCTTACTGCTTTCTCAAAATTTAATATTCCATTTAATTAGAAATATTTTACATCATGCTTTGCCTTATTATTTTGTCTAATTATCCCTTTACAAATACATTATCTCTATATTGTAATGGAACCACAAGTACAGATTAAGATTTTAAGATTTTTCATACTTGCATCCTATTACAGTAGCACAGAGATGCCCAGGTATCAATCTATTAATAAATAGATTTACTATTTTATTTATAAAAATTCTAGTACTCACCTACCCTAATTATAGAAGTGTGCTCTGAAAGGAAAAAAAGTAACATAATTATAACAATGTCAAGAAAGACTTGTCCCCTTAAGGATACAGACTGATCTGACTTATGCTACAACAGGATAAAAACTCCCTTATCTCTGTCTGATTGCAGGCACATATTTGACAGCCAATCATGTAGTCACAGGCTATCAAAAGCAAGGTTCAGGATTTACCAGGTGGTGATAGTTCCTATTTAGAAAGAAAATAGTACAATGGGGAAACTGACGATAAAGACAATCCTACCTTAGCCCTTGTCAAGATCATCCCCTCAACTTTTTCACGGCACAAACATCTATTTGTCACAGTTCTTAGATCAAAGCCCATGCCATTTTCTACTATTGGCTTTATGACAATTCAGACAACCACCCCTGTAATCAAAAGTCAAAACAATAGTAAATTATAGTCCGAATTGTTTTTACCCCAAATAGCAAAATTAAATAAGCACAACTTAGGCTGTCTTTGCCTTTGTTTACCTAACAGTTAACATTTCATGTATCCTTTACTTGTAAATTAAAACTGACCACATTCTGTGGTTTTAAAAATACAGAAAATTTCTGATAGTTTACTCGTTAATGTATTGAACTTACATCTTTAAACCACCTTGTGCCTTTTCATAATTTTATAAGTTGTAGACAAATACTTCAAATGAATACTCACTATTATTCTAAACTTATTATTATCTGTTTTAAAACAAAATATACCACATTATATATTGAACAATTTTCAAGTACCTATTTTATCACATTCTTTTAAAAGTTCAATTCATAATCTATCATCTAGATTTTTAAAAATTATTTTTTCTAATAACATTTCTAATACAATGATTTTCCTAATTTCACAATATAAGAGAATTTTGAAATACAGTAATAACCTATACAATGTCATGTATTTAAAACATGAAGTAAAATTTATCATTAAGATGACATCAATTCCTACCTATCCCATACAAAAGAGAGTTAATCTTATCACTTTTTGTATTTTATACCAGTAACATCTGAAATCCATTATAGAGTCTTCAAGAATGGGGTAATTATATTCAATTAAGGAAATAATAATAACAGTAGTCAACATTTATATATTGCTTACCATATGCCAGTCATATTAAACACTTCATTATATCATTTGCACCCTCACAACAACCCTGTGAGGAGAGCATCATTATTATTTTCCTCTTTACAGATTGGGAAACTGAGGCAAACAGCAGTAAGATAACTTGTTTAAGATCACACAGCTAATAAATTTCTGAGAGCAGACTCAGGTTTCCCTGCATTTTTCCAGCATTTTGTTGTTGTTCAACACTTCTATTTGGGAACCTGATCTGAACTAAGTGGGATCAATAGGTGAGAGGAGAGAGGTTCTCTGAATTGGGGAAGTCACAAGGGGTCATTGAACTGTTGTGGGAGGAGCTCAAAGGGTCTCTGATTTAAACAATCTTTTCTCTTTTCATGGTCAAGGACAGGTTAACAAGAGGCATTAATAAAGTGCAAACCACACACCTATTTTTTTCCCCTCTTCACTCTGGAATTACTCTCAGACTAGCTGTCTTCATTACACTAAAACAGTAGGGCTTTTGATCTTCAAAAGAGGGGAGTGGGGGAGATGATCTAAATGTTATTTACTCCTTAAACTTTTACAGAATTCAATTCTCATTTTTCCCTAAACTAAATTCTACAGAGTGGTATCCCCTAACTCATTAACGTATTTCAGAAAGGGAAGAGTCCTTGAAATTACTCAAAATCCCAGGAGTACTTCCCTGCAATCTTAAAATGCTTAGTTTCCAAATCCATTAATCTCCAAACCTCCAAAATTTACTATGATGTTTTCTAGCAGTTCTACAAATTTTAATTGTCTGTATTCCGACTTTATGTCTGTAATTCCAATGTGGTCCAGGCTAAAATGACAGAAAAAATTATATTTTGCAGGGTGCTTTCTTTTTTTAGTCCTTTCTTATAACCTAATCTCTTGCTGAAAGTCTAATGTGGGAGTTATTCCTGCTTACTGGAATGACTGCTTCAGATCTTAAACTTCATTAATCTTCTCCAGTACTTGAAACTTTACATCATTTTAGATTTTCTGGTTGGCTACGTTTTCCCTTCCAAAATCCTACATTTTACAAAGACACAAAAACACAAGCAAAATGATAAGATAGAAAAAGTTAGTGTGCCAATTTTTCCAATATTTACAGTAATTGAAAGTCCCCTCTTAAAAATAATTTTGGGATTCCAATGTGTGTGTATGAAAAAAAATATATATATAGTAGCATAATTTTAGAGCTTTATCTTTTAAACACTTCCTGCACTACTGTATGGAAATCTACACCTGTTTTGAGGCCAGTAGCAATTTTCCTAAGGGGCTGTCAATTTATTTATCCCCATTATAGATAATGTTTGCATACGGTCTTAAATAGATAATACTTGTCGTTTTAAGTAAAACTCCATTTATTCTATGCTGTCTAGTGTTTTTAATAGGAATAAATGTTGCATTTTGTCTAAAGCTTTTTTTGTATTTACTGAGATAATCATGTGGGGTTTTTTTGTTGATTTTATTACAGATATGCTCGATCATTCTGATCATTTTCCTAATACTGGACAAGCCCTTCAACCCCAGTATAAATATCACTTGGTCATAGTGAATGATCTTTGTGATATATTGCTATAATCTTCTTGTAAGTATTTTAATTAAATTTTTGCTTCAATATTCATTAAGGAATTAGTCTGTAGCTTTCTTTTTCTGTTTTTGACCTTCCCAGTTTAGGTACCAGTACCATATATATGTCATGAAACAAATTTGATAGGATTCTTTCTTTACGCATTTTTCCAAATAGTACTGGTATGAATGTTTGGTAGAATTCACTTGTGAATCCATCTGGTCCTGGAGATTTTTGTTCGGAGAGCTTATTGACAGCTTATTCAATTTCTTTTTCTAAGATGAGGTTATTTAAGTATCTTATTTCCTCTTCAGTTAATCCTTGCAATTTCGTATTTTTGTAAATATTTATCCATTTCACTTAGATTGTCAGATTTATTGGGATATAAGTGAGCAAAATAGCTCATAATGATTACTTTAACTTCCTTTTCATTGGTGGTGAGCTCAACCTTTTCATTTTTTATACTGGTTGTTTGGTTTTCTTTTTTAAAAATCTATTTTATTATGTTTTTTGTTATAAAACCAACTCCTAATTTTATTCGTTAGTTTAGTGGGTTTTTTACTTTTATTTTATTGACCTTGCCTTTGATTTTCAGGATTTCCAAGTTGATGTTTAACTGAGGATTTTTAATTTGTTCTTTTTCTAAGTGTTTTAGTTACATGATCAATCCATTCATTTGCTCTTTGTTTTGTTGATGTGAGTGTTTTAGAGATATGAATTTCCCCCTAAGTACTGCTTTGGTTGCATCTCATGAATTTTGGTATGTTGTCTCATTGTTGTCATTCTCTTTATTGAAATTAGTGATTGTTTCTATGGTTTGTTCTTTGACCTATCCATTCTTTAGGATTACATTATTTAGTTTTCAATTAATTTTAATCTACTTCCATAGCCCTTTATTAAATGCAATTTTAGGTTAAGACAGATTTCTCTACCCAACTGATTGTGTTGAGGGGTGAGTAACTTGTGATCTTGAGGTCACATGTGGCAAAGTGTAGCACTTTGATGGAATCCGAACCTCACAGAACAAATTTTCTTAATAAAAGAATTTGTTCTGTAAAACTCAGTCAAAATCTGATCTCCAAGGACCTAGAAGGCTATATGTGACCTTAAGGGTGATGGTTTCTCATCCCTGGATATGATGTTCTCTCTTTGACCCAATTCCAATGAGAGTAAGGATCAAGCATTGCCTACCACCCCACTCATTTTTCCCTTCACTGTTAAAGCTCATTCACGCCTCTTTTATGTGAGAAAAGTTACCGCATTCTAGCTCTCCCTTCCCCCTTCTGCCAGTGCATGCCTCTTACTCTTTAATTGTGCTTTAGTTTTTTGGATATCACTCCAACATAGTCAACTCACACCCATACGCTATTTCTATGTGTATGCCTCCTAACTACCCTTGTAATGATAAAGTTCTTAGACGTTAAAATTGTCATCTTCCCATATAGAAATGTAAAAAAAAATTAACCTTATTGAATCCTTTATAATTTTTTTTCCTATTTATCTTTTTATGCTTGTCTTAAGTCTTGCATTTGAAAGTCAAATTTTGTATTTATCTCTGGCCTTTTCATCAGGAATGCTTGAAAGTCATCTATTTCATTAAATATTTTTCCCCCTGAAGGGTTATACTCAGTTTTGCTGGGTAGGTGATTCTTGGTTATAATTCTAGCTCTTTTGAACCTCTAGAATATCATATTTCAAGCCCTTTTATCCTTTAGTGTGGAAGCTGCTAAATCCTGATTGTGGTTCCATGATATTTGAAATGGTTCTTCCTGGTTTCTTACAATAATTTCTTATTGACCTATTAGCTATAAAATTTGGCTGTAATATTCCTGGGAGTTTTCATTTGGGGATTCCTTTTGGGAGATAATCAATAGATTTTTCAATTTCTATTTTACCCTCTATTAGTATTTCAGGGCAGTTTTTCTCAATAATTTCTTGAAATATGATGTCTAGGCTCTTCTTTGATCATGGCTTTCAAGTAGTCCAATAATTCTTAAATTCTCTCCTCAGTCTATTTTCTAAGTCATTTATTTTTCCAATGAGATGTTTCACATTTTCTTCTATTTTTTCTTTCTTTCTTATGATTTTGCTTTATTGCTTCTTAGTGTCTCATGGAGTCATTAGCTTCCAGTTGTCCAATTCTGATTTTTAAGGAATTCTTTTCTTCATTGAACTTTTGTACCTCTTTTTCCATGTGACAAATTCTATTTCTTTAAGTTCTTTTCAGTGAATTTTGGTACACATTTTGCCATTTGGTCTGTTTTGTTTTTTAATTGTTTTCCTTTTCAGTAATTTTTTTGTACCTCCTTTACTAAGCTGTTGACTCTTTTTTCATGATTTTTTGCATCACTAGCATTTTTTCCTATTTTTTCCTTCTATCTCACTCATTTGGTTTTTAAGGTCCTTTTTGAACTCTTTCAGGAGTTCTTTTTCAATCTTAAGACATTCACATTTTTCTTTGAGATTTTGTATATAGCCTCTTTGATTTCATTGTCTTGTGAGTTTGTGTTTTGAGCTTCCTTTTCATCAGTAAATGATCCTATGTAATCTCCTTCTGACCAGTTGTTTGACCCCTGTATAGTCTCAGGGCAGAGAGCTCCATGGAAGATGCCTTTGTTATTGGTTCAATCACTTTTCAAGCCTGCTATTGGCTTGTAGGGCATAGCCTGCACAGGACTGTGCTCTATTCATATTCCAGTGTGACAGATCTTTCTTGCCAACATAGTAAGTTGTCTTGGGCTGGAAAAATGTTTCATTCCAATCTTTGTTGGTTCTGCCACTTCAGAGTTCATTTTGGGGCATTGCTCTAAAGTTGTAGGGGAATTTGGTAGAGTTCAGGTGAATCTTGTTTTTATTCCACCATTTTGGCTCTGCCCTACAATGTATTTTATATTTAATACTGTAGAGATGTTGTGAAGGTAGAAATGATAAGATGTGGCAACTGATTATATTTGTGGGCCAAGTGACATAGAAGAGTTGAGGATGATTCTCAGTGTTCAAGAGAGAGTGGTAATGTGGGGCTAGAGCTCAAGGGAGGGAATAGAACTAGATAAATAGACCTCAGAATCATCTGAATAAAGATATTAATGGAACCCCATATAAACTGATTAGATCACCAAATGAGATAGTATAGAGTGAAAAGAGAAGGGAAGTGTGGGACAGAGACTTGAAGAATACTCATGGTATGTGAGCGTACCATAGATGACACAAAGGAGACCAAGCAGGAGCAATAGTAGTAGGATAGAAAGAAAAACAGAAGAAAAAAAGTTTCATAAAAACCCTGAAAGGAGAGAAGATCCAGGGGGAGAAAATTATCAATGGTGCCAAATATCACAGAGAGTTAAAGAAGGAAAAATGAGGAAAGAGCATAAGATTTTGGAATTGAGATCATTGGCAACTTTGGAAAGAGATGTTTTAATTGGGAACAATTTCCTAGAGAAGATGGGATAGGAGGGAGTCCAGTAGAGTGTTAGACCTGGGCAAGGAGAAGAGCTACTTCCATCAGACAGGGGAATATTTCACAAAGATACGAGTTGAGGGGAAGAGGAGCAAATGGAGCTCTCAGCAAATGGTATCATTTTTTTCTGATGAAGTATAAGATGAGGTCCTTAGCTGAGTGAATCAAGGAAGATATCATAGAAAGGTTAGGGAAAAGCAAGAAAGCATGAAACAGATATTGTACAGAATGGGGTAGGAAATTGATTAATGAGAAATAGAATATTTTTCTTGATTCAATGAGGTCCCAGTTGAGATTAGATAATATAAATTCATACTGGACCCAGTCAGCATAGTTTCATGATTTCTTCTAGTTCTGTTCAGCACTAGGTTCTTATCATCTACCCAAGGGGGTAATAATATGGGGTTTGAATTTGACAAGGGGTTCTTGGTGAAAGGATAAGGGAACAAGGATTTGATAACAGAAGATAGTGGAGAATTAGATTGGTTCACTAACTAGAAAAGATAGAAAAGGAAGGAGAATATAGCTAATTTATGGTTGATTGTCTGGGGAAAAAAGAAAGATTAGAGGTCATGATGAGTCCAAAAAACAATGTTGTAAGGTATATGGAAAGATGTAATGATCACAGACTAATGATAAGGTAAAGGAATTTCAAAGTTTGTGAGTAAGGAAGTAGAATATTTGTAGGTTACAGGAAAATCAAGGGTATGGCCCTCTCTTTGGCCAAGGTGGAGGGAAAGAGTAGCCAAAGGAAGTGAATAGATTGAGGAAGCCACACTTGTATTTGCATTTTTGCTTCTCCTAACACTCGCAAGTGTCTTCTTGTGTTGTATAAAGTATGCCCCCTAATAGGAACAGCCATGTAAGCTTTTTCTATTCTTAAAAGAAGTGTTATACTACTCTAAGTTGCTACAAAATGTTTTGTTGACCTTCATAAGAAGCTGACAGAAAACAAAAAGAGTTTGTCTTACCTGATTAAAAAAAATCTTTATATGAGTAGTGGAATTATAATTTTTTAACTGAAAAACACTGTAAATGTCAACTAATCTAACTTCGCTCAGTTTTCATATGAGAAAACAGGCCTACAAATGTTAAATGACCTTGTCCAGCCAAAGTCACACAGATAGTGTCAGAACAGAGATTTGAACCAGTGAATTCTAGGACTCCAAATCCATTGTTCTAGCCAAGGAATGATGGCGCTTTTGTTGTGCTGAGGAGCTCTTGGTACCAGGACAGACAATGACTGCTGAGAGATTGAATCCTGGCCAATTATATCTCTGTCCTGGTTCATCAAGCACATAAATCAAACCTGTGCCCAGTGAACATGCTCAAAGTGGGGCTTGCCTGTATGCCACAGAAATCTGCTGAATTATGCTGTTACCTAAAACTCTCTGAGTACTGCTTTGTCACCAACATCAAATCAGCTTGAAATAACAATGGAAATAAAGTCTAATGTTGTTTGTTAATTTCTGACAAGAGGTTGCATTATGTCATTAATATCCAATTATCATTCTACCTACAATTAAGCACTAACTACACCATTGCTCCACTTGACAAGTGTTTTTCATTCTTATACAAAGTACAATTGTTAGGGCTTTAATGAGCTGCTTTTATCTGTCTTTACCTAACAATTGTAAAATGCTCTCCATTGTATGATATTTAACAGACGTGATATTTCTTCTCTGTTATCCCTGAGAAGACAAGAACTGACTTACTGTCAATACACAGAGAGGATGATTATCTAGAAGTTTCCAACATCATCCCTAAGTCTCTACTAGCCCTTTGTACTACTTATATTTTGATGTATATTAATTATTTATCTTATCACTACTACTAGACTGTCTTATTTATGTATCCCCCAGTCCGTAATAATTCCTTGTCTAATAAATGTTTACTAAATTTTCCTAAGTTGCTTTTGATTTGCCTGAAATCTTGTTACCAGTAGCAGGGGAAGTCAATATGGTTTTCTGTCATCTTCAGAGTCCTTCCTGCTTTCCTTTCCATGGAAGGAACTGACCATCATAGAAACAGATGCCTTCTAACAGTAGATATCTCACAAAGCTCAGTGTAAACCTTCTTTTTTCTCTCTCTATACCCTGTACACACTTCTGTTATCCCTCTCTTCAAGTGATGATCTTATCAGCTCCTGTCTCTATACTGATGATTCTCAAATCTTCCTATTGTGCCTTAACCTTTCTGCTAACCTCCCACCTTGCATTTTCATTTGCCTTTCAGATGTCCCAAGCTGAATGTCCAGTAGACAGCTTACTGAAACTCAACATTTCCAAAATTGAACAAATCAGCTTTCCCCCTAAACTCTCTTCCCCTTCTAACTTTCTTAGTGCAGTCAAAGGCAGCAGCATCCTGTCAGTGCCATAGGCTCACAGTCCTGGTATCATCAGCCTTGACTTCTTACCATCTCTCACCTCCCATATCCAATCAGTTGCCAAGGCCTGTTGATTTCACCTTTCCAACATCTCTCAAATATTCCTCCTCTCCTCTGACACTGTCTTCACTTTGGCACAGTCTCTTGTAACTCAACTCAATGCTCAAGCTATTGCAATAGCCTGCTGGTGAGTCTGACTGCCTTAAGTCTCTCCCCACTCTAATCCATCCACCATTCAGTCATTAAAGTGATTTTCCTAAAGCACAGATTTTATCATGTCACCCCTCTACTCAAGAAATTCCAGTAGCTCCCTATTGCCTCCAGGATCAAATGCAAACTTCTGTGATATTCAAAGCTCTCCATAATCTAATCCTCTCTTACCTTTCCAGTTTTCTTACACCTTATTTCTTGCCATATACTTGTGGTTTCAGCGACACTGGCCTCCTTTTCCACAAACAAAACACTCCATCTCTTGGTTTCAGGTATTTTCTCTAGCTATCTCCCATGCCTGGAATGTTATCCCTCCTCATCTCCATCTACTAGCTTCCTTTAAGTCTCAACTAAAATCTCACAGAAAGTCTTTCCCAACTCCTCTTATTCTAGTGCCTTCTCTCTTTTAATTATTTCCTGTGTGCCAGGCCTAGAGGCCTGAGGGCTACCCGAGTCTTCCCTTACCTCTATTGGAGGTCTTCGGCTGGCCAAACCGGATGCTCGTATGAGAGAAAGGACGTTCCAGAGTCAAACAAGGGTTGAGCTTTATTTCAGGGTCTAGTTACAAGTGCAGGGGAATTCTTCCTTAGGAGGGAGCGAAGAAGCTCCCAAGGAGGTAAAGATCTTACAATAAGAGATTGGAAGTAGAAGTATAAGTGGGGAGAGAGGGGGAGGGGAGAGAGGAAAGAGGAAAAGCGGAGCCTTGTTGTCCTCACACGTGGCCCCTCCGCCCAAGAGAACTTTCAGGCTTTCCTGATCCTACTTAAGCTCTCCCGTCGCGTAGTTTGCATCTGAATACCGTGCCTGTTAGGTGTGCCCAGATCCGGGACAATCTCGAGGGCAGGGAGAGCTCTCTCTCATCACGTTTCTCACGGGAAGAGGCGGAAATACATGAGATAGCTCGGTTCACCTCGATTCCCAGTCGTTTCCTGGGGGGCCTCGTGAGAACTCTAAGATTTAGAAGTTCCCACCTTTACCCGCCCGAGACTGTCCACATGGAACTGAGCTTCCATCCCCAGCACCTGTGGTGTGTGTGTGTGTGTGTGTGTGTGTGTGTGTGTGTGTGTGTGTGTGTGTGTGTGTGAGTGTCCCATTGCATGGTGAACTCCTTGAGGGCAAGGACTATCTTTTACCTCATTTTTTTATCTGTATACTTGCCTCATCCTTCTGTTACTCTTTAAGCTGCATGAAGGCAGAAACAGGGTTTAATTTGAAATAGTCTGTCTTCCCCAGCCCTTTGCATTTGGAATTGTTTGGTTGTTTCATTTCCGTCTGACTCTTTTGACTTCTTAAGGTTTTCTTGGCAAAGATCCTGCAGTGATTTGTATTTCCTTCTTGAGGAAGATGAGTCTTCCTGACTTCAGGCCTGTCCCTGTAACTACTGTGCCACCTAGATGCCCAGCACCTTTCAATTCTTTAAAAAAATATTTCCCTAAAAGAGGAACAATCTGTAGAGTGAGTGAATAAGTGAGCTGTTTCAAGAGACTGAAAGATCTCCATCATAAGAGCTCTTCAAATAGAGCCAGATGACAATTTATTGGGGATGCCACAGTGGAAATTCCTACTTGAGTTTGGAATGAACTAGATAACCTCTGTGGTCTCCTAAAACTCTCAGATTTTCTCATCACCGGTTCTATGAACTTATCCCATGAGTTCACTCATCTGCTGGCTTAGTAAAGAACCAAAAAGGCTTAGAAATCACCCCTATTTGTTACTACCTGCTCTAGAATGTCATCACAGCTTTGATGATTTCTGGTCATTTCCTACTTCCTATTTCACTGCCATTAACAAGTCCTTATATTTAATAGGGGGAGGGATGGTTGATGATTGCTGTCTTCAAATTTTTAAAGAGCTAGCCTATCAAAGAGGATAAATTAGACGTATTCAGCCTATCCCCAAGGGAAGAACTACGAGAAATGAATGAGTATGTGTCCCAGAGAGGCAACTTTAGATTTAATGTCAAAAAACAATCCTATCACTTAGTCCCATGTAAAAAACGAAATGTGCTGTCTCAGGAGATTTTCCCTTCACTACAGATTTCAAGCAAAGATTGAGTAAAGATTTGAAAGTGATTTTGTAAAGGGAATTCTTGTTTAAGTAAGTGCTGAGCAGATAGCCTTTAAATTCCCTTCCAGTTTAGATTCTGTGATTCTGTAGATTCTGGTTCTTCTAATTACTACCTATACCATTTAGGGCATATCAATTAACCTCCCTGGGCCTCAGTTTTTTATCTATTAAACTAAAAGGTAGACTAGATGATTTCTTATGTTTCTTTTAACTCTAAATCCAATAATCCTAGTATTTCAAGCATTTTATAGAATCACCCTTATGCTTTCACCTTTAACTACTAACAGACCCAGTCAGTCAATGCTCTTTTCAAAATCTCAAGTACAATGTTGACTTAATACCTAGAGATAATGTACAAAATCACATTCTTCACTACAAAGCCTGTGGCTGCTTGTGCACGGATAAGTATTTGTGTAATCACAATTTCTTTCTTTTCTCCTCATCTTTTCCCAGCTCTCCACTCCTAAGTATGGCATGTGTTCATTTAAATAGTGAGTATTTTCATGTCAGATTGCTGGGCCTTGAGAATCGGGGGGAAGCCAGATCGTCCTAAGTTCAAAATCAATTTGGTTGCTATTAACAGCACTGCTCTTGTTCCAGATTCTGACGCCCATCTGCTGAAGCTCAGAGCTTTTTCATCTGCAGATGCTTATGCTGCTTCATAGTATGGTGAGACTCTACAAGAAATGACCCAGAATCAAGTGCTGGGGAGGTACTGAACTTGTGTTGTCTGAGACTGAACACAAACTTGAAAGTAAATTTCATCATTAAAGCAAGAAGAAATGACAATAGGATTCCTGCTTCCTTTAAGAGCCAACATCAAGACGCCTACTGTCACTGAACACCAGGTATTGAAGATTTTTTTTGCCCCTTTTAACAAAGCTCATCTTCTTTCTCCAGCTGCCTTTTTGTGTGCTAAGACAAAAATTGACTCAGCTCACATAAGATTTACTTTATTTTTATCCTGAATAATGGGATTTAATGTCCATGATAAAGGGCCTCTCAGCATTCTCGAAAACAAATTACTGTTGTGATTTTTATCCATTTCTTATACTATTCTGATTGAATCAGCATGAATGATAGAATGGACAGGTTCAAGGTTTTATGGCACATTTTACTGAGAGAGCTGACTATTCTTGACTTAATGAAATCACAAGACTTCTATGATGTAGTTATTGTGTCTTCTAGGTAATTATTGGAGGTGGGTAAATGGAGGCACAAGGAAATTGAATATCTTGCTGAATATCATATAAATATCATTGGCAGACAGAAATAGAATTCAAATCATAGATCTAGAACTTAAAGGGATCTCAAAGGACATCTAGACCAAACCCTCATTGTAAAGATTATAGAAACATAAATCTAGATTTGGAGGGAACTATGGAAGTAAATCCCCTAATTTTACAATGTGGAAAATGAGGCATAGAAAAGTTAAGTGACTTATCCAAGGTCACACGATAATGAGCATCTGCGGTAAGATTAGAGCTCAGTTTATAGGCAGCTACACACTGCAGTAGTAGATACTGAGCTTAGAGTCAAGAAGACCTGAATTCAAATTTGGCCTCAGACACTTATTACCTGTGTGAATCTGGGCAAGTCTCTTAATCTCTGCTTGCCTCAATTTCCTCAACTATAAAATGGGGATGATACATCTACCTTTTAGGGTTGTTGTGAGGATTCTTAGCACAGTGGCTGACACGTAGTAGGTGCTATATAAATGCTTATTCCATTGCCCTCTTCATTTTCTTTACCTTTTACCTCTAGTATACTCCATACCTCCAAAGGCAGAGCTTTCTTCACTGTACTGTACTGCTTGTTGTATCAATAGTGTGGACATCCTCAAACAATAAAAATATGAAAGAATTAGAAAATAAGATCCTTAAAGAAAAGTGGAATTGGAGGCGTTTGTTCTGGAAAAGAGGAAGAGGAAGTAAATAAGTATATATTGAATATATAGTGGTAAACAGATGTTTATCTACTTCTAAGGACAGAATTAGGGTTGAACATACAAAGTACTTTCTGACTGGTACCTACAGCTGCTGCTAAGAGTCAGCCATTGTCTTAAAATTTCATGGAGTTAGGCAGTTCTCTGGTTGAAAATTCTTCACAGGAACTAGAGGATGGGATCATTAGCACAAGCACATATAAATATGAATTTCACTTGGAACAAGTGAGTGGTCCAAATTGAGATAATAACTCTTTGTCTACATAGAACCATGTTATTTTCCTGACTACTGAACCAGTGAGGGCTGAAACTCTGATATGACTTCCCTCTAGTCTCCAGCTGGTTATATGACCCTGATTTTCATCTTCCTGCTCCATCAGAAACTTTCCCTCGTTCTTGGTCCTTTTAGTTCCATGACTTATATTCTTGAGTTTTGATCTTTGCTTCCTTATAATATGATTCACCCCACAAGTGTCCAGGACCTTTTCAGCTGCCATTTTATCTTTCTTTCATTCCCTTACTCTCAACAAAGGAGGCTCCAATCAGAGCCTTGGAGCTCTCTCTGCATGCAACTTGAGCCTTCCTCCACCTAGGAACAATATAGCAAAGTTATTATTAACAATTCTAGCACCTGGGGGACAGGGGAAAGATGGGAGGAAAAGATGGTCTACCTTGGTGGATTACATTTACACTGAGTAAGTCTTGGGAAGAAGTAGGGATAGGAAGTGGTGGCAAGCAGGAGATATGGCAAAGAAGTGGAAAGATGCAGAACAATCACGGTATTATCAAGTATGAGGCCAACAGAAAACCATGAATCCAGGGGATGGAGAGGTAGAAAATGGGGACCCCAAATGTTGGGGACAGGAGCAGTTCCCTTGTCTCCCAACTCAAATTCATATGATCAGGAAGTATAATTGGGAACACTAGGAGATACTTCTATATGTTCTTAATAGGAATTGGAATTGTCTCAATAATTAGAACAATAACAGTAAACAGTTATCTCTACAAAATAGTTTAAATGTGTAACGCTTATACTTAGACATGTGGAAAAGAAAAGCAAGAGGAACTATGACAAAGAAAGTCAACAAAGGTGGGACTAGGACTTCCCGATGTTAAAATGGTCTATAAAGCAATATTTATGAAAAACTATCTATGTCTGAAAAAATAATAGAAACTAATTAGTAGAACAGAAACAAGAACCCAGAAGAAGAACCTGATAGTTTGAAAGATTAACATTTGATAAAACTCACTTTCAAAAACCAGTAGGGGAAGATTCAAAGCAAGTTTTTGAAAAAACAGGGTGGATTCATGGCAACCAAGTTGTTTGGAGGCACTCCTCACCCTCTTCCCCTGAGGAGGATGCAATAACAAAGCAAAATCAAAAACAAAAAACAATCCCTTTCATAAAGGCATTTGCATTCCAAAAGGACAAACACCATATCTAGAGAAGAACTTTCAAGATAAAAACTGTATGAATTAACAGTAAGAGAAGATTTAGCACTAGTATCTCTATGAGGGTAAGGGGAGAAGGTGATGGAAGCCGTAAGAGTCCTCCTGATAGCACTTGAGCAGAGTCTTAAAGGAAGCCCAGGTTTCTAAAAGTTGAGCATTCCAGGCAGGGGAACAGCCAGTACTAAGTAAGACATGGAGACAGGAGATGGACGTTGTGGACATGAAGTAGCAAGCTGACCTTGGCAAGCAGAAAGGTCTCCTCGTTAGAGATTATCATGAAGAAGAAGATGGTAAGAGATGATGTCAGAGAGATGTGAGATAAGGAAAAGGATAAAAGAGGGAGCTCTCTTCAAATGCCTCAATTTTTTTAAAGTATGAAGTAAAGTTCTCAGCAAAGAGAGGGAGAGAGGAGGAAAAGATACATGACAGGCTTAAGGAGAGAAAAAAAAGTTAGTGGGATAGGGAAGTAATTCAAGAATAGTGGGGTTGTTTTGCTACACAGAGGGCCCAGTAGATATTAGCTAGCGTAAAGTTATACTTGATCCAGTCAACATGATTTTGTCATTACTTCCAGTTCCTTTCTCCAGCATATGAGTGAAGAGGACAGGAAATGGATGCGAGAACTAATACAGAGTTGGCGTTTAGCAAAGCATGATTAATGATAGAAAAGGGGGCAAGGGATATGAGCATGAAGGATAGTATAGAACTGGTCTTTTTAAGCAAGGAATCAAGATGGGGGAACAGAGAAGAGGATAGCTGGAATACAGATAACATCTTGGTGTAGTACTAAGGAATGGAGGGCTTGTAGGTCACAGTAATATCAAAGAGCAGGCTTAGGAGGAGATAAAGGAGAAAGAGAAGGATATAAGCTTATGAAACAAATGTAAAACACCTCATTGGAAAAACAACTGACCTGGAAAACAGATCCAAGAGAGATGACATCAGAATCATTGAACTACCTTGAAGCCATTTTCAAAAGGAATTCCTGGGCAGCATCTTTCATGAAATTATTGAAGAAAACTGCCCTGACAGAGAAAAATTTGGAGCTCAAAATCTTGTAAAAATGAATGCTAATTATCACCTTGATATGTAATTGGGGGGATAGGGAATAAAATACTATTAAAAAAAGAAATTCAGAGTCCTTGAACATGAAAGTGCAACACTTGTGGGTGATGGTAAGATGCAAGTAATGACCATACTTTGGTGTTGCTGAAGTAGAGTAGAGGAACAGGTCCTGGGAGCTGAATAGATGGAAGAACTTGGAAAATAGGGTATTTGAGGAAACGTGAACATATATGTTTAAGTCCCCTGAAATGAGAGAAAGATATGGGATAGGCATTGAATTCAATGAGAAATGAAGAAGATTATACTGAGGATCAGTTAATAATATTAAAAAAATAAAGTCCAATATTTATGAGGCTTTGGAGAAGCAGGCACTCCTAAGTTATTGGCAGCAATGTAAAGAATGGTATACATTTTGGAAAGTAATAATGACAATATCCAATGGGCCAAAAAAGAATATCTTTTGATTCGGAAATTATCTTCCTAGGACTTTATCCTAAAAATAACATAAAAAAGGAAGAGGAGAGGAACCTCTCCAGACAAAGATATTCCATGTGGTCCTTATTCTTATTCTACCTGTAACAGAAAAAAAAGAAATAAACTGTATGCCCAACTGTTGGAAAATGACTAAGTAAACTAAGGATATGAATAATTATGAAAATGAATAATTATAAAGAATCTTCTCTTCTTTGACCATTATATTCCCTGCCTCTTTGTGCTTTCACCTCTTATTATTTTCTGAACCTGAACTCTATAATACACCATCTGACTTACCAACTTTTATAGACATGCTGCTGAGAGATTGTGGAGGAAGTCATAACCACACTGAGTTAGAGTCTCCAGATTTAATCACAATCTCTGAAGAATTAAAATTGAAAATCATCCAAAGGTTCAATGGTGGGCATGAACAGGACAACACACATTGCAAATCAAATAATATACAGAAGAAGTTATGAAGTCATCAGAGACATGGATGTCCAGAGAAAAAAATGGATCAGTTAAATAGTGAGACTGCAGGATAATGAAAGTGTAGCTGTTATAGTCCATTGGTATATACACATTATCAAATGTTCTAGAAGGCCCCCAACAGAGTGGGTGGAACCTTGTGGTTTATTTTATATATTGAAGGTCATTTGTCAAAGAAATTTATTGAAGGGCATGGATAGGATTTTCAAAGAATGGGCAGGCATGGATGACTTGTGATTTGCATAATTGGAGAAAGTATACACATTAATGAGATCATAGACCCTTTCAGCTATATTGATTTAGTGTATTATGGCCCTATAAAAATTATAACTATCAAATATAAATGGAAATACGGAAAATAGGGATAGGCCTTTACAAGTTAATCTAGAGTAAAAGGAACAGAATCAGAATTATATTTACTCTGACTGCAGGCATATTTTTTTTAATAGAAGGAAGCAAAATAAAGCCAAAGGTGATGAAATTTCACACAAGTGACAAGGGACTCAGGACAAAAGAATCCTGTTTGCTTTGATTCTTTTGATTCTGCCTTGCTATCAGCTCAGGAATTTAAGTAGGATTTTACTCCTTATTTTGTTCTGTTTGATTGTGCAGCTGATTTTTTTCTAAGTAGACATATGGAAACAATAATATGAGGAAATCTCTTCAAATGAATCAGTTAAGTTTTTATCTTCCAAATGAAATATTCCCCAAGGAATGAGACATCTTCTAGTTCCAAACCTTATTTTTTGTTGTAACAGATAAAGAATTGTTCAGGTAATAGCTGAAGTTGTGCTTTCAGCCATATAATTCTGAACACTGGATTTAAAACCACAGCTCCTGTGGACACAGGCTGAGTGCAGACAATAGTCTATGTTGGGACTTATTGAGGCTGAATGACGTCCCAGAGAATGCTGACATGCTGACTCCTTAATTCGATACTCTTTGCTATTTCCATTACAATATCTATAAAAATGAGGTCCAGTTGATCAATAGATATTTATTAAGCATCTACTATGTGCCAGGCACTATGCTGAGCACCAAGAAAACAAACACAAATGAAAACATAGGCCCTGCCCTCAAGGAGTTTGCAACATAATGGAGATGTTTATAATCCAATGAAGATGTTGGACTAACTAACCATCAAGGTCTTGTCCATCACAAAAACTATAATTTATGATCTATATATTTCCCACATGAAGATAAGGGTAAAATGCTAAGCCGTAGTAGCTTAGTGTTTATTTTTAGAAAGGAATGAGATGCCTTATATCCATTATGTTAGACCTACTCCTTGAGAAGAGGAGGAAGTATGAGAGAAAGGATAAGAGGAAGAAATTAGTCTCTTTCAATGAAGTAATTTAATTTTTAAAAAAATTTTAAAAACTGAAATAAAAAATAAAATGTAGCAAACTTGTCCTGGCATGAAATTTCTCATTTGTAAAACTTAATAGAGAGATGACATGGTGGATAGAAAGCTGTCATTAGAATCAAGAAGATCTGAGTTCAAATCTCAACTCTGACATGCTGGGCATAGGACCATAGACAAATCATTTAGAGGTTGTGACTAACAGTTTAAAAGCACTGAAGGAGTCACAAGTCAAAAAAGTTTAAGAATTCCTGCTCTAGGCAACTGTAGTGCCAAAGTGATATTCATAGGACCTTTGGCAGCCATGAATATACCCGTGCAATTCTGAATCACAAAATACAACAGACTCTCCATGTGGCAGATAGAACCAAAATATTTATTCAGACACTAGAAAGTCAAATCCATCATAGTAACAAAAATCTATAAACAATAACAATGCAGAGAACAACACCATTCCCCAGCCTTCCCACTGCGAGGTTTCCCACAAACTAGCTCCCTTAAACAAATCACACAAAACAGGAGGATCATAAATGTTGGAGATGTGGGAGAGTTGGAACACTAGTTCATTGTTGGTGGAGCTGTGAGCTGACCCAACCATTCTGGAGAGCAATTTGGAAGTATGGCCAAAGGGCTACAAAAATGTGTATACCCTTTGATCCAGCAATATTGTTTCTAGGACTATATCCCAAAGAGATCATAAAAATGGGAAACGGTCCAACAGGCACAAAAATATTTATAGCAGCTCTCTTTGTAGTGGTTAAGAACTGGAAATCAAGGGGATGCCCATCAATTGGGGAATGGCTGAACAAGTTGTGGTATATGAATGTAATGGAGTACTATTATGCTGCAAGAAATGATGAACAGGAAGACTTCAGAGAGGCCTGGAAGGACTTATATGAACTGATGCTGAGTGAAAGGAGCAGAACCAGGAGAACTTTGTACATAGCAACAACCACAGTGTATGAGGAATTTTTCTAGTAGACTTAGTCCTTCACATCAACGTGAGGATCTAAAAAATTCCCAATAGACTCTTGAGGCAAAATGCCTTCCACACCCAGAGAAAGAACTATGGAATTGGATGACAGAATGAAGCAGACCATTTTCTTTTGTATTATGTTATGTTGTGTTATGTTTTGTTTTGTTTTATGGATTCTCCCATTCATTTTAATTCTTCTATGCGACATGACTAAGGTGAAAATGTATTTAATAAGAATGCATTTGTAGAATCTATTATGATTTCACGCCATCTTGGGGAGGGAGGGGAGAAGGAGGAAGAAGGGGGAAAATATCTAAGATATATGGAAGTGATTGTAGAAAACTGAAAATAAATAAAATATTTTTTAAAATCACAAATAAACTTTCTAACTCATGCTAACCAGCTGCCTGCTTTTTTCTCTCTCTCTCCGTTCTGACTACTCTGACCAAATTTCCTCTCAGTTCTGCTCTATCTCTGCCTCTTCCTGTTCCACCCCTCCTGTTCCACCTCTTCCTGTTCCATGTTACTTAGACTCATGTGACTCTGGCTTCCATGTGGCTTAAGCAGATCACCTGGGCCTATTAATGAATGGAAAAGATCTTCCCATTTAAATTACCACTAGAGCAAGTCTCTAAGACTATAAGTTGCAGAGAAAGTGCTTAGCTGTATTGGTAGAGGCAGATTCCTCACCTGAGATTTCCCTTTACCTCTGAAATCACAGATTCAGTCTCTTTCTCTCTCTCTCTCTCTCTCTCTCTCTCTCTCTCTCTCTCTCTCTCTCTCTCTCTCTCTCTCTCTCTCTCTCTCTCTCTCTCTCTCTCTCTCTCTCCCTATCCTAATACTTCTTCTAGCTGCCTCAGAGAAATTTTTTTGAGACTATAATGAGAGTATTCCTTCATAAAACATTCATTAAGCCAGATACTGTGCTAGATACTGAGGTGCTATACAGTTAGGTGGTACAGTGGATAAAGAGCTGGACCTGGAATCAGTAAGATGATATTAAATCCTGCTTTAAATGCTGCACATTTTGTGCAAAGACATGAATATTCAATTGTGAGAAAATGACAGAACATAGGAGAGCCTAGATACCCCCACAAATATTCTAGTAAAACTCTAATAATGCACCAGCTTTTTTTGTTTATCATAAGCATCTCCATCCAGTATAGAACTGCCCCCCAACATAAGCAGGACCCTACAGGAGTTCCAAGAGGGAACAAGCCAGAGCAGGGCAGACTACAGAAACCCAAAGCAAGAAACAGGGTGAGACCAATACTCAGGAGACATGAAACAGATATTTGCTCAGAATCCAGGCAGTACAACAACATCTAGGCTCACATCCAGGCAGCCCTCTATGAGGTACAGTTTCAGAATTGTACAAGGAGGAGACAGAACAGGATCTAGGGCCAAAACCCAAATGGGGCTCCCAGGAGACTAAACTAAAACCCAAGAATTTCTGCAGAAGTTGGAGTTTAATCTTATTCACTGCATCCAGCACCAAGCAAGGTCTATCTACACCTTCAAAAAGTATGTGAAAAGAGCAGAATGTGAACTAAGGACAAAGTTTCCCAGTCTAGAAAATTAGACTAGAGATATGAGTAAGCTGATTTTAAAATTGCTGAACACAATAAAAAAATTATATCCTAAGAGAATCTGAAAAGCTAAACCCAGATAAGAGAAAAATTATAACTTTCGAAAAATATCAAAGTAGAGTCTCAGAGAAAAGAATGCCCTGGTCACAACACATCGGAAAGAAATGAAGCAAAAGATACAAAATGAAAAGTTAAAGGAAACAAGAGCTAGGGAAGACAAAAATGTCAAGGGAAAATAATAATTTTTAAAAGATTGTAACTAAACCAAGAATCTAAATTCTCTAAAAATTAGAATGGGTCAAATAGAAAGCAGTGACTCCATGAGACAACAAAAAATATTAAAATATCATCAAAAGACTGAAAAAAAAGGAAGAGAGTACATTATTCACTATCAAAAACAATTGACCTGGGAATAGG
Source organism: Notamacropus eugenii (assembly GCF_028372415.1). Lineage (NCBI taxonomy): Eukaryota > Metazoa > Chordata > Mammalia > Diprotodontia > Macropodidae > Notamacropus > Notamacropus eugenii. The sequence continues at coordinate 181,105,333 of NC_092874.1, read as the reverse complement.
TCAAGGAGCGATAATATAAGAATTACTAATTTATCTGAAAGTCATGATTGGTATGGGGGAAAGGGAGGAGGCCTGGGTACCATATTTCAAGAAATCATAAACAAGTTACTCAGATCTATTAGAGCCAGAGCACATAGTGAAAATTGATGGTGGTGTGCTAGGATCTAATCTCCCACAAACACCCTAATAAAATCTATGAACAACACACCATTAACTGGGAAAAAAGAAAAAAATGGAGAATCACCCGTCAACTCCTTCACTCAGCTCAGTGGTACATGGAAGGATATAGGAATTTTGTAGGAACCTTAAGAATAGCTAGTGTATGTAGAAAATGTGGTGAAGAAACATCAAGGGATAGTGAAAAGGTCCAGCAGGGCCTGGAGGCATGAATGAGACATACATTTCAGAGACAGATGATATTTGGATTTGTTTTGCTTGACTTTGCTGATTTGTATTAAGGGAGGGCTTTTCGGGGATGAGAGGGAACTTGAGGAAAGAGGAAAGGGATATTAATAAAAATGCATCAAGAAAGAAAATAGGAAAGGAAAGAAAGAATGAAAGATCACAAAATTTTTTCTTAATGTACAAAAGATAACAGAAGGAAGTTCCAAGGGTGACACAGACAAGAAAGATAGAACTAACATATGGAATTTACTATATACTTTTAAAAACAATTGAGCTGTATGTAGTACAGATTTGTGCTTTCTTATGAAATCTTCTATGTTCTTCCTTGCATATAGAAGTGTCCATGTTTGTCAAGCTCAGAATAATAAAAAAAATTAAAAATCTGAAAAAAAAATTCTGCCACTCTTGGCCATGTATCTTGACATCCAATAAGAAAATTATTTCAATATTCAAATTTGTTTTACCTTTAATAACTACTTTATCATTTGTAAATAAATATAAGTTGCATTGCAAATTACATTACATAACAAAGACACCATTGGTTATACCCATCATATGGTTCTTACGACAACCCTCAACTCCTACCACTCCTTTATATAATGAGTAAAACCTGCACATAACTTAGTGTTTTTTTTCTTCATAGTCTCTAGATATCCAGGCTGTTGATGCAATCAATAGTGAGGACGCTGTAATCTCCTTAAGGGCAGAGACCATGTCTTCTACTTGTTCGTTATTAAGGGCTAGACATATAACAGGTGTTCAATATACCCTTGATGACTAATTAATTAGAATTTTTTTCTTTTTTCTTATATAAAGGAAAACTTAGGAGGCGGCAGAGGAAGACTTTGCTTATCTTTTCCCAAGAAAGTACACTTTCCATGCAAATAGAGAAATGATGCCTCTTATGAAATATAAGTGGAACATGAAATACGGTGAAAAGAGCAATGAAAATGGGAAATTAAAAGCCTGTATTATTTTCCTGGCAAATGAGTTGGTGACAATAGTGCAAGATGCTGTCTCAGGGTCATTGTGCTTCAGTTTCTCTATCTGTAAAATAAAGCACTACTTAGTACATTGTAGTTGCCCAATAAATATTAGGTCATTATAAATAAAGCTAATAAAACTTGCTGACTTCCTAAGTCACTAGAGTGAAGAATGAGCCTTAATATCCCTTTGTAGAGAGGAGGGATTGTAGAATAGTAAGAGACAAGGTCATCTGGTGTGCCCTTTCATTCAGGGAAATTGCATGTGACTAATGTAATGTGTCATTGTACAAGCCATGTATTATCCTTCCTATATAAATATACCCCCACCTAACATGGCTCTAAAGAAAATTCGTTAGGTAAGATGATGGTGCAAAGGTGTAGCTAGTCCATGCCAAGGGATTCCTACTCAGAGCAGGACTAACATAATGACAAAAGAAGCCAACTGACCCATGACCAAGGTTTGAGGAGAACCAAATAATCTGCTTCAAATTATAAACTGCATTGCAAATAATGCCTCATTATTAGACTCCCTTCTGTGACTATGGTAAGCCACTCAACTGTTATTCATCATCTGCCCAGGGTTCCACTATAGTCTATACTGGCCAGGCCCCATCTCACAGACTTAAATGAGATAATGTAAACTACTTCAAAATCCTAAAGCAGATGTTCTTAACAGTTTTTATTGACTTTATCTGCTGACTTTGTGTCATGGGAATCTTTGGGTTGTCTGGTAAAGTCTAGCGAAGAGTCTTCTCAGAATAATTCTCTTAAATGCATAGTACTACAAAGGAGAACAGCCATACTGAAATACAATTATGAAAAAGAATTTTTTTTTTAAAAAACAAGTTCATGGAGCCACTCCAGGTTAAGAAGCCTTATCCTAAACCATAAAAACTTGGAATCTTGTGGGCCCTACATTTTAAGAGGGCCATTGACAAACTAAAGTAAGTTCAGAGAACGGTTACCAATATGGTGAATGGGCCTAGAAAATATCTATGTGGAATGGCTAAAAAAAACCTAAAATGTTTTTAGCATAGAGAAGAGAACTGTCCAATTGTATACAATGATGTTTGTCATGCAGAAAAGAGGCGATTCCACTTACTCTTTGTAGCTCCAAAGGCAAACCCTTTATGCCTTCCACAGTTGGAGCCAGAAGGCAATTAAAAATTGTAGCATAGTGAATGGTTGAAACAAAAAAGGAATAACCTAATTTAGCTATAAGCTCTCTGGAACCCTGCTCTGTTCAATAGTATATATATTTTGTGTTCATTCACTTCTTGTTTTCAGACTAGACGATACCAGACGATCCCATCTTCTTATATTCTCATCTCCTGCATGACATGGATTCTTTTGCCAGGAGTATTCTCATAACTTTTCCTGATAGTGGGACAGTTCCAGTTAAAGGAAATTGCAGGGAGACAAAATCCAGGGTCCTATAAAGAAGCACATTTTAGCAATTGAACTAGATGCTCCAAAAGAGAATGGGTTACATCATGTGAGAGTGAGTTCCTTATTACCAGTGGTATTATAGAGGATAGAAATACTTCAGGTAGTTTTTACATGAGATGATCTTTACTATCTCTTCTAACCCTAATATTCTGTTATAACTATAGTCTCAAATATCATTTATATAGTAATAGTTCGTTCATCCAAGATGCAATAGTTTTATTTTAAATACCATCATACCATTCATTGCCATAGTGTTAATCTGACATCAAATTCAATTTGCTCTCCATGGTCACCTTTGGGCTTTCTTAATACAGTAGTAGCATTATATTATTAATATCATCATCATCATCATTATTATCTTGATCTCGCGTAATGATTTTTACAAGTGGTGGAATTAGGTTTCCCTCTGGTATAAAATTGAGCCTAAATTTTATTTCCTGACTTTATAGCTGATCTCCCTAGGTTCCTTTGTAGTATTTCTCTGTCTTAACTGGTGCTTTCAACACCTTCCAGTTTTGTATCATTTGGGAATTGAATAAATGTGAGAGTGGTAGACCACCAGCAGCTGTGTGCATTTTAACTACAAGGCTGGATACCCTTCTCGCAAATGACTTGTGTACCCATTAGGAGAGATATGAAATAGGAAATCAGCAAAGCTTCAAGCATATATTATTAATGACTAGGCAGATACCATAACCCACATCAGGGAGATGAGGACCTAATTAATTAGGCATAATACTACTTAGCACTTAACGTTTTCAATGAATTTTACTAACATGAATGAATGAATCCTCAAAAGACCCCTGTGAAGCCAGTATTATTATTTCAATTTTACAGCTGGTAGAACACAAGCAGGGAGCTTTTGTGATTTATCCAAGGCCACAAATAAAATTGGCAACAGATTGGGATTCAGACTCTCTTAGAACTGTCACCTAAGACCATCACTTTCTCTGAGCCATAGTCAATAGTGGGGTATTCAAATTGACCATTCACCCCTGCTCATGTGATATAATTATGGTGCAGACAAAGTTGAGCCAAAGATATGATTAAAGTGCTCATCACCACAGATTAGAAGTCACCATCATGCATGTCAGAAGACCTGGCCTACAGAAGGGAAATTGTCAAAATATTATTAAAATTTCTTCTGAGGCCCCAGTAGTTCAATGTCAAAATTTCTTCAAACCTTAGACAAAGGGCTAAGTATCAGAAATGATGAACAGGAGTGGGGGGGATGTGATGAAAGCCATCAGTCACTCAGGATTTTACCTTCACTATATCTATTCACTTGGGCCCTGAGCAAGTTCACTACAAACACACACACACACGCACGCACGCACGCACGCATGCACTTAATTACTATCTCTTATTCCCTCCCACTCCCCTGGAGTTTCCCTCACTTCTAATCTTTAGCAAGTGTGTGGGACATTGGGCAGTGGGGAACATATTTATTTATTTAGCCTTTGCTGATACCACTCAGAATTCTGATGTTGGTAAGGACAAGAACAGGGAAGCAAAAGCAACAGATAGGTCCTGGCAGAATGGCAGAGAAGCTAGAAAATAGAATTTGTTATTGTTGTAACAATAATAATGACTATTATTATTTTGGGAAGGTATGTATGTATTATTTCATAAAGTCTGAGGAGAGCTAGAATGTCAGTCTTCCTTCCAATGTCCTCATTAGTCATTGACTATCGGACTTCCACTTCATTTAAGAACTGTTAGAGTGCAAGGGTAACATTTGGAGCAAAAAGAGAACAAGATACTACGTATCTCTTGTTATAATCTATGTCTTTCACCTTATTTATCATGCATAGAATTGTATGACTTGAAAGTTCTTGGAGATGATCTCATCCAGTATTTCATTTTTACTTAATCAAACCTAGGTACAGGAAAGTTTAGTTGCTTGTCTAAGGTTACCTAGTTAGTTAGATCTTCTGACTTCTAGGACCACATTTTTTAACTCCTCCCATATTCATTTACTCTCCTTGCGGGGCTGCTAGGTGGTACAGTGGATAGAGCACTAGTGCAGGAGTCAGGAGGACCTGAGTTCAAATTTCACCTCAGTCACTTCACACTCATTAGCTGTGTGACCTTGGACAAGTCACAACCCCAGCTGCCTCATCCTGGGCCATCTCCAGTCATCCTGATGAATATATCTGGTCACTGGATTCAGATGGCTCTGGAGGAGAAGTGAGACTGGTGACCTGCACAGCCCTCCCTCACTCAAAAAACAAAGTCAAGTGCAAGTCATGTCATCATTTCTCTGATGGCATGGTCTTCAGCAACGAAGGATGAACACACACACTCTCCTTGCACAATGCAAGCCTGCTTACTGACAACTTGTTTCTGTGTTCTCAAGATGGTCATTTCTCAGAAGTGCGGACCACAGACCCTGAGAAACAGCAGTAGAAGTTTTCATTTGCAACATCACGGTCACCCCAGTTAGTAGCTTCACAGAGGGAACTCTAGCATAGAACCAAGACTTTTTTCTCTGTTTTGTTTTCCCTCTGACCCTGTTTGCTTCCCTTCCTTCTCCCTACTATGGTATTTATGGGTTTCTGTGCGGTCTTAGCAATCAAAATAGGAATATTAAGAGGCATAGAAGGTCTTGGCCATTTTTTAAGTGGTGCCTTCCAAGGATGGTCCATCATTTCCGGATATCAATTTTGAATTATGCAAGAAATGTTACCGGACTCTTCCTATCCTTTGACCCAGTAATCCTACCACTGGGACACATGTCCTGAAGAAGACAGAGAGAGAGCCAAAAGTCTGGTATTCACCAAAGTATTCACAGCAGCATATTTTGTGGCAGCAAAGAACAAGAAACATAATGAGTGCCAATCAATTAAAGATAGCTGTTATATAAACGTGATAGATCATCATTGTACAGTAAGAAATGACAAAAAATGAGAAATAAAGGGGAAAAATGTAGGCGATTGAAGAAGCCAACTCTCACTTTCACAGAAGAGCCAGGTGCTAATTTTCAGCGTGAGCGTTTACGCTGGTGCTACATTTCCATTCATACTACACATCAGGGATTGATTTATTGATACATTGGTGATGACCTAGAGTTACAAAGGGATTAATAATGCACAGCAAATTTAAAAGTGCATCTGAAGTACATTGTTTTTGGAGATAGTTAAACTTTTTTCTCTCAATCAAGTAGATTCTCTCTTTTTCTTTTCTTTATCAACTTAGTGCTATTTATTAGCTTTTAACAATTTCATTGTTGTGCTCCTTTCCAAAAAAGGTTTTTCTCACTTTCCTCGTTATCCATCATCTTTTTCTCCTGCCTAATCTAGACACTTCTCTGATTCACGACCTCTATAATTATCTAGTTTCTCTCTTTTCTCTGTGTTTATCATATAATTGATGTATCCATCGTAAACTCTCCCGTTTAAGCTCTTTCTGCCACTGGCTTTTAGGCTTGCTCCATGTTTTCCCCTTTTCTATTGTGCCTCACTCTCACAATAATGCCATTTATTCCAGCATCAAAGAGGACACTGCCCCATGATAGGTAGGGCTCCTCCCCTACCATGCTCCTGATTATGTAGCCCACTTCTGATCTACAACCTCCTCTGCTTACCTTTTTCCCCACATGTGCCTCAGAATCTCCTCTATGTGTCCATACTCTCATCCACCAGGTGCTGGTTCCTCCTAGGAATTTCAACTCCCTTCTCAGTATAAGACAAATAGACTTTTCAAGTACCAAATCTCCCAGTTCTCCTTCAGTTTAAGGTCTTTAGATTTTTTCATAGATCATCTCTCTTCATCTGTAACAATATTCATCAGTAGAACTCTCATCCCACCACCTAAATAAAGTATCCTTCCTTTCCCATTTCAATCTTTGTTTCCTCACTTATTCACCTGTAGGGTCTTCTCTTTTTGACATAGCCTTCACCTCATTGCCAGCCCTTTACACACACACACACACACACACACACACACACACACACACACACACACACACACATCAATTTGCCTATATCTGGAGTCTCATCAGGTTCTGTCCACCTTGCCCCATCTGCTTCTTCATTGTTACTTCTACCGTTATTTTGCCTTCACCTGTCTCCTTGTGTACTTCTAGAAAGAAGTCTCTTATTGTTCTCTGTTGTCACTTTGCTGCTGTTGCTGTCCTTGTCTGCTGCATTTATTCCTGTTGTTTAGGGTGTTTGAGAAGAATATAATTCCTTTAGCACTGTTTTTTTTTCTAAAAAAATGTTTTAAAGTCCTTTTTATTATTGAACATCCATCTTTTTTCATGTATAGTTAAGCTCATATTGGCAGAGTAGGTTACCCTGAGCTACATACTGAGTTCCATTGCTCTTCAGACACATTATTTAATTCCATCTTGAGTTTTCTAGTGGATGCAAAATGGTCTGTTGTTGGTTGAATGTCCTTTCCTTTGTATGTGAAGGTCTTTCTCCTGATCAGTTGTAGAACTTGTTGTTTCTGAATTGAATTATTAAATTTAACTGCTGTGTGTTTTGGAGTTTGTATCCTTGAGGGCTTTTTTTCCCCTAAAGGTAATCTGTGAATTCTTTCAATTGGAATTTTGCTTTTTTATATTTGGAAATTCTGGGCAGTTCTAGTATTTCATTCATTATGGTGTTAAGGTTTTTTTGTCCTGTCATGTCCTTCTGGGAGATCAATGACCCTTGGATTGTATCTACACATCCTATTTTCAAGATCAGTATGTTTTGCTTGCATAGTGAGCCTATTCTCTTTTAATGCAGATTGCTCTTCACTTCTATGTATATGTATTTCCAGTCTATTATTCTCTTTTTGGTTTCTTTGATAAAGCTTACCATTGTGGATTTTAATTTTTTTTATTCTCCCCATTATTTCTGCTGTGCAGGCCATAAATTCTGCTCTTATAAGTGTTATTTCTCTTTTGAACCACTCCAGAAAAGCATGTTATGGTTCCATATTCTACTCAAATTCCACAAGGTTCTATGTCTCACCAAATATTAAATCATTTTTCTTTATTTTGCAGAATTTGTTCATAAATGCCTAAAGTCCTATTTCTTTCTTTTGTTAATGTTTCCCCTACTGGCTTAACTGTTTATGTTCAAGGTCTTTAGATTTTCTTCTTTCTAAAATGTTTGATAATTTCAGCTTTTTTATTCTTGCTCTTATTTTCTCTGTCGCTCACTTTCTGACTCCCTCCCCTAAGATTGTGGTTTCCTTGGGGGCTGGATCCCAAAGATTCTCAGCCTCTTCCTATGCTGGGGATTTTACTGAGCACCCTGGGTGTCTGCCCCAGCTGACTTTTGGGTAATCAGAACATGCCCTAGCTAGATGCTGAACTTCTTCCCTCAAGTTTGATGGAGTGTTATATGTCACTTTCCTCTACACACACACACACACACACACACACACACACACACACACACACACACACACACACATACACACACACACACACACACACACACACACATACACACACCACATACTGTCTTGTCCTGGTGTCTTGTTTTGTTCCCTCTGTTTCTTATTTCTTTGGCCTCATTCTAGATATACCAAGCTTTGCAACACTGGTTCTATAGGACTATTCTGTTGCTACAGAGTTGTATGCCCTGGAACCAGCAATTTGCAGCTTTATCACAATCATAATACAAAATTCTGACCCCTGGCAGGCTCTCACAGCCAGAACAAATTTCTACAACCTACAGCTATGGTCTCCATGGTGGTAGAAGGAGGGATAGAGGGTCAAAGTGTGGAGGATGGCTTTTGTTGTAAGTCTTTGTGGTGTCCTTGAGTTTGCAAATGCAGCATTGGTGCTGGTAGCTGGGAAGTGGAAGAGAGTTGCTGAGTGATCTCAAGGTCAGTGAGCATCACTTCATGTTTTGTTTTGGTTTTTCCTTCTTTTGGATTCTGAGTGTCCTAGACCCCAAAGACAGCTGAAGATGCTTTATCATTGGTGCATAATTTCTATTTAGGAGAGATTTGAGAGGGCTTGGGATCAGAGAAAATGTCTAGTCCTCCATCTTGTTGCTCATGTCATGTCATGTCATGTACATTGCTTTGAGATTTCTTTGGAACTTTACATCATGTTTTCATTACCCAGGAAAACTGTCATTGAGAAATCTCATTCTAATGTAAAATTGAATTTGTCTGGTACTCACATCTCATCAGCACTCTCTGATCCTCTGATTGGATCTTTTAACTGGAGGGAAGGTCCATGGGCTGCTGGTCCTCTAATTAAAGAGAGAGCTGAGAACAGTTTTCCTCCCAATTTTCTACCAGCTACAATGTTTTTGGACTTGTTTGGAACTCTCCATCATGTCCCCATGCCAGGTACCTTCCTCCCCTATCCCCTTCTCTGGCTATTCAGCTTCCTGTTATATGTTGCCTTTCTCCTACCCCCTCACCCCTGCCACTATATTACAAGCTACTTGAGGGTAAAGACTGTCTTTTTTAAAATTTGTGTTTGTATACCCCCCCACACACACTTAGCACAGAATCTGGCTCATAATAAATGCTGAATAAATGCTTATTGACTGACTAATTGATAGCTTTGCCTTTATCACTTGACTCTACCATCCCTGTTCACTTTCTTGCTAGGACTAGTAGAAAGCTAGAATCTGGAGCTAGAGAAACTAATCCATTATTTTTAATTACCTCATTGTAGGCTCATCACATCATTCTTATCCAGCCCTTTTCTCTTTTTTTTTTTCAAAAAATATTAACATTTGAGAAAATTGTGTCTATCTTGCTGGTATGAAAAAAGGATAAGGAAACTGACTAAATCAATATCCTTTGAAAAGAACACCTTAAATATGAAAGAATCTTAGTGACCTTAAAAGCCCATTCTAGCAAGGGCTTACATTTTTACACAAATCTCCAAATCAGAGAGCTTTGAATCAACAGCTCAATCTATTTTTTGTTAGTTTGCCTTGACTTTACCCTTTTTTTCACCCAGCATTCTCTCTTGGCAGGAAATCCAAGTCTTTGAATTCTAAGTCTATGCATAAATATACTTTTTTTTCCAGTTACTATGGCAATGGAGAAGGAATCTGTCATGGCCATAACAGATCACAAAAGGATCACTTATTTTTATTCCTGGTGTTTACCCTATACTGGTAAAAAAGCAAAACAAAAACAAAAACAAAAAAACTACAACTAGTCAGAAATACATCTGATTTTTGAGAAATATCTTCCAAAGATGAACCTTTTACCTTCTCTTGCCCAACTATATCCTTTCCCATTGTATAGATAGCTTCTCCAGTCATTTAAAGTAAAAATGTCAATAAGATTCAGTAAGCTTTGCATCTTCAAACTCAGACACTACTCTGACATCACTTTTCATAGAATGTTAGAAGTGGAAGGTACTTATTTTATAAAGAACGAAACTGAAGCCTAGAGAGGTAAAAGTGAATTGCCCAAGATTAGGGAGTTAGTGGAGAGCAGAGACTAGAACCTAGTCTCTTTCAATTTTAACTGCTGTGAGTAAAGAATTAAATTCATAGCATCAGCATTATGGCAGCATGGTGTCCCTGGATTATGGCATAAAATATCATTTAGTAGGAAAAATGGGTTACAGCCTTTTTATCTCTACTTTAGACAATCACCCACAGTATTGAAGGTTTGTATTCTTCATTTTCTTCATCTATATTTGGCAATGACCTTTGAAATGTTCAGTTAGTAAGCAAGCACTTTTTGCCCTATCCTTTGGATGGGGCCAGAACAGTTGAACTTGACAGTGAGCTTAACAGATGAGCATTCAGCTACTTTTGCAGTCAACGTTTCCATATGGATGAGCTCCATGCAGCAGCAGCAGCAGCAATAGCACATTTGCTGGTGAACAACCTACAGTCTGTCAAATTCCAAAGCAGTTTCCAAGGCAATGATGTGTTCTTAGTCTTTTCTTTATGTGTTGCCCAAGACTTCAGAAACTGCACAATAAAGAAGAGGAAACCCCTTTGAACCTTGTGGGAAGAGATCTAATTACTAGAAATAAGTTACTTTTCTAATGTAGCCTAATTTCCCCTTTGTCTTACACAAGGCATTCTCTCAGGTAATCTCTTAGGTAAAGTAGAATGGATAGCCCATAGCCTTCTAGGCCTCCAATTCTTACTCAGTTCTCCTTCTAGAAATTTCAGAAATTTGTATTGTAGAGCCACTTGAAATTGGATGACAAGCACTGCTGTATCCCAGGGAGGAAGATAGGAGTTAAAGATTATGGTACAGTATGTTCACAAATGTTTTCAAACAGTTGATGGGCTGCTGCACGAAAGAGAGATTAGAATTAATTTCATAAAATTTAATCAGCTCAGATGCAGAGGGGTCAACGAGAGTCAAAGGGTGGAGGTTACAAGGGAGCAAATTTGAGGCTCGATGTAAGAAGAAGGAGAAGGAAGGGAATAAGTATTTATATGTGTCAGGTACTGTGCTAAGTGCTTTTACAAATATTATCTCATTTGTTTCTCACAATAACCTTGAGAGGGAGGTACTATTATTATCCCCATTTTACAGTTGAGGAAACTGAAGCAAAGTGTCTCAGTGACTTGTTCAGGGTCACACAGCTAATAAGTATCCTAGGCTGGATTTGAAACTTTTTGGTTTGGAAGGTCTTCCTGGCTTCAGGCTCAGAGCTCTACCCACTGGGCCACCAGCTGCCTCAAGAGAGCACCTCAGAATTAGAGCTGACCCAAACTGGGAGATAATGTCTTATAGGTTGGTTGCCTTATGCATTCAGTCTTCAAGTGGAGGTTGGAAGAGCATTGGAGGAGATGTTGTAAAGGGGAAATCATTCTTCAGATGGGGGTTAGCCTAACTGACTTTTGAAGCTCCACTTTCTCTAAGAGTCAACCACTCTCTTTTCCTGGCCCTGGAGTCTCTATTGAAGAGCAAACTGTAAAGGAGAATCTCAGTAGCTCTTTCATAGCTGGCAGAATAATGCCATAGAGGAAGCACTGCATTTAGAATCATAGAACCTTGGTCATAATTCTGACTGTGCCACTCACTGCCTATTTGATGGAATCATTTAATTGCTTCTAGCCATCCAAGCCCAGGTCTCAGTTTCCTCATCCACAAAATGAGGTCATTGGATTAGATTACCTCTTGAGTGTCTTCAGCCTCTAAATCTATAATCCTTGACCTCCTTTTGGCATGGTGCCTTCCTTCTACAGCTCTTCCCTTCCACAGATAGATACATATAAATATTGTATGTGTTGTATGTGTACATATACACATTCATATATACATATATTCACATATACACACATGTTTATATTCATATATGAATGTATATGTAACTGTTGCTGTTCCTTTTCATATATGCATATATACATATATGTGTACATGCGCACAAGTAGATATGTATATTTGTTGAGGTATGTGTATATACACACATCCCCCTTAACAAATCACAAAATAGCTTGGGACATTCTGAAGAAAGGAAAAAAGAATTTCTTGCCTTCACCAGGGGTTAGCCTAATTGACTTTTGCCCTTTAAGAGCAAATTAGAGATAAATTGCTGATCTTTATTGGTACTGGGATGTTCCATATTAAGAATTTGCCACATGATGAAATGACATGTCAGAACTTTTTTTAAAAAAAATCAAGAAAATCAAGACAAGTATTTCAGAGATACCTTATTTTGTAATCACTCTGTTCACTGTAACCTGATTTTGCCAACCTACAAAATGTAAATTTCCTGAATATCTAATATATTTTACCCAAGAGGCTAATAGAACATTAATTTATTGGATTTTGAAGTATTTGATAGTCATTATATGAAGTCATTTATATAAATGAGAAATATTATATATTTGTTCTTTAAGATTTTAACCTACGTTGCAACATGACTATTATGCATAACAGAATTCCACCATTTGACATATACCTAGATGGTATACATATTCCATCAGAGAATTCCATCAGAGAAATGGTTAAAAAAAGATTACTCATAGCAATAATTCACAGTTTCCTCAAATGAAAAATGAAGGGATTGGTCAAGATGATTTTTAAGATCTTTTCCCACTCAAACCATATAGTTCCATGATATAGTTTTTTTCAAATATTTTATTTTTCTCAGTTATATGTAAAGAAAATTCATTTTTCAGTTTTTGAAATTTAGAATCCCAAATTCTCTACCTCCCTGTCTCCCTCCCTGAGAGGCTAAGCACTGTGATATAGGTTATACATGTGCAATCATGTAAAATATATTAGTCATACTTTGAAAGAAGACACAGAGTAAAAAAGAATTTAAAAAAAGTGAAAAAGAATATGCTTCAATCTGCATTCAGACTCCAGCATCTCTTTTCCCTGCATGTGGTTAGCTTTTTTTTTTTTTACCATGAATCTTTCGGAATTTTTTTTGGATTGTTGTATTTCTGAGAATAGCTTAGTTTGATCATCATAGAATATTGCTATTACTAAGTGCAATGTTCTACCGGTTCTGTCCACTTCACTCTGCATCTGTTTATGTAAGTCTTTCCAGATTTTTCTGAAACACATGATACTGCATTTTAAGACTTTCCCTCTTGACAGCTCTATGAGGCAAGTAGTGAAAATACTCTCCTCAGAGAAAAGTGAAAATCAGTGATTTAAATGATCCACTCAGTGAACCCAGATATAGTTCAGAAGCAAATCTGTTGAGAAACTAGCTTGGTTTCTTTTTTTAATATCAGCTGTTAAGTGGAAAATAATAACACTGTGATAGATGTTGTAGGCTAGGTATATACTTGGTGTACAGCTGTATTCCCAAGTGTGCTGCTGTAGCAATAGCTGCCCACAGCAGGCTCATTTCCCTGCTTTCTGCTACTTAGAAAAACAAAACTACAAACCAGGCTGTTGTTTAATTAATTAACCATCTAGGATGTAATACATATTCTGCAAGCAGTGGCATCACTATCAGGCCATTAAGCAAGTAACTTCTCCAGAGGGTAGTCATCATGCATATGATTGCCTTCTTAAAGGGCAATATATTTCCACTGGTTACCAATCAATCAAAAAATAAATTCTTATTAAGCACTGGGGCACTGTGCTAGCCAGGCGGCTTACCGTACTTTGATCTCTGCCCCAAACATGCATATCCAAGCTTGTCTACCTTGTGACACCTGGTATAATAAATAGGACCAGGGTTCTCTCCATTTCTCTGTAAGAAGGATTAAATTTCCACAAAATGTAATACAGCTGTCCCTGAGACCCAACTGGCTCCTGCCTGTCTTGACCCAGTTTCCTCATCACATCATACGTTGCGGAAGTGGTTGTGGTGGGTACAGGAATATGCTGATTTATTTCATAACTGGTTGTCAGGAGGGGCAGGGGGTGGTACATGGGGGGAAGTACGTACAACATTCTTAGGTTTAACATGTATTAGTAATATTCTGTCCATCACTTTCTGAAGTCTAAACAATCAGGCAAACAATAAATTAAACCCTTATTTGTAGCATTAGCTGATTTCTGAGGTATAGAAGTTCACAGTTAAAATTAGACAATCAGCTCACTTCAGTTGGCTTCAGCAGACTAGGATTAATGGACAACCTTTCAAGTGAAGGTGAAAATTTCTTTTTCCTTTCTTCAGAATGTTCCAAACTACTTTGAGATGCGTAGGACTCTGTGTGCATGTATGTATGTGTGTTTGTGTATACACACATATACATCTCAACAAATATGTGTGTGTATGTATTTCTTAGATACGCAAAGAACAGTAGTAAGAAGGTATCATACTGAAAGGAAGTCAAGGGTCAGAAGCTGAAGGGACTTCATTGTATGTGTGCTTTTATTCTGGAATTTTCCTTTATTTTAATTTTTTTTTGTATATCAAATATGAGAACTAGTGAAAATTTGACATTTACATGGGTCCTAAAATAAGAAAGAAATCAAGCTGAATCAGCAGCACTTTAGCATCACAATTTGTGATTGCACACCACTCAGGCAACTATGAGACAAAGATTAATTTTGAAGAACTCTAACAAGGGAATTTTCCTTTAAGACTGGAAAACTGTAACCTTTAAGTCAGGTAATAGAATATTAGAAATTATCTGATGCTTCTATTTTCACAAATAAGGAAACCAAGGCATCCCCAAACTAAGTGATTTGTCCAAGGTCACACATCTAATGTCAGAGTAATTGACCTGTTCAATAAAGGTACAGAGTATTGATAGGAAGTTAGGACCTTTTTTTCTTTCACGTAGAAATTATTATCACTGCCAGCTGGATCTTGAGATATTCAGGAAAGATTTTTTTTTTCCTTATGAGGAAATTGCATAAAACAAGAGTCGACATCCTTTTTCTTTTTGAGTGAAATTTGAATTGTGTTCTTTTTCTTTTAATCACCATCTTACAGAAGTTTCTTATTAAAATGTTTTTATTTTATGTGTACTGACGTGAAAAGTCAGGGCTGGTTTGAGTCTCACATGGGATCTAGCTTATAAGGCTGGGAATAAGACAAAGAACCATTGGCTTAGATAATAGTTTGCAAGCCTGGATATTTCAGGACCTTTAGCTACCTGGATTAAAAAACCTATATAGTTTAATGATATCCCACATGCCCCTGGGTCATAAACTCTTCCATATTAGAGTTCACAGAACTCTAGAACTAAACATGAATGAACTACAATAATGAGATTCAGGTGATAGCCTTATCTCATACTTCTCCCCTCCTTGCAGTTTCCATTTCAATGTAAAGAAGGAATGCATTCTAATCATGTGGATACATCTATGCAAAGGCATAGATATGGGAGACAGCATTTTTTTCCGTTTTGTAGTTTTGTTTTTTTAATGGGGGAGGTCCGCATATGTTGATAAGCAATAGGTAAGAATCCAGTGGATAAGGGGAAGAGTTAATTATAGGAATGATAAACTCATAGAGATTATAGAAAAGAATGGGCACCAGTAAAGGGGCTAGCTTTGGTGAGCAGGGCCATTCCTTCCCCACAGACTGGAGCAAAAGAGAACAAAATAGGGTGTAAGGTAAAGTAGTTTTAAGGTGTGCAGTAGGAGAGAAGGACTTCACGGTGGATGGTCTCTATTTTCTCAGGGTTAAATGGGAGTTATAAGCACTTTCCAAGTCAGATGGTGGATTGAGATAGAAATTGATCTTGATAGCAGTAGGATGTAGTTTGAAAGACAGAATTAAAGCCTGTGGGCTTTAATTAGGTATTACTATCCAATGTTCAAAAGAACTCAGCCCCTATGATGTCACTTTCTACAAGAAGCTTTTATAAGTCCTCCTTAATTTTACTGCCTCCCTCTGAGATTATCTTCAATTTACTCCATATGTAGTTTGCTTGTTGTCTCCCCCATTAGATTGTCATTTCCTTGAGATCAGGGACTGTTTTTTGCTTTTCATTCTATTCCCAATATTTAGTATAATCCCTGGCACACAGTAGGTACTTACATTATTTTTTTTATTTAACTTGTTGGCTAAGGCTCTGTCTGCTGGCTATAATCTGTCCTTATGCAAATCACTTTTCCCTGGTCTGATGTCTCTGGGCTCTAAACTAAAAGGACAGAGACCATACTTCTTAAGGGCAAAAAGTAGGGCCTCAGCTAAAAGGGATAGTATACAGAATAGAAGAAGTAGCCAGTTCTAGAGTAAATGCAAAAAAAATGTAACTTCCAGCAGTCTGAGATGATGACTGTAATATTTGAGTCCCCAAACTTTAGATAAGGTTGAGACAATCCTGTAAAGATCTTCCCCTCTTTAATGACAATATTAATTTGGCTTTTGTAATACTTCAGTCCACAGTAGGGCTGATGTCAGAGCATTAGAGCTGTAAGATACCTTGGTAATTGTGTATTACGTGTTATCGCCCAATAGAACATAAATTTCTCAGGAACAAAAAGAAACGTATCTTGATTTTCATCTTTGTTAAAACTAGCACAGCACATGAAAGTACTTAATAAATTACTGGTGAAATGGAAAATGAGGTCTGGAGACAAAGGCATAGCCAGCATTGGGCCAACAGGATTCTGTCTCAGAATACCAGCCTGAGGTGTGTGTGAGGGGAAGGGAGGTTGTGCTCCACCCACAGGTAAACTAGCTTCTGCCCCACAACAACTGCAGGGTTATTGATGGCCAAATCAGAATGGGTACCCTGATCTGTTGACTCTTAGCCAAGTTTGATTCTACTATGCCATACTGACTTCCAAAAGAAGGAACAAAGAATCCCAAGTTAAAAAAGAAAACTTGCGAGGAAATTGCTGCAGAAACATATTTTTATAATTAAGATATTTAAAGAAATGTGTGTTTCAGCAATGTATGTTACAGAATTGGTGTTGTGTATGATGGTTACAGTGAGCTCAGTCTTTGTCAGGAAACAAAGCACAATTATATATTATATTATTACTTTCTGAATTTCCTTAGAAATTATCTAAGTAAATAATGTTATGTCTATAAGAATATTTTTCTTTTTGTTAAGGTTTCAAATAACAGTCAAACAACTTAATAAAGTATGTGTTAATGAAAAATCTTTTGTCTAATTTATGTGCATCACTTTACTACAGATATATGGAATTTAGGTTACATTTGTATATTCCATAAGGGGGTTTGATTGCTTACGCGCCACCTGTTCTTTATAAATGCTGTGACTGACATCCAGTTTTTCTCCATATGGTGATGACATTTTTGATTACTATTTGTCTTCTTACATTTTAAGAGTGATCTGTGTTAAAATAATTTAAAGTCTGTTCCCCAATAGCTTCATGTAATAGTACTGTTCATGGGTTTTGTCTTTCTTTTGAGCCTATATTATTTCAAAAAGAGCTTAAACTAGCTACAGAATCCAGTTTTATTGGCCTAAATGAGTAATTTTTCAGCTGTGAGTTAAAATCAAGTGTAGAATCAATATGGGCATCTCTGTAATTGAAAACCAGTGGGTGATAATTCTGCACAGAAAACAGGATAATAAGAATAAGGATGTACCATTGGCAGGAAAAAGAAAAGATTAAAGATGTGATCTCAATTAAATAACATTGTAGCTAAACTCACGTTTCTTAATTTTATCTGAAGTTTTCCTCTTTTGGAATGTGATGACAATATGAAAGATAGCTTAAACAAATTGTCCTTACGTCAATTACATTCATCCTCTTCTGGTAATTTAGTATTTGCTTCATTGTTAGTAAGCAAATATTTTGGTAAGCAAAGATAATTATTTTTTCCTTTTCCTATTATATGTTGGTGGACTTCTTACTCAATGTGAATAAATTGTAATGTGAAACAATAAGCTGAGTTATTTGTGTTGTAGGAAGTTTGCAGAGAAGACAAATTCAAATAGCAATGTTTTATCACCCGCAGTGATGATATGAAAAAAAACTACCTAGGGTCAAAGGCTTACTAATTTCTACCCCCCCAAAATTCAAAAGAATGAATAATGAATTTACTGGTTATCATTACCTATTTGCAAAAGAAACATTTTAATTAGCATTAACAGCCCTCATTCCTTAGGAAGCTAATATACTTTCCTGGATTCTTTCCATATAAATATATGGATGCCTCTCACACATAGCCAGCTTTTTACTTGGAATTTTCTCCATCCACCAGATCTCTTCTTAGCATCAGATTCCGTCTACTCTATTGGTAATCTAATTATAAATGAATAGACTGTAATACCTAAAATTCAGCATAACATAGTTCTTTGTTTTAGCATGCTGATAATAACTATCTAGGAAAATAAAAATTAGCAAGCATTTAACCTTGTCTCATTTCTTCAGCATTGATATATCCTAACAGAGGAATGAATAATAACAATAGCTAGTATTTAAGTAATATTTTAAAGTTCACAATGCATTTTGAAAATATTTTATCATTTTATTATTGCAACAATCTTAACTGCTATTATCTTCATTCTGCTGTTAAAAAGAAAACCTAGACAAAGAGGAAGTGACTTATCCAGAGTCACAGAGCTAGTAAGTGTCTGAAACTGGATTTTAACTCATGCCTAACTGAATCGATGTACTCTACTACTTAGCTACCTGAAACCAATGGCCATCAGAAGCAATTCCTTTAACAAAAAATTAGATAGAACACAGGATCTGGAATCAGAAAAACTCATATCCAACCTTAGATACTTACTAGCTGTATGACTGGATAAGTCACTTCACCCCTACTTTTCTCAGTTTCTTAATTTACAAAGTGGGGGCAATAATAACATCTACCTCCCATGGGTTTTTGTGAGAAAAAAACAAAATAACATTTGTTTATTTATGAGAATAAGACAAAATAATATTTGGAAGGCCCTTTGTAAATGTAAAAGTATCGTATAAAATATTATTGTTATTATCATTATAAATTATTGTTGCAGAAGCCCCTTTGTAGCCCATGGTTATCTAACTTCTCTATGACTCAATTTCATCATTTGTAAAATGTGAAATTTTGGTTAGGTGACCAACTCTAGGTCTTTTCAACTTGAAAATTCTCATATTCCCCCAAATAATGAATACTTAGCTTTTCTAACATGTGGATAAAGACCCATATATTTCTACTTTATTAAAGACATATATTTTGACTTTACTAATGATCTGACATCTAAAAGATTTTATAAGATATAAAGGAATTTTTAAAATTCATAGGTGGCAACATGTAGTTAGAAAAACATAAAATATTATATTAAATTAAAAAAATTCAGATGCGGCCAAATGAGTTTGACAATGACTGTACACAGAACTTAGGGAAGATTAGGAAGAGGACATCAAAACTGGGTTACTTTGGAAACATCCAACTTTTAACTAGTTGTTCAGATGAATTCAACCACAGTATAGTAACTAACCATAGTTGCAAACAATTGTAATAAGTAGGCCTAAAGTTGAAAACATTTATTTTTAAGTTTTAGTAGACTAGATCTCATAAAATTCCCTGCCCTTACTGAATCAAGGGATTCTACTTCTGAGGGTCATTTTACAAGAATCAGTTTTTTCTTTAAAATGATTTGGTATTTTTTTTAATAATGACTACTGATAACTTTGATTTCTTCTTCTGAAAACTGCCTGTTCATAACCTTTGACCACTGATCAACTGGGGAACTGCTCATATTTTTACAAATTTGGCTCAGTTGACTATATATTTTAGAAATGAGCCCTTTATCAGAGAAATTTGCTGTAATTTTTTTTTTATTATTTCTTGTTTCCCTTCTGATTTTGGCTGCATTGGTTTTGTTTGTGTAAAACATTTTTAATGTCACTTAATCAAAATTACCCATTCTGCTTCCTGTGATCCTCTCTATCTCTTGTTTGCTCTTAAATTATTCCCTTATTCAAGGATCTGACAGGTAAGTTTTTCCATGTTCCCCTGATTTTTAGGTCTAAATCATTTATCCATTTTGACCTTATTTGGTATACAGTGTTGTAGCAACAAGCACCCTGACACATCCAGGATGGCCTGCTGGCACAGGTTCTTAGATCTTCTTTTCTAAAAGGAAAGCAACTTTTGAGGGATCAACAATCTTCTTTAATCACATATACCAACAGAGAAAATAGAAGCAGAGAAATAAAGACCAACAGACAGGGCTTCTCACTATCTGACCATAAGCAAGACATACATCACAGATCAACAGACAGATCCAGCTGTCTGACCATTACATACATACATAGTTACCAGAGAGAGAAGCACCAAGATCTGGGTTTTCAAAGCCAGGGGCTCCTTCATGGCTACCCAGGGGCTCATCTGGCACATGAATCTTATTCCAAAGACTAAGCCCCCAAGCAAAACCTCACCCCAGAGCATATATAGACTTTTCAGAGTCAGAAAATATCACAGCCCTTTTGTTTCAGTGTCTAATTAACAAAAGGTGTCAAAGCCTTCAAGCAAGCAAACCTCCCCATAAGCAAACTTTCCCTTTAAACAACTTCCTCCCCCAATGGTCTCCACCTGAGGCCTATTAATGGGTGGGGAAGATCTTTGCCTTCCAGCAAAACAAACCTCTCCTAATCAAACAACTCTCATTAACATTACAAATGTGAGATTTGGGTCTTTATCTAGTTTCTGCCAAACTTTTATATAGTTTTCCCAGAATTTTTTCTTAAACAATGAATTTTTACCCCCAAAGTTTGGATTTTTGGGTTTATTAAACACTAGATTGCTATTAGCACTTACTATGTATTGTATACCTAATCTATTCCACTGATCCATCACTTTATTTCATCGAAAGTACAAGATTGTTTTGATGATTACTACTTCATAACATAGTTTGAAATCCAGTACTGCTAGGTAGGCTTCCTTCACATTTTTTTTCATTGATTCTCTTAATATTC
This sequence comes from Notamacropus eugenii, assembly GCF_028372415.1. Lineage (NCBI taxonomy): Eukaryota > Metazoa > Chordata > Mammalia > Diprotodontia > Macropodidae > Notamacropus > Notamacropus eugenii. Next base: position 181,084,289 of record NC_092874.1, on the reverse strand, counting down.
TTGGCTTCTGGTTCATCCAGATGAATTTAGCTATTATTTTTTTCTCTCTCTTTAAAATAGCTCTTTGGTTTGATTGGTATGGCATTTAATAAATAGAGAAATTTAGGTAGAACTGTCATTTTTATTATAATATATTGCCTACCCATGAGCAATTAATATTCCTCCAATTGTTTAGATCTGTCATTATTTGTGAGAAGAGAGTTTTATAATTGTGTTCATAAAGTTCCTGGGTTTGTCTTCACATGTAGATTCCCAAGTATTTTATGTGGTCTGCAGTTGTTTTCAGTAATTTTTTTTTATCTCTTCCTGCCAGGTTTTGTTGGTAGTATATAGAATTGCTGATGATTTATATGGATTTATTTTATATTCTAAAACTTTGAAGGATTAAAAGGTTCAGTTTTTCTTATTGGAATGAAGGGATGGGATAATTATTTATGTAGTGACTTCATTTATGTATTTAAATTCATTTATGTATTTATATTATATTCAATATTTGTAAATATTGAAATTTTCTTACTTGTTTCAACTACTTTTTACTTGACAATCTCCTGTTCTCTAAGTATATCATCATATCATCTAGACAGGGTGATAGTTTTACTTCCTCATTGCTTATTTTTATTCCTTCAATTTCTTTTTCTTGTCTTATTGCTATACCTAGTAATTCTAATACAATATTAAATAATAGTAGTGATAACTGACATCCTTGTTTCACCCCTGATCTTATTGGGAATACTTCAAGTTTATCTCTGTTACAGATAATGCTTCCTCTTGGTTTTAGATAAATACTACTTATCATTTTTAGAAAAGCTCCATTGATTCCTATGTTTTTTAGTGTTTTAATAGAAATGAGTATTTGGTCAAAAGCTTTTTCTGCATCTATTGATATAATCATTATTTTTGTTATTGATATTGTCCATTATGCTGATAGTTTTTCAGAATTCTGAACTAGCCTTGCGTTGCTGGTTATAGTGTATGTGCTTTGTAAAATGTTCCTTGAATCTCCTTCCTGATATTTTATAAAAAAATTTTGCATCAATATCCATTAAGGAAATTGATCTATAGTTTTCTTTCTTTGTTTTTGCTCTAATTGGTTTGGGTATCAAAGCTATATTTGTGTCATAAAAGGGATTTGGTAGAACTCCTTCTTTGCCCTCTTTTTCAAATAGTTTGGATAATAATGCGATTAATTGTTCCTTAAATATTTGACAAAATTCACTTGTAAATCCATCTTATCCTGGAGATTTTTTTCCTTAGGGAACACATTAATGATTTGTTCAATTTAGTTTTTAAAAGACAGTTATTTAAATATTCTATTTCTTCTTCTTTTGGTCTAGGCAAATAATAATTTTGTAAATATTCATTCATTTCACTTAGATTGTCATATAATGGCATTTAATTGAGCAAAATAGCTCTTAGAAATTGCACTAATTTCACCTTCATTGGTGGTGTATTTACTCTTTTCATTTTTGACACTGGTAACTTGGTTTTATTCTTCTGTTTTTGAAATCATATTGACAATTGGTTCATCTGTATTGTTGGGATCCCCCCAATAAAACCAGGTCTTGGTTTTATTTGTTAGTTCAATGTTTTGTTTCTTTCTTTCAATTTCATTAATTTCTCCTTTGATTTTCAGGATTTCTATTTTAGTGTTTAACTGGAAATTTTACATCTTTAAAAATTGTGTGGCCAATTCATCAATCTATTCTTTCTCAATCTTATGGATGTAAATGTTTAGGGATGTAAATTTTCTATGAGTACTACTTTGGCTGCATCCCACAAGTTTTGAGGTGTTGTCTCATTGTCATTCTCTTTAATGAAATTATTGATTGTTTCTGTGTTTTGTTGGGTTTTTTAATTCATTCGTTCTTAAGGATTATGTTATTTATTTCTCACTTAATTTTTAATCTATAGTTCCATAGCTCTTTATTGAATATAACTTTTATTGCATTATGGTCTGAAAAGGGTGCATTTAGTATTTCTCTTTTTCTACATTTGTTGGGAGGAATACCCTAATACATAGTCAATTTTTGGGAAAGTACCATGTACAGCTCAGAAAAAGGTATACACCTTTCTGTGCCCATGCAGTTTTCCCCAGACCTCTGTCATATCTAACTTTTCTAAGATTTTACTCATCTACTTAACTTTTTTCTTATTTATTTTATGGTTAGATTTATCTGGTTTTGAGAGGGAGAAATTGAAGCCATGCACCAGTATAATTGTAATGTCTATTTCCTCCAGCAATTAATTTAAATTTTCCTTTAAGAATTTCTATGCTATGCCATTTGATCCATATATGTTTGGTACTGGTATTGCTTCCTTGTCTGTGATGCCTTTTAGCAAAATATAGGTTTTCTGTTTATCTCTTTTAATTAAGTCTATTTTTGCTTTTGCTTTGTCTCAGATCATGATTGTTACCATAGACTTTTTCCTTCAGCTGAAGCAAATAATTTCTGCTCCAGCTCCTCATTTTAATTCTGTGTATATCTCTCTGTTTCACGTTTGTTTCTTGTAAATGATATGTTGTTTAATCCTGGTTTCTAATCCATTCTGTTGCCCACTTCCGTTTTGTGGGTGAGTTCATCCCATTCACATTCATAGTTTTGATTGCTAATTATGCATTTCACTTTTTCCAGTTTTCTTCTATTAATCCTTCTCTCTTTTTTAATCTTATCCCTCCTCTAAAGTATGTTTTGTTTCTGACCACTGCCTTTCTTCATCCATCTTTCCTTTTATCATTCTCTCCCCCTTTCTTATCTCCTTTCTCTCTTACTTCTCTATTGGGCAATGTAGATTTCTATAAGCAGTTAAGAGTACATATATACCCCAAGAGATCATAAAAATGGGAAAGGGTCCCACATGTACAAAAATATTTATAGCAGCACTCTTTGTAGTTGCCAAAAACTGGAAGTCAAGGGGATGTCCATCAATTGGGGAATGGCTGAATAAATTATGGTATATGAATGTAATGGAGTACTATTGTGCCATAAGAAATGATGAACAAGAAGACTTCAGAGACGCCTGGAAGGACTTATATGACCCAATGCTGAGTGAAAGGAGCAGAACCAGGAGAACTTTGTGCACAGCAACGACCACAGTGTGCAAGAGTTTTTTCTGGTAGATTTGGAATTTTGTAATAATGCAAGAACTTAAAAAAAAAATAATAAAATCCCAATGGTGGTTCTCTAAGGCAAAATGCCTTCCACACTCAGAGAAAAAAATATGGAAGTAATTCGCAGAATGTAGCAGATCATGTTTGTGTATGTGTATGTTTTTGTGTATCATGTTTTGATTTGTTATATGATTTCTTCCATTTATTTTAGTCCGACTACATAGCATGACTATAGTGAAAATGTACTCAATAGGAAAGTATATGTAGAACCTATACAGAATTGTATGCAGTCGTGGGGAGGGAGGGGGGTAGCGGGGGGTAGGTGTAAGGGGGATAAAATCTCAATTGTATGGCAGTGATTGTTAAACATTAAAAAATAATTTAAAAAAAAAAAAGAGTACATATATATTTTCCCTCTTTGAACCAATTTAGATGAGAGTGATGCTCAAGCATTGCCTGCCTCCCCCATTTTTCCCTCCAATGTAAAATTTCTCCTTTGTGCACCTCTTTTATGTGACATAATTTCTGTAATTTGCCTTCCTTTCCTCCTCCCAAGGCATCCTTCTTTCTCACCTATCCATTTTTTTAAAATCATTACAGTCTAATCAACTTACTATCATGTCCTCTGCCTATGTAGAATACTTCAAATTACTCTAATACTGTTAAAGTTCTTCGAAGATACAGATATCAAATTCCTATATAGAAATGTAAGCAGTTTAACCTTATTGGGTCCCTTGTGATTTCACTTTCATGTTTACCTTCTTATCCTTCTCCTGAGTCTTATAATTGAAAGTCATATTTTCTATTCAACTCTGATCTTTTCATCACCAGGAAAGCTTGAAAGTCCTTTATTTCATTAAATCGTCATTTTTTTTTTCATTTACACCTGAAGAATTATACTCAGTTTTGCTTGATAGTTATTCTTTGTGGTAATCATAGCTCTTTTGCCTTCCTGAAATACTGTTTCCAAGTACTCTACTCCTTTAATGTGGTAGTTCCTAAATCTTGTGTAATCCTGACCATGGGGCCACAATATTTGAAAGGTTTCTTTCCACCCATTTGAAATATTTTCTCTTTAACCTGGGTTTGGTTATAATATGCTTGGAAGTTTTCATTTGGGGATCTCTTTCAAGTAGTGATTGGTAGATTTTTTTCTTCACTTTTTTTTATAAAATAAATTCTTTCATTTTCTATTTTATCCTCTATTTCTAGGATATCAAAGCAGTTTTCTTTGCTATTTTCTTGAAATATGCTGTTTAGACTCATTATTTTACCACAGCTTTCAGATAGTCTAATAATTCTTAAATTATCTCACCTCAGTCTGTTTTCTAGTTCTGTTATTATTCTGATGATATAGTTCACATTTTTTTCTATTTTTTTTTATTTTTTGGACTTTGTTTTATTATTTCTTCATGTCTCATGGAATTATTAGTTTTCACTTGTCCAGTTCTAGTTTTTAAGGAATTATTTTCTTCAGAGAACTTTTGTATCTTTTTTATTCCATTTTCCTAATTTTGCTTTTTAGGGTGTAATTTTCATCAGTGAGTTTTTGTAACTCTTTTTCCATTTGGCCAATTCTGTCTTTAAGGTATTATTTTGTTTAGTATTTTTTGTGCATCTTTTAACAAGCTGTTAACTATCTTTTCACAGTTTTCTCCCCTCACTCTCATTTCTTTACCAAATTTTTTTTTTTATTACTCTGATTTAAAAATCATTTTAACTCCTCCAGGAACTCTTGTTGTGTTTTTGTTTGATGCATTTTTTTTTCTTTTGAAGTTTTGCTTGTAACTGTTTTGACCTCATTTTCTTATTCTGAGTTTGCATTTTGATCTTCCCTGTCTCCTTAGTAATTTTTTTATGATCAGGTTCTTTTTTTGTTGTTATTGTTTGCACATTTTTCTCCAGTCTCTTTCTTGACATTAAATTTATGTTAAAGTTGGGATCTGTTCCTGGCATGGGGGTAGGGGCAAACACTGTCGTGAGCTTCAATTTTTTTTTTTTTTTGCACTACTGTTTTCAGAACTAACTCTGAGAGTTTGGAAGCTTTCAATGCTTCCAAGGTGGTGTGATCTAGGGAAGAGTGTAGTCACTGCTTTCCTTGTTTGCACTCTGACCCTTACCTAGGAAGGGCCCCCTATCTCTTGAGATTGCAAAACTGTTTCTCAGGGCCTCTGCACCCTCTTTACTTAAAGTGATCCTCTTGACCCTTGAAGTCTCACTCAGAATAGGTAAGAGTTTCCAAATATCTTCTAGTTCTGTGTTCATTGCTAATACAGGGGTCCCTTGTAATCTCTTTGTTATCAGTTACTCTCTCTGGAATGAGACCTCCCAAAGCTACTGGTGCTTCTGTTGCCACCACTCAGTCCCACCACTGGTGTTGCATCCATGTGGTTCCTAGGCCAACTTCCACTCCTCTGTCACAGATCTCTCTTTCTAACTTCCTAAGTTGTCTTGGGCAGAAAGAATGTCTCATCCTAAACTCTTTGAGACTCTGTCACTCCAGATTTTGATTCAAAATCAGGTCAAGTGAGTGTTTTCTGTACTCCACCATCATGGCTCTGCCCCTGGAAGTCATCAAGGTATCATTATTTATTTTTTTTTAACATTCATTGTGAAATTGATGAAAAAGAACTAAAATAAATTGCAGTTAAATTAAATTCTAACATGATTTGGATTAGCCAGAAGGAAGCACTTCTTAATTATGGATGTACAAAAATAGATTCCTGGAGAGTGTCTGGGATCTTTAAGAAGAAAACATAAGATGTTTGTACTGGGTTCTTCAAGCTAGTGATTTTCAACCTTTTTGAAGTTATAATATTTTATTGTTATATTTATTTTTGTACTACCCACTTGATTACCCTTCTCATAAAGATCTTGTGTGAAATGATTTTGTGATTGCTTTTTGGAAAAATATTTGAGAATATCATGATATTTGGTATATTCATATACCTCATGAGACCAAGATAACAAACTTGCAAATCATTGCTTTTGAAATTGACCTACCTGCAGGCAGGCTAATAAGTCAGGTGATGTCTTAAGATTGTTTCTAAATTCTGTGATTCTCTGTTATCTATTTTGTTTCAGGAATCCACTTTAAACAAAATAATGTAATTCCTCTACATTACCTACAAGATTACCTGGGAAGTCGTCCAGTTTCTTCATCTTACATTCCTACTCAGTTCCTTCATAATGAAAATACTCTTATAGATAAATTACAAGCAGTAATTAAGTAACAGCAAACAGTCTAGCACACTTAGGATGGTGTTCTAGGACAGGTTCTTAGAACTACTTTAATAAGTAAGAAAGATAGTAGTAGGAAAGTAGGAAAGATAACTTTTTTATTGAATTATTTTATTTGTTTTCAGTATTCAGCAATCACTTCCATATTTTAAATTTTTTTTCCCACATCATCACCCTCATTCCTGCCCTCCCTCCCCACTTCCTCCCTGAGATGGTGTACAATCTTATATAGGTTCTACACGTACATTCCTATTAAATACTTGTTGCATAGAAGAATTCAAATGAATGGGAGAAACTATAAAGCAAAACAAAACATAATACTAAAGAAAATTATCTGTTTCTATCTGTGATCCAATTCCATAGTTCTTTCTCTGGATGAGGAAGGTGTTTTGCCTCAAGAGTCTATTGAGAGTTTTTTAGATCCTTGCATTGCTGTGAAGGACTAAGTCTACCAGAAAAATTCCTCGCACAATGTAGTTGTTGCTGTGTATGAAGTTCTCCTGGTTCTTTTCCTTTCACTAAACATCAGTTCATATAAGTCCTTCCAGGCCTCTCTGAAGTCTTCTTGTTCATCATTTATTACAGCACAATAGTATTCCATTACATTCATATACCACAACTTGTTCAGCCATTCCCCAATTGATGGGCATCCTCTTGATTTCCAGTGTTTGACCACCACAAGGAGAGCTGCTATAAATATTTTTGTACATGTGGGACCCTTTCCTGTTTCTATAATTTCTTTGGGATAGAGTCCAAGAAGGGATATTGCTGGGTCAAAGGGTATGCATATTTTTGTAGCCCTTTGGACATAGTTCCAAATTGCTCTCCAGAATGGTTGGATTAACTCACAGCATCACCAGCAATGAATTAGTGTTCCAACTCTCCTACATTCTCCAACATTTATCATCTTCCTGTTTTGTCATATTAGCCAATCTGATAGGTGTGATGAGGTACCTCAGAGTTGTTTTGATTTACATCTCTCTAATCAATAGTGACTGAGAGCATTTTTGGATCTGATTATAGATAACTTTAATGTCTTCCTCTGAAAATTCCCTGTTCATATCCTTTCACCATTTATCAATTGGGGGATGACTTGTATTCTTGTACATTTGAGTCAGTTCTCTATATATTTTAGAAATGAGACCTTTATCACAGACACTAATTGCAAAAATTCTAGGAGAGATAACTGCTTAAGGGGTCAACAATCCTTTTAAATTACATTTAGTAGTTCAGGGGGAAAGTCATCACCCTTAAATTCAGAGAAATACAGAGAAAATATAAGCAGAGAAATAAAGACCAACAGATAGGGCTCCACTGCCTGAATTAAAGGAACATTGCTATACACTTTACATATATCCCTGGATCAAGAGATCTTTATATCTGAGCAGTCAGGGGGTCTGAACATACAACTACTCAGAGTCTCAACCAGGGAATCACAAGGTCCACATAATCATAAGCAAGCCCTGAAAGAGTATATGTACACTTCTCAGAGCCAGAAGGCATCGCAACCCTTATAACTCAGTGCCTAATTAGAAATTAGCAAAAGGTGTGAAAGCCTTCCTACAAACAAGCCTCACTTAAGCAAACTTCCCTTAAGGGGAACCATGTAAGGCCTATTAATGGACAGGGAAGATCTTAAATCCCATTAACATTACAAGTAGACATTTCCTCTCTCAATCCTTATCTATAACAGGGAATGTGACTAAACATTTGGAGAAAATATTATTTCCTTGCATATTACAAGCAAAAGCAATAGAATTAGAGATGGCTGCTTCCATCATATCTCTTACATTTTTGCATAAGCCGTCTCCTACACCTAGAATCAATTTTCCTTGACCCTATATTTCTGCTTATTGAAATCCTTGCTTTCCTTCAAATTTCCAATCAGGTTTTATCATTTCCATGAAGCATTCCTAATTTCTCCACTGATGTCTGCCTTCTCAGAACTCTAGTAGCACTTTTTTTTTTCAAATTCTCCTTTACATTTACCATATTTCATTTTATATTGTAGTTTTATATATATATAATTTTTTCTTCTTGTAGTTTGAAAGTTCCTTTAGGATAGATGGAAATAATATCTTCTTTCATCTTTATATCCACAGTGCTTACTACAGTGACAGCCAATAAATCTAATGTTCATTCATTCAGCCAGGTGGTAAAAGTAAGTTTAAGAGTGTTGGGCCTGGAGTCAGGAAAATTTGAGTTCAAATGTGGACCCAAACATGTATTGAGGCAAGTCATTTAACCTCTATCTCTGTTTCTTCAACTGGAAAATCAGGCTTATGATAGCATTTACCTTATAGGGTCATTGTTATGATCAAATGAGATACTATTTATAAAGTTATTTGCAAATGGTACCTGGCATGTAATAGGAGCTTGTCTCTCTGTCCTTCCCTCTCATTCATTCATTCATTGAACAAGTATTAAGCATTTTATGTGTAATGTAAGATGCATGCTGCTGGAGGACATAGACATATAAAATTACATAAAAAATAGTCTCTGTTAATTTTAACATTTAATTAGAGATTAAGTTTAAGTGTGGGCTAGGGACTTCAGGGTTGAACATCATTTACTTAGATGTCATGCTATGGGTATATGTATATGAAACTGCTTTTCTGAGGCAGACTTACTTATGCCTATGTGGAGTAGATGACTGTAACAGAGTAGGAAAACACCTACCTGATATGATTTCCTTGCTTTCCTTCAAACATTTTTTCTCCACCAGCCTGTGCTTGAATTTTTCAACTTTAGTCTCACAATCAGTAGTGTGCTGGGACTAGCTTGAACCTATTCAAGAACGCTGCTTCTTAAACTTTCACTGGGAGCATTTAAGCTTTGTAAATCAGTAAGCTAGGTGGCACAAAGGATAGAGCACTGAAATGTTCATAATGCAAACATTAAAATGTCCCTTTTTCTCAAAGAGCTGTTTTTTAAACTTTTACCAGCATAGCCCTGACTCATTCTTTTGTTTTAAAGTATTGTTTTTAAAAGGCCTGAAGAAGCAGAACTTTATAACATTAGTACTCTTAATATTTTGTGACTTGGCTGTGTGCTTGCTCCCATGCTTTTTAGCATGATGTTTTCAGCCATGTTGTCAAATGCTCTCAATGAGGAAGAACATGGCATCAAGGTCAGCTACCGTACTGATGGTAAGTTCCTCAATTTGAAAAGGCTACAAGCCAAGACCAAAATGGAGGGTATGTTGGTACATGATTTTCTGTTTGCAGATGATTGTGCACTCAGTGCAGCCTCTGAAGCTGAGATTCAACAAAATATGGAACAATTCCCTGCTGCCTGTGCTAATTTTGACCTAATAATTAACACCAAGAAAACACAGCTCCATCAGCCCTCACCACACCATCCATACGTGGAACCATCAGTTTTAACAAATGGAGAAATTTTGAAAGTTGTGAATAAGTTCGCTTACCTGGGTAGTGTACTTTCCAGGGGTGTACACGTTGACAATGAGGTTGATGGATGCATTGCCAGAGCTAGTTCAGTGTTTGGGAGGCTCCAAAGAAAAGTTTGGGAGAGAAGAGGTATTAAACTGACTACCAAACTGAAGGTCTACAGAGCCATTGTGCTCTTTGTTATATGCTTGTAAAATATGGACAGTCTACCAACATCATGCCAGGAAACTGAATCGCTTCCATTTGAACTGTCTTAGGATAGGAAGATTCTGAGGATCATAATAAGGTACCAGACACTGGCATAATAAAGTACCAGACACTGAAGATCTTGCTCAAGTTGAACTGCCAAGTATTCAAACTATACTTCAGAGAGCACAACTCTGATGGGCTGGCCACGTTGTTCAAATGCAAAATGTACGTTTACCAAAAAGGGGAGCTCACATGGGGCAGGTGATCACATGGTGGTCAGAAGAAGCAATACAAGGACACTCTCAAGATCTCTCTCAAGAACTTTGGATTTGACTGTGCAACATGGGAGACACTGCCACAGGACTACTCAGCTTGGCATGCCCACGTCAGAAAGGGTGCTGTGCTCTTTGAGCAAAGCAGAATTGAGACAGCACAAAGTAAACACAGGATGCACAAATTTGGGATATCCACCCCAAATATTCACACGAACTATCTGTGCCCAACCTGTGGTAGAGCATTCCAAGCTCATATTGATCTGATCAGTCACAGTTGGACACACTGAAATTTCACTTTACCGTGGTGATGTCATTTTGGTCCTCTTCAATGACAAAGGACAACAACCAACCAACCAACTCTAGACATGCGGGACTCTGCACACCCCTAATACTATAGCTTATGAATACATAGCTATGTGTTTATCCAAATAGAGGATACCACTCAAAACTAAATCGTGTACTTTGTATAGCATAGTAAGTAGCAACAAAACATTCCTTTTGTAAACTTCACACACATCCCAGTATCAGCAAGATTACCCACTTGTTGCTGAAGTACCTACTTAGAGGAGTGGGCAATGGATACTTGATATAGGGGCAACTCATACTTCCAGTGCTGTAGGACTGCTGATGTCTTGGCCATGCTCCTGCTGAATCACAAACAACAGTTAACTCATCTCTATGCTGAATGACTGCTCTCCACCTCAATATTCCTGGTTTTCCACTACAATATCTCCCTACTACCTCTAGGATTAAATACGAAAGTGTTCAAAACCCCTAATAATCAGATCTTATCACCACCTTTCCGGTATTCTTATATTTTATGCCACCTTCTTTCCCCAATAACTCTGAGATCCAGTGACAATGGCATCCTTGCTATTCCTGGAGAGAGGAAAAAAATCAATCTCCCAACTTTGGATATTTTTACTGGCTGTCCCCCTTTTCTGGGAGGCTCTCTCTGCTCATCTCTTTCTTCTGGTTCCTCTGGTTTCTTCAATTCCTAGCTAAAACCCTACATTTTACAGGAAGCTTTTTCAGACTCTTCTTCATTTTAGTGTCTTCCCCTGTTGATTATTTTCCAATTTATTCTGTGCCTAACTTGTTTGTACATAATTGTTTGCATGTTGCCTCTCTCATTAGACTGAGAGCTACTTGAGATCAAGGGACTAATTTTTGCTTTTCTTTGTGTTCTTACGGCTTAGCACAATGCCTGGCACATAGGAGGTACTAGAACACACCCTACACCCCAGGAGGCACTTAATAAATGTTTATTGGCTGACTGATTAAGAGAGCTGCCTAAGTGGCATTGAGGAGTGACCAGATGACTTTCCCAAGATGACTAGGCCATATGTCAGAACTGGGACTTGAAGCTTTCCTTTTCCTTTCTCCACTACACCATGCTGCCTGGTAGATGGCATTTAAATCAAATTTATTGCTTAGTCAAACCTACGCTTCTTTTCTAATATACATTGTTGATTAGTATCAAAATTACGTTCCATAATTCTGCTTTCAAAATGTCTCCAATACAGTCATTCTTTTCCCTCCACTCTTACTGAAAACATTTTAGTCATCCATCTCTGAGGCTTTGATTGCTACAGTAGTTAATCTCACGGATTCTGATCCTGCTTCTCCTCCAATCTACTTTACACACTGTTGCCAGATATTGTTCTTAAGTACTCACTTTCATGTCACTGCTTGACTCATAAAGCTTCTATTACTCTTTATGACATAGTACATAAAATCTAACTGTCTACGTCTAGCTTTCAGTGCCTTCTATTATCTGGCTTCACCTTATCTGTTCAAACTTATTTACCACTGTTCCCTCTGATACTCTCATTAGACTGATTACTTTATTGTCCCAAGGTCATACCTACCTCTGTACCTTCCTTCATAGTATTTTTCCTCTCTGGAAAAGCCAGTCTGATCCCTTCCTTCTCTATAAATCTTAGCCATCCCTCAAGGAATGGCTTCCTCCATCAAGCAAGCTTTCCATGTTCATTCAATTTTCAATCATTGCCATTCTTCTTTAAACTCCTACAGTACACAATTTAGCACTTTGTGACATAATATGTATTTTATCTATTGGTCTATCTATATGTATTTGGTTTTGTTTATTAACCTTTTTTTCCCATAGAGAATAACACTTCCTTGAAGGCAAAGTCCATGCCATAAATTTCTTTTATCTTCCATACTACCTAGCATATAGTGAAGCACACAGTAGGCCCACCACAAATACTTTGGGCTTATTGGTCACACCATCACAAGACCACAGCCCCTGCCACACTCAAGTCCTGCCCCATTTTTCTATATCTCAACTCAAAAAAAAAAAAATCCTTCACTTTGCCTTCACCAGGGTCAGTATAAAGAGATAAGAGGTTGGTCGTATTGTTACAATGCTACAGTCTCTTAAGTTCCCTGCCAAGGTCTTCATTTTGTCTAAGTGACAAAATTATATATGTGTGTAGGTATGTACATATGTGTATATGTGTATCCATCCTTGAGGAGGAAACAACAGGAACCAGTGTGAACTGCATGGCTTTGTTTCTCTATCTTTCCAAATGCTAGGGTTTTATTTGGACTTAGTAAACCAGTGAACAAATACATAATAATTAATGTTGACATAAAGTTTAAGAATCCTCTTATATAACACATAACTGAAAAGGCATATTCGTTTTCACCAGACATGAAAGTCACATCATCATTTTGTTTTATTTTTGTGTGGAGTGCAACCCTTTGTTACTCTGTCCAACTTAACCTTGGATAAAGTAAACGTGTTGTTCAGTTAACTCTTCAATGTCTCTAATAGCAACAAGTCTTTTCACCAATGTGATGATTTCCTTTTTTTAAAAAACAATCGAGAATATTCAGAGGACACAAAATCTCTCTCCAAAATACCCTTTGTTTTGATACAAAGATTTTTTGCTCTGGTTATGAACTTTTAGCTACACCTCACTTCCTGCACATAAACAAAATCTTTGGTTCAACATAAACAGTTAGCTGTGGACAGATTTCCTCTGAAAGCCTCCAAAGGCAAATGGAAAATTATTTCAATGAGCTTACTGTAAGCACACTATTTTTTTTAATTGGTAGGTTTTTAAATTGGTATTGGTAGATTTTAAATGCCTAATTATCTTAATACAAATGGCACCCTATCATCCCAGAAGTGTTGTACTTGGTGCCCTGTGTTGTTTATTATTTTGCATTACAATTATCATGCAAAGGAGAGAAGGTGACTTTAAGCAACTCATTTGAAGTGCTTCTTTCTTAAGTGTAAAATCTTTGGGAGGCTATTTACATAGATGTTTATCATTGGATGTTAAAAATCAGTCCAATTATAAGCTCACAAAAGTTTTTATTATGGGTTTAATTTTGAAATGTAAATGGACCATTATAAAGTGCCTGTTGAAATTTTAATTTGTGCTGTTATTTGTGTCTGTGGATTAACAAACCATCCTATATGGAAATTAATTATAGAGATATGCAAAATGTTAAAAGATAACAGAGTATGTGTAACCAAATTACCTTGAGGTAAGCAATGACAATGTAAGTTCTCTCTTTTGACTTGTGGATTGTAGTCGCTGTTAAGTGCTCATCTACCACCCAAGTAACTAGAATTCCTGTGCAGATGATACAAATTCCACTTAATGTTGAATTCTGTTGCCATGGCTATGATAGCCTTAATATTGTAGGCTCACAGCAAGGTTGCAATTAGTATTTGGATTCAGAAGAGAAACATAATGATCTCATATTGAAGGAACACTTGCTTAATACTATTTTGGATCTAGGACTCCTTTCAAGTTGCTAACCAGAAGGATCTTTGGTCAAAAATCACTCCATCATTTTGAACCTATGTTCTCAGAATGTTCCCCCAAACTTCATTGGGATCACTGTCTCTAGATTTTTCTATACATGCCTTCTCTTAGGCTTTAGAACTTTCAAAGTTAGGCTAATCTGTGAAAGGCGATTTGGTTGCTTTTGCATGAAAAAATATACATGCATGCATACATCCATGCAGAATGCCACCTAGGTATAAATATACCAAATGCATACAATATAATACATATGGAATAATAACACAATTGCCAAATACACATTTAATAATAATGTATACAATACATTCAAATACTATTCATTGAATAGCTTCTACTTTAAAGAAGTGTACTCAGTATTAACAGAGATCTTGGTAAAAAGATAAGCAAGACAGTTCCTGCCCTGAAGAGGCTGACAATTTGCTTGACTATAGTAATGAGAAGAGTTGCCTCCTCTAATCTGTCAATAACAGGCAATTCTAGAGTTTAAATTAGAAAAGATGGAGAGTACATGGAATGCAGAAGAGAAAGCTAGAGGGACTCTTCTGGGGCAGAAGGATCAGTGCATATTCATTTAATATTGATGTTGAAGTAGTAAATAGAAGGTGTGCCTCTGAGTCAAGAGGATGGGGTTTAACCAGTGCTGCCTCTGAAGGATACTGGTCATGTGAACAGGTCCCTTAATCTTTGGTGGCCCAGACAACTCTCTAAGCAGCAATAAATGAGTTATTTATCCACATCAGTAGAGGGAATTTCCTTCTGGAACTACTCAACAATGATAAAATCACCTGTCTGGACACAGCTGTTTAATTATCCTTAGAGCCTTTAAGCAAAATGTACTTTTCTTGTTTGTCACTTTTAATCTTTTTTTGGGGGGTGGGGGTAGGGTGTGGAGCCAAGATGGCGGAGTAGCAAGACGCGTATACTCTAGTTCTTCCCCCACAGCCCATAAAATATCTGTAAAGAATGACTGTCAACAAATTCTAGAGTAGCAGAAGCCATAGAATGACAGAGTGGAGGAGACTTCCAGCCCAGGGTGACCTGGAAGGCTCACGGGAAGGGTCTGTTGCACCAGGTATGGAGTGGAGCCCAGCCCAGCCTTGACCACCTGGTGGAGGGAGGAGGACTGGAGCAGACCTTGGGGTGGAATCCCCAGGGGCAGCAACAGCAGTTCACAGACCCCTCAACCCACAGTTGCCAAAGGTCAGTGAGAGGGCTTTTTCAGCTGGCCAAGAAGGGAGCAGGGTCCCCCCACATAGCTCTGGTCCCAAGTGGTGGCAGCAGAGGCTTCAACTGGTGGCAGCAGCTCCCATAGCAGGCAGCAGCCACCATCCATTGGTGGAGGCCTCATTGTAAAGCTCCTGGGGGAATTGAGCAGCTGATCAGAACCTCAGCCCTGAGTGCTCGTGCAGCTGAACTGGAGGTGAGGCTGCTGTGGAGAGAAAATTCTACTACTCTCAGATTCTGGGCACAAAAGTTTCTGGTTGCTCCCAGATCAGTGTGCAGGCTTGATTGTGACACCTTGGAGGAACTGAGACCTTACAGAGTATACCCTCCTCTTGACAAAAAACCCAAAGTTCAGGTGACTGGTTGGGAAAATGCCCCAAAAAGGGAGAAGAAATAGGGCTATGGAAGGTTGCTTTCTTGGTGAATAGGTATCTTCTCCCATCCTTTCGATTGGGGAAGAATGATGCTTACCACCAGGGAAAGACATAAAGGTCAAGATTTCTGTATCCCAAACATCCAAAATGAATATTCAATGCTCTTGGGCCATGGAAGAGCTCAAGGAGGATTTTGGAAATCAAGTAGGAGAGGTAAGGGAAGAATTGGGAGAGAGATGAGAGAGATGCAAGAAAATATACAAAATATACAAATAATCTGTCATATTCTAAACATATGCATAAATTATATGCATATATATATATAATATGTATGTGTGTATGTATACACACACACATATACATATTCATTCTATTTACAATCACAGCTTTTACTGGTCTGATCAGTCACAGTAGGACACTATACCTTGACCCCAATGTAGTGGTGTTATTTTGGTTCTCTTCAGGTACAAAGGACAATAACTATTTAAAATCAAAGTTAAAATTATTAGGTTTCTTTTTCTCATCCATTGTATCTCATCACAATATTTTTTATTTTTTTTGCTTCTTAACCTCCTCTGTACAAAGAAAACAAAGGAAAAAAGAAATTAAATTAACATTAGCTGTTTGTCCTTGGAATAGCTTGATACTTTCCAGTTTTCTGCCTGTCTACATCTTGTTTTAGCTAAGATAAACTGATCATCTGAAATCTCATCACCATGCTGATCAATTTAGTTTTTGATACTCCATAGCTCCTCAATTCCTTCTCTTTCCTCACTCTTCTGCACTAAACTCCTCCCCTCCCCAAGCCTTTCTTTACTGAGGACTAGGGTCTGAACTTTGCAAGTTAAGTCTCCATTTTCCATCATCAACCTTAATTCCTTTTGAGTCTAGAAAGGGGTGGCTTTTCAGCTTCCATTTTTGTATGCTGTCTTCCCCCATTAGATTGTAAGCTTCTTGAGAGATGGGATTTTTTTTTTATTGTATTCCTAGAACTCCACAAGTGTTGAATAAATGTTTATTGAATTGAATTGCCTAATAGTAATTTTTTTTTATTTTTTTATTTTATTTCTTAAATTTATTTATTTATTTGTTTTTAGGTTTAGACATTCATTTCCACAAAATTTTGGGTTCCAATTTTTCTCCCCATCTCTCCTCTCCCCCTCTCCATAATACTTTGCCTTCTGATTACCCTTTCCCTCAATGTACCCTCCCTTCTATCACACCCCATCCTTCCTTTATCCCCATCTTCTCCCTTTTCTTGTGGGGCAAGATAAATTTCTATATCCCATTACCTATGTTTTTTATTTCCCAATTATATGCAATAATGATTCTCAACATTCGTTACTAATACTTTGAATTCCAACTTCTCTCCCTCCATCCCTCCCTACCCATTACCACTGAAAAGACAAGCAATTCAATACCACCTATATATGTGTCGTTTTGCAAAAGACTTCTGTAATAATCATGTTGTGTAATACTAGCTATATTGCCCTCTATCCTACCCTGTCCCCCCTCTTTTTTATTCTCTCATTTGACCTTGTCCCTTCCCAAAAGTGTTTACTTCTAGTTACTCCCTTCTCCCATTTGCCCTCCCTTCTATCATTCCCCTAACCCCACTTGTCCCCTCCTCCCTTGCTTTCCTGTAGTATAAGGTAGATTTTCATACCAAATTTAGTGAGCAAATTATTCCCTCCTTAGACCATATGTGAAGAGAGTAAGCTTCACTTTTCCCCTTTAATCTTCTCCCTTTTCTCCTCCATTGAACAGGATTTTTCTTATCTCTTTTATGAGTTTTAGCTTGCCCCATTCCATTTCTCCTTTTCTCCTCCCAGTATTTTCCTCCCTCACCTCTTAATTTTTATTTTATTATTTTTTTTTATGGATATCATCTCTTCTGATTCAACTTAACCTGTACTCTCAATCTATATGTGTGTGTGTGTGTGTATGTGTGTGTGTGCATGTGTGTATATATGTGTAATCCTTTCACTTACCCAAATACTGGGGAAAATCGCAAGAGTTACAAATATCATCTTTCCATGTAGGAATGTAAATAGTACAGCTTTAGAAGGTCTTTTATGATTTTTCTTTCCTGTTTACCTTTTCATGCTTCTCTTGATTCTTGTGTTTGAAAGTCAAATTTTCTATTCAGTTCTGGTCTTTTCATCAGGAATGCTTGAAAGTCCTCTATATCACTGAATGACCATTTATTCCCTTGAAGTATTATACTCAGTTTTGGTAGGTAGGTGATTCTTGGTTTTTAATCCCAGTTCCTTTGACTTCTGGAATATCTTATTCCAAATCCTTCAGTCCTTTAATATAGAAGCTGCCAGATCCTGTGTTATCCTGATTGTATTTCCACAATACTGAAATTGTTTCTTTCTAGCTACGTACAGTATTTTCTCCTTGACCTGAGAACTCTGAAATTTGGCCGCAATATTCCTAGGAGTTTCTCTTTTCTGGTCTCTTCAGGAGGTGATAGGTGGATTCTTTCAAATTTTATTTTGTCCTCTGGTTCTAAAATATCAGGGCAATTTTCCTTGATAATTTCGTGGAAGACAATGTCTAAGCTCTTTCTTTGATCATGGCTTTCATGTAGTCCCATAATTTTTAAATTGTCTCTCCTGGATCTCTTTTCCAGGTCAGTTGTTTTTCCTATGAGATATTTTACATTATCTTCTATTTTTTTTCAAACTTTTGGTTTTGTTTTCTAACTGCTTGGTTTATCTCACAATCATTAGCTTCCCTGAACTCCACTCTCTCTTTTAAAGAGCTATTTTGTTCAGTGAACTTTCAAACCTTCTTTTCCATTTGGTTAATTCTGATTTTTAAAGACTCCTTCCCCTCATTGGCTTTTTGGACCTCTTTTTCCAATTGAGTTAACTACTTTTTAAAGGTGTTATTTTCCTCAGCATTCTTTTAGTTCTCCTTTAACAGTCTGCTGACACACTTTTCAAGCTCTTCTATGACCTGAGACCACTTCATATTCATTTTGGGGTACTGGAGGCAGAGGCCTTGACTTCTTCTGACAGTATACATTGTTCTTCCTCATCTGAAAGAATGAAAGGAGATACCTCTCCACCAAGAAAATGACCTTCTGTGTTCTTATATTTTTTCCCTTTTGGGGGGCATTTTCCCAGCCAGTTACTTGACTTCTGAATCCTTTGTCAAGAAGAGGGTCCTAGTGCTTCTCCTCTCCCCAGTACAAGGCTGAGATTCAGATCAGCTGCTCAATTCCCCCGGGGCTTTGGATGGGGGCAGGGCTGCCATTGAAGGCTAAGTTTCAGATCAGCTGCTCATTTCTAACAGAGGCTATAAGCTGAGTTGCCTGGACAATGGACCCAGGCTGCTTCCAAGGCCAATGTAGCTGCCCACCTCCCGCTGCTGCCACTGCTTGGGGCTAGTGCTAGGGGAACCCTGTTCCCCTCTCTGCAAGCTGGAAAAGCCCTCCCACACTGAGCTTTGGAGGTTTCTTTGTTGTTTATGGATTGATGGATCTGGGACCCTCCCTACTAGGAATTCTGCCATGGAAGTCTGTTCAGGTCCTATTCCTCCCAGTGTTGTGCAGCCAGGGCTGGGCTCTGCTCTGCTCAGTGTTCCATGAGACAAACTTTTCTGGTCCACCTTCCAGGTTACCATTGGCTGGAAACCTCTTTTACTCTGTTGTTCTGTGACTTCTGTTGCTCTAGAATTCGTTGAGAGTCATTTTTTACAGGTATTTTGTGGGCTGTGGGGGAAACACTAGAGTATATTCATCTTTCTACTCTGCTGTCTTGGCTATCCCCCCCCCCCATAATAGTAATTTAAATGAAAAGATCTTTCCCATCATTAATAGGCCCATGTGACCTGCTTAAATCCCATGGAAGCTTAAGTCACATGTGGTGGGATGAGCTTGCTGAATGGGTGGAACAGTAAGGGAGGAGTGGAAGTTTTTGAGAGCAGTTAAGGCAGAGGGAAGAGAGGACATAGGCAGGCACAGTTAGGCTTGTGAATTTTTGTTTGTGGGAAGGTTCCAGCAGGGGGGAAGGCTTGTGAATGACTTTGTGCCCTGCAGTGCTGATGTGTGTGTGTGTGTGTGTGTGTGTGTGTGTGTGTGTGTCCTTTGTTGCCAAAGAAGACCATGCCATCAGAGAAATAATGACATGACTTGCACTTGACTTTGTTTTGAGTGAGAGAGGGCCATGCAGGTCATCAGTCTCACTTCTCCTATAGAGCCATCTGAATCCAGTGACCAGATATTCATCAGGATGACTGGAGATGACCCAGGATGAGGCAATTGAGGTTAAGTGACTTGCCCAAGGTCACACAGCTAGTGAGTGTCAAGTGTCTGAGGTGAGATTTGAACTCAGGTCCTCCTGACTCTTGCACTGGTGTTCTATCCACTGCATCACCTAGCTGCCCTGCAAGGAGAGTAAATAAATATGAGAGGAGTTAAAAAATGTGGTCCTGGAAGTAAGGAGATCTAACTAACTAGGTAACCTTAGACAAGCAAGTTTCTGAGCTTTGGACCTTTCTGCAGCTTTGGATGGGGTTGAATTGCATGAGTAATCATTTTTAAGTCCTGTTCTTCTTCGTTAATTTATGATAGCAAGGAAGAAATCATAAAATCAAATAGACAAGCAAAAGAAGAGAGGAAAGGAAAGAATTCATCTTCCAAAAATTCTCAGGTTAAATCAGCAGAAAGAACTTTGACTTAGGTCATGGTTAAGGACTGCGATACCTCTCCTGAAGTCTTTGATGGAATGACCTGAGCTAGGGTTTAAAAGGTTCATCTTTTCTTACTGGGGTAAGGGGATGGAATAATTATTTATATAGTGCCTACTATATGCCATGTACTGTGCTAAGCACTTTACAAATATTGTCTCATTTGATCATCATAATAACCTTGTGAGGTAGGTTCTGTTATTATCCACATTTTACAATTGAGGAAATTGAGGCAGACAAAGGTTAAGAGAGCTGTTCAGTATCTCACCTAGGATTACTCAGGGTTAAATGAGGCCTCATTGGAAATCAGGGCCTCCTGATTCCAGGTCCATTGCTCTATCCATTGTACCATTTAGCTGTCCCAAGGAATATGTTCAGCTTCCCGAGATATGTTTAAATAGAAGGGAAAGTAGATTTTGTTTACTTTTTGATATACAACTTTCCAGTATTTTCTTTCTTTTTTATTGTCAACACATAGCCTTGAATGATTCTGAAATTGCTGTTTGTTTATAATGTAACTGCCTCCTCCTGGATAATTGTAAGGTCCTTTCATTGATAAAGAAGTTCTTCAATTTTATGACTAAATTTCTGGTTGAGTTAAACTTCGAATTCCTCTCTGAAGGCACTCTACAGATCTTATAAATATACTTTGCTCTCGCTAATACTTCTGGGAACTAGTATTATTTCCTAAAATACAGAATTCAGATATGTTTCACTGTGTTTTTCTAGGATACAAATAGTTCTGATTTCTTGCTATTATATGTATATCCGTGATCAGTTGCTGTACTTTTTTTTTTAACCAAGAGATCCTTCCAATATTTGTGAATTTCAATTTTATTTTGCTTGCCATTATATCTCTGAATTTTTGCATTTCAATTCTGCTATTCTCTTTTTTCACAGTATCCACTTCTTTAGTAATAGTGACCATTATTTGTTCTAAACAGTTTATTCTCTTATTTTCTTTCCTTTATATTTCATCTTTTAGTTATAATTTTGATCCTTTTCTCTTCCATTAATTTTTATCTTTTTTCCTGCTTATTTATTTCTTTTGTCTTTCTGCTAGCTTATTCTGGGAAGTTTCCTAAAAAAGGAATTATTTCCCTTTCCCTCTTTTCTTGCTACTGTCTATTTACTTTTATACTTCATTTCTTGCTATCATGAGTTGATAAAGAAGAATGATAGAATTATTATTCATGAAGCTATCCTTACAGAAGTCCTCATATAACTTTTCAAGAATCAATGTTTACCTATGTTTGAAATTTTCTTTTTGTTATTTTGAATTTATATGAGGACTCCTGGTATAGAAACCTCCCACTTCCCCATGTAAATCAACAACTTACCTCATATATAGCCTAAGAACCACCAAGATGCTGATTAAATAACTTGCACATGGTCACATAGGCAAGTACAGATTAAATGCAGGACTTCAACAATGATTACAATCTTGTCTCTCCATCCATTGCACTGTAGTACCTATTGCCTTAGTCTTAATTCATTGTCTATTCACAGAGACTGAGTAGTATGGGTATATTTTTTGTTGTTTTAAAAGAAACTTCTGGCATAAAAATATTTTTAACACTATGTCTCTGAAATTTTATGCTTCATACAGGGATTTTTACAAATTCATAGCCAGTAATATGACAGTAAAGGAAAATGACAAATGTTGGAGGGGTGTGGAAAAATTGGGACACTATTGCAATCCTGATGGAATTGTGAAATAATCCACACATTCTGGAGAATGATTTGGAACTATACCCTTTAAAGGGCTATAAAACTATTATCAACCAGATAGAAAAAGCCTCTAACCTGTGGATGGCCACAGCCAAACAAAATAGGCTAGAGACTGGAGAGTCAAGTATCAAGCAGAAGTTTAATTTCAAAGTAAGAAAAATGACTTACAAACAAGTGTACATGTACCAGAGCACCATGCCTAGTTGGGGGGAGACCCAAGGCAATGTGAGGAGATCTCAATACTTATACCAATGACTACATAGTAAATTGTAGCCCTGACAAAGAGGGGTAACAGCAATATTTTGACAACTTTGATTTATAGCAGGGCTTCATGACCAGAAACAATTTTTGGATTTTACTGTGACTGAGCTCATCCAGAGGGTCAGCACAAAGGATTGTTGTTATGCCAAGCTTAGGGCCCACCTTGCTTGCTGGGCCTTAGCTCTGCAAAATAGGGTGTCTCCTAATATCTTGACATTTCCCCCTTTTGGTCAAAGGGAGGTGTCTGAAAGAACCCCTGCCCTTATGGCCAATAAAGGGGAGGCAGGTATAAGCCAGGATGCCATGAGATGCCAGCTGGGCCAGGACAAGAAGCTTCCCAGTGGGACCTATTGTGAAGATGTCTCCCAGGGATTGTTACTGGCCATTGCTTGCAAGCAGAAAAGAGAGGTGGGGCAAGAATGTAGAGGGAGAAAATGCCAACATATACTTGAATCAGGGCCTTGGTGGTTGGACACATAACAAAGGGGAAGAGGAGGAAAAGACTAGGAGAGTCTACTCAGCCTTCATCAGGAATTTGGGGGCAGCTGTTTCATCTCCTTGGTCTGTATTAAATAAACCCTGAGCTCCCTGGATGATTTTGCCATCCATTCAGGAGCAAGGTCTTTCTGCGGATGATCCAGGAATACAAACCCACAAGTTTCACAGCTGTGGGGAGGTCAGAAAGACCTCCTAAGGCCCTTAGAAGCAATGATTGATTTCCAGTTTTCAGATAAGACATATGGGTTGCTTGAGATGTGCAATTATGAGGAAACTTACATCAATCTTTGGATCTTTGTTTCTAGTCAGCAAAACATAGATCCTTAGTGAAGAGTCTCTAAACAACAATCTAGAAGAGATGATCCAGTTTCCTATCCACACAGGGCTAGGTTCCAACAATGCAATAAAGTTTTTCTCACAATTTCATAATTGCATAATTACATTTAGTCAGGTACAAAATACTTAGAGGAATCACCATATACTGGTTTTGAGAAGAGAGATTTACATGTCACCAAGGTAACCAAGAAAAACTTAAACATAAACCAGGCAAAGCAATAAAATAGTTATCACCAATGTTAACTAACATCAAATCTCCTTGTATCCTAGTAACCCATTCTCAATATCCATTTAACCAGCACATTTTGAGTCCCAGATATCTCATGTAGTTATCTCGTCCCTAGACAATATCTTTCCTTGGACAATATTCTTATTCTCAGGATGGCTCTAAAAAGCACTCTGGTTCCACATCTGGAGGTGCCTAGATAATTCTGACAATCACTTAAATTTAGTCCTTCAGTCTTTTTTTAACTTAATTTAATTTATTTATTTTTATATGTTAATTTTATTTATTTTTAATGTTCTACAATCACTACCATATAACTTAGATTTTTTTCCCCCTACCTGCCCCCCCACCTCTCCTCTCCCTCCCCGAGATCGCATACAATTCTATGTAGGATTTACACCTAAATTCCTATTAAATACATTTTCACTATAGTCATCTGTGTGGATGAGCTAAAATGAATGGGAGAAATCATATAACAAACCAAAACATAATACACACACACACACACACACACACACACACACACACACACACAAATGATCTGCAACATTTTGCCATTGAATTCCAAAGTTCTTTTTCCAGATGTGGAAGGGATTTTGCCTTAGAAGACCACTGGGAATTTTTTTTTTTTTAAGTCCTTGCATTGCTAAGAAGATCCAAGTCTACCAGAAAAAACTCTGTGGTTGTTGCTGTTCACAAAGTTCTCCTGGTTCTTCTCCTTTCACTCAGCATCAGATCATATAAGTCTTTCCAGACCTCTCTGAAGTCTGCTTGTTCATCATTTCTTATAGCACAATAGTATTCCATTACATTCATATACCATAATTTACTCAGCCATTCCCCAATTGTGGGGTATCCTCTTTACTTCCAGTTATTGGTGACTACAAAGAGTGCTCTTATAAATATTTATGTACATTTGGGACCCTTTCCCATTTTTTATGATCTCTTGAGGATACAGTCCAAGAAGCAATATTGCTGGGTCAAAAGGTATGTACATTTTTGTAGGTCTTTTGGCATAGTTCCAAACTACTCTCCAGAAAAGTTGGATGAGTTCACAGCTCCACCAACAATCAAATAGTACTCCAACTCTCTCACATCCTCTCCAACATTTATCATATTCCTGTGCTGTCATGTTTGCCAATCTGATAGGTATGATGTGGTACCACAGAGTTGTTTTGATTTGTATCTCTCTAATCAAAAGTGATTTAGAGCATTTTTTCACATGATTATAGATATCTTTATTTTCTTCCTCTGCAAATTGCCTGTTCATAATACTTTGACCATTTATCAATTGGGGAATGTCTTGTATTGTTGGACATTTGACTCAGTTCTCTGTATATTCTAGAAATGAAACCTTTATCCCTGAGATTAGCTGTAAAAATTCTTTCCCAATATAATACTTCCCTCTGAATTTTGGTTGCATTGGGTTTGGTTGTGCAAAAACTTTTCTGTTTAATGTAATCAAAATTATTCATCTTGCACTTCAGAATGCTTTCTATCTCTTCTTTGGTCAAAAATTCTTTTCTTCTCCATACATTTGATAAATACACTATTCCTTGCTCCTCCAATTTGTCCATGGTATTAATCTTTATACATAGGTTGAGTACCCATTTGGATTTTATTCTTGCGTACGGTGTAAAGCATTGGTCTCCGCCTAGTTTCCACCACGCTGTTTTCCCAGCAATTTCTGTCGAACAGTGAGTTCTTGTCCCAGAAACTGGGGTCCTTGGGATTATCAAACAATAAATTGCTATATTCCTTGCCTACTGTGTCTTGAGTACCTAGCATATTCCACTTGTCTGCCCTTCTGTTTCTTAGCCAATATCAAGTGGTTTTGAAAATTGCTGCTTTATAATACAATTTGAGATCTGGTAGCTCTAGGCCACCTTCCCTAGCATTTCTTTTCATTAGTCACTTGATATTCTGGACCTTTTGTTCTTCCAAATGAATTTTAATATTATTTTATCCAGCTCTAGAAAATAATTATCTGATAGTTTAATTGATATGGCACTAAATAAGTAAATTAATCTAGGTAGGATTGTCATTTTTATTATATTGGCTCAGCCTACCCACAAGCAACTGATGTGCTTCTACTTACTTAGATCTGACTTCATTTGTGCAAAAAGTGTCTTGTAATTGGGTTCATATAGTCCCTGGGTTTGTTTTGGCAGGTAAACTCCCAAATATTTTATAGTGTCCCTAGCTTTAAATGAGAATTCTCTTTCTATCTCTTGCTGTTGGACTTTGATACTAATATATAGGAATGCAGAAGATTTGTGCAAGTTTATTTTGTAACCCGCAACTTTATCAAAGTTGTTTATTATTTCAAGTACTTTTTTACTTGAATATCTGGGATTCTCTAAGTATATCATCATATCATCTGCAAAGAATTATAACTTAGTTTCTTCTTTGCCTATTCTTATTCCTTCAATTTCTTTGTCTTGTCTAATTGCTACAGCACACATTTTTAGTACCATATTGAATAATAGGGGTGATAATGGACATCTTTATTTCACCCCTGATCTTATTGAAAATGCATCTAGCTTATCTCCATTGCACATAATGCTTGCTGAAGGTTTTAGGTAGATACTGCTTATTATTTTATGGAAAGTTCCTTTTATTCCTACGTTCTCTAGTGTTTTTAATAGGAATGGGTATTGCATGGTGTCAAAAGCTTTTTCTGCATCTATTGAGATAATCATGTGGTTTCTGTTAGTTTTGTTGTTGATATGATTGATAATGCTAATAGTTTTCCTAATATTGAACCAGTCCTTCATTCCTGATATGAATCTTACCTGATCATAATGTATTGTTCTCATGATAAGATGCTGTATTCATTTTGCTAAAATCTTATTTAAAATTTTTGCATCTATATTCATTAGAGAAATTGGTCTATAATTTTCTTTCTCTGTTTTGTCTCTTCCTGGTTTGGGTATCAAAACCATATTTGTATCATAAAAAGAATTTGGGGGGACTCCTTCTTCCCCAATTTTCAAAAATAGTCAATATAGTATTGGAATTAACTGTTCTTTAAATGTTTGATAGAATTCACTTGTAAATCCATCTGGCCCTGGAGATTTTTTTCCTAGGGAGTTCATTGATGGCTTGTTCAATTTCTTTTTCTATGATGGGGTTGTTTAAGTATTCAACTTCCTCTTCTGTTAATCTGGGCAATTTGTATTTTTTTAAAATACTCATCTATCTCATTTAGATTGCCAAATTTATGGGCATAAAGTTGGGCAAAGTAATTTTTAATTGTTGTTTTAATTTCCTCCTCATTGGAGGTGAGTTCATCCCTTTCATCTTTGATATTAGTAATTTGATTTTCTTCTTTCTTTTTCTTAATCAATTTGACCAAAGGTTTACCCATTTTATTAGTTTTTTCATGAAACCAGCTATTGGTTTTATTTATTAATTCAATATTTTTCTTAATTTCAGTTTTATTAATCTGTCTTTTGGTTTTCAGTTTTTCTAATTTGGTATTTACTTGGGGATTTCCAATTTGTTCTTTTTTCTGCTGCATGCCCAAGTCATTGATCTCCTCTTTCTCTATTTTATTTATGTAGGCATTCGAAGATATAAAACTTCCCCTAAGAACTGCTTTTGCAGTATCCCATAAGATTTGGTAGGTTGTCTCATTATTGTCATTCTCTTGAATGAAGTTGTTGATTGTTTCTATGATTTGTTGTTTAACCCACTCCTTCTTTAGGATTAGATTGTTTAGTTTCCAATTAATTTTTGGTTTATCTGTCCATGGCCTTTTATTACATATAATTTTTATTGCATTATGATCTGAGAAGGATGCATTGACTATCTGCCTTTCTGCACTGGATTGTGAAGTTTTTATGTCATAATACATGGTCAATTTTTGTATATATGCCATGTACCGCCAAGAGAAAGGTATATTCCTTTCTATTCCCATTCAGTTTTCTCCAGAGATCTGTCATATCTATCCAGAGTTTTATTTACCTCCTTAACCTCTTTCTTGTTTATTTTGAGGTTAGATTTATCAAGTCCAGAGAGGGGGAGGTTGAGGTCCCCCACTAATATAGTTTTGCTGTCTATTTCTTCCTTCAACTCCCTCAACCTCTCCTCTAAGAATTTGGATGCTATACCACCTGGAGCATACATATTTTGGTCCTTCAGTCTTAAAACTTCAGAGGATTTCAGTTTATATACCACTTGCTGTTTCCATCCTTACCTAAATCCTGTACCTGATATAAGAATCTTTTAAAAATTTATGAGTCCAACTATAAAATGAACTCTTTTACCTGTTAAAATTATCAGATACTTTAAATTATTTTCACTTACTTTAGCATTATCAATACCATTAATGTGTAAAATCCTTAATCCAGTTTTAAGAACTTGTAACTAAAATATATTCAAAGCCTGAATTTCATGATAGATAAATTTGGAGGCTATATAGTTCACAGAGAAAGAAGTCTAATCCTGTTGCTTTCTCAACATTTACTGTCCCATTTATTTAGAAAACTTTTACATTACATCTCTTTGTCATATTACTTTGTCTAATCCTTTCCCCTTAGGAGGAGATCATCCCTATAATTTTACCACAAATATAGGTTAAAATTGTAAAATATTCATACATGCATTCTATTATAATAAATCAGAAATGTTTCAATATATCAATCTATTATTTAATAGATTCAGTATTATACTTATAAAATTTCTTGATTATAGAAATTTACTATAAAAGGAAAAGGAGGGACATAGTTATAACAATGTCATATTATCATAACAGAAGGGGAAAAAATCCCTTAGCTCTGTTTGATTCCAGGCATGACTCATATCTGACAACCAATTGTGTAGTCATGGTGTTAAAAGCAAGGCTTGGGATTAGCCAGGTGGGAATTATCCTTTTCAGTAAGGAAATAGTATAGTGGGGAAATAGAGTCAAGAGGATCCTACCATCCCCAGAACTTTTCTGAGGCAGAGACATTCACCTTTAGCAGTTCCCAGACTATAGTACATACCATTTTCTATTACTGGCCTCAAGACAATTCAGACAATTGTCTCTGTAATCAAAACTCAAAACAAGAGTAAATTGTGGTCCCAGAAATTTTTACCTTAAATAGCAAAATTTCACTAATCACAACTGAGGACTTGAATATCTGTCCTGATGTTTATCTAACAGTTAATATTTCATTAATCCTATACTTATAAATTAAAACTACCCACATTCCAGGGCTTCAGATATACAGCAAATAAATACCTGATAGCTGACTCATCATTAATATGTTGAAGCTACATCTTTAAACCACCCTATACATTTTCATAATAGTTAAAATTTTCAAATAAAAATTTGCTACTATCATAAATATTATTATTATTAGTTTTGTAACAAAATATGCCTCATTAAATACATAACAGTTCAAATATCTATTTTTATCCCAGCCTTTTAAAACCCCAGTTCATCTGTAACAGCAACCAAATTAAAAAGTTATTTTGTCTAACAGCATTTCTAATACAATTATCTAAGAGAATTTAGAAATGGAATAATAATATAAACAATATCATGTTTTCAAAACTGAAACAAAACTTCAGATGGCATCAATTCAGTTGGTTGCATTTCCAAATTATCACATATAAAATCATTGATCTTATTACCTTTGTCATTTAAAAACTATTTTAGAGTTATCAGGTATAGAACAATTACATTTGATTAAAGAAATAGTGTAGTGCTTAACATATGCCAGTCATTGTGTGTAAACATTTTAAGTTCATATTATTTTAATCATAACAATCCTGGAGGGTGAGTACCATTATTGTTTTTCTCTTTACAGATCAGGAAACTGGGACAAACAGAGATAAGATAACTTGCCCAAATTACTCAGTTAATAAATTTCCCTAACCAGAACAGAGAAGAGGACACTCACCAAGGGCAGAGGTTGGTTACCTCTTCCCAGGCAGCATCTGGACAGGATCTGCTGAGGGTTGGGCCTGTACTGGAGACACTGACTAGGCTTTGGTGGGTACAGCAGAGAACACTGTCTGTAGAATCAGACTCCCAGAACTAGGGTGGCTGGTGCCAGGACCTTCCCATTAGTGGTGGTTCCTGGTGGCAGCACAAAGCGAATGTTGGCCATGAGGTATAAGCCCCCTGAGAGCTCTAACTTTGGGGCCAGGAGCTACTGGGAGCTACTGGGACCAGAACCACTTGTAGCTGCTGGATGGGATGTATCACTATTAAGTCTATGCTCCCAAGGATATCAAAGAAAAAAGAAAAGGACCTATATGTACGAAAATATTGATATTCTTTTTTGTGGTATCAAAGAATTGGAGATTGAGGGGATCTCTATTAATTGGGGAATAGCTGAACAAGATGCATATGGTTGTGATGGAATAATATTGTTCCATAAGAAGTAAAAATTCTCAGAAAACTGAGTTCATATGAGTTCATGAGAAATATCAGTGAAATGAGCAGAACCAGAACATTGCACATGGTAACAGCGGTATTATACAATGATCAACTATAAATGATTTAGCCATTCCTAGCAAAACAATGATCTAAGGCAATTCCAAAGGACTTATGATAAAAAATTCTATCCACCTAGAGAGAAAGAATTGATAGTGTCTGAGTGTAGATCAAAGCATACTTTTTTACTTTCTTTATTTTTCTAGATTTTTGGTTTGTGCTCTCTTTTGCAACATGGCTAACATGGAAATAAGTTTTTAGTGATTTCATAAGTACAATCTATCTCAAGGAAGGGCGAGGGGAAAGAGGGAGAGAGAATTTGGATCTCAATATTTTTTTTAATGACTTTAATTTTTATATGTAATTGAGAAAAAGTAAAATGAAATAAGAAACAAAAAAATGCACCAAGAGAAAGATTCAGGGGAAATATATAACAATAATAATTCACATTTTTATAATTCACATTTTAGCACTTCATATTTTTTTTCTACTTGATAATTATAACAAGCCTGTAACATAAATGATTATCACCTCTTCTGTTACTGGTGAGGGAATTGAGGCTCAGAGATGAAGAAATTTATCTAGGCCATTGTTCTTGAGAACAGGGAAGGAACTTACAGCAGAGTTATACAAGACAATTAGTGGTTCAGTAGAGAGAACATTGAGTCTGGAGTCAGGAAGATCTGGGTTTAGCCCTGGACTCAGAAACTTACTAACTGTGTAACACTAGGCAAGTCACTTAATCTCTGATTGCCTCAGTCTCCTCAGCTATAAAATGCAGATAATAACACCTACTTCACAGGATTATTGTGAGGATCAAATGTGATAATATTCATAAAAGTGATTAGCACAGTGCTTGGCACAAAGTAGGCACTATATAAATAATTTTTCATTTCCTCCCCTTATATGGAAGAATTAGATTGATCATTAATGCATCAATTAATTGACTTTTTATGTTTCATTTGCTGGAGTTTAAGACATTTGACAAATTCACCTTCCTAATGTAAAAATAATACCATTTCACTATTCCCAAAAATCTCCTACTTTGGAATATGAGAGATTCACTACTCCTGGATGCTTAACTTCCCCAATTTAAATCTTCTAGAACTCTGGATAAAATTTATTGATCTTCAAAGGCATCTGTATTCAATTATGTCATTTTTTATGCTTTCATAAATCTAGATAATTTGGGGGAGAGGTTCTTTTTCAACTGGGAGATTAACATTTTGGAGAGAAGAAGAAAGGACCCAGCAAAGATTTTTTATTTACAATTTTTTATCTCACAGGTCTTTCCATGTTTGAGAGAAGCTGAGAGTACATGTAAGGTAGATTTCTGAAATAACGACAAAGCTTTATCCTACTTTTCTTTCCACCACCTACAAATGAAATGTAGATAACTCGATAAAACCTGAGTTCAAGTTCATTCTCTGATACTTGCTAGCTGTGTGACCTTGGACAGATCACTTAACCTCTGTCTGTCTGAGTTTCCTCAATTGCAAAATGGGAATCATAATAGTACCTACTTCAAAGGGTGGTTGTGATGATCGAATGAGAAAATACTTGTAAAGTGCTTAGTACAGGGCCTCATACATAATAATGCTTAATAAATATTTATCCATTTTCTGCCCTCTGTACTCTCTGATTTTTGTCTGTTCATAGACTCATAAGATTTACAGTTGTAAGAGAAATTAGAGAGCATCTATTCCAACACTGTCTAGATCTGAAACCCAGAGGGGTTAAATGATTTCCTTAAGGGACCATAGGGATTAAGCAGAAGAATCAGAATTCAAATTCACCTCTGTTTCCAAATTCATTGTTCTTTCTACCACATGACTTAGTTATTACCTATACTTTAAAACCAAATACAAATACTGTCTCCTTGATGAATTCAAATCTAATGTTCCAAGTTGACATCCACCTTCTTCCTTGCACCTATCTTACTTCAGACTTTTTTGGACTTCTATATCACTTTGTGGAGTAACTCTGTGATGTGTTCATAATATAATATTATGCAATATGCTTACTTATTTACTATCCCCTACTCGTCCATAAGGTCCATAAGATCCGATCTGTATCTAACTTAAACTTTGTATCTACCCTAGCATAAATACAATGTTTTCCACACAGTAGGTACTTGTAATTGTTTATTGTTGTTAACACAAATTAAATGGTGAGTAATTTCATTCAGGTAACTTAATACTTCATGCTGAACTTTGTAAAATATTTCATTTGAACATAGTGATCAACTTCAATCATAAAAAAGTCTAAATATCAGATCTATGTACCAGAGTTAAATTTTCCTGAAAATTAAAAATATGGTTTATGTTTTCTTTTCTGTGGATGCTTAACCTAGGGAGTGGTGAATTATTATAAATTCACAAAAGTGACATTTCTAATATAGTAAAAGCAAATGAATACCTCAAAAATCATGAAAATGATCAAATTTATATGGAAGGAAAATATAGTTATCTGTTTCACTGCCAAACAAGCAATGATCATACATTTTTCTATGTGGGAGAAATACTTGATTTCAATTGATAGCTAGGCTATACTTTGAAAAATAGGAGAAAGAGTCCTTAAAGCTTTTTCTAACCAGTATCCTTAACTTTTTTTTTTATTATTTTATCTTACTTGGGACTCTTAAACTTCAGGCTTATTTAATATCTAAGAGAAATATGTTCTCTAATATTGACAAAGCAAACTAAAAAATTTCCTTTATGTTCTTTTGGGGGGGGGGGGGGGAAGGGGAGTAATTGGGATTAAATGACATGCCCAGAGTCACACAGTAAGTATCTGAGCTTAAATTTGAACTCAGATCCTCCTGACCCAAGGACCAGTGCTCTGTTATGCCACCTAGCTGCTTTTCCTTTACATTCTTGAGAGTTCAGATTTTGTTTTACAATTTTATTGCTTTGTTTCAGGCATAGACATTGTTCCTTTATTCTTTTCTTTTTTTATTTTCATTCTTTTTAAATTAAAAAAAATTATTTTTCAGTTCTCAACATTCACTTCGACGAGAATTTGAATTCAAAATTTTCTCCCCATCTCTCCCCACCTCAGGATAGCATGCACTCCATCCACCCCTTTCTCCAGTCTGTCCTCCTTTCTATTACCCACCCTTCTTCCATTCTTCTTCCCCTCTACTTTCCTGTAGGGCAGAATACATTTCTATATTCCATTGCTTGTATAGCTTAATTTTCAGTTGCATGCTAAAACAATTTTTAACATTCATTATTAAAACTTTGAGTTCCATATTCTCTCCTTCCCTCCCCACCCACCCTTATTGAGAAAACAAACAATTCAGTATAGGTCATACATGTGTAACAATGAAAAGCACTTCCATAACAGTTATGTTGTAAAAGACTAACCACACATTTCCTTCTGTCCTATCCTGCCCTCAATTTATTCCATTCTCCCCCTTGATCTGTCCTCCCACAATAGTGTTTGCTTCTTATTATCCCTTCCTCCAATTTGTTGACCCTTCTACTATCTTCCCTTTCCTAGCCCTTTCTCCCTTGCCTTCCTGCACGGTAAAATAGATTTCTGTATCCAATTGAGGGTGTTATTCCTCCTTAAGCCAAATCCCATGAGAGTAAGGCTCACTTATTTCCTTTTATCTCTCCCCTCTCCCCCTCCATTGTAAAGGCTCTTCCTTCTCTCTTTTAATGTGAGATGACTTGCTACATTCTACCTTTCCCTTTCTCTTACTCCTAGTACATTGCATTCAACAGTATATTTTATTTTTTTTAAGTATTCTCCCTTCATATTCAGCTTACCCTGTGCCCTCTGTCTATTATACATATATACATATATAGATATGTATATATGTATATATATATTCATACACCCAAGTACATATACATGTATACACATATATAATATACACATACATACATATTCATATATGCTTACATATATATTTCCTCTAGCTACCCTAATGCTGAAAAAGGTCTCATGAGTTACAAATAACATCTTTCCATGTAGGAATGTAAAGAGTTCAACTTTAATAAGTTCCTTAAGGCTTCTCTTTCTTGTTTACCTTTTCTTGTTTCTCTTGATTCTTTTATTTGAAAGTCAGATTTTCTATTCTGCTCTGATCTTTCCAACAAGAATGCTTGGAAGTCCTCTATTTCACTGAAATTCCATTTTTCCCCTGAAGCATTATGCTCAGTTTTGCTTAGTTTTAATCCTATCTCCTCCAACCTCTGGAATATCATATTCCAAGTCCTTCGATCCATGAGTGTAGAAGCTGTGTTATCCTGATTGTATTTCCACAATATTTGGATTGTTTCTTTCTGATTGCTTGCAATATTTTCTACTTGACCTGGGAACTCTGGAATCTGGCTACAATATTTTTAGAAGTTTTCCTTTGAGGATCTCCTTCAGGAGGTGACCAGTGAATTCTTTCCATTTCTATTTTATCCTCTGGTTCTAGAATATCAGGGCAGTTTTCCTTGATAATTTCTTGGAATAGGATGTCCAGGCTCTGTTTTTTTATTATGATTTTCAGGTAGACTAATAATTTTTAAATTATCTCTCCTGGATCTATTTTCCAGATCTGTTGTCTTTCCAATGAGATATTTCACGTTACCTTCTTTTTTTCCCATTCTTTTGGTTTTGTTTTATAATTTCTTCATTTCTCATGAAGTCATTAGTTTTAATCTGCTCCATTCTAATTTTTAAAGAACTATTTTCTTCAGTGAGCTTTAGAACCTCTTTTTCCATTTGGCCAATTCTACTTTTTTAAAAATGCTTTAAGAATTTTTCTCCTCATTGGCTTTTTGGATCTCTTGTGATTTGGGTTAGTCTATTTTTAAAGGTGTTATTTTCTTCAGTATTTCTTTGAGTCTCCTTTAGCAACCTGTGGACTCACTTTTCACGATTTTCTTGCATCATTCTCATTTCTCTTCCCAATTTTTCCTTTACCTCTCTTATTTGATTTTCAAAACCCTTTTTGAGCTTTTCCATGGTCTGAGACCATTGCATTTTTGGAGGTTTTGGATGCAAAAGCCTTGACTTTTAGGTCTTCCTCTGATAGTATGCATTGTACCTCCTCATCAGAAAGGATGGAAGAAAATACCTTTTCACCAAGAAAGTAACCTTCTACATTCTTATTTTTTCCCCTTTTGGGGCATTTTCCCAGTCAGTTACTTGACTTTTGAGTCCTTTGTCAAGTGTAGGGTATACTACCCTAGACTTCAAAGGTTTTATGCACCTGTTCTCTGAGATATCTCTAGGGACCTGTAAGTTCTCAGTTACTCCAAGGTGGTACAGTCAAGGGAAAGGAGTTTACTCCTCTCCTGGCCTGCACTCTGGTCTGTGAGTGACCACAAACACTCTTTTTGGCCCTGGAACTGAGAGTAGGATTCCCTCTCCACAGCCACCACCAACTCCACCACACCAGTGCTCCTCCTCACCCCAGGACCACCACTCAGGGCTGAGATCCAGATCAGCCACTTGATTCCCCCAGGGTCTTTAGGCCAAGGGCTCCAAAAGTGGATGTTGCTGCCACAGTTGCAGTCACAGTTTCAGTAACAGTGGCTGCTGCCTCCCTGGGGCTAAGGTCAGACCATGCTCCCTTCTCATCAAGGTGAAAGAGCTTTCTTATGACTTTTGAAGCATTTGTGGGTTGAGAAATCTGGGAACAGCAGCTGCTACCCATAATTCTATGCCCTGAAGCCTGCTCCAGTTCTGGCTGTGTTGTGTGGACCAGGTTGGGCTGTGCTCGACTTCAAACCCGGTGTTATAGACCTTTCCTATCAGCCTTCCGTGCTGTCTTGGGTTGGAAATCTGTTTCACTCTGCCATTTTGTAGCTTCTACTGCTCTAGAATTTGTGTAGAGTCATTTTTACCAGGGTTTTACGGGTTATAGGGGGAGAGCTAACCCTAACCCTTGATTCCATCCTTCTACTCTGTCATCTTGGCTCTGTTCCCCTTTTTTCATATTAGATCAGTTTTCATATTATTGAAAGAGGTTCAATAGAACTTGTCTCTGTTGTTGGTTTTTTCATGAAGAGGATATCTTGGATTTCTGGGACACAAAACCTCTTGAAACAATAACATGAAAATACAGGATGGTTGGCTACTTTCAAAGTGTCCCATTGCACATATGCCTTATGTGTCTCTTTTGAGGAAAAAAATATCACAGCTGTACTCCTCATTCCAAAATCACAAGGTCTTTCCCATTCTTTTAGATAAATGGGAGTCCATTCCCTAAGTTTTTCCTTTGCGTTCAACTATTCTAATTATAAGTGTATCTGATTTAAAGAAAACATGGCTTTACAGAAAACGTATTATTTAAATAATTCTTTTCAGGGAATTTGCTATGTAAAAGGCCATTTGCAATAAAAAAAATATATCTTGACAATCATGTCAAATAGAAGAACTGTTCCATTAACAACATTAACCCAATAGTGTCAAATAAATCAACAATTTAGAGTTATTGAGAATGGGAACATGATAAATTCCTCAAAGGAAACAAAATAAATCTTTTTAGAACAGTCATTCAGACTTGTATTCATACACACACACACACACACACACACACACACACACACACACACACACACCCACACACACATGAACCATGATGTGGTGGATAGAGCTGAGCTCACAGTCGATGAAGATCCAGGTTCAAGTTCCATCTCTGATACATACTAGCTTTCTCACTCTTGGCAAGTCTCTTAATCTCTCACTACCTCAGGCATCTTTCAAAGACAATAATTTGAAGAGCAGTTGTGAAGTTGAATTAGCAGAAAATATTTTATCTATCAGTGAAATCATAGGTTTGAACAATAACAACAAAAAGAAGTAAAAAAAAAAAAGAAAAGAAACTGACCCGAAATAAACAAAGATTGTAAAATTTAGGGCTAGAAGGGATTTTAGAGATCATACAATCCAACTCATTTTATGTTACATTTAACCCTTAGATGGCATAGGGGAGGACTGCCTTGGTCCTATTTAGCCGAAGAATGAGGTATTGGGCAGTCAGTCCCATACTCACCTTGATGGTTGTATACATGCACCCTACTGGTCAGAAGTGCTGAGCTCTCTGTGATTCTCAGAAAGCAGATGACCTTCTATCCTTTAGTTCTACCTCTCTCTGCAGGGCAGCACTTACCTGCTATCTAGGGGGTATAGATTGTTGTGGATTACCGTAGTCAGATTCAGCTCTTAAGCTACTACCTCTGATAGCCAGCCCCTTTCACCCCCTTCTCTGAACTTGCTTTATTTCATATCACTTAACTAACTACATGACTGGCATAATAGCATTGACTCCCCAAGTGAGCAGAGGAAGAAAAAAATCCTTAACTGCACACAATATTTACTCAGCACAGGAAAAATAAAAGTAATGAACAATATCTAATAAAATTATTTACCACTTAGCTGTACATCAATAGTTTCTCCTAGACCCAGCTAATTTCCAACCATTACTTGGGATCCCTCTGAAACTAATCCTATAAGATGCTCAATTCCAGCTTGTTTAATATCTGTGGCCTTTCCTCTTGCAAATAAATAAAAGATTGTAGACAACATAAGTCAGTTCCTAAAAGAGGTACTCACATGTCTAGTATGACTGGTCATTAGATAAAGGAATCAAGAACATGGAACTCAGGGTCCCTTGAAGCACAGAGTGTGAAATTCCTGAAAGTTTGTGTTCTTCCTGGTCTGGGATGACCTGTCATGCTTATGGACCTTCAAATGACCTTTGTCACCAGAGTCTATAGACAAGACCAGTCCAGGTAAAGAAAAAAAAACTCTCTTGTGATCACCATCTTACCCCCCACTCTTATCACCATCTGACTTTCACTTTTGTCCTCCTCTGATACCATTTTTTAATGCATTTATGTATCCTTAGTAACTCTGAATCTTTCTATATACCTTGTAGGTGAATGTTCTTTTGTGGTTTGTTTCCTTCAAACAGAGTATGAGTTCTCTGAGAGGAAGGGTAGTCTCTCTTTTTGTCTTTATATCCTTAAAAAATAAAACAGTAGTTGGGATGTAGTTTTTAGTACATGCTTCTTCATTCATTCATTAAAGAAATGTAGAATTTTGATATATTTAAATCTCATGAGAATTGCACAGAGCTTCCCTGATTGTTTCCAGACAGCTACGTTCCAGACAACTAAACTTTGAAAATGATGAATTCCCTAGCTTCTTCCAGATGGTTATGGTGACTCAGCACTGAAGGACTCATGTTCTTTTGTAGACGATAAAGTCATCCTCTTATTGACCACTGAACAGGAAGGGCAAATGTTTCAGTGGATGTTTTAAAAGGGAGTGACTCTACTTCTAGTTTTCATTTTCCTTCAGTCCTTTAGTTAATATCATTTAGCTCTGGGACTTCCTGTGA
Organism: Notamacropus eugenii; assembly: GCF_028372415.1. NCBI lineage: Eukaryota > Metazoa > Chordata > Mammalia > Diprotodontia > Macropodidae > Notamacropus > Notamacropus eugenii. The sequence continues at coordinate 181,046,120 of NC_092874.1, read as the reverse complement.
GGGGTGGGGAGAAGGGTAGTTCACCCTTTTTCCTACCCCATCTGCCATGTGTCTGTAAGCATATGGTAGCCAAAGTATATGCCCTGACTGGGCTAGCCTAAGATTCTCAGAACACTCATTTCCTCCTCTATTTTTGTTCCTTTCTAGAGTATAGATGACCAGTCTTGAACATCTTGATGACTCTTTCCAGGCTTGGAGGTGTTCTAATGAGTTCAAGAGGTCTGGAGGTCCTGAATCCCTTTAATTAGATCCTACTGTTGTCAGTAGGAAATGTCTGGATCATAGAAGATGCTCATTAACAGGAAAAGTCCAAGCCCTGACTTTGCTGCCCAAAAGACTCAGCCTTTAAGAGAACAGTGAAGAACTGAGGTGAAATGTAATGTCTTCTTAGCAGTCCAATGAACTGCTTTATGTTCTGATGAGGATTAATTATCAGCCTCCTATGAATGTTTAATAGTAGTTAATGGTAATTAAGTTACTAAATCCTGTTTTAAATCTTTGTCACTACTCATTTATGAGTGTTTTGCTTTTAGCAATGCTTTTGCATGTAAGAAATAAATACCTGTCCCATACCTGATAATGTACAGTGAATATCTTTTTAATATTCCCTTTGAGTAGAGTCTAGCCATGAACCAAAACTTAAGACTTACACAGATTCTTTTCTTCCCCACAGGATGCTAGGGTGGGTTAATGATTGGAAAAATGTGAGAAAAGAGTCTGATGCTTTTAAGTGGTCAAGCCCCTCAAATCCAGTCTGGACCACACATGTGGTTTCAGAGGAGGTAGGTCTTTTACTAGAAAGGGCATAGGCATAGGCATCCAGGTCTTGAACCCTACAGTAGTTCCCAATTACTAGATTTGGAATGTAACTTACTGAAGGAATGTCTTAAAGGTAATATTTTTGCTCTACCAAATCAAATGTTTTATCAATAGTCAGTCAACTACAAAAAGAGAAGAATTAGGTATAATCCTTTTTGACTTTCTTATAATCCTTTTTTTGTTTTCTTTTAGTTTTTTTTGATGTATTTTCTTTATATTGCATTTATAAATTACACTTATTTCATGGGAGTTCTCTTGTATCAAAGTAAAGCAATTAAGTAAAATTAATAACATAGTAACCTCAACTAAAAGTTCATGCAAAGCTTCTCATCTGTAGTTCCTTATTTTTTTAAATATCAGAAATCTATTTAATATCTTGTAACAAATGTTCATAGCTAAATAAAACATTCTCCCAATGGCTGTATACAAACACATATATATATGTATAAACATATAGTGTGTGTGTGTGTGTCTGTGTGTGTGCGCGGATAGAGATAGAAAATGATATGTCTTGTTCTATACCCTTAATCTATCACTTCTTTATAATGGATAGCACATTTCATTATTGGTTTTCCATCATCATCTGTGGTCATTCTATTGATCATAGCGTATAGCTTTTCAAGTTGTTTTTTACAATGTTGTTATCATATAACTTGATCTGGTTTTGCTCATTCCATTATTTATCATTTTATAGAAGTCCTCATAATTGCTTATTTTTACATTTATGTTATTATAGTATAAATTGTTTTGTTTATGCTCACTTCACTCTCTATTCATCTGTATGTCTATCTGGATCTTTGGGAATCATCTCTATCCTCATTTCTTATAGCACAACAGTATTCCATCATGTTCATGTAAGAAAACTTAGTCAGCCATTCCTCAACTGTTGGACATCCTCTCAGTTTCCAGTTTTCCATAAAAAAGAGCTACTGTAACCAGGAACTTTTCTTCTTTCTTTGTTTTCTTTTGGATATAGGCTAGCAGTCTATCTAGGTCAAAGTGCATGTACTATTTAGTCATTTTTGTGTATAATTCTAAATTACTTTTCTAATGTTTGTACCCATTTATGGGTAAACAAATAGTGAATTGATATGTTTTTCCATAGCCTCTCCAACATCTATCATTTTCTATTTTCTCTTTTTACCATCTATGCCACTCTGATGGGTATCAGGTAGAATCCCAAAATTGTTTTAATTTGCTATTTTCTAATTAGTAGTGATTTAGAATATTTTTGGCAAAGGGCTTTTTAACTTGAAAAGCTATCTTTAGATAGCTTAACAATTTGAATCAGTTCCTTATATATCTTGAAAGTAAAACTATTATGGTAAAAAAAATTGCTACAAAAAATTTTTACCCAGTTAATCATTTTCCTTTTAATGTCACTGACAAATATCTTTCTTATTCTGATCTAATGATGCTCTCAGTGAATGTGTATAGTATTCTCAGATATTTGTGTCAATGGTTATTAATGTCCTAATAAGGTCCATTCCTCCCCCCATACCCACCCACCACACACCTTGGGTGGCTTTCTGTTCCTTAGATACTTTTATATTCAATCCATAGATGCTCTCAAAATTGTGCTGCTTTTAGCACAGACAACTCTACATTCACTTGATATAGCTCAGTTGTTTTCCCATCTTTATCCTGTTCAGTTCTATTTCTTCTTACTCTAGAAGAATCTCTGGGACTATGAGGTTAGAGTTCAAATATTATGGCTTTGTTGTCTTTAATGGTGAAAAAAAGAAAAAATTGTTATAATTTTGCAGATTTTTTCCATTTTTCTTCCTTTTGCTATCTTTCTTTCAGTTTTATCTACATATGTCCCTTAGCTGTGTCTCTTTCAGAGTTTCTTTAAATTAGTTTACCCTTCCACTGCTTTTCATGACTTTATATTGCTTATAGCCTTCCACTGTCTTCCTTTCTAAGATTGTGGAAACTGGTATTTCTCTTGAATGTCATATTTCTCTGCACGGTAAATAAGTCAAATGTGTGTTGACTAAGGATGTTTTGGGGTTCTGCTAGACTATTGTGACAATTGATTTATATCACTTAAAGTTCTTATTAAGTTTACTGTTTTAATCAGCACCAACATAATTCTCTCCATCTTTCTCACATTTTTGACATTAATTACTCATTTAAATAGACCACACTGGAGTAGTTGCATGCCATATAGTTTTCTCATCTTTATTCCTCCTTCTAGCTTTGTATTATACCAGTGGTGTGAATGTGAACAGAGGATGCAGGAATGACTCCTCTACCATTAACATAGTTTCCTATCTATTCCTTGTGCCTTAGATATAAGAGTTGCCTAATAAATGTTTATTGAATTGAATTGATTTATCAAAGTCACACAGCAAAAGAAGTGAAAGCTGTACCCCTCACATTTCCCTTTCCTATGGATCAGTCTCCCATAAAGTATGGTATATAGAACAAATTCAATTTTTTTTAAGTATTTTGAGTCATCTTCCATCATTTTAGTTGAATTTATTGATTTTCTTTTGTACTTGTGATTTTTGAAAGTTGGGCTCTTTAACTGTGAATTTGGTCTAAAAAAATAGACCAAAAACATTTTTTCTGTTGAAATATTCCTTAATTTTTATGTGAAAGTTAATAGAGAAACAAAATTTGAATTACCAAAGTCCATTTTTCAATTAGTTCTTTTGAAGTATATCTTTCCCTGTAAGTGTAATTTACCTATATTCTTTTATTGCCATGATTACTTATATTAACAATATACTGCTGGGCAAAATTTTTAATCAATAAATATTTTGAACATGTGGATCAATAGTCAATCTTTTTAGAAAAAGACTCAAAATGATTTTTCAGTGTTCTAGTGATTTTATAAATGTGAAGTAGCAGATAGTTCAAATGCTTACAAAAATATTTGTGCAGTCAGGGCCATTCAGATGTTTTCAGGAACATATGTTTGGCTGAAATAAAGTAGCCTGTGCAAATATTTTGCAAATGTTTTGGCTGCATCCTTTCTGATGTTTGCTTATGTATATGTGGCTTCAGTTTCATGAGATCATTTGTTACTTCTGAGGGAATATTTATTACATATGTGTTTGTGCTATATGTTGCATAGAGTTTCAGGCTAGACACTGATTCCATGTATGGTGAGTTCCAGGTCTGGATTTGAATGAGTGAAGATTTCTAGCAAAGGTCCTTGTTTAGTGCAATGAGGATCAGCAGAGGATTATGGTAGGATAACCAAAATATCGTGGGATAACCAAAAAAGGTGCCAAAATTTAGAGTGCTCCTGTAGTACCAACCTGTAGTTTGCTTTCTCTCTTTCCCTACCATGGCATTCTGTCAAGTGACAGCAGTCTCATTCTTGTGCTCACTTCCTTCCTCAGTGACCCTTCCTCTCCCTACTACTCAGCTTCAACTCTGGCTTACCCTGCAATATCAAATCCCTTCAGTATCATAGTAACTTTGAAGTGTCGTAGATGCATCCTTCCCTTCTCCCAACAGCTATATAATAAGCTCTTCCTCCCTTGCCTCATACACAAAACTGCCTAATTGCAGCTCTGTGAATGAGAGGGTTCGAGATATAATACACAAGATCACAGATTTAGAAAATGAAGGAACCTTAGAAATCGTCTAGTCTAACCACATTTTTTTACAGGTGAAGAAATTGAGACTCAAAGAGGGAAGATGAATTGACCAGTGTCATAAAATTAGCAAGTCAAAGAGTGACAGAGAAGTAAGATTGACCCCCTTGTCTTCTGACTTCAAATCCAGCACATGTCCTACTACATGAAGCTGTGATTATGATTTGAGATTTACTGTGGCAGATTCACAATCTCTCAGTCAAAAAAAATCCTCTTTTCTTTTAATTCAGTGAGGGCAGTACAATTGGTAATAAAATCAAGAGAAATATTTTAAAATCTGAAAACACTATAAAAGATCTTATGATTTTAGAGCTAAGATAATCATTTTTTATTTTAATAATGAGGAAATAGGGATCAAGAGCAATCGTGCAAGTTGCCCAATGACACATAACTGGTGACTAAATTGCTATTAGAAACCCAGGGCTTCTCACACCTAGGTCAATGATATTCCAGTGACATCATATTGCCTCTCATAGCCTAGGTTGGATCTGAATTCATAATCCCTGATTTAGGAAACCAATCTCTTTATCCATTATAGCAAACAGAAGCTGCAACACTACCTGGAATTTCCTTTCTAAAAATTGAGCCTAGTTTCATCTGATTCACACTGAAATCCTACAGACAATGAGATAAATAATTGCAGTGAATATTGAGTTATATACTTATGGTACATTCTTGATAGGAAGCAGCAGGTAAATCATTGCATCTCTCTTGAATATAGGTTTCTTGACTATAGAATGGGAATTACATTATTTGCACTCTCTCTCTCTCTCTCTCTCTCTATATATATATATATATATATATATATGGCTATTGGGTGAAAAACATTTTGTCAATTGTAAAGAGCTACGTAGACGTGAGCTACTAATTTTTTTATTGCTGTCTTTGTTTGCATACATAGTAATAGTAATAACATTATTAGTAATTTACTGTATTGTTTTATTAGTAATATCACATTAGTATTATAATTACTATATTATTACTATATAACTGCTATATTAGTAACATAATGGTAATATTGATAATATTGCCATTAGTAGTCTACTATATAATACTATGTTAGTAATAGTAATAATAGTAATATTACTAGTATTAATAATCTACTCCATTCATACTACCATATTAGTATTATAATTACTAAATTAGTAATATGAGTAATAATAAATAATAGCAGTGGTAGCTAGCATTTATATTTTTATTACAAATAATATCAATTTATAACAAATATTACCAAATATCTCATTTGATCCCTACAACAACCCTGGAAAGTACATGCTGTTACTATTCCCATTTTACAGATGAGAAAATTGACTTGCCCAGAATTGCATGGCTAGTAAATGTTTGAAGGCTGGATTTTCATTCAGATCTTCCTGATACCAGGTACAGTAATCTATCCATTTGTTTCATTTTATATACTCCAACAAATCATTACTTTAGTGCTTATTTGTATCATGAAGCGTCTGGGTTTTAAAAGGCTGTGTTAGCAGAGTTTGGTCTTTGGTTGGTCTTTCTGAACTAGAATGGCTTTGAGTATAGTTGAGCCTGGTGATACTCAGTATCTATGGTTTGAAGATCAGCTTAGCTAAGTTTAAAACAATCTTCATCAAAAGGTTGAACATCCCATGAAGAATACTTCGACTCTAGCAATGCATGAAGTATCACCTACTAGGGTTCATAGATATTATCATTTCCATCTGTAAACACAATACTCTTGCCAACAAAATCATTGAGTTTTCTAAGGAACAAAGTAAAACAGTATGTGTATATCCATGTATTTGTATGTCCACATCTATCTATCTACACACAAATTATATGTGGGTATACATACATATATGTGTGTGTGTATAAATGTGTGTATGTGTGTGTTCTGGATAATTGGTATGTGGGTAAAGAAAGAAGTCTCCAAAACTTTCCTGTGGTTATTCACTCTTCATTTTTTAACCCCTTCTTCCTGGCCTAGATTTGTCCTAGTCTGAAGGATATTAATATAACACCTGAAGGGATTGGTTAGTTAGTTAGAATGAATTTCTTTTATGTAACATCTGCATTAATCATATTGCTTTCTCTTAGGAAAATATCTAAAACATCTATCCATTTGGTATTTGAAATGAATCTGACAACACTGTGTATGTGAAATTAAAATATCTTAGGAATATAGCCATTCACAGACTGTTTCATAGACTATTACACTTTTTTAAAAAATGTGCAAATATAAAAAAGAAACATGGAGGATGCTTGATAACATTTATAGCTGTGGCAAAATGGTGGGGAAGAAAACATAATGGCAAATTTCTCCTGAGCTGTGACCATAGCAGTGTGTTTAATATCTCGGATCCTCATGGTTAATGAGCACCACCTCAGAGTATATATTTCAGGGAAGTACATATTTCTTTTCTCTCTGGAAGTCTACAAAGGCACCCAAGCAAAACATCAATGTCTAAGTTTAGGTTGGAGAGGACTGGTGCCTTGAAAATGGCAATGGAAGGTCATAACTGGTTTGAAACAAACAAATCAGATGCATCAAAAAAGCCTGCCTCTAAGTTTAAGTTCATGAGCCAGATGGTGGAGGCATGAAAGAAGGCTAGGGAAAGAAGGAAGAAGGGTAAGGACAAAATGAAATGCAGAGTGGAGTGACATTATTGAGTCAGTGTACAATAGACTGCTTAGTCAAATAGAGGATATGGATGTTATTTTCCTGCTACAGATTATGAAAAAGTGTAGAGAGATAAGATACAGTAGCAATAGGAGACTTCAACTAGGGCAATATCTGTTGGAAAACCTCATTCTCCTAAAAGCAGAACACCTGACAAATTCCTCACTAGCCTTACTGACAATTTTGTCCCTTTAAAGATTCGTGAAGTATTCATTGAAATTTTCTTTCTGGGACCACTTCTGGACAAAGAAGTTATTATTGTGGGAGATTTAAGCAGAAAAAATTTATAGATAGATTATATCATCCTAGAATACTTAACAGTGAAAAATAATGGCTAGCATTTATATGTATGCATGCATATGCATACACATACATATATGCATATGCACACACATATACACATAGATACATACATGTGTGTATATATGTATATGTATGTACCTCTCTCCATATGTGTGTGTACATATACACATATGTATAACTTTAAGGGCTGTAAGGCTCTTTTCAGCAGCCTGGGAGGTAGGTGTTACTATTCTCACAATAACCCTTGGAAGTATTTTATAGTTGAGAAAACTGAAACCTAGTGAAGTGTTCTTGACTTCAGGTCTTGCACTGTATCCACTGCACTATGTAGCTGCTACTTCTGGCCTTGGTCAAATAGGTCACTTACACCTCCACTTCTCACTCTCTGCTTTCCAGCACAGACTACATTGTAAGTATTCCCACACCATTCCCATAGATCATGTTGGGGGAAGTATGCTTGTAAGATGTTGAGAGAAATAATGTATGTACTTGGTTTTGCTACATTTTTAAATTAATATCTCTCTGTAAAAGGTCATATAATGATAAGTGCTTAAATGGAACTGGGGTGCTATTCACCCCCAAAATGAGGGGAATATGGCTGGTGGGGGTTTAAGCTAGTACTCCCCAACCCCCACTGGGAATTTGAAAATCTGATTCTTGGAGAACTAGATCATCCAAGTTTCAGCTCATCCAGAGTTATCCAGGTTATACTAAGAAATGTAAGTTAACATTATACAAGAAGATTGAAGAGCTTCTGGTGACCAAAGCTCATCCCTATCAGCTTGCCAAGTGACTAACTTTCCTTTCCTAAATAATCTAAAATTCCCTCCTTTCTAGTTAGACAAAGTAGATGTAGTTTCCAAGAGGCTACATATGTTGTACGTGTTACCTAGAAGAAAAGTCCCTGGTGTCTTCCTTTATCCTTTTCTCACATCACATATAACCTAGTTGTCAGCATGTAAGGCATAGAGATTGATTTTGAAAGGATAAGATTTTGAATCGATAACTTTCAGTGGAAGAGAAAGGCTAAAGTTGTGAGGAAGACTAATTGTAGCAGCAGTAAGGGCAAATAGTCATGTGGTTCTGGCCCTAGGCAAGAAGTCTTCGAGTAATGGGATGACTGGACAGATACCTCAGAGGTAAGTTGAGGTTGGGTAGATGGATAGGGGAAGGATTGCAAAAACTTTCTCAAATTTACAATTTGCCTAAGCATACATACTTGTGTATACTTGTATAGAAGTGCAACAGTTATCGGGATAATTTGCCAAAAGCATGTTTGAGAAAGGGCTTGTATTTACTGGCAGGGGATGCAGTTATGAACATAACTTCATTTTCCAGCAGTTTATTAAGAGCTCTGCTTCAGGAAGGAAATCATTTCTCCATCAGCAGTAATGAGGAGGAGGTGTATAGAGGCAGAGAAGGATGCAGAAAGGGAGAGGAGGAGATAAGAAAAAAAGGAGAGGAAGAGGAAGAATTTTATCAACTTTGTTTTAAAACTAGAAGAGACCTTAAAGGTTATCTAGACCAGCCCCCTCCTTTCAGAGAGGATGGAACTTGCATCTAGAGTGGTTAAATAATTTGCCTTATGTTCAACAGATAGTGAGTGACAGAAACAGAATATGAACCTAAAAGAAAATAGGAAAAAAACATTCTTAGGAAGGAAAAAAAAGGGAGAAGAGAGAAAGACTAAGGGAGAGGGGGAAATGGGGAAAGAGTTTTGGGGGAAGAAAATGGAGGCAGAAGAGAGAAAAAAGGAGGAGAATGGAAACAGGGAGGGGAAAGAGTATAAAGGGTAGGGAAGTGGAAGAGAAAGGGGGAAAAGGAGAAAGAGGAAGAGAGGGAGAAAGAAAATGACATAGCACTAGAGAGAAGAGAAAAAGCAGAGAGAAGAGGAAGAGAGAGAGAGAGAGAGAGAGAGAGAGAGAGAGAGAGAGAGAGAGAGAGAGAGAGAGAGAGAGAGAGAGAGAATTCTCTGTGCATCCTCCCTCTATCTTGTCCACTGATTCTGGTCTACTTAAAATTACATGTACTCAACCTTTTCTCTTCCTAGAGTTTATCATAGACTGCTCCACTGCTTCCCTGAGGAGAGGAGACAAAGTCACACCCTCTCCATTCTTAAGTTATATTCCGAAATGTGAGTCACTGAGGATACTGCCTCTCTTTCTGAAGCCAATTTCATTTCAAAAACTTACTCCAGTAACAACAGAAAAGATTCCTCTGTAAATCAGTCACATGGCCCATTATTATCCCCTTTTCTAGACCTCATTTTCTAGTTGAAGTGGAAAGATGTGAATGCATTATTGTGTTCTCATTCCAAAATGTAATGAGGTGTCAATTGATAATTATACTGTTAGGTACCTCTTAACAAAGCTCTTGATTTTTAAAGAGGAAATGGGAATGTATGCATATGAGGACAGTTTTCCAGACCCCACTGAAGCTGCTCCACTTGCCAGACTTTTCTATGCTATCTTTAAAACGACATTGAGAAACATAGTGGGTATCAGATATGGGACGATCACTGCTCTCAAACAAAGTCCTATTCAAACAAAGGATTTGTGAAGCTTTCATATGAAGGAAAGATATGGATCTAAAACTAGAAGGTCCCTTAAAGATTATTTAGTCTTCTCTGCTTTACAGATGAGATAGTGACAAGATACAGAAAGATTATGGGACTTTTCCAATCAAAGAAGTTTAACAAAGAGAAGAGTAAGAATTTAAAACACAAGTTTCCTGATTTCACAACCAGAAGTCAGGAGGAAGAGCAGGTTTGTCAGAAAAGATAATGAGCTCAGTGTCGGACACACTGAGTCTGAAGTGTTGATGAAACATCCAGGTGGTGATGTCCTACTGGCAGCTAGAGATGCTAGATCAGGGCTACAAATAAAGATTTGAGAGTCTTCTGCACTGTGGTGATACTGAAAGCCAAAAAAAGTGAATGAGATTGCCAGGAGACATCATGAAAGAGAAGAAGAGAAGAGTGCTAAGGACAAAATTTTGGGAAACTGCCTACCTTAAGAATTTGAATAAAAGAGCCAGTGAAGGCAAGACTATTAATCCTTACACCCTGAGCAAATTTATTTGTGGGGAAAATGGGTATTTCTGTGGATAAGACAGTCACTATATGAGATGAGGCAGCTCATTTCCAGAGAGTCATTTCTCCCATCTCATCTCACCCCATGCTGCACAGCCTGTAGTTCCTAACCCTAGAACTCCCAGCGAAGATGGAGCAACATGTTGGTAGACAAAGAGGAATGCAGGAGCCATAACAGTGGGAACCTGGTATTGGTGGCCAGGGACTGTACTAGGGAGATTGGATTGAAGGGACACTCCTCCTCCCTTGTTGGCATCCTGGTGCAAAAGCCAAAAGGACTTTACCTCAGTTATGGCTCTGGTAACTAGTAAAAGAGAGAAAGGAGCAACTAGGGATTTAGGAGAATCAGAACGGTATGGTGTCTCTGAAGCCAAGAGAGAAGATAATATAAAGAAGAATGCTATTCCCTTTAGAGTTCGCAGCAGTCTTACATCTTCCTGTGCTGACTTAGAGTGTCTCCTGTGGTGAAAATGGCTAATAGGGGGAGTTTTAAAACCCAGGAAACTGAAGTAGAAAAAGATGGTTCCATGCAACTGAAGAAAGGATTCCAGGCACTAAACAGCATTAAATGTTTCTTTCCCCTCCACATTTTGCAGACATGAAGGATACTTGTGGTATTTTCACACTGAGTGTGAAAAATTTGATTAGCCACAGAGCTTTTCACCCTCCCCTGTTCACAAGCTGCTATTAGAATCATTACAGTCTTTGTACTGACTGCCAATCATGGGGGAACTGTCCTTGGTAATGCTATTGAAGTCTGATGGTCTCAGCCTTGGGGCTGAGATGTTACTGGGAAGAGAAAGGGATTCTTTCATCCTTTTTATCCCAAAGGCTGCTTGTAACCACTTCCATCACCATTTTCTTCCAGTTCAAAAATTTTTTAATGAGTTGCCTACTCAACATACAATGCCAGCTCTAAAAAAATGTTCTCGAATGATGATTTTGCACATCTCCCATCAATTGAAGATTATCATGTACTGAAGAGATACCTGGAGCAATGCCGTTTTCCATATTTTGTCTAGTCCTGCAAGTCCAGCATACTTTACCATCTTCTTTAAAAAAAAAAAAAAAAGCAACTGAAAAACCATCATTCACAATCTTATCCCAATAGTAAATATTTATCACAAGCCTTCTATGATTTTTTCAGAATCGATTTCCTTTGACCCCTAAACTTCTCAGCTTCAGCTTGCCTGAAATACATGCATAGACAATATGAAAAAAAGATCCAAAGCCCAAGCTCCAAGTAGCATTTGGAATTCCAGCCTGCTGAGAAGTATTTACACTTACTTCACTTGGCTTGAAAGCCGCTGAAGGGAACTTACTCTGAACAGTAATTGTATGCCTTGTAAAAGCTATCACAAGTTGCACACAGATGCATTTTACAAAGACCTAGAGGGATGTTCACACTTCTTGGCAGGTGTGTAAGCCCCTGGCTCTGTCTATCTAGAGACAAGGGTGACAAAGGTGGATCAGGTGGTCTTGAATATGTCTTTATTACATGAATTTAAACATTATCTCCACATCTGTATGGCTTGGCAGCAAGCTGTAAATGTGTTTCTATCATTTTAGCTCTCCAAGTGCTGCTATCTTCCCATAAGCCATAATGAATCTCACAGTCAAACACTGCATGGCGTGCAATCTTCTGAACACCTGCACTCTTCAAATCCTGCCTTTGACTTGAGGGATGGTGTTTTCTCATTTCATTGGTGCTGCATTATAAGGTCTGGGCTTAATTGTGGCCTGGAAAGGTTCAATAGAGAAAAAAACCAAAAGGATAAAAAAACATAAAGAAACTTCAGCCTGTTAATCTGATGTACTAGTACATTCTTCAGAATGATAATGATTTGAGGAAAGTCATTCAAAAGCAGAGGAAAATGAGGATCATATTTGGACACTACTTTCTGCTGGAAAACATTTTCATTATTTGAATGTCTCTGGTAATTATTATAATAACCTTGAGTTTACTCCAGTAACAAATCAATTACAACAAAGCTGAACAATGGGTTCTAGGTAGAACTCTTTGCCTATAAAATGTTCCTGTCAAAACAATCAAAACACAGTGCCAACACACTGCCAATGTCAAAGAATAGAGAACTCAAAGACTGGTGTAGCCTAGAAGTCTTTGTAACAGCTTGTATATATTAAAAATCAGATGCTAAGGTACTACTCAGTCCTACTAAGTGTTTTGCTGACTGGTTATTTCTAATACTCAAAGAATCCTGGAATCTCTGGGTTATAAGAACTCAGAAGTCAACTACTGCATGCATTCCCAAAACAAAAACTTCTTCTCTATGACAAGCGATCATATAGGTTTTGATTGGAAACCAGCCTGCAGCACTTGGGGATAGCAGGAAGATCTTCCTAACATTTAGTTAAACCTGCCTCTTTAAAACTTCCATTCATTACTCCTACCTTGACCCTTTGGGGCCAAGCAGAACAAATCTAGTTCCTTTTTTGTGTGTCATTCCTCCAATTAACTATCATATCTTCCCTGAATCTTTTTGTTTTCTTTAGGCTGAACAACCTCAGTTTTCTCAAGCAATCCTCATATGATGTGATCTCAAGACTCTTCACCATTGTGGTTAGCCTTTTTTGGGTGTTCTCCAACTTATTACTGTCCTCTTTAAAACATAGTGCCCAAACTAAACCCAATACCCCCAATGTAGTTTGACTAAGGTAAAGGAGAAAATGGGACTAATGTCCTGGACACTGTTCCTTTTACAATGCAACCCAAGATCACATTAGCTTTCTTAGTGCCATGTCATGCTGTTGAACTAGGATAGTATATGGAGAAAAGAACATAAAGAACCTTAAACCCTCTGGTACTTGCAGTGGCAAGGGATGCTATCATACTACCAAAGAGTATCTCACAATGAAAGTGGCTAAAAAAGGAGAATTTTAAGTCAAAAGCAGACCTAGGAGAATGAGTTTGAGAAAGTCATTACATGCCACAGAAGAAACCATTCCAGGCATTAAAGGCATTCGGTTTTCTCTCTTCTCAAAAATTCCCAAGGTGAGGGATGATTGTGCATGCTTCTCTGCTTTATTCAGTTCATCATCTCTTAACTGAATTATTGCAAGTCTACTAATTGATCTCCCTGACTCCAGTCTCTCCTCTGTAATCCAACATATATACAGCTACCAAACAGATATTCTCAAAACACATATGTAATTATATCAGTCCCCTACTTAAAGATGATAGCTCCCTCTTGTCTCTGGAGTCAAATACAAAATCTTTCCCCTTGATCTTCAAAATCTTCCACAATATGGCCCCCACCTACCTTTCCAGTCTCCTTATTTTGTATTATTTCCCTTCATGTACTCCCCATTCCAATCCAACTCATCTGCTAGCTATTCCCCCTATATAACACTGCACCTCTTGCTTCCATATATTTGAACAGGTCAGGAATATATTCCCTTTTTAAACCCAGCTTGTGAGATTTTTCATTCCCCTCAAGGCACAGCTTAGTTGCTACCTCCTTCTTGAGGCCCTTCCTGGTACCTCAAGTTGTTAATAATACTCTCTTCCTCTTGAAGTCATTTTCTTTTAATTTCTTTATACTTTGCATTTACTCATTTCTACATATGTTGTAGCTTATAGTAGGAAGTTATCTGTGTGCTTTTTACATTGAGCCAGCAGAATAGAAGCTATCAGGGACTAAGACACTTTTATTGTTGAATGCCCAGCGCATATCATGGTAGTACGCAAATCAACATTTTTAAGGATGAAGATAACTTGTATTGGACTTGCAGTTCATTAATAGTATTTTTAAAGTAAACTGCTTGATGTCTAGTCATACCACAACCATTTTATAATTGTGAAGGTAGGTTTTTTTTTTTTACCTCAAATGCTATACTTTACATTTATCCCTATTAAAGTTCATCTAATTAGATATTTTGCAGCATTCTGGCCTGTTGAGACTTTTTTTGATCCAAACTCGGAAATTCATGTTAAAAATTTCATTCACCTTTACAACATCTGCAGACTTGATAAAAATGATATCTAAACTTTTTTCAAAGTCAACAAAGAGGGTCAATCACAGATATCTGGGACACTGTACTAGAGACTTCTTTCCAAGATGTCATCAAATCTTTAAGTGTCGCACTAATCATTCCACCAGTTCCAAATCACATCAGCTATGTAATATTTTCTAACTCACATTAGTCCATCTTTTCCATAAGAATAGCATGAAAGAAATCTTCAAATTCTTTGTATTATACAGGTAAATTATGTTTCTAACATTTCCATAATCTACTATTCTAATAACACTCTTAACGGAGCCATAACTGGCATGCTAAAACCTAAGCCCAACACTTAAAAAAAAATATGTATCTGGAGCTAATAGTATGAGAAGTGTTCTCAGATCAACTTTTAAAGTAAATTTAGTTTGCTGCTTATGGGAGAGAACTCAGCTGTTGGGGCACAACGTCCCATGAGAAACAAATGTCCAAAGATGCTCTGAGGATGCATTTGGAAAAAGAAAAGGTCTCTAAGGGAAGTAATGGAGGAAATAATGAGAGTAAGAATAAAAGGAAAATAGCACTTCTTTGCCTCAAATTATACTATAAAGCAGTAATTTTCAAAGCCATTTTCTACTGGTTACAAAAATAGAGGAGCTGATCACTGGAATAGACTAGATAAGGAAGATGCAGAAACAATATATTTCACTAACCTTCTGTTGAAGGAAAATTTCCCTCACCAACCCTTTGTTGAAGAGAAACAAACTGGGAAAACTGGAAAGTAGTTTGGCAGGGAAAGGTTTAGACCAATATCTCACAGCATATATATACCATAATAAATTCAAAATGGAAATATAATCTGAATATTAAAGTCCACATTACAGAAATATTAGAGGAGAACCAGATCAAAAACAATTCACAATATTGGTTGGACAGGGTGAGTACTTAAAGTTGTGAATCTCTGTAAATGGAAAGATGGTGGTATCTGTCACTGAAACAAGGAAATTTGGGTAATATGCATTTAGTTTTTATGTTAACTTTGATATTCTTATGGGACATCCAGCTGAAATTCAGCCAGCGGTTAATAAAGTGAGATTGGGATTCAGGAGAGAGGTTAGGGCTGGATATGTAAATGTTTGAATCATCTGCATATATAATAAATGAACATTGTGGGAGTTTGCAAGATCCCAAAGGGAGAGAGAGAAGAAATAGAAAAGATGAGATCTTGTTCAGGTCAGAGTCTTTGAGGAGAGTCACACATAGTGGGTAGGAGAAAAGGATAATTTGTCATAGGAGACAAAACTCATGTCTGTCCTCTTAATAGTCACTTAATTGGTTAGTATTGAGGAGGAACTTTCCCATTTTAGATGTAAGTACAGAATTGTCATTGGTTCAAATGATCCAATCAGACTGCCTTGCTTCAATTTCTTTTTGTCTTATCATTTCAAAGATATTGCCCATTTAAGTTTTTTTTTTCTTTTCTGAATGCTTGGAAGTCACAAATTCTTTTAAAAGTTCATCTCTTTTTTATGGGATAATGTTCAACTTTGTAGGATTTTATTCTTTTTTTTTTCCTTTGCTTTTAAGAATCAAATTCAATCTTACCTGTCTTTTCTAAATGTGGTCACACATTTCTATGTGATTCTACTTGAAGTTCCTTGGTATATAATTTGTCTTTTCCAATTTTTTTTTAAATAATATTTTCTCTTTGACCCAGTGACTCCAGAGCTTGATAATCGAATATCCACATGAGTTAAACTTTACATTACTCTCTAGCAACGATCTGAGTATTCTTTCAATCTATATTTTGTCATCTAGACATAATACTTCCTTTTATTTCCTTTTATTCTTCCCCAAAATGTATGATGTAGGTTTTTTTATTTGATGTTTTTCTAGGAGGTTGATGATTTTTATGTTATCTAACCAGAGACTTACTTGCCAAAATGTTTTGCTTTGTTTTGTTTTTGGAAGATGTCATAGGTTCCCATTTTGTTGTCTTTTGCCTTTGCTCTAACATTTCTTGTTGTATCATTACATTTTTGAATTTCATTTATTCTGTTCTTTTTTGATGAGGCACCCTCTCTTTATATATGAAATTTTTCTATTTTCAATATCAACTATCATTTCTATTTTCAAGGATTTTTTTTTAAATTATGAATTTTAGTTGAGTTTCTTGTCTTTTACTTTAGCTCTTCCTTTCACTATCAGGATTATTGTGACCTTTCAATTCTTTTGTCTTGGTTTTAATTATGGTTTGCCAACTTATTTTTTTTCCTTGTAGAATTTTATCCTACAATTCTCATATCCCATAGGTTTTTCTTCAATATGTTAAGAGTATTTTTTTAGTCTCCCCATTTTATTTTTCTTCATTGGCTTTCTTTTATCATTTCCCCACCACTATGGTGATTTTAGTTGTTGCTGATGTTGTTATTTTATTTTGACTTAGTGTTTCCTATTTTTATTTCTAGTTATTTTGGGATGCTGAATTGATACCCAGATTCTCACTTAGCCTTCTTGCTGAAGTCTCTCCTCTACTGTTCCAGATAGTTTTGGAGCAGATCCAGCATACGTGGGCCTCTCCTTTATCCAAGACCATCTGCCCTTTTCTGTCCAGACAATTGGGGCTAGGCAAATTCACAAACTTCTACCAGCGGAGTAATGGGAGATTCTGGCTGAATCACTGCCAAGAGGAGACTGCAAGAGACAATGACAGATGCTACCATAGCCACATGGAACTTGAAGCCCAGAGCCTAGAGCAGGGAGAAATGAGCCCCCAGAGTGAAGGCTTCAGTTAGGAGTGGGTAAGCCAGGACCATTTTTTCTTTTGTCGATGAGATTTTATTTTATCTCCATTACAATTACCTTATTTTGCATTTTTTCCTCTTTCTCATAATTTTTACTTTTAAAATTTATTTTAACATTTCTTGATGTCTTTGAGGTTATATGAAAGAGTCAGATAGACTTAAATGAACCAATTTGCCAAAGCACCTTAGCATACACTATCTTGTTTGTTTCGGCACCTTAATTTCTTCATCCATAAAATGCTGGAATTGGACTAGATGATCTCTGAATTTCTTTCCAGCTCTGAACCTGGGATGCTCAAACCTTCACAACAACTTATAAATAGGCCAGTATTTAGCTGTTACTGTTATCATCTAATGCTTCCACATTTGATCAAATCCCTTTCAGGACTCACATGAGATTATGAGAAGGTCACAGGATGTATAGATTTATTGTTAGTACTACTATCTCTATGAGGTAAGCAAGGATACTTAATTGTCAAAGTCTTCCATTTGTTAACCCAGGTAGATATGTGAAACAAGAAGATAAAACACTGCACAAGTGCTGAATCAGTGTTTTACCTTTAATTCAGATTAATTCTTTCCGTCCAAGTCCATTTCTTTCTAGTAAGTCAAACTAGGGAATGGACCCTTCTTACTGATATTTCTCTTATTCAAGAAATAGCAATAAGG
Organism: Notamacropus eugenii; assembly: GCF_028372415.1. NCBI lineage: Eukaryota > Metazoa > Chordata > Mammalia > Diprotodontia > Macropodidae > Notamacropus > Notamacropus eugenii. The sequence goes on along the minus strand of NC_092874.1, from coordinate 181,028,207 downwards.
AGCACCTACCATAATTTCACCCATCCTGACTGAGGGAATGAAGGGTTCTTGACATCTTGAACTCACAAGGTTGTTTCCAAGGCTGGAATCATCCATTTCAGAATTGCTATTTGGTTATGAAAGAAAAATAATACAGAAAAGGTAGCCAGAACCTTGATTATGTCAAGGTGACTTGGGTTCCCCTGGATAAACCCATATAATAGTAGTCATAAGTAAGCAGCACTCACCATTTCTGCTGGGTTAAGGGAGGGTTATTATTGGAGAAAGTCCCCAAGAGAGTTACAAACCATATATTCTGGACACAGAAAGAGTATGCCCCAAAGAGGTGTAGTCATTCCTTTGACATTCTAATGAATGAGTAAATTTTTCTGGCTCAGTGGCCAGTCCTCTCTGATGGAGCTTTGATGGAGCCCTTCCCTAGTCATTCATGAGGAAGGGCACTGAGGGACCACTTAGGGGTTGTTGTTTCATCTCAAAATGCCAAGTTCTTCACGAAACACATGTGGTTCATAAAAAATAACCTGAGGTACTGCAAATCATAGGGCATGGAAGCCTAAAACATTATCATATACACACAGGAACATATCATACATTACATAGTGAATATCTATTAAATACCTATCATGTGTCTGGTATCATAGGAGTCTAGAATAAAGACATACTAGATGAAATGTATGCTAAAAGTAAAAAACTAAAAACAATACATACAAACCAATGCAAATGAATAAGTGAAAAATCTTGGTAAGTATGAATCAACTTTGGTATTGACTCTAAAACTTTTCTTTTTCTTTCATTTATGTAGACTACATTTTCAAGATTGTCTTTTCTGACTAACAAGCAAATCAGAACTTATCATGTGCAAATCTTGTGAGATTATTAGACCAGTCAAAGCTATAATTAGCATCAAAAGACTGTGACCAATGAGAGTAAAAATAAAAATTCTATGGAAAGGAAATTTTAAAATTCCCCCAAGCAAGCCAGAAGTGGTCAAAACATGAGATTCACAAATTTCAACTCCCCCTCACCTTTGTGATCAGTTGTCCAGAAAAATGTGAAGTTGATAGAAATCTCTCACTGACTTCTACTGCTGCTACAAAGCAGGTATCTATACAGAAATGCAGAAAGACCAGCACACTGACTTCTGAATAAAAGAAAATGTCCAGTGGGAGCAAGAAAAAGAGATGTTAGCAAGAGAAAACATAAGTGAGAGAAGAACGAATGGGCTAGGGATTCTAGGAGAGAAAATAAGCTAAAATGTTATCCTTACCATTTCATCAATAATCTCTTTTTCCCCCTTTACTCTCCCAGGCAGAAGAGAGGCTCCAGTGCTATATTTAACCCTTATTCTAGCCTTGTATGTAATGCTCTGAAGTCATTTTCACATTTCTAGTACAACTTACACCACCCTCTTTCATCACAGCCAAATGAGCAAAACTCCTTTCAAGAATTTCCTCAGATGGCTAGGTTGGTTGGACAACGGGGAATTCTGACCTGTTTGCCTTTTATCAAGTCTTCTTCTATTGGCATCCAAAAATGAGGGTACTAGTTCCCACAGGGATCATTACATGTACATGATCTCTCATTACTTAACTAATGAATTCTGTTGAGATCATAGCCCATCAGGGTGTGGTTAGTGCAGACCCAGGGTGTGAAGGTTTGAAGGAAAAAAATTCAGGAAGTGGTGTCAATGACTCAATGAATTACACTTCTCCTTTTGATTCAATAATAGGACCATGTTTCAGAGCAAAGGAAGAGCAATGGAGTTAGATGGTCTGTGTTTTAGAACAGATAAGTGACCTTGTGTGGCTTATCAGAAATGACAAGGTGTTATTTCTTTCTTATTTCTATCTTTTTTATTTAAAAAAAGTGGTGCTATTCTAGCTACTGTTACATATTACCCTATAATAGTCATGAAAAATGAAATTATTTGAGGAAATTAAGTGACCCTTTTAATATTAATAATAGTTGATTCTTTCTGGATGGATAGTCAACCCAAATTGCAGTATATTTAAGACAGACCTTGCTTTATGATTTTGCTGACCAGTTTGTCAATGTCCCTCTGGTTGTAACCTACAGAAGTTATGGTCTGGTAAGAGGAAATTGAAACCTTTCTTAATTCAGGCATAACGTGCCTATTAATGCAAACTGAGATCTCCTTAACTCCTGTGGCAGCTATATACACTGTTGGCTCATACCGCTACTTTGTAAGATCCTTTTTATTTATCAAAGTATACATTTCCACTGCTATGTTTTCAGTTGTATATCTCATTTCACCAATAAGTTACATCTATGAGGAGGTTTTCCTTGTGTTAAAATTTCAGATTTCACTCCATTAATTATCTTTTCTTTTTTTTAATTAAATATAAAGTATTGTTCTCAACTCTTATCTTAGTTTACCTAATCCATGCTTGTTGAAATAATTACTTCATCCTGTGAATTACTAAAGCCTATTCACTGTTACTCTTCACATCTAATAAATTTCTTGAAAGGCCCTTATCGTGTTTAGGGGGCCACTTAAAACAACCTTATGGGTAGACATGGACAAAAGTCAAACAGGACAGAGAGGTGTCATGGGTTGATATATGTCTCATTGGAGAGAATACTCACATCGCTGAGATCACAGATTCATAAGTATTTGAGATAGTGTCCCCAAGCATCAGATTTTCTGTGCTATTATTTGGACAATCAGCACTATCTGTAAATATATTTTTTAAAGTGACATTATTTTCCATATTTCCTTTTACTTTTTATTTTAAGAACAAGAGAGGCAGTTTGCCATAGTAGATACTCTAGAATTAGATCTCAGAAGAATTGGGTTCAAACCCTGCCTCTGATACTTAATTTCTCTGAGCCACAATTTCCTTATCTGAAAATTGAGGAGGTTGGAGTAGGTATCGTCTGAAGTTTCTTCCAGTTCTAGATATAATAATAAAAATAATAATAGCCAACCTTTATGTAGCACTTTAAGGTTTATAGAATGCTTTACAAATTTTTTTCTCATTTTATCCTCACAACAAACCTGGGTAGTATGTATTGTTATTATCTCCATTTCACAGATGAGAAAACTGAGGTAAACAGAGGCCAATTTTTGCTATATTACATCCTTTAAACATAAATGTCTTTCAAGATTCTATCTTAGACCCACTTCTCTTCTCCCTCTATACTATATCACCTGATGATTTCATCAGTTCCCATAGATTTAATTATCATCTCTATACTAATGATTCTCACATCTGTGTATGCCATCCCAAATTTTTTGCTCACCTCTAATCTTGCATCTCCCAACTGCTTTTCCAGCATATTAAACTGGATGTCCAGTAGACTTATTATCATTCCCCCTAAACCCTTCCCTTTCATACCTTCTGAATTACTATAGAGGGCAACACTATCCTCCCAGTCCGTCAAACTCACAACTGAGAGACCATCCTAGACTCCTCACTAACCTCCCACCCCTTGATATTTAATCTTTTACTAAGGTCTATTGATCTCTCCTTTGCAACTTCTCTTGAATATGCCCCTTCTCTCCCCTGACACTCTAACAACTCTAGTTCAGGCCTTGATCACCTCACACCTGGATGATTTCCATAGCCTGCTGGCAGGTGTGCCTGCCTTAGTTTTCTCCCTGGTATAATCAATCCTCCATTCAGCCACTAGTTATTTTCCTAAGCCCTGGTCAGATTATGTCATCCTCCTACTCAGAAACACCAGTGTCTCCCTGTTGCATGAAGTATCGAATACAGAATGTTCCATCACACAAAGACCTTCATAACCTAACTGCCTTCTACCTTTCCAGTCTTCTTACACCTTACCTCTCAAGACATATTCTTCTACCTGATGATACTAGCCTCCTGGTTGTTCCATGAACAAGACACTCATGACTGTGGGTATTTTCTCTGGCTATCCCCCAAACCCAGAATGGTCTCCCTCCTCTGTTCTGCCTGCTGTCCTCCTCGATTTCTTTTAGTTCCAGTTAAAACACTGTCTTTTACTGCAAGCCTTCACCAACCCCTCTTAATTCTAGTGCCTTCCCTTTATTAATTATATCCTATTTATCCTGTACTTAACTTTCTTTGTATATATTTGTTTTCATGTTGTCTCCTCTTATTAGATTATAAACTCCATGATAGCAGGGACTATCTCTTGCCTCTTTTTGTAGCCCCAGTCCTTAGCACAATGCCTCACACATGGAATATGCTTAATAAATATTTGTTCATTGATTAACTTTCCAAAGGTTACACAACCAATGTAAATATCTGAGATGGGATGTAAATTCAGGTCTTTCTGGGAATAGGTCCAGTGTTCTATCCCTTGCACTGTCTAACTACCTTATAATATCTACGATCCTGTGATGAAGAACCAGGAAAAGAACTCAGTGTGTGTGTGGAAAAGGGATGCAAGAGGGAGATTCCTTCCATGATTATTTTTTTATAGTAAATCTCTTGTCTCCATTCAGGTTATAAATTGCTTAAAGGCAGAGAGTATGTCTACTCAATAGTGAGCAAGATTTTGATAGTATTTAATCTCTCTGGTGTTAATTAAGGACCTTTGAAACCTACAGTAATTGAAACCTACAGAGACTAAGATAGTTTTCAGAATGTTGCTATTGGTATAATGGAAGAAGCCCTGCTCTAGGAATGGGGAACATGAGCCCTAATTCCATCTCCACCACTGACCAGTAGTATGAACTTGAACATGACAAATTTTCAATCTTTGTTTCATTTATAACTCTTCTTCATCTACCCTATTGCTTTGGCAGCAGCAACCTGGTGGGGTGGAACCTTAAATGCCTAACCATGGTAACTAACAATCTCAACCTCCATCGTGGTCTGGCACAAAAACTCAAAAGCTTTTCCCCATTGGTTAGTTATGAATGAGACTATAGTCTCCGCAGAGACTAGGAATGCTTCCTTGGCACAGACAAAACAATGTTGTAGTGAAACATTATGATGATGAATACGGGAAGAAATAATGAGTCCTCACAGTCAGTCTCATTGTTTGCCTGGACCATGTGTCAATCAAAATTTATAGTTGTTTACATGTTCTTCAGGTTATATATGTATGCAAAGAAGCACGTAGGTAAGAACACAATGCATATATTCCCTAGACAAATAACCTGTCTGTACCCTATACCCATATCTTATAAAAAATACTTATTTATTAGCATTTATGTTTAACTTGCAAAGGCAAGCAGGTATATTAATTTGAAGATTTTTAAAAGTTAAATAAAATACATACAGATATTTTCTAGTCACTTTATACCACCCCTACTTAATTATTAAGGTTTAGAAGATGATATTAAGTGTGACCTTGTACATGTTTAGCATCACATATTTAGACCTGAAAGAAACTTTTGAAGAACATCTAAATCCAATCCCCTCATTTCACAGATGAGGAAACCAAGATTAAGGGACTTGTCCAAGGTCACACAGGTAGTCAGAGCTCAATTGAAGCATATCCCTTGGCTCCATGGGCAGCACTCTCTCACTGTACTGTGTGGCCTCCTTCCTCAGATTAAATCCTATTTACCAGAGAAGTATCCCATCCAGTTCTCATACAAATTCAATACCGTCTAAGACATAATACTAAATTTTAGAATATACATTGGAAAAAAGAACTGGTGCTGTGAATGTAGAAGAATGCAGTGATTCTAATTTTACTATCTGTCTTTAATGAATTAGCCACAAGATGAAGCAAGTGATTGCAAATCATAACAGGAATGATTGTGATTGGGGGGAGGGGAATTTTGAAATAGAAAGGGACCCTAGAGAGGGGACTGGGATCCTAGAGAGGGGACCAGGATCCCCTAGAGGGGACCATGTGGCATAGTGGGAAAACTGGATTTGAACTCACACCATCAGGGCTGAAAACTTGACTCCTTCATTTATTCAGTGTTTACCTTTGGATAAATTATTTCGTCTCTATTAGATTTAGTTTCCCCATCTTTAAAACAAAACTAGAAATACTAGTGCTATCTATATCACAGGGTTGTTATAAGGATTAAATTAGATGATGGATAGAAAGTACTTTATTCCATTCCATTCAACAAACCTTTATTAAGTTCCTACTGTGTGCTAGACTTTCCTAGGTGTTGGGGTCCAAAGAAAAAAAGAAGTTACTGAAAGGAGCTTACATTCTATCAGAGGAAAATAGCATGTACACAATAAGTACAACCACAATATGTAGAGAAAAACGCGTAATTTGGTGGGGGCAGAGGAGAGTGCTCACTAGCAAGTGGGGACATGTAGGGTATCCTGAAAAGGCAGCACTGCAATGGTGCACTTGGGAAGGAAGCAAAGGATTCTGCAGGGTGAAAGTGAGGAGGGAGAGCACTGAAGGCATGGGAGACAGCTTTCGCAAAGACATGGAGACTGGAGATGTAAGGCTATGTACAGGAACGAGGCCAGTGGGATTGAAATTTAAAAAGAATGAGGGTGAGTTATGTAAGAGCACTTTGAAAAGATAAGTTAGGACCAAAGACTGAAGAGTAAAGTTTGTGCTTTATCCTGCAAATAATAGCCACATTTTGAACGAGGCAATGAAATGCTCCAGCCCATATTTTAAGACTTTGAATGTTGCAGTTATGTATAGCATGAACTGAAAAGTATAGAGATTGTGGAAGACAGAGTAGGAGACAGATCAATTATGGCAATAATACAGGCAAAGATATTTATGAACAATGAGCTAGTTGTGTCTTCAGATATGCCAGCACACTCAGTCCTTGCTCTATGTGCAATTGAGTTCATAGGTAAAAAGTAATAAAGGTCTGAACTAGGTGGTAGCTATGTGAAGGTCACTTATTAATTAGTGGTCAAACTTTTGCTACATGTAGATTGTCAACAAGATATTATCATTTGCTGAATTTGTATCATCTAAAACCTTCATGAAAGTCTTACTCAATTCTGCATCATGTTATGGAGGTGAAATTGGATTCTCAAATGCTAAACTCATTCTGTCATCCAAGGATCAGCCCAGTTTAGCATGGAAAGGCCCATCATGACTAAGCTGGCCTCTAAATGTTGACTTACTTGACCATGACAGTCTATGAAATGAAGTAGAAATACAAAAAGACTCCATTCAATCTCTAATAGTCAACACTGCAAAACACATGGAAAAGAGACAAAGGGCTCTAAGGATCACATAGTTTTTAAATCATCTATAAACAGTGACTTAGCCCCTCTAAACGTGGATCCTTTGTCTAATTAGCAAAGAATCAACATGCTACTGGAATCACCGAAACTCTAAGATATCAAGAAGTCACAGTTAAACAGAAAGAAGGCACCAAGCTTCTCCTCAGGAAAGCAAAAAAAGTGGCTTGATAAATTTGGTTGTTTTGTGTGTCCAAAGGCATTAAGAAACACTATTCAGAGGAATTATGGTCATCTCCCCTTGTGGTGCTCAAGATGAACATAGGCAAAAAAGATGACCCTGAAGATAATTGCAGTTTATGTTCCAACATCTGTTGCAGAGAATAAGCAGTTAGAGAATTCAATAGAACTCAGTAAAGTGCTCCAAATTAAGTCACCATAAATGCTAATTCTTTGGGATTGATAAGCAAAAGTGAGCATGAGGGAGAAAAAGCAAATATGTTGGAAACTATTGCTCAGGATCAAGGAACAGAAGAGGCTAGTGGTTTTGCAAATTGTAGAAGACTCATGCCTGTATATCATGAAGATTTTCTTAAGAATTGATTTAGGAGGTACTGGACATAGCAAATACAACATGACATTAAAAAAAACAATTTAAATGACTCATCTTACCAGGAACATCTATTGCATCAGTTGATTCAAGAGTTTTTCAAAATATTTTTATAATTTTACTATTATGACCTACAATTTCCTATATCTGTGCAAATATACTTTAAATGCAAACGATTACAAGGAGATATTATATGTTCACAATGAAACGAGCATTTTCATCATATTGTCTCTAGTATAAACAATTGCACTGTGTCAACTGATACAACAAAGTTTTGAGATATTCTTAAATTTTGATCCTTCTATTAACAAATGGGAAATAATTAAGTTAATACTTGTAGGGTAGGTAATTGGGTACCATAATTACTATAGGGTAATTATTTTAATACTTGTAAGTAGGTCTTTTAATACCTGTGTTGTAATAATATCCCCATTTTAAAGAGGAGAAAAATGAAGCTGAGGACTTTGATTTCTCTGCAGTAATGAACAAGTAGTCATTAAAGTACTTATTAATTTTTTACTTATCTGTTAAAGGTCAGAGGTGAGCTTTTAATCCACCCTCCTGCAAGCCAGCAGCCCCCTAAACAAGTGCAGCTCAGCAAGGCCCCAGCCCAGCAATTTCTCCCCTAGAGTAAGCCACCAGTCAGGTCTTGACCTCATTGTTGACCATTTGTGAAACCCTACCCTAGGGCTGGCCAGCAGTAAGACCATGCCTGTGGGGCATAGCAGCAGAGAGACTCTGTTTCCATAGCAACCCAGTAGCAGGGCCCTACCCCTGGGGCAGACCAATAAGAAGATCCTTCCTCCAGGGCCAGCTACCAGAGTCTGTTACCATAGCAGCCCAGTGTCAAGGCCCCAGTTCTGGAGCAGGCCAACAACTAAACCTCAAACACATAGGAGGCACCACCCCCAGCAAAAGCCAGAAGGGAAGCCTACCAGAGAAAGCAATCAGTAAGACCCGGAGCCCCAGCATAAAAATCTTGACACATTGCAGGACCAGAGTCCAACTCTCACATAAAAACACCAAGTCACAAAAAAAGGCAGAAAAATGAGCAAAAAAAAAAAAATCTTGACTATAGAAAGATGCTATGGTGATAGGGAGAATCAGGGCATACACTTAGAAGAGTACAATACCACCAAAATGGTGACATGTGAAGCCTCAAAGAAAAATGTAATTTGATCTCATTCCCAAAAAGAATTCCTGGAAGAGCTTAAAAAGAATTTTAAAAAGCAAATTAGAGATGTAGAAGGAAAATTGGGCAAAGAAATGAGAATGATACAAGAGAATCATGAAAAAAGAGTCCATAGCATGGGAAAAGATATACAAAAATTTACTGAGGAAAACAATTCTCTAAAAAATAGAATTAACTAAATGGAAAAAGAAGCACAAAAGTTCATTGAAGATAATAATTCTTTGAAAGAGATCCCAAAATAAAAACTCCCAGGAAATATCATAGTCAAAATTCCAGAACTCACAGATCAAGGAGAAAGTATTGCAAGCAGCAAAAAAGAAACAGTTCAAATAATGTGAAACTACAGTCAGGATTACAGAGGATTTGTCAGTTTCCACATTAAAAAATGTGAAATGCTTGGAAGAGGGCTTGAAATATGACATGCCAGAAGGCAAAGGAGTTAGGATTACAACTGAGGATCACCTACCAAGCAAAATGGAATATAATCTTTCAGAGGGAAAATGGAAATTTAAGGAAATAGAAGACTTTCAAGCATTTCTAATTAAAATATCAGACCTGAATAAAAAATTTGGCATCCAAATACAAGACTCTAGAAAAACATAAAAAGGTAAAAAAAAAGAGAGAGGTAAAGAGAAAACATAAGAAGTTCAATAAGGTTAAACTGTTGATATTTTTATGCGACAAAGTAATATTTGTAACTCTTAATAACTTTATTACTATAAGAGCAACTAAAAGGAATACATGTAGACAGATAGTGTGGACATAAAGTGACTTTAATTGGTTGATACAAAAAAAAATAAAGTAAAAGGATAAGAAAAAAATTGCAAAGGAAGGAGAAGGTGGCAGAGGGAGATTTAATGGGATAAATTATTCCACATAAAATAGGAATGAAAGAGCTATTATAATGGAGAGGAAGATGAGTGAGGGAGTGGGCAAAGCTCAAATCTTACTTTCATTAAAATTACCTCAAAGAGAGAATAACATATATACTTAGAGGGATATAGAAATCTATCTTGCCCTGTAAGGAAGTAAAAAGGGATGGGGATATGGAAGGAGAGAGAAACAGTAAAAGGGAAGGTGGTGATTAGAATTAGAACACTTGGGAGGAGGAGAGGGCTGAGGGGTAAGGGGAGATAAACAAATGAAAACTAGGATGGAGGGCAATACACAGCTTCATGACTATAAATGAATATGGGATAAACTCACTATAAAGCAGAAGCAAATAGCAAAATGAATTAAAAACCAGAATCCTACAATGTTGTTTTCAAGAAAGACATTTGAAGCAGAAAGGTACACATGGAGTAAAGATAAGGGGCTGGAGCGGATGTATTATGCTATTTAGCTGAAGCAAAGGTAGCAATGATGATCTCAGACAAAGTAAAAGCAAAAATAGATATAATTAAAAGAAATAAAGAAAGAAACTATAACTTGCTAAAATTGTACCATTGATGGTGCTTCTTAAACTGTGGGTTGTGACTCCCAAAATTTGGCAACAGTAAAAAGGTTTTTGACTGTGTAATGATCAAAAATTAATTAAAAATCAAATGGCTAATGAATCCAAGGTGTTTCTGGCAGAGTTTTCCTGTGTTATGTCACAAAACTTCACTGCAGCCTTGGTTCTAAAAATAAAACATGCGCTCTTTGCAGATCATACAACGCAAACAAATGTTTCCAAAATGAGAAAAGGGGTTCAAGTGGAAAAAGTTTAAGAAACCCTGTCATACACAATGAAGTTACATTAATATTAAACATACATGCACTAAATACTATAACATCTAATGATATAGCATTATTGAAGGAGAAATCAAATGAGTTACAGGAGGAAATAGATTTTAAAAAAAACTATAGTAGTGGGGGACTTCAACTTTCCCCTCTCAGAACTAGATAAATAAAACTAAAAAACAAACAAAAAAGAAGTTACAAATGTAAATAAAATTCTGTAAAAGTTAGTTAAGACAGATCTCTGGAGAAAATTGAATGGTAATAGAAGGGAATATACCTTTTTTCTCAGCAATTCATTACATCTGCACAAAAACTGACCATGTATTAGGACATAAAAACCTCGTAACGAAATGCAGAAAAAGTAAGCACATCCTTTAGGATCATAATGCAATTAAAAATATATTCAGTGATGGACACTGGAAAGAGAGCTTAAAATTAATTGGAAATTAAATAATCTAATCCTAAAATATAAGTGGGTCAAAGAACTAATAATAGACATAATAATTTCATTAAGCCAAATGACAACAATGAGACAACACACCAAAATTTATAGGATGCAGTCAAAACAGTACTTAGGAGAAATTTTATATCTCTAAATGCTTACACTAATAAAATAGAGAAAAAGTAGATCAATGAACTGGGCATGCAACTAAGAAAAAAACAAGAAAAAGAAAAAATTAAAATCCCCAATTAAACACCAAATTGAAAATCCTGAAAATTAAAGGAGAGATTAATAAAATTGAATATAAGAAAACCATTGAACTAGAAAAACTAGAAGGTGGCTTTATTTTTTAAAAAAAATAATAAAATATATAAACCATTGGTTACTTTGATTTAAAAAAGGAAAGATGAGAATCAAATTACTGTCATCAAAAATGAAATGAGAGAATGCATCATCAATGAAGAAGAAATTAAGATAATTGTTTGGAGCTATTTTGCCCAATTATATGCCAATAAATTTGACAATCTAAAAGAAATGGATGAATAGCTACAAAAATATAAAATACCCAGATTAGCAGAAGAAGAAATAAAATATTTAAATAGAATAAGAAATTGAAAAAGAAAAAGAAATTGAAAAAGTCATTAATGAACTTCCTAAGAAAAAAATGCACAGGATGAGATGTATTCACAAGTGAATTCTACCAAATATTTAAAGAACAATTAATCCCAATACTATATGAACTATTTGGAAAAATAGTCAAAGAAGCAGTCCAACCAAATTCCTTTTGCAACACAAATATAGTGCTGATACTCAAACCAGGAAGAACCAAAACAGAGATAGAAATTTATAGACGAATTTCCCTAGTAAATATTGATACAAAAATGTTCAAGAAAATATTAACAAGGAGATTATAGCAATATATCACAAGGATCATACACTATGACCAGGGAGGATTTATACCAGGAATGCAGGACTATATTAGGAAAACAATCAGCATAATTGACATATCACTAACAATATCAGCAGAAATCATATGATTATCTCAAGAGATGCAGAAAAACTCTTTGACAATATACAGCACTCATTCCTATTAAAAAACACTAGAGAGCATAGGAATAAATGGAGCTTACCTTAAAATGATAAGTAATATTTATCTAAAACCATCAGCAAGTATTATTTGTAGTAGGAATGTTAGAACCCTTCCCAGTACAATCAGGAGTGAAGAGAGGATGTCCATTATTGTTTCTGTTATTTAATATTGTATTAGAAATGTTAGCTATAGCAATAAGAGAAGAAGAAGAAATTAAAGGAATAAAAAAGCAATGAGGAAACAAAACTACCACTCTTTGCAGATGTATGATGTTGTGCTTAGAAAATCAACTAAAAAAAAGTATTTGAAATTATTAACAACTTTAGCAAAGTTGCAGGATCCAAAATAAACCCACATGAATCATCAACTTATATATGTATTACCAAGAAAGACCAGCAACAAGAGGTAGAGAAATTCCATTTAAAATAACTGTAGACAACGTAAAATACTTGGGAGTCTCCCTGCCAAGGTAAACCCAGAACTATATGAACCCAACTATAAAACATTTTTCACACAAATAAATTCAAATTGAAACAATTTGAAAGATATTAATTGTGCATGGGTAGGTCAAGTCGACATAATAAAAATGACAATCCCACTGAAACTAAGCTATTTATTCAGTACCATACCAACCAAATTATCAAAAAATTATTTTATAGAACTAGAAAAAATAATCTGGAAGAGCTCAAGGATATCAAGGGAACCAATGGGAGAAAAATGGGAAAGAAAGTGGTCTAGTTGTACCAGATCTCAAACTGTATTACAAAGAGGTAATTATCAGAACAATTTGGTACTGGCTAAGAAATAGATTGGTGGATCAGTGGAATAGATTAGATATAAATTACATTATTATAAATGACCATATTAATCTAATATATGATATACCCAAAGATTCAAGTTTTTGAAAAAAACTCATTACTTGACAAAAACTACTGGGAAAACTAGAAAACAGTATGGCAGAAACTAGGTATAGATCAACATCTCACATTTTATATCATGATAAAGTCAAAATGGATACATGGTTTATACCTAAAAGGTGATACCACAAGCAAATTTAGAGAGCATGGAATAGTTTATCTATCAGATTTATGAGTAAGGGAAGAATTTAGGACCAAAGAAGATACCAAGAGAATTGCAAAAGGTAAAACTGATCATTTTGAATACATAAAATTTAAAAAAGGTTTTCATAAAACCAATGCCACCAAAATAATAAGGAAAGCAGAAAACTGGGGAAAAAAACATTTTTGAAACAAGTATCTCTGATAAAGGCCTCATTTCTCAAGTATGTAGGGAACTAAGTCAAATTTATGAAAATACAAATCATTCCCCAATTGATAAATGTTCAAAGAATATGAAGAGGCAGTTTTCAGATGAAGAAATAAAAACTATCTTTAGTCATATGAAAAAAATGTTTTTAATCACTATTGATTAGAGAAATACAAGTTAAAACAACTCTGAGGTAACACTTCACATCCATCAGAGTGGCTTATATGACAAAAAAAAGGAAAATGTTGGGTATTGGAGGGGATGTGGTAAAACTGGGACACTAAAGCATTGTTGATGGAGTTGTGAACTGATCTAATTATTCTGGAGGGCAATTTGGAATTATGCACAAAGGAAAACCAAACTGTGCATACTCTTTGATCCAGCAATACCACTGCTTGGCCTATATCCCAAAGATATCCAAGAAAAGCAAAAGAAAGGACCTATTTGTACAAAAATATTTATAGCAGCTCTTTTTGTGGTGGCTAAGAATTAGAAATCAAAAAGATGCCCGTCAATTGGGGAAGAGTTAAACAAGCTGTGTTTATACGATTGTAATGGAAGATTATTTTTCTATAAGAAGTGACTAACAGTATGGTTTCAGAAAAACTTGGAAAGACACTACGTACATAGATACACATATGCACATACACATGTACATATATACATGCAGACATATGAGTGATGTGGTTCCATCAATGCAGTGTTATTACTAGATTCAGAAAAAATTCTGTTCAAATCCAGCCTTGGACACTTAATAGCTGTGTGACCCAGAGCAAGTTATTTTGCCTCTGTCTGCCTCAGTTTCCTTATCTATAAAATGAGTGTGATAATAGCACTTACCTCCCAAGGTTGTTGTGAGGATAAAATAAGATATTTGTAAAGCATTTTGTAAACTTTGAAACACTGTGTAAATGCTAGTTTTTATTGGTATTATTATTAGGTCCTTTCAGCCTCAAATAGTAAACTGAAACACTGAAAAATTAATCAGTTTGCCTTTAGTAACACATTAAATGTCAGAGATAGGATTTGAATCCAGTTCTTAATCCAAATTCAATACTCTATTTGTTATAACATTACGTACATTATATTACATTGCACCCTAACATTACATCTCTTTTCTGATACCATGAAACAGTTGTGTGTTGGATGAAAATGGTAGCTACTTTTTAACATGTACATAAGGTGATATCAAATATTCACAACTATACTGATGCCTATAGTGCTGAGAGCCATTAAAATAATTTTTTCACCCAGGGATTTCATTGTGACTTCTAAAGCGGGGTTGACCATCATATGAGACACAGAAAAGTTTTACTTAAATATCATTGTTCTCTCTCTCTGGATCTCAGCACCTGTCTATGCACAGCTGATGGGAAAAAAAAGAAAAAGAAAATAACTGTAAAGTGAAATTCAGAACTTGAATTAAAGATTGAATTTTCAAATGCTAAGGCCAGAAAACTACAGAAGCAACCCCAAAGAAACAGAATTGAGAAAGAAGCCCATGCCACCTTGTGGGTATAGAGAGTATTTTACCACCCTCTCTCTCCAAGACTTTCCAGACAGAGTTTGACCCCCAGAAAATCAATAGGAATATTCTTTGACACCAACTTTTTGGTGAGACAAAAACACCAATAAAATGTTTCACAAAGTTAGAACTAGAGATACTTCTAAAAAAAATATACATGATGAGCTCACTGAAATGAAGAAAAGAAACTAGATTTTTTTTTTTTATGTATATCTGGAGTAATGAGGCTTTTTGCTTGACCTTTAAATGAAAGGTTACATTTTTTCATTTTTTTAAGGGGAGAAAAAAAAGATGAACTGCCAGTAAAAGATGCAGGGCTATTTTCTTCTCGTTTTCTGTAGTTTGGCTTCTCTCGTCTTTGACAGGTTGACAATTCCTGTGTGTCCAAAATAAGATGATTGTTAACCAAACAGCTCTTAACAATAAAAGAAAGTAACAGCCCTAGGATCCTGATATCCTATCTTCTACAGTAAACTAAATTTTTAACAGTCATGCAAATTTGTATCAGCCAACAGTTTAAAACAATGTTAGATCAATACTAAAACCAAACCAAACCAAACCATTAGATTTGGGGTCAAGATTAATTTTCATACAAATAGAAACTACTTCCCTTCCCCTTGTAATGTATTCAATTCAGTTCAACAGACATGGATCTAATTTGTGGAAAGAAGTATGCAAGCCTGAAAAGGGTTGGGGGTGGAGAGGGATACAAAGATAACTAAGTCAAGGTCTTCTCCTTCATGGACTTCACAGTCTAGGAAGAGAGGAGAAGTCAAAGAAACAAAAAGTTATGATATAAAAAGTCAATCAGGCAATAGGTATTTATCAAGGGCTTCCCATATACCAGGTATCATGCTGAACTCTGGGGATACAAGATAAGTCAAAAATCCCTGTTTTCAAGGAGCCCATAATCTTGTGGGGGGAAAATGGAACATGAGAAAGTGTATGGTAACAGAAAAAGTTCTGTTACTGGAGTCATATGACCTCAGTTGAATCCCAGCTCTGTGATCTACTGTAGGAATAGTCAGTGTATTGGATGATGGAAATCATAACAGAAACAGATGAAGGAATATTGGGTAGGTAGAATCAACAACTGATTAGATGGTGGGTCAAGAACTGATGATTCCAAGGTTGTACATCTGGGTTACACACCATATCCCTGTTGGAACTAGAAATAATGGCAAGAAATAAAGCTTTTGGAAAAATAGATTTATTAATCCACAGACAAGACTTTTAAAAGGGAAAGGTTCTGGTTTTTTTAGGAGTGTACATAACATCATGAGTTTATTTTATTTTTTTTGAGGAAGTTTCCTTCTCAAAGAACATTTCTTCTTGAAGTATAAGAATTGATTAATTTAGAATATATCACTGTAGACACTTCTCAATTAAAAAAAAACCTTTATTTTACTTTATGATACGATGAGGACTTCGGTAGTTTGACTATGACTCTTTAACTGAGATCAAATAAGAAAGTAGCAGAGAAAAAAGGAAAACATTTTAGTCCTCCTGGCATATAACATAGAAAGTTTTTCTGTGTTTTTCTTTCGATGGCATAGTTTGGGTGGAGTAAGCATTCAATGCATGTTTGTTTAAATGGGAAAAAAAATACTAGTAATAATCACTCCCTTGTATACAGGGCTTTCCTTACAACAACTTAGTGGGGTAGATAGTGTATCATTAACTTTGTTTTACTGATGTAACTGGAAGCCATTTTTTGAAGAGGTTAAGTGACTTGCTCAGCTAAGGGATAGCAATCATAGGATTCTAACCCAGGCTTCTTCTGACTTGAGAGTTCAGCCCTCTATTCAATTAATATGAAAAAAAATGTACTCAAAGAATCAGTATCTAGACAATGATAACACAGACCAGTAGTTTGACTATCTAATGTAATGCTTAATTTTACA
The DNA here is from genome assembly GCF_028372415.1 of Notamacropus eugenii. NCBI lineage: Eukaryota > Metazoa > Chordata > Mammalia > Diprotodontia > Macropodidae > Notamacropus > Notamacropus eugenii. The sequence goes on along the minus strand of NC_092874.1, from coordinate 181,011,371 downwards.
AATGAATAAACTGGACTCAACGTATTTAGGTAACATGTTTAGGTTCATGTAGCTTATTAGCATCAGAGCTGGAATTAAAGCGTAGGTCTTAGGACTTACTATAAATTCTCTTCAAGAGATCTATTCATGAATGGGTCTTACCTCACTCAAAGTGAGAACCTAAACAGGCCTTAGCCTAAAAGGGCCAGGGACTCCCATTGCATCCTAGGCCATCTCCAGTCATCCTGATGAAAAGAATATCTGGTCAATGGATCCAGATGGTTCTGGAGGACAAAATGAGACTGGTGACCTTGCTTAGCCTTCCCTCGCTCAAATCAAAGTCATCTGTAAGTCATGTCATCGTTTCCCTGAAGTCATATTCCTCTTCAAAAATGAAGGACAAACACAACAATAATAAATTCTACACTCTTTTCACTGTCCATTGCTGCCTATAAATTCTTGCAAAAATCAATCTAGACATGGTATTTTATCATTGTAGAGAAATTCTGATGCTGAGACTATTTCTACCAATCTTGTTTATAACTTACAGTCTATAACTTATCTCGATGACTCAGGTTAAATGACTTGCCATGGTCATACAGTCAGGCAGGACTTGACCTAAGTCTTGCCACACTCCAAATCTCATGATCTTGAACTAAAATATATCTGCCTGTAACTTTCACCTCAATTCTTAATTCTTCCTCTTAAGCAAAGAATATAGAAATTGAATTAATAAAAATGCAAGTTTGACTGAAGGCAGAAAAATAATGCTTTTCCTGTTAGGAAGACATTTTACAATTTCTGCTTTTAATTTGAGTAATGTATTCTCTTTAAGGTTTCAAAAATAATTTTTCTTGGAGCAACTCTTCCAATCAGAAGATAACACTACCACATCCCCCCAAATTTCAACATCTCAAAATGATATTTTTGTGGTTTCTTCAAAGACTACCTAACAAGAATAGTAATACAAATTAGGCTGATAACTATAGCATTTCTGCCTCTTTTATATTCAATTCCAGATGTGTAGTCAAATAGGTTGGGTTTATACTGTTCATTTTAAGAAAGTGTTCTTGACTATAAATGAAGTGATTCAAATATTTAGAAAGACATTTTCATGCTTATTCAGTGATGTGAAAAACCACAATGTTTTAACAAAAAATATAGGCATTAGTTATGCTCTAGTTACAACTTACATGCAGCAGTGAGGGTCCATAGAGTGGTGGTCCCAAGGCAAATGTCAGTCATTTGGCAGAATTAGGTTCCCTTGAGTGTTTAAGCATTTTTTTTTGGTGGCACAGGCAAGTCTGTCGGACGTCCTTTGGTTTGACTTGGATTTGAACTTGGTGGCTCTCCCAATAATCTTAACTCCCTTTCTTGTCCAATTCAGAATCCTACCCCACCCCCAAAAGCAAATCCAACGAAGGAAACATTTATTAAGCAATTATTATTGTGTTCAGAGCACTGTGCTAGGGGCTGAGGGAGATATAGAGTTCAGAAAAAGCAAAGTCGTTTAAGGATGTGACTAATTAAGGAACAAGATAGCTACAAACACACAGACAGCTGCAATACACCATAGTACTTCATGAAAGCATTCTAAAACAAAGGCCATGTGAGGGCTAAGGACAACCAACTCAATTCAGAGTAGAGAAGAGGATGTGGGGAACATTGTAATTATTAGTGAATGGGGCTGAGTTCTTCATAGTGATTCAGTGGCAGTAGAACTATAGTCACAGCTGACCGTTGCACAGGGATCCAGGTTTTGTTACCCCCTCCCTAAGTATGAGACTTATTTTCACTTATCATTAAAATTTGCCTTGGCCACATATGCTATTTCCCTCCTAGTCTTTCCCAACTCTTGTTCATGGGGAGGGGAGGGTTGAGAGAAGGGAGGAGGTAGGGGGGAGGGGGAGGGAGAGAGAAGAGATGAAAACAAGAGAGAAAACTTATAAACCAATGAAAGGAAAGGAAACTTCTCTCTTCTCCCTCTCTCTAGTAGTAGCCTTGGTAGCTCCATGATAGGGTGAGGAAAATATGTGCTTGCCTATCTAAGTTTAAGAAGGGATCTCAAGCTTCCTGTCTGCTTCTGCTTTGTATTTCTTTCCCTGGGCATGTCCTTAAACATTAATCCAGACAGGTAGATGGGATTTTCTACCTTCAGAAGCAAGGTAAAAAATTCAAGAGAGCTTGAATTTTGTGAGTCAGGTGCTAGTTGTCCAGCAGGAAGTACTTCCTGCAACTACATCCTCCTCAAAGGGGGAGATGACTGGTGGTCAGAAGTCCTGGGAATTGAATTGCTTAGAGAGTGGAGACTGAACAGAAAGTGAGATCTGTTTAGTAGTCTTGGACTTCTCTTAGAAGTCTTTTCTAACTCTCAATATTATATAATAGAGATTATGGGTTATAGTTTGTTTTACATATGTACCAAAATATACGTATGAGTATTTTGTGTTTTAAGCATCTCTTTTATGGTGGAGGAAATAAATAGCTGTCCTGTATTTAATATCTACTACTTTATATATTGAATACCTTTTTGAGAAAAGTACCTGAAAATCTCTTTAAGAAGAGATCGAAAACATGAGCCACACCTAAACTTTGAGATATTATAGGGGCATAATAAACCAGAAAATAAGAGAGTAGCCAGACATGTCCCAGCCCAGAGGTCAGTGAATAAACATTTATTAAGTGTCTACTATGTGCCAGACTCTGTGCTCCTTCATGACTCAATCTTAGTTTTTTTGATGCTAGAGAAAGAGTCCCTAGGTGCTTCCTTCCAGGGTCATAGACACACACATATGTATGTGTATACATACATACACACACATATATAGCTTGATGAAATCAGTCTGATTCTTCATGACCCCATTTGTTTGTTTTGGCAAAGCTCCTGGAATGGTTTGTCATTTTCTTCTCTGGCCCACTTTACAGATCAGGAAACCAAGACAAATGGGTCTTGCCCAGGGTCACATAGCTAGTAAGTATCTGAGGCTGGATTTGAACTAATGAAAATGAGTCTTCCTAGTTCTAAGCCCAGTCCTCGATCCATTGAATACCTAGCTGCCTTTAACCTTATTTGTTTCAGTTCCTCATCTGTAAAATGAGCTGGAGAAGGAAATGGCAAATCATTCCAGTATCACTGCCAAGAAAACCCAAAATGGGGTCACAGAGACTTGGACAAGACTGAAAAATAACTTAACATAACATGGAATCAGTAGGTATCTCTTTATAAATAAATATCCCTAGACTACAAGACCACCAGAATGGTTCTTTAGTTAAAATACTAAAGTTGCAAATAAACAGGTAAAATAAAGTAGAACTGTGAGGCAACTGCTTAGATAAGTTGGACCTTAAAGCACTACTATTAAAGAAAGTGGTATTTTAAGCTTAAATTATCCACAATGGATGCACATAACTTACTAACTGGAAAGATGCTCAATTTTCCATATTGCCTTACAGATTTTCCATAAACATAGATTTCCATAATACCAAAACCAAAGGAAAAAAAGGATAGACAGTGAATATCAAATTTCTCTTTAGCCAACTACCTGCTTTTCTTAAGTCTCTCCTGAAATGTTTAGGCCTTGAGTACATGTATGTTTCCATGGCTACTTTCACATACAGACTAGCTAAAAACAGACTAGAGCTTCCATTGGAATGACAAACTCTCACTCCCACACATATCACACAGACAAAACACATAAAACTAAGTTTATCTACTTCAGAGGAAAAGAAGCCTATTTAATCCTAGCCAGGAATGCATACATGAGATTTTAGGGATTTTAGACTTTTCAAAGTAATTGTTTAGCCTCATAAAATATTCTTCTCCATCAGGAGACAGTACGTTCTCTCATGATACCAAAATACAGCACTGGATCTATGGATGCATTCCTGAGTGTCAGAGCAAGGAGATACATGAAAAGTTAGAGCTGGAGGGAAGTTTACAGCTTATCAAGTACAACCTCCTAATTTACACACAGGAAAACTCAATCCCAGCCTAGTGCAGTGACATAGATAAGACCACACCACTGAGAAATATCAGGGCCAGGACTTCCTGATCCACACAGGAAAAGGAAAGTACAAAACAATGAACAAGGACTTTCTTCTGTACATACTTTTTGAAATCATTTGGAAAGAAAAACGTGATGAAATCTAAAGTACAATAGATCTACAATTAGGAGGCTTGCATTTGAGTCTTATCTTCAACAAAAGCTGTGACCAGAGTCAAGTCATGATCTCTTTGATCCTTCATTTATTCACCTGTGTAATGCTAATGAATTAAGGATCTTCCTCACCCATTAATGGGTCTGTCCATTAAAGAAAGCTTGATTAGGGGAGGCCCATACTTTCTGTTAATTTTCTAATGAGGCACTGCTTCTCTAAGGTTGTGATGCCCTTTGGCTCTGAGAAATGTTTAAATACACAGAGGTAAAGTTTTACTTTGGGGATTACTCATTGGAAGTGTTTGTTTGGACAAATGAGACTCTACGAAGCCACTAAGGAACCGTATCCCCCCACCTCTGAAACCCAGATGTTGGTGCTTCTCTCTCTACTGATTATGTATGTGATAAGACAGCTATCTGTCTGTTTATCTGTGATGTATGTAGTGCTCACTGTCAGACAGTTGGAAGCTCTGTCTGTTAGTTGATCTTTGTTTCTCTGTATTTTCTCTGAAGTTCAGGGTGCTGACTTCCCCCCCAAAACTAAGTGAATGATACATGTGCTTGATTAAAGTGATTGTTGACCCCCCTCAAAATCTGCTTTCTTTTTAGAAAAGCAGATCAAAGAACCTGTGATAGCAGGCCCTTCTCTGTATGTTGGGGTGCTTACTTTTATAACCTGCAAAATGGTGATAATAATGTTTGTGTTTTCTTTTTCACCTGGAAATTCTTTATACAACTATAAATTCTGTTGCATTTTTTTAACTTCACAGAGTACTGCAAGTAAAACGATTTATAAGTTGTGAAGTATTGTATGATTCTGAATTGTTTATGTGGTTTTTAAGGACCGACTCCTCTTTAGTTTTCTGTGACACTTCTCTCTTCTGCTATTTTTGTCTTATCACTTCTCTTTGATGGTTCTTCATATGTCAAACCCACCAGCTTTGGGTTTCCCTCTGTGCTCTGTTCTAGGCCTCCTTCTCTTTTCAGTCTGTACTCTCTCACATGGTGATGTCATTTGCTCCCATGGGTTAAATTATCATCTCCCTGAAAATTGTTCCAGTATTTAGCTATACTCTTAGAGCTACACAAATCTCCTGTTGTTCTGTCCATTTTGTAAGGAGGACCAATGACATCGTGATGTTGGGTATGATGTGTTTCGCTGTGGCTGATCAGGTCAGTACAGGTTCAGAATGCTCTACCACAGGTCAGGCACAAGTAATCCATTAGAACATTTTGGATGGGGATGTCTCTGGATTTACATAACTCATGTTAACTTTATGCTCCTATAATTCTACTTTGCTCATTGGGGACAGCAGCATCTTCTTTAATGTGGACATGCCATGCTGGGCAGTCCTGTGCCAGCACCTCTCATATTTCACAATTGATAAATTCTTCAAAGAGACCTTGAGAATGTCCTTGTACCACTCCTGACCACCATATGAACACTTGTTTTGTATGAGTTCTCCATAAAATAGACTCATGTGTTTTTGGAATTTGAGTTATGTGCCAGTCCATCAGAGTTGCACTCTCTGCAATAGAGTTCAAATGTTTGGCAATTGTCCCATAGGCATCTCAAACTCAACCTGTGTAAAACAGAGCCTGTTATTCCCCTCCCCCAAATTCTCCAGACCCCTCTAAAACTTCCCTGTTTCTATAGAGGGCACCGTTATCCCCCAATCACCTAGACTTGTAACTTCAGTGGCATCTTCAATTCCTCTCTCACTGACTCCACATATCCAATCACTTACTAAATCCTGCAACCTCTTTGTCTGTATTGTCCTAAATGTGTCCCCTTCTTTATGCTCACACAGTCACCACTCCATGTTAGGTCTTTATCACCTCTTGCCTGGACTATTTCAATAGTTTTAAAGCTGATCTTTCTGCCTGAAGGCTCCCTTCACTCCAATCTATCCTCCATTCAAAGGCCAGGGTGATTTTTCTAAAGGATTTTTCTGATCATGTCACATACAACCCCCCCAACTCTTCCCAAATCAACGAGCTTTAGTGACTCCTTATTACCTGCAAAATCAAATACAAGTTCCTCTCTTTGTCTTCCTTTGTTTACTCTTCCTAATCTGGCCCCTGCCAATCTTTCCAATTTCTTATACCATACTACGCCCCACAACCTATGATTCAGCTACACTGGACTGTCTTTTCACTGACTGTCTTCACCCATGCCAGGAATTCTCTTGACTTTCACTTGTCTATTTGTTTCCTGGCTTTGTTAAGACTTAATTGAAATCTCAAATTCTACATGAGGCCTTTTCCAGTCCTTCTAGCTGGTAATGACTCCTCTTTCAGCTTATCTTCATATATTCTGTATATAATGTATTTATATATTTTGTCTTTTAGAATCTATGTTCCTTGAGAGCATAGGTCATGGGTTGTTTTTTTGTTTGTTTTCTTTTGTTTTGTTTTAGAGGGAAGACACTAAGCATTAAGAGGGATCAGAAAAGGTTTCTAACAGAAACTGACATTTTATCTAGAACCTGGAGGAATTCAGAGAAGCTTGAAGATGTACAGATGAGGTAGAGCATTAAAGACATTGGGAACAGATAGTAAAAATGTTCAGTGTTTGCAGGAGGCTGCAACAGTGAATTCAGAAACTCTCAGCCCAGAGATGGTAAGAGGGTGTAGGATATAGCTCTGTTTGACAACTGTAATGCCCCTATGGAATTCTAGGTCATAGTTCCAGGGCAGAGAGGAGTAATTGTGATCAGTCACAAGGTAGCAGGGGCCCAGGTCACAGTTGCAAGACAGAGAGCAGCATTGGTACTTGAAATTGCAGGAGATCAGGGGTCCTAGTCAGAATTCTAGGGTCAAGAGGAACACTGACTTTTGTGGGGGCAAGGGAACAGGGGGCCCTTTCTGGATAAATACCAGAGCACAGAACAAGAAAGCAGTGACCAAACCTCTCCTTAGATCATACCACCTTAGAAGCACTGAAAGCTGACACAATTCCAGAACTATCTCTGAAAGCAGTAGCATGAAAAAGAATACAGATTTGGACAGTGCCTCTTCATCCACAGATGAGCAGAATTCAACTTTAACAGAAAGTTCAAAGTCAAGAAATAGACTGGGAAAATGAACAAACAACAGCAATAAAAGAACTTAATGATAAAAAGCTACTAAACTGACAACAAAGATAAAGACACAAACTCAGAATATATGAAAATGACTATAATCAAATCTTCAAAGAAAAATGTTAAATGGACACAAGCCCAACAAGAATTCCTAAAAGAGTTAAAGAAAGAAATAAGAATGGTAAAGGAAAATGGAGAAAGAAATGAAAAATGATGCAAGAAAATTATGGAAAGAGAGTTAATATCTGGATGAAAGAGGCACAAAAATACTGAAGAAAACAACACCTTAAAAAACAGAATTGGGCAACTGTCAAAAGAATACCAAAAACACACTGAAGAAAAGAACTCCTTAAAAAGCAGAATTAACCAAATGGGAAAGAAGGTACAAAAGCTCAATGAAGAACATAATTCTTTAAAAATTAAAATTAGTCTAGTAGAAGCTAATGATTCCACAAGATTCCAAGTAACACTCAAAATCAAAGGAATGGGGGAAAAATGTGAAATACCTCATAGGAAAAACAACAGATCTGGAAAATAGATTGAGGGGAGATAATTTAAGAGTTATTGGCCTACCTGAAAGCCATGATTAAAAAAGAGCCTAGACATCATATTTCAGGAAATTGTATAGGAGAACTGCCACAGTATCATAGAGGTAGAAGTTGAAGGAATCCACTGATGACTTCCTAAAAGAGATGCCAAAAGAAAAATTCCAATAATATTGTAGTCATATTCCAGAGTTTCCTGATCAAGAAGAAAGTATTTCAAGAAACTAGAAAAAAGCAATTAAAATATCATGTAAGCATAGTCAGAATCAAGAAAGATTTAGCAGGGTCCATATTAACAGAGTTGAAGGATTGGAATGTGATATTCTAAAAGACAAAAGAGCCAGGATTAAAACCAAGAATAACCTCTTTAGAAAAACTGAGTATAATCCTTTCAGAGAAAAAAATGATATTTAATGATATAGAGGACTTTCAAGTATTCCTGATGAAAAGACCAGAGCTAAATAGAAATTTTACCTTTGAAAGACAAAACTCAAGAGAAACATAAAAAGGTAAATATGAAAGAGAAATCATAAAAGACTCAATAAAGGTTAAGTTGCTTACATTCTTATACAAGAAGATAATACATGCAATTCCTAAGATTTTATTATTATTAGAACAGTCAGAAGGAGTCTATATAGAGAACACAGCTGTGAGTTGATTAGGTGAGAAGACCTCAAAAAAAAATAAAAGGCTAAGAAAGAGGGATGCACTGGAAAAGGAAGAATGGGGAAAATTATCTTACATAAAGGAAGCATTCAAAAAATTTTTTTACAAAGGAAGGGAAAATGAGAGAATGACAGGCAACACTTGAACCTCACTTTCATCTGAATTGATACAAAGAAAGAAGAATGTATATACATATTCAACTGAGTATATTAATCTATCTTGCCCAACAGGAAGTAGAAGGGAAAGAGAATAAGAAAAATGGGGGGGAAGGTCATAAAAGGGATAGCAGATTGGGGAGGTAGTCCTGAGAAGCAAAACACTTTTGAGAAGGAACAGGGTAAAAGTAGAGAGAAGGATAAACAGAAGAAAATAGGATGGAAGGAAATACACAGTTAGTAGAATTGTAAATATGAAAGGGATGAACTCACCCTTAAAACAGAAGCAGATAGCAGAATGAATGAAAAACCAGAATCCAACAATATATTATTTACAAGAGACACATTTGAAACAGAAAGACATGCATACAGAATTGAAATAAGAGTCTAGAGAAGAATTTATCATGCTTCAGCTGAAATAAAGTCAGAAGTAGTAATCATGATCTCAGACAAAGCAAATCAAAAATAGATCTAATTAAAAGAGATAATCAGGAAAACTAAGTTCTTCCAAAAGGTACAATAGAAAATGAAGAAATGTCAAAAAATTTCTACAGCAAGTTTCTCTGATAAAAGACTCATTTCTCAGATATACAGGTAACTGGACCAAATTTATAAAAATATGAGCCATTCCTCAATTGATAAATGGTCAAAGAATATGAAGAGGCAGTTTTCAGAAGAAGAAATCGAAGTTATCTACAGTCACATAAAAGTGCTCTAAATCACTATTGATTAAAGAGATGCAAATTAAAACAACTCTGAGGTATTACCTCTTACCTATCAGAAATGATAAATGTTGAAGGGGATGTGGGAAAATAGGTATAGTAATGTTGATGGTGTTGTGAAGGGGTCCAACCATTCTGGAGAACAATTTTGAACTATGCCCAAAGGGTATAAAACTATGCATACTCTTTGACCCAAGAATAACATTACTAAGGGGCAGCTAGGTGGTGCAGTGGATAGAGCACCAGTGCAGGAGTCAGAAGGACCTGAGTTCAAATCTCACCTCAAATACTTGACACGCACTAGCTGTGTGACTTTGGGCAAGTCACTTAACCCCAACTGTCCCATCCTGGGTCATCTCCAGTCATCCTGATGAATATCTGGTCACTGGATTCAGATGGCTGTGGAGGAGAAGTGAGGCTGGTGACCTGCACAGCCCTCCCTCACTCAAAAAACAAAGTCAAGTGCAAGTCGTGTCATTATTTCTCTGATGATATGGTCTTTTTCAGTAATGGACGATCACACAACATTACTAGGTCTATGCTCCAAAGAGATCAAAGAAAAAGGAAAAAGACCTATATATACAAAAATGTTTATAGCAACTTTTTGTGATGACAAAGAATTGAAAACTGAGGAAATACTCATCAATTGAGGAAGGGTTAAACAAGTTATAGCATGTAGTTGTGATAGAATATTATTGCATTATAAGAAATGATAAAGGGAATGGTTTCAAAAAACCTGGGAAAACATGAACTGAAGTAAAGTGAAGCAAGCAGAACCAGGATATCATAGTACACAGTAATAGCATATTGTGTAGATTATGAAAGACTTAGCTACTCTGATCAATATAATGATCAAAGATAGTTTCATGATGTCAAAGACTCATGATGAAAAATGCTGTCCACCTCCCGAGAGAGAGAACTGATGAAATCTGAGTGCCAATTCTCACTTTCTTTACTTTTCTTATTTTTTTGTGACATGACTAATATACAAATATGTTTTGCATGATTTCACGTATGTATTTGAGTATATTGCTTGCCTTCTCAGCAGGTGGGGGAAGGGCTGGAGTTAGGGAGAAAATTTGGAGCTCAATTTTTTTTATGCTAAAAATAATTTTTTAAAAAGCAAAAAAATACCTAGAGGTTGAAAATGGAGTGTCTTATATGAGGAAAGCAAGGACACTGGTGTCACTGAATCATAGAGTACACGGAGGGGAGCATGGTGTAGAATGCCTAGAAAGGTAGGAAGGGCCAGGTCATGAAGGTCTTTAAAATTCAAACAGTGGATTCAAACAGGTAACAAAAGTACCTTTGTAATTTATCAAATAGAGGTGATGTGGTCAGATTTATGATATAAGGAAATCTCTTTGATAGATGAGGGGTCTGGAGTGGGGAAATATTTGAGATAGGGCAACCAATGAGAAAGCTATTGCAACAGTGCAGGTATGAGGTGATGATGGCCTGTGTCAGAATAATGATACTCTCAGAAGAAAGAGGGGTCAGGGTGTAAATGAAAGAAGTTATGAAGGTGTAATTGGCAAGATCTGGCAACAAATAGGATAGGGGTCAGGGTGTAAATGAAAGAAGTTATGAAGGTGTAATTGGCAAGATCTGGCAACAAATAGGATAGGGGCAGGGGAGGCCGAAAGAGAATGTAAGTAGTCCAGGAAAACACCTATGTTATAAGCCTGAGTACCTGGGAGGATAATGGTTCCTTCAACAGTAAAAGGAAAATTTGGAAGGCCTTGGAGGTGGGAGGAGGAGATAATGAGATAAGCTTTAGACATACTGAGTTTCAGATATCTAGGGGACATCCAGTTTGAGATATCTAACATGAAGTTGGAAATATAAGATTCAGTGTCAGCAGAGAGGTTACTGCTGGATAAGTAGATCAGATAATTATCAGTATAGAGATGACAATTGAATCCATGGGGACTAATGAGATCACTAAGTGAATAATATAGTGGGAGAAGAAAAGTGGGCCCCAGACAGAATGTGAGATCATTGTTAACTTTGGAGGGACTAGTATCAGTTCAATGATAACAGTGGAAGCTAGACTGCAATTTAGAAGAGAGGGAGGAGAAAGGAAGTAGAGGCACTGACTGAAGATCATCTTCTCAGTGAATTTAGCTGTGAAAAGGAAGAAAGAAACAATATAATAGTAGGGATGGACAAAGCAAGTTTTTTGAGGATGAGGAAGACATGGGTATGTTTGAAGGCAGTGGGGAAGCAGTCAATAAACAGGAAAAGATTAAAGTTTAGTGAGAGTGTTGGGAAGATGGAAGCAAGTCTGCTGGGGAATATAGGATAGAGTGGGATCACTTATGCATGCAGTGAGATTTGCTTTGGCTGCTTCGTCACGTGATATCGTGGTGAGGGAGTTGTTTGAATGGTGCCTGGCCATGACAAAATATAAAATAAAGCTAATATTTATATAGCCTTTTAAAGTTTGCAAATTGTTTTACAGATATTATCTCAGTTTTCTCTCACAACTACCCTGGGAGACAAGTGATAATATTATTTCTATTCTAAAGATGAGGAAATGGGGGATTTGAGAGGTTGAATGACTACTTCAGAATCACACAGCCAGTAAATAGATGAGGCAAGATTTGAACTACCATCTCCCTGATTCCACATCTACTGTTATCTGCCTACTACTTGATATTCTGGTGAGATTTCAGTATTCAGCTCCCAACAAATTGTAACTGTACTTATAAGTCATTACTGAAACCTATTAAATTCATTCTCTTAAAGTGCACTTGTATCATGTAGTTCTTCTATAGCTTTTTTTTGCATATTGAAACAAACTAGATTCATTCCCTCCCTTTGGGGGAAATACTTATAGTCATGAGCTATGATATAATTTTCTTTAATTAAAATAGTTCCCAGAATATAGGTTGGGGAACTTAATGAGCTGAAAAGTTGGGGGGGAGGAGCCCTCAGAATCAGTCAGTAATGTTCTCCATGACTGAACCTCATCCAAACCATATGGCTAGGTATAGACTAGAGAAGGGTATGGATCTCCCACTCCTGTAAGGTCACAGTGGTTCCTTGGTGCTAGATGCATAAATTTTCTGTATCAGTAGCAAGGGGATATGTTCTGTTAGATTATGGCTTTTTATACTTTATTAAAATTGTTGATGTGATTGTTACCGTATCAGTTAGCTTTTTTTCTTTCTTTCTTGTGCTTTGGGAGTAAGAAAAATGATTACCAGGAAGACCAGGTTTAAGGGTTTTTCTTTTGTTCTAATCTCATCAAATTCCACAGTTTTAACTAAAACCATAACGAAAAATGCTGATACTTATAACAAGGGAGAATATAGGAAAAAACCAGGAATCTAACAACGAAAAGCAGGCAGATGAGGCCAGCGTCTAAAAGACTCATTTGAGAATGAGGAAGCTTAGGATCTCATACATATAATATACTGCCCCTTCACTTTCATTGTGTCTTGACTGGTATTCCTGTAAGTCAACCTGTGGTTGGCTATAGTCAAGTGGTCCATTCTCTAGGGAGTTTAGTCTGCCTGTAAAGGGGTGGCTGATGAAACCTTACATACACACACACACACACACACACACACACACACACAAACACACACACATACACACACATACGGAAATAGTGGAGGCTGTCTTCTTTCAGTCTAGGATACATAAGGAGAAAATATGCAGACATAATAGAAAGTTGGGTAGATTACTAGCCACTAGCCTAGGAATAAGGGCATAGTTCTCAGGAGAAGTAGCTGAGCCCAGGAAAATAAGGAGAAGCATTGTCTGTAGATGATGAGGCACAGAGGTGGCATGGGGCTACAGGCAACTTGAGTTCATAGATCTGTCAGTTTGTGTGCCAAGGTCCTCAGCTTTCCCTTCCTATATTCCAGGGTACTTTGATGCCCTCAGAATGGTAATATGTCTTAGGTGGATCATTGATATTGGAACTTTTAAAAGTACTTTGTAGATCTTTTCATGCACTGAATTTGGAAGTTAGGCTTTTACAATAGAAGTCTACACCTTGAGTAAGGCTTGCTAGGAATTACGACAATGAGTGCTTTATAATAATATTTTTCACAGCTTAGAAATGTTAGGCTGTCCTCCCCCTTAATACATAATAAGGCAAACATTAAAAAAAATATAACTTTTCTCTGAGATATGTATGTAAATTGAATTACACACACACACACACACACACACACACATTCTATTAGAACAAGAGTAGAGGAAATAGTTTTAAGGGCACTGGAGCAGAAACAACAAAGACCAAGGAGGAAGAAACTTCACCCCTATTGGCTAGTGGTTGGGAAACAGAAGGAAACACAATGTCTGTGATGGTCTACTTGTTATTACATTTGAGTGACAGTCACAGAATTGTCTGTGATCACCAGTTGGGAAAGATTTGACAGTGCTCTAAATTTTGGGATGAAGTTTTACATGTTCTAACCTAGATCAGGTACTAATAACAACCAAAGTCCAGCAATTTTAAAAAATGCCTGCAAATGTACTCTTTAACCTAATATTTTTTTTACAGGATAAAATGAATTAAAATTTCATGGAATTCATAAAGCTTTTGTCTTTAAAAGAAATATTGGTATAATAGAGGCAGTGTGTAGGGTAAAGAGCACTAGCCTTCAAATCAAACAACCTTGGGGTAAATCCTGATCAGCCAATTAATACCCATGTGGTCTTGAGCAAGTCATTTCAACCTCTGGTCCTCAGCTTTTCTTTATCTGTAAAACGAGAGGATTGATTAGGTGGCTTCTTGGGTCCCTTCCAATTCTAATATCCAATGACTTTGGTCATTAAGGTACCAAATACTTTGCTTTGCCAAAAAAAAGTAATCCTTTTTAAAGTCAGTGACTATTTGTGCCTATGAGGAATTTACTTTATTTCTAAGTTCATAAACTTATGACAGCTAAGTAACAAATAGTGGTTACTGTTCTCTGGTCTGTAAGGAGGTCTTTCTACCTTATTTCCTAAATGTAATGTGTGAACTAATTTGTAAAGGCAGTTCAAATCATTCCAATTACAAGACCCTGCTTAGCCTACTGTCACTTTTCCAAGACCACAGAAAAATGAGCTTAAATACATGCCATGTACGTATATAAGTAGGATTTTTTTTTTGGTCTATCAAGAACTTACTGTATTGTACGTGAATAGAAAAACCAAAGATAAGAATAATTAAAGACTATACTGCTAGTATGTTCATACATTCACACTTGTACACACACAAAGAAACCTCAAGAGATCAGAGAAACATGTTCATTGGCAAAGCATGATTTTTTTTCCTACAATCTATTACTTAAATTTTTGCATATTAAACCCAATGTCCTGTTGAGTTTACAAACTAGACAATTTCCCTTCTGTTATTGTAGAGCTTTCACTAGCATTAAAAACCTGAGAATGAACATTCTCACTTTCTGGTGACTACTTAATAGAGTGCTGAATATCAGTACTTCAAAATTAAGTGATCAAAATGTTTAACTGAAAAAAGTCTGCTGTGGAGAGCTTAAACTTCTTATTTCTGGAAAGGTTTGGGTTTGGTTTTTTGTTTTCTTTAGCATAGAGTCTTTTAAAATTTTGGAGATGTCAAAGTACTCAGATGAGGGAGATTAGAGAAATGTTTGCCTGAATTACTAAGAGATGGTAAGAATGGTATAGTGAGAAGGTTCATTGTAATTGTAATGTAAAGCAATCAGGTGATCAAGGGTTTATTCTCTGTACTCCTACAAACCAGTTATGAGATTTTTTTTTTTTTGGAAGACAATCGGGGATAAAAGACTTGCCTAGTGTTGCACAGCTAGTGTTGAGTGTCTGAGGTAGCATTTGAACTCAGATCTTCCTGACTCCTGGGCCAGTGCTCTATTTACTGCACCACCTAGCTGCCTCTAGTTGTGTGATCTTGACAGGTGTCTTAGTCACAGTTGCCTCATCGTTTATGAAAAATCTCAGGTGCTCATGTGAAGAAAATCCAGATAAGTATATATAACTACCTCTATAGAACACTGCAACAAGCAGTTAAAAATTTTTAAAAAGTAATCAAATAACGTAAGTATTAATCCATTCAGGGATTCTCTAACCTGAATTCTATGAATTTGACTTTTTGAAAAATATTTTTATAACTGTGTTTTAAAAGAATTGGGTTTTTTTTTTTTTGTAATCCCATGTATTTAATTTAGCTGTTAAAAGTATCATTTAGGGAGAGGATTCATAGTCTTCATCAGATTGCCAAAGGGGTCCAAGACTTATACAAGTTTAAGAACCCTTGCTAAAGAGCAGTTACAACAGTAGAAGCAAGGCAGAGGAGAGAGTGAGGACTAGATTCTTCCCTTTAAAAATTTTGAACTTATGAGACCCCTTTAAAATTTCCCAGTCCCACAATGATCCTTTCCAATCCTCAACAGTATAATAATTCTCTTTCTTCTCCTTGTGACATAGCAGCCATGTATGCAAAATGTTCCTCTCCCCAGGCCTCACTGGGCTCAGGAAGGTATTTGAATTTAGCCATCCTTTGGTTCAGTAACATGAAATTAAACTCATAAAATCTTAGAGCTGGAAGGAACCTTAGAAATCACCTAAACCAGCCCCCTCATTTTACAGATGAAGAAACCGAGACTGAAGGCCTCATTTCCCAGTTTGCACCAGTGCCCATACCACTTCTTCTCCCTTTACTCTTTATGGTGCTGTTTTCTTTAGATAAGAAGAAAAATATACCATATGTCCCTTATTTACCCTTGAGCTCTCCATATGGGAAGTACCAACCTGTCTCAAAAGCCCCAGAAACAAAGAAGCCTGAACTGTGTCTCACATAAAACTAAGGTCCATGAATGGTATGTTGAAGACATGGGGGGAGGGGAAAAGAAAGAGGAAGTGGGGAGAAGAGAGGGGCTTTTTTTTTCCTTTACAAATTTCTCATCAGGTGATTTGTCATTTGTTAAGTTTAAGTCAAAAGAAACATAATCACAGATCACCACAGCCTTTACTTTTGATAAAAAAAAAATAAATTTTAAAAATATTTCTTCAAAAGAACATTTTTCCCTTCCTTTCATTCTGCTTTTTAAAAAAAAGAAAAAAGAGCTCAAAAACACAATCCTACTGCAATATTTCTGTCCTTTGAAGGATCTTTGATCTCATCGAACTGGATAGTCTCTTCAATGGTGCCGACTATGCTGAAGTCTCTGGCTATTAAAGTTTATGTTAATTGAAACTGGACGGTCTTATCTAGTTCTCAGAATTGTTCTGCTCCTTACCCTCTATAATAGCTGCATTAATGCCAATGCATAAGCTGCACCAGCTTTCCTGGTGATCTTTTTTGCAAATGCTTATCCCAAATCCTAAAAGATAAAAGGATCAAGTATCACATAGACTGATGTTTCTGGTTGCCATTAAATGTCCAGTGAAACTATCTCAAATATCTCCTTTATTCGTCTTTCCAAAAAAAAACCAAAAACCTTTAGCAATTCTCCCATTTTACTTACAATTTCCCCTTATCTCTTGGTTTCATTTATAGTAAAAATGTCACAATTGATTTGGTTTGGTTAGTCCTGTAATATGTCTATCTTTTGTCATTGGATAAGAATCTTACATTTAGAGTGCCAGTAGCTAAAACTGATTCTTGGTTTCCTCTGCCTCCTTTCCCACCATCCCTTCTTTGCCACGGAGGAAAAAAGAAAGTGGAAAGGGGCACACAGGATTTAGGACTGATCCTTAGAAAGCAAAAATTTTAGCACATTAGAACCTGCCTTAAGTGATGTTAGTACAGTTTTTAAGAAACTAGGTTCATCTGGATATCACAATGAGGCATCAAAACTTAGTGAACATTATAGATCACTAGGGAGAGAATGTGAATTAGATGAAAGCAGGCATTTGTGATACTTGATGCTTTGTTTTATTTAAACAGACAGATTCTGCGTCTGCTACGTGTCTAAATGTCCATTTAATTTGATCATTATCAATTTTTTTCTTGATGCCAAATCATGGAATTTCTAAATTTATTGAATTAGGAAAGGAACAAGTTCTTGACAAAGGATTGTAAAAGGAAGTTATATTTCCATCCAAGTTCCATTTGACACTTGGAAAGTTAATAAACTTTTGATCTGTCCGATGGATGCTTATAGTGGTGGCATAATGTTTGGAAAATGTTTCAGCAAATCAAAGATGGTGCAAAAACGTTGCTATTCCTAACATTTGCTTAATCCAACAAGCTCCCACCCCTTGCACAACATTTTGGTGGACAGGATGTTTGCCTCTGTAGGATAAATGGTCCATTCTCTCAGTTGCCCCCAGGCCCCTGTTCAAAAGCTACCAACAGAATTATTTAAATGAGTAAAATTATAATCATTTCACATTAATGCATGCAGCAAAATCCTCCAAGAGGGAAGTTAATGTAAATGTAACCAGCAGTATAATAACAGAAGAAGTATAAACTTGTCCTTCCCAACCTACTCATTTTAAAGAGGCGGTAACTTCAAACCCTACAAAAGAAGTTTTAATGCAAGGAATATTAAATACAAATGCTTTCATGCCTTTGTTTATTTGGCAGTATGATGTGTATGCTTATTTTTAAAGAATCAACAAAATAAAATGAAATTAAAATCTCCCATTATTTTACTACTTAGTTCACAAATATAAAGCATAAAAATCTGGAATAGCAAAAGTTAAATTTCTAATAAGGCTATGAATTTGACTCCTATATGTTAAAACATCGTACTTAACATTATATGCATATTTTTATTCATTAATATATACATTATGAGATAATTATATTAGATCTGGGCATTTAATCATTAACTTCCTGAAGAGAGGTATGATTATTACATATAATTTGTCATTCATGTAGCATCTTTTTTCTGAACCATTCAAAGTCCTTTATAAACAGTATTCCATTAATGTTCACAGCAAACCAGCTTTCTTGTGTTCCTCATATATGATGCTACATCTTCTGTCTCTAGGTGTTCATGTCTAAAGGTATTCTTTCCTCAGTTCTGTGTCCAATAGAGGTACTTTCCTTCAAAATTTGGTTCAAATGCCACCTCACACATGAGGTTTTTCCTGAAGTTCTAATCTACTACTGCTTCCCTTCACCTCAAAATCATTTATATATATATGTATATATACATACATACATACATGCATATTTGTGTATATAAATGTATGTAAATGTATATGTACACATGCAAATGTCTCCCCTGATAGAACGTTAATGCTTTAAGGAAAGAGGCGTTTATTTTTGTGTTTGTATTCCCAGCACCTTGCGGAACAGGATCTTCTTAATTTCTTCTTAAATACTTACTCACCAACACATCAATTGTAACATCTCTGAAACGCAAAGATAGACAGGTTACCAGCCTTTACAGATAGAGACTCTGGAAAGTAGCTTTACTTAGAATACATAGTAATTATGTGGCAGGCTGTGTTCTAGGAGATTTTCCAATGATATTGTTTAGCATGTCAACAGAGTCCTACCCTGATGTCTCATGGTGACAGGTAGAAACCCTGGGCTCTTTCTTTTCCCTAGTCTTTTTTAAATTGAACTTAAACATGGGAGAGAGAGCGAGAGAGAGCGAGAGCAAGAGCAAGAGCGAGAGAGAGAGAGGAGGAGGAGGAGGAGGAGGAGGAGGAGGAGGAGGAGGAGGAGGAGGAGGAGGAGGAGGAGGAGGAGGAGGAGGAGAAGAAGAAGAGAGGGAGGGAGGAAGGGAGAGAAACAGAGACCAAAAGGGAGAAAATAAGCAGAGTTAAGAAAAGTGAAAAAGAGAGAAGATAGCAGAACAAGCAAAAAGAGAATTCTATATAAAACCATGAATCTCCATTTCATAACACTTGCTGTTTTTTAAGTAAAATTAAGAAATTAAAATTAAGAAAAATTCTACATATTACTTTTTAAAGTATCTTATTTAATTGAGACTTTCTTCTGAATTTCCTTCTTTTCTGTTCATTTTTTAAATGTTTTGATGGTCTTTTTTGTGATAGTAAAAACAATAGTAATACCATATAAAAGTTTAAGGTTATCAAATTGCTTTAACTATCTCACTTAATATTCATAATAACCCTGGGAGGAAGGTGCTATTATTATATCCATTTTATAGAGAACAAAAAACAAGGGTGAGAGAGGTTAAGGGGCTTGTCAAGGCTCACAAATCTAGAAAGCTCCTGAGGCAGGATTTGAACTGTGCACCGGGCTGCATAGCTACAGAGCCATCACAATTGGTGGTTCCCTTACTTCCACGTTCAAAATTGAAAGAAAAACCGAAAAAAGTCCTTGTAACAGGCTTTCAGTCCTGCAAAAGATTTGCACACAGTGGCCATAACCAAAATTGTTTATCTCTGCACCATAGGCCCATCACCCCCCACACATCATCCATACAACCTTGAGAGATGTGGTCGGTCTTTGAACTGATCAGAGTTCTTAAACCGTTCAAAGTTGCTTTTCTTTACAATGTTGCTGTTGCATAAATTGTTCTCCTGCTTCTGGTCACTTTTCTGCATCATTTCATACGATCCAGAATTTTCTGAAATTATCAGCTAGTGATAATGGATGGTCAGGAAGATCTGAGTTGAAATATGGCCTCATTTACTATGTGGCCCTGGGCAAGTCATGTAAGCTCTGTCTGCTTCAGTTTCCTCAGCTGTAATATGGGCAGAACAATAGTACTTTGCCTCATAAGGTTGCTGTGAGGACCAAAGGGAACAATATTTGTAAAGCAATTAGCACAGTGCCTGCCATATAGTAGGTGCTGAACTTAATTCAACTCAATTCCTGCCTTCTGCAAGAGATCTTTCAAAGTTTCTACCACTGCTAGTGCCTTCCTCCTGAGATTACCTTCCATCTATTCTGTATATATTTTGTATGTTCAAATTATTTACAGATTGCCTTCCCCATTAAAATATGAGATCCTTGAGGACAGGGATAGTTTTTGCCTTTCTTTGTATACTTGGCACTCAACACAGTACCTGGCACATAGTAAGCCCTTAATAAGTGTATATTGAATTGATTTGACTATGGATTGTGAGGTCCTCTGGATGCTCTTGATTACAGGTAAAATTGTGTTTCTGGCATTAAGCCCTAAATTATCTATAATATTTATAGAAGATACCTGTAATTATTCCAAAAAGTTCAATCCAACCATCTACACAGGAAAAACTAAGTGTATGTGGAATATCCATTACCCAACTTGCAGAAAACATTTGGAAGAAAACCCACAAAGCTCATTCTTTGATATTCTTCTGGAACACAAAGTAGAAGCAGATAACACACTGGGATCAAAACAGGAAGAAGGGGGCAAGCCAAATTGCCTTCAGGAAATTGCCAACCTCCTTTACTAACCACAGACTTCTCATAAAAGACCACTGGTACTGCTTCTAGCCCCATTCCTGAAACCACTCTTTGGTGGAAGGCAATCCCTGTGGGGACTGGGCCAGTCATCTCGGCCAACTGATGATCACCTGCCACCTGTGAGTCTTTCAAGGTAGCTTAGCTGAAGGCACTCTGAGATACAAGGGATAACATGTGCCAGTTGAGTCACTAAGATTAGTAATCTCCTCTGCCTACATCATTGACCTTTGTTTCTTGTCCTGGCCTCCCACAGCCATTAGTCAGGGAAATAATCATGGTGGAGATACAACTTGGCAACCATTTCTACATCTATCACATCCTTCATTTCCTCAGTAGCCACAGCTATTGGGAAAGAAAGTTCTCACCACTAAAGTCCATGGCACTGTCAAATGGTTCAACATCAGCAATTGCTATGGTTCCATCAATGGATAGAATCCTCATGAAATACATTATCAACTGTTTTTCACTACACCTTAAGGAACCTTGAGTTTTTCCATCCAACTTGTAGCTGAAACCTTTTAAATGTATACTCAAAGGCAGACAGGTGGAATGTTAGATAGAGTGCTAGGCCTGGAGTCAGGTAGACCTGAGAGCAAATACAGCCTCAAGACACTTACTACCTGTATGACTTTAGGTAAATTACTTAATCTTTGTCTACCTCAGTTTTCTCAGCTATAAAATAGATATCACAATGGCTGCTATCTTCTAGGATTTCTGTGAGAATCAGATGAGGTAATACTGGTAAAGTGTCTGGGGCAAAGTGGCTGCTCAATAAATTTGCATTTGAATATAAGCTCTTTGAGAACAATGACTGTCTTGCCTTTTAATTCTTGATTCATTCTTTTCAGTGTAGTAATAATAAATAATTTTTAATTTATTCTTTTATTCATCCATCTTGTAATACAAACATTATATTGATGTTGTCATATAGGAGTGAGACATGGAATATTGTAGTCCACAAAGAACTAAAAATGAATGTCTAACAGCAGGATGCGGGGAAGCACATGCTTTGACTTGAATAGACTCCAACATGAACCAATGAAGAACTTCAAAAAAGAACAGGAAAGAAAAACGATGTCATTGGTGAATGATAGGAAGATAAGATGAACTGGTCACATGGCAACAATGTAGTGGACAACCAGAGTGCTCCACTGGAGACCTTGAAATGTCAGTAGAAGGGGAGGAAGGCTCACAGAACATTGGATGGACGCCCTGTGAGGGAAGAGTCCCTGGCATATAGAGAAAGTGGTCCACATTTTTGGAGGGAACTTCCAAATGAATGAAATCATAGAAACTTGAATATTTGAAGAGGAGAATGAAAGACAAGATCCAGTTATGTTCAAGGGCAATGGGAAGGATCCCACCAGAGGGCCTTTATTAAAAAATAGCTCTCAGAGCTGATATCACAGGACTTACGTTTCTGTCCCTGAGAGAGTAAGAACTATATATGAAGGAAGAAGCAGAGTGAATAGAGGCCTTTCCATGCCTTATCAAAGAGATACTAGTGAAATACCAACCCTCTCTGAATGTATTCATTCACTCATTTATTTTACAACATACTAAGCACTTTGGACTCTACCAACTAGAAATTCAATTCAAATCAGTTCAATAAATGCTCATTAAGCACCTGCTATATATAGCCACACAGCATGTGGGAACACCAACCTATCCTTGTCTGCCATATCCATTTTTCATATTGCTTAAGCTTTAAAGAAAGGTTGTTTGAAACACTTATATGGTACTTACCTCATTCTGCTTTGTAGTGTAAATTACATGTTTACATGCTCTGTCTCTCACGTTAGATTGTATGCTGTTATATTGTGTGCTGCACCCCTCTCTGAGTCAAAGTGCTTAATAGTGCTTATGTGTAGTTACAGCTACATTACACCTACATATAATAGGTGTTAAATAAATATTTACTAGATAAATTAATTAACAGTCATATGCTAGATGCCATTTGATAAAGTGAAATAAGGGCTGACCTCGAACTCAGAAGATCTGGGCTCAATACATATCCTGATACTTGAAAAATGTGTGCCTTGCCTCATTGTTGTATTCATTCTTAACTTCTATGAGCCTCAGTTTCCTCAGCAAAGAAATGGGGTACTAATAATTGCACTACTTACTTCACAATGTTGTTGTGAGGAAAAATTCTTTTTAAACCCACAAGTTGCTTTGAAAATTTGAGCTATTACTTTATTATGCTATACATACACCCACACAAAAGACATCTAAAGATCTCAGGGACAAAATCTAAGGGAAGAAACAGGACCAGGGTAAAGCAACTGTTCTTTACTTTGCAGCTAATATGCAACAAATATACTTTAACACCATATTATTTTCATGGGTATTTGTAAATAAAAATGAGAGATTTGTGCATGGATAAAATTGGGTTTTATTTTTGAAAAATGTATTTGCTGTACTTTCTTGTTGACAATTTTTTAAATCCAGCATTGGAAGGCTTCTTGAATCTAGTGTAATCCATTTTTCCCCTGTGTGGCTATTCTTTCCTTACTATATGCTTGAAGTATATGAATAACACATGACATGTTCTTCAGAGATCAGAGGAGCCATTGCTAAAGGGATGACCAAACATGTATGACTTGGCAACATCTACTCATTTGAGAATTAAAGTCCTTTTCTACCCAGTTCTCATCATACATCTGAGATAACTGAGAAACAGATGGTATTAAGTGACTTATATGAAGTCACCCTGAAAATATGCAGTAAAGTCAAATATAGAATTTAGTCTATGTGTGTACACTGGGGAAACCAGACCTTGGGATAGCTAAGACATTAATTTCAGCCATTAGCACACTCAATAACGATCAATTCACAGTAACTGAATTGATTGTATGCAATGATTCATTTACATCAGTAGATGACTCTGTAGAGGTCCATACATTTTACAAAAATTGGCAGATTTAAATCTCTAAAACAAAAATCAAGGATCAATTTCATGACAAGAGGATGGTAATCAGTTTGAACAGATGCCAAGTCATCATGTCCAAAGGGCATTTTCTTCATAGCTAGAAAAAAATTCGGAAAATTCCAAATTTCATTTCAGTACTGGCAGAGGTATATGAAAGAAATTTCAGTCCTATTCTCCTACACCATGAGAAAATAAAATTCCAAGTCTTTATGTGGAATACTGGGAGTACCTCCTTACTTTAGGTATTCCTCTACTGCTGAGAACCCACGGGACCCTAATTGTAGGAATGTAGCATCAACACTGCTCTTTCCATCCATTTCTCCCCTCCAGTCAGATACTGACATTCTCTAAACTCCTCTACCTGAACTTTGACAGTTCTCTGTAAATCTCCCCAAAATTGTCATGTTCAATTTGCCTATCTATTTCCCCTCCTAGATCATCAGTTACATAAAGGGGAAGGTCAGTGTCACAATCCTCTTTTTATTCATATTCCCAGAGTTTAATACATTATACTCAGTATCCACTATAATATTTTCATATAGTTAGGATTTAGATATTCGATGAACAAATGAATTGTCAGCCCAAGTCCTACTGTCTTGATAGATGCTCTCTATCAAGTAGCTAGTACAACGAATTCACAACACCAAAGCTGCAAAATTTTTCTCCTTGTTGAATATAAAATACAACTTCTAGTTGTGTTTGTGTGCATGTTTTGTCAAAGGTCTGTGCATATTCATTGTTTCTTTCATCTCAATTGGAATTTTGGGATTTTTTATTAAATTGATATTTAGCATCACTAATAACAAGCCTATTGATAAAATCCATGTCAGGAGGAAAATTAACCAAAAGCAAGGACATATATTATTTAGTTTAGTTACTGTCATCATATTCAAATTAATTAGTGAAATATTGTACAAAGAACTTGGTTTTTTTAAAAAGGTAAAAAACTAGGTTAGGTAGTCCAAAATGCAAAACAAGTCAGACAAAAACTTCTTTGGGAGCATTAAAAATTGAGGACTTAGAAGTAGAGTTTCTTACAAACAGATCTTTACTGCAGGGAAATTGTCAGCTTTGACACAGAGTTTGACTCTCTAAGCTTGGCACAAGGCAGTGAGGCATCATCTCCATCAGAGAAATTCTCATTGGATGACTGGAAAGGGGAAGCTATGGCTTACTTCAATGCTTGGAAGCCAAGACTTTTTCAAATTGACTTTTCAGGATCAGCTAAGTGTTTTTGCATATGACTGCACTGCAGTTTTCCATTAGGTTTTTATTTTTATCTTTACCAAAGTACATCTGACTAAAATCAAAGTTCTCCCAAACTCTCTTGCTCTCACCAGAACTGATCCCAGTACAATCAAGAAGGAAAGGAAGAGGGACATCAAAAGAATTTCATCCATGTTTTTATTTTTTTAAATGTTCTCCTAATACTGGTTTTCTAGGTTCTGATGAGGGGTTAGAAATAATTAAATTTTGAGGAGGTTGAAAAAACAGAATTCCCAGGATGACAGCAAGAACTATAATTCTTGAAACATATGAATTAATCTAATTCAGAAAGTTCAAGATCACTATTCTCCATTAGCTGGGATATAGTACAAGCAAACAAGGTACTTTCAAATTTACCTCATTGTTACTTTTTATCCTTAAAATTCTCTTTAGAGGAGAGACTCAAAATGAAGGAAATAATGGTATGGCTCAATTTCAGGTTAAAGAAAATTTTCATTTCCTAGATTTTTTTCCTAATTTAATTTTTTTTTCTTTTGTTATTGTGATTCAGATAAAATTTGGATTCAGTAAGTTTATGCATTTTGTTCTGATTTGTGGTTTTAAATTTTGGTTCTTGTCAAATTCTTGGCTCTAGAGAGCCCCACCAAGTTCTACTAGGCCAAGACTAACAACATTTCAGAGGTGAAACATGAATTCTTAATTTATTCACTCTCTCAAAAGCAGGATAAAAAAACAAGTGTAACTTCTTTGAGCGAATATAGAAGGTGGCAAGAACACTCTGCATTCATCCTCTGAAAAGCTAATATAGTGTAAGATAGTCAAGTTGAGTAAAGCGGCAGAGACATCAATATTAGTGTAAACATTATCCTTTCAGTCTCTTCTTCCCCTACATCAGTCTCCAGAAAGCAACAAGGACATTTGAATGAAGGAAATGATTCGGGAGAGGTATGTTGCCACACACAATATTGCTGTCTTTATGCCGCCATCTACCTTTGTACATGGCTAGTTATACAGATTGGTGACCACCAAACTAGCTTATGAATCCATATATGCCAAGGGGAATTGAAGATATAAATTTCCCTGAGAAGCAGCAATGCTTTCAGACCTTATCAGTCAATAACATGATTAGTTAATTATTTGAAATATCATTGAGGCTTGATGGTCTGTGACTAATGACTGAACTATTTCTATGAAAGAATGTGTATTATTCTAAAACAACAGATTGAATAAAGGTCATAACGATGTCCTAATTTTGTGTATTAAAAAGATAAAAATCATGTTAGAAATCAGTGAATCGGTGATGAGAGAGTGAGGACTCATAGGATTCAATGAGAGAGAAACAGAGATGTTATTTGGGATTGAGCATGCAATAGACTAATGAATTGAAAGGGGAAAATTGATGATGAATACGAGATACGGATCACCAACCTGGCACAGGAAAATCTTATATGCTTTGGGCAAGTCATTTAACACCTTTGGGCATAAGTTTCCTCATTACCTCATGTCTGGACTATTACAATAGCATGATGGTGGGTCTGTCCACAATAATCCTTTTCTCACTTCAGCTGCCAAAGTGATTTTTCTAAAGCACAGATTCTACTGAGTCACTCCCTTATTCAATAAACTCTAGTTGATCTCTATCATCTCCAGGATCAACTACAAAATCCTCTAGTATTCAAAGGAATTCATAATTTAGAACACACACACACACACACACACACACACACACACACACACACACACACCCCTTTCCAGTCTTCTCACACTTAACACCACCATGTGATTTTTCAGTCCAGTAATACATTTGTCCCTGCTGTTCTGCAAACAAAACATTTCATCTTGCCTGCAGGTATCTGTTCTGGCTGTTCCTCATGCCTGGAATGCTCTCTTTCCTCATCTCCACTTTCTGGCTTCCTCATCCTTTTTCAAGTTCCAACTAAAATAATACCTTCTACAGGAAACCTTTCCCAATCCTTCTTAATTATAGTACCTTCCCTCATTTAATTATTTCCTATTTATCCTATATGCAGCTTGTTTGTACATATTTAGATTGTGAGCTCCTTGAAGGTAGGGACTTTTTGCCTCTCTTTGTATCTCCCCTATTTAGCACAATGCTTGACACATAGTAGGTACTAAATAATTTCTTATTTATTAACTGCCAAATGAGGAAGTTTAGATGAAATTACCTCTAAGATCCTTTCCAGTACTAATGGTCTATTTGTTGGATACTTTGGTTGTATAGACATCCACTAGAACTCTCCCTCTCTATGTCTCATAATGTGGAAACAGTGATAAGCAGAGCTCTATTCTGTATCTGACCAATGGGGAAAAACCGGTTACTGAAGAAAAATGGATAGAAGTCACTGGAATTGTATGGACTCTGAACTGTTTATTAACTAGAGATGAAGAGTAGTAATTACTGGGTGAATGTCAACTTGAAGGGCAGTCTCTAGTTCAGTGTCCTGGGGATTTGTAATGCTGTTTTCTTCTACTTGGTTGCTAATATATAACTACTTTGTCCAAACTTTTGAACAAATATGATTAGCTTGAAAGAATGAAATGAGCTTCCCTTCCAAATATGGCCAAAATCTTTTGGGTCATCTTGGGTCAAATCTAATAAGAACTTGTATAACTTATATAATATATAATAAAATATAACTCGTATAAATATAAAGCCCTATACTTAAATTTAAATAATAATAATAATAGCATAATAGATTGAGGATTAGATGATTAAACAATGGTTGATTTGAAAAAAAAATCTAGGAATTTTAACATATTACAAGCTCAATATGAGCTGAGTATATAACAGAAGAGGGGGGAAAGTGAATGTGTTCTTAGACATTCTTAAGAAGAATAGTTTTCAGAAATGTGGCGTTGATACTTTAACTGAACATTGACTTTGTAAAATCACACTTGGGGAATTGTGTTCAATTCTAGCTGCCGTGTTTTAGGAAGGATAGCCCATGGTGGGGCTAGAGGAAGGTGAACAAGATGTTGACAGAATTAAACACTGAGCATAAAGGATTCATTAAAGGAAATATTTGGAGACAAAAAGAAAGAGCATATGGCAGCTGTCTTCAAATATTTGAAATGCTGTCAGGTAGAAGCGGGAATAAATTTTTTTCTTTTTTGGTCCTCAGAAAACTCAACTAGGAACAATAGGTGAAAACTATGCAGGCAGTTTTTGATTTGTTAAAAGGAAAGCCTTCTTAAGAATTAGAACTGAACTGGTCAAAAACAGAATGATCCTCTTCTGGAAGATGTCTTCTACATCTCCAGAAACAATATTTTGGAAGCTAGATCAACTTTTATTCCACTGTTCAATATTTATTAAGCTCTTACTCAGGGCAAAGCACTATGTCAGACACTGAGGATTTATTTACAAATGAGGCACAATTCCTGCCCTCATGAAGCTCCCAGTCTAGCAAATCAATAAGATACAGAAAACGAGTCATAGGCATGCCTCATTTTATTGCACTTCGTTATTGCTCTTTGTAGACATTGTGTTTTTTTTACAAATTGAAGGTTTGTGGCAACCCTGCATCCAGAAAGTCTGTTTTGACCATTTCTCCAACAGCATATCTTCACATCATGTCTCTGTGTCACACCTTGGTAATTCTCAAAATATTTCACACCTTTTCATTATTATTATAGCTGTTATAGAAATCTGTGATCAGTGATCTTTGATGTCACTAATTGTAATTGTTTTGGGGCACCAAGAACCTTGTCCATATAATACAGTGAACATACTTGATAAATGCTGTGCATATTCTGACTGATCCACCAACCAGCCATTCCTCTCTGTCTTCTCTCTCTCTCTCTCTCTCTCTCTCTCTCTCTCTCTCTCTCTCTCTCTCTCTCTCTCTCTCTCTCTCTCTCTCTCTGTCTCTCTGTCTCTCTCTCTCTCTCTCCTTGGGCCTTCTTATTTCCTGAGACACAATAATATTGAAATTAGAAATTAGGCCAATTAATAATCTTACAATGGCCTCTTAGTGTTCAAGTGAAAGGAGGAGTCAATCCACAAGGTAAACTTCATTGTTCCCTTAATTTAGGAAATTGCCACAGTCATCTCAATCTTCAGCAACCACCACCCTGATCAATAAGAAGCCATCAATATTGAGGCAAGACCCTCCACTAGCAAAAAAAGATTATGATTCTTTGAAGCCTCAGATGATGATTAGCACTTTTTAATGAACTATTTTTGATTAAGGTATATACATTTTTTAAGTATTCACACTTAATGGACCACAATGTAGTGTGAACATACTTTTATATGTGCTAGAAAACAAAAAATTCATGTGACTCACTTTATTATGATACCCACTTTATTGTGGTGATCTGGAACTGAACCTGCAATATCTACAAGGTATAACTGTATATGTACATTGTTAATATAACATAACTTTATAAATAATTCAAAAGAATTATAAAATAAAGTGCTATAAGAGGTCTGAGGAGAAAAGGTCATTATAACTGGGAGAATAAGGAGAGGCTTTATGGGGAAGATAAAGGTTAAGTAAGAGGATATTCCAGGCATTGGTAACAGCCTTGAGCAAAAGTATAGGGATGGGAAGACACATGACATATTCAGAGGTCAAATACGTAAGAATAGGAGAAATCTTGAAATATAGTGTGCTGCTAAGTTGTGAAGGTTTTGTAACACTAGTTTAAAAAATATATTTGAGCTTTCCCTAAGGGGAAATAGGATCTACTAAATAGTTTTGAGCAGAGTGGCACTACAATATATATATATATAAATTATTCTGGCAGTGGTATGAAGGTTGGATTAGAGCAAGTCTTCTTCCCATCTCTTGATGGGAAGTTGGGAGATCTTTTACGATACTATTGCAAAAGTTTATATGGATAATAATAAGACCCTCTACTAGATAATAGCAGGACTTATAAAGAACAAGGGACAGTTACTAAGAGATGTTGTGGAGTTGGAGATGATGACAGGACATAATATGTGGTTGAATATATGTAGCATAAAAAAACAGGCAAGAGTCACAAATAATAACCAGGTTTCAAAGATGAAAGAATAGGTCCTTTCGCTGTCAAGGGCAGAGTTAAGGACACTCCAGCTCCATTCATCCTTAATTCTTCCCTCTCACTCACCCCGGATATCCAGTCTCTCACCAGGTCTTTTCTTCATTACATTTCTCATAAACACCCCCTTCACTCTACACACACTGCTATAGTGACCTGACATAGGACCTCATCACCTCACACCTGAGTTATTTAAATAGGCTATTAGTTGAGTCTCCCTGCCTAAATTGTCTTTCCACTCCATTTAGCTACCAAAGTGATGTCTCTAAAGCACAGATCTGACTATGACAGTCTCCCACTCTACCCCCATCAGTAATATAGAACCCATCAGTGATTCTATATTATCTCAAGAATCAAATATGAAATTCTCTGCTTGGCTTCTAAAACCTTTCACAATATGGCCTCTTCCTGTCTTTCAGATCTCTTATACTTTCCATCCCTCTCTGTACTCTATTCAAGACACTGACCATCATATTGTTCCTCAAACCCTCCGTGTCTCTACTCAATACCTTTTCACTGGCTGGCTCTGTACCAGGAACATTGTCTCTCCTCATCTCTACCTCCTAGTTATCCTGTTTTCTTTAAGTCCCAACTCAAATCTCACCTTGCATCAAGAAGTCCTCTCCACATCCTCAATCCCTTGCCATCTCATAACACATACATACATACATACATACACACATACACACACATAATCTAATGCTAACATGTCTTCTCTCTGAATTTACTCTTGTTTACCCTGTCTATAGCTTGTATATACATACAATAGAATGTGAGCTCTTTGAGGTCATATGCATATATGTTTGTATCTATGTATGTATACATATAAGTATAAATGATAGATACAGACACCCATACAAAAAGTACATATATTTTTGTATATATATACATATATAGACATACTTTTTACATACCTATCTATAGGTAAATACTGGGGATACAAAAAAAGGGTGCTTTTATGCATGTGTGTTTACACATTCATACACATATTTTTTATTTTGTGCATTCCCAATGCTTAGCACAGTGCCTGGCACATACTAAATACTTTAAAATGTTTCTCGGTGATGTTAATGCATGGTGGTATCAAAAGTCAGAAGGATAAGTCAAGTTTTGGTTTTGCTTTTCTGTGGGGGGAGAGATATTTGCTTTGGCATATGTTGATTTTTAAGTACCTGGACCATGCAGGTGGTGAAGCTCTGAAGGCAGCTACACGGATATTGGTCTAGACTCCTTCTTAACAAATATTATAGAGGGGATCTGTGTTCAGATAAAATTTAGATTTAGTGACCTATGAAAAGTAGTCATAATAACTGACTCTATTTAGATGGTTTTTGTTGAAGCAGATTTACACATGGCTCATTTTGGGAACAACACATTTTTATTCTATTTACAATTTATGGGGAAAATGACGCGAAAAAATTTACCTTGTACGGATGAAGATATTGTGGGCAGACAAAGAAAGATCCAGAGGCCCTCCTATTTCTATCACTTAATCTAAATGCATTTCCCTATCCATCCTGAGAAGCAGGAAAGCATCAAGAATTCCTGTGAGCCAACTGGCATTATTCCTCCTTTCATTTTGGGCTAATTTTTCTTCCATAAACTTCTAGTTATTTTTCAAATGAGACATTTTATTTTTTTAAAAGGTGGGGGAGGGGAGTAGGAGGGGTGGGAAGGAATCATTGAAGAGGGAAGGAATGAATCTAAAGAAATCCCATCTCTTTAATACAGTACAGACTTTGAAGAAGAAAATCTACAAACACCAGAAAGGAAAAGGTTAATGAATGGCTGACTTTTCCATTTTGGCTCTGCTTTACTATCCTAGTCATCACTACACACACACAAGGACTCATATACATACGCTGGGAATGAAGAGAGAGGAAAAAAATTAAAAACACGAAAGCACACATTCACTTCATTAAAGGCGGAGAAAAGAATACTGCAAATGAACTGGGGTTTTTGGCTTAAGAAAGCTTCTTTAAATATTTTCATTTGATTATTAATATTTTATCAAAAATACTAGGTTTGAAAAGCAGAAATTCCATGTTTCAAAGCCCTAACACTGAGGTTATCATAAAATGACTTTAGAACAGCTCGACATGTATACATTAAAACTGGAATCTTAGAAGTGGCATAAACAGTTCTTTCTCTATAAAGAGAAAAGGTTAAGCTTGAAAGAATTTTGCATTTATAGTAAATGTTTCCATAATAATCAGTACCATAAAACTTGAGGGAGTCAGCAGTCCTTTGCATACAAAAGTGATGCTAAACTGAGGCAAAAGAACAAAATTAAGTGGAGAATTTTTACCTGAAAGAGAAACTTTAGTGGAAAGTAAGAACAGATGCTACTATTTCAGTAATAGCTTTATTTTAAATATGTGCACACACACACACACACACACACACAACCACACAGGATAAAGTATCGACGTTTGGAGACAGCATGACTATGATGGAAAATAATTTAAAACAACAAACTCTTTATTACAGGCTCAAAAGATGAGCTTCAGGCATTGCATTTTGGATTTTGCTAGTGCTCTGAGGTCAGTTTGGTTTGAGGAATCAGAGGAAGTTCAAGGGGAGGAAAACACAGAAAATAGAGAAGGAAGGGAAATTAAGAAGCTGAAAGATCCTCACTAATACTGTTTTAATGCTGGATCTGTGTTAAATGTGCAAGGGTACATGCTCGTTTGACTGTATTTTCTTTTAATGATAAATTTGTGTTTTTTTCTCAAATATGTCAGAAAGATGAAGGTCTGAGCAAGTTTCAGTAAATATACAAATGCTTCCATTGTGATCAGCCCAGTAATACCTGTCACTGTCAGCACCTCATTCCAAAGGGGGCTGCCTCTGTTTCTCTTGGCCAGCAACAATCCAACACTCATAAGAGATTACTTTCATAAGGTAGAGTATGTGAATTCAATCTCCGTTTACCTAAATTTTTATGATATCTTTGGAGACACATATCCAGTTGTTCAACTGCTGAAAAGCCACCAAAGTCTGGGACTTTGCTGGCAAAAAAAGCAACCTCTTATAAATAATGAAACTATTTTGGACAGAAAGATGTTTGTATTAACACCTCCAGAGAAGGAGGGGCTAGGGCAAGGAAAGGGTGTAGTACTTCAAAAAGGTTGCCCATGGCAGGCCTATGTCCCTCTAATGTGATGGTGTGTGCTCAAAGAACTTGGCAAGCTTTGGTGGAACAATGGTTCCATTGCCTTCCCTCAGCTCCATGGAACTCACGGGGCAGAAGTATTAGTAGTTTCCTGTTGTTCTCATGTGTTTCCATGGAGCACTTTAAATGCATGATAAATAGAAAGAGAAAAAAAAATTAATACATACAATTCTGTCCAAGGTGTCTATTCACTGTAAGGTGGTCTGTTATATAAGGCTATTTGTTCTATCATCAAGACTCTGTTTTTTTATTTCACAGAAGTTATTTTGGTAATAAATAACTTTTTTTTATTAACTTACTCCCCATGTTATGAATTGCAAGAATCTTTCTTTCCAAAACTTGAATTTTCCATAGCTGGTCATGATGTCCCAAAAGTCTTAGTGCAGTTTTAAGCTTTAATAGATTAAGTAACTTAAAACTGCACTAATATTTTTGGAACAGCCTGCTTTTTGTTCAATTACATAAGTTTATAAATTTGGTACTAATTTTCTTTTTAAAATATGCTAACCATATTAGAAGGATGGAAAACATCCCTTGTGATCTTCAGACAACCTCAAGATCATGTTTTAATGGGAAGAGTTTTACAATCAGTCACAGAATTCTCATTACATAACAGCTTCACCTGAAGGAGGCCTGTCTCCAAAACAGGCCAATGGAAGGAAGCCTTTCAGGATTCTATCATCCTTTCATTTCTTCTTTACTGTATTTGTCCTTCCCTTAGGCTTCATCTTATCCCTCATGTTCTCAATTCTTAATGTTTAGTAAATGTATGAGCCTTCGGTTGTTTAAGCAATGTTGAGTAGTTAGTGGATAGACAGTAGATGTAAAGTCAGAAGACCTGCATTCAAATTATAGCTCAGTGCCTTACTCTACCTTTGTGACCTTGGGCAAGTCATTTAACTGCAACCCCCCCAGCATAGTCCTCATCACCTCTCAGCTGGGCTATTGAAATAGGCTTCTAATTGCTCTTCTTACCTCAAATTCCTTCTTACTCCAATCCATGCTCCACTCAGCTGCCAAAGTGATTTTCCTGTAATATAGTTCTGTTCACATGTCACTCTCCATAGTCAGTAAACTAGTGTTTCCATTTTCCTTCTAGGAGCAAAGAGAAATTTCTTTGCTCAACATTTAAATCTCTTCACAAACT
Organism: Notamacropus eugenii; assembly: GCF_028372415.1. Classification (NCBI taxonomy): domain Eukaryota; kingdom Metazoa; phylum Chordata; class Mammalia; order Diprotodontia; family Macropodidae; genus Notamacropus; species Notamacropus eugenii. Next base: position 180,977,211 of record NC_092874.1, on the reverse strand, counting down.
GGGCCTTTTTTATCTTTCCAATATTCTTATACATTGCTTCCTATGCATGATTTCTATACATTATTCCATGTACTGTACAGTCAAGCCATATTGGTCTACTTGCTCTCATTCAAGCATAATACTGCCCTTTCTTCTCTTTATGGACAATACTTCTCCCCTCTCTGCTTCTACAGTGGCTATCCCCTATTCGTGGAAAAAATTTAGAGGAACGCAAGCTAGCAGTATCTGATTTTAAACTATATTACAAAGTGATAATCATGAAAACAATATGGTACTAGCTAAGAAACAGAGTGGTGGATCAGTAGAATAGATTAAGTACACAAAACACATTAGTAAATGACCATAGTAATCTAGTGTTTATGAACCCAAAGACCCAAACTTTAGGGATATGAACTCACTATTTAACAAAAATTGCTGGAAATACTGAAAAGCAATTTGGGAGAAATTAGGTATAGACCAACATCTCACACTGTGTGTCATGATAAGATTAAAATGGGTACATGATTTCATCAACTGTAATAACACATATAAATTAGGGGAGCATGGAAAATTTTCCTTGTCAGATCGATGTACAAAGAAAGAATTTATGACCAAACAAGAAATACAGAGGATCACATGAAGCAAAATGGATAGTTTTGCCTGCATTAAATTAAAAAGGTTTTGCACAAACAAAACCAGTGGAACCAAGATTAGAAGGAAAGCAGTAAAGTGGGGAAATTTTTTCTAGAAATTTTTTCTGATAATGGTTTCATTTCTCAAATATACAGGAAACTGAGTGAAATTTATAAAAGTACAAGCCATTCCCCAGTTGGTAAATGGTTAAAGGATATAAACAGCCAGTTCTCAGAAGAAACAAAAGCTATCTATAGTCATATAAAAAAATGCTCTAAATCACTATTAATTGGGGAAAAGAAAATTAAAACAACTCAGGTACCACTTGACACCGATTAGATTGACTAATATGACAGAAAAGGAAAAAGACAGATGCAGGAGGGAATGTGGAAAAAAACTGGGATACTGATGTCCTCTTGGTGGAGTTGTGAACTGGTTCATCCTTTCTGGAGAACAGTTTGGAACTATGCTGAAAGGGCTATAAAGTGCTTACCCTTTGACTCAGCAACGCATCCCTGGTAGGTCTGAACCTCAAAGAGATCAAAGTAAAAGAAAAAAATAAAACATTTTATTTATAGCAGCTCTTTTTGTGGTGACAAAGAATTAGAAGCTGAGGCGCTGCCCATCCATTGACTGAGCTGTGATATAGGATCATGAAGGAATTCTATTTTGCTATAAGAAATGACAAACAGGATGGATTTAGAAAATCCTGGGAAGATTTGCATGAACTTATGCAAGTTGAAGTAAGCAGAACCAGGAGAACATCATACACAGTAACAGCAGTATTGCATAATGACATTAGCTATTCTGATCAGTACAATAATCTAATTCCAAAGGATCCATGATGAAAGATGCTCTCTACCTACAGAGAGAGAACTGATGAAGTCTGAGTTCAGATTCAAACTTAATTTTTCACCTTTCTTTTCTTGTGCTGTCTTTTAAAAAATTTTATTGCAACATGGCTAATGTTTTACATGATTTCACATATGTTTTACATGATTTCACCTGTGTAAATGATATCACATTTCTTGCCTTCTCAAAGGATGGGTAGGTATAGGTAGGTGGGAGAAAATTTACAATTCATTTTTTTAAATGAATGTTAAAAATAAATAAATAGGGTGAACATGCCCAGAGAATCTTTTATTGTTTTTTGTTTCTAAAATGAAGCCTACTGATCCTGGAATCATTTGAAGTTAGTTTTGTAGAGTGCAACCCCTGTGCCTCTGACAATCAATATTGGTTGAGACAAGATTTCTCTCCCTTCTCCTTCCCTCAACTGACCACAGAATCTTGCAGCAGAGTTACTCACGAAGTAGGAGACACCACATCTTTCAGATATTGTTATGGTATGGAGAGAGAAACAGACAAGAGAGTTAGACGCAAAAAGCAACTTCAAGGAGCAAAACAAAGAGACCAAGAGAAAACTAACATGGACAGTTTAGAATAGTACTGTGGAAAGGTATACACCAAAGGAGTTTAGCTGCATGACCTATCCAGGATGTCACAAGAAGAAAAATTGCACTGACTGGCTGAGAGTAAAAAGTTTGCTTTTCTGGCATGAGTTTCTGTACTATAGTTTCATAAGAGCAGACCCACAGGCCCCCGCCCCTGCATCCTATGACCAATCAATCTCTGGAGACCCAACTTGTGAAAGCTAAGATGTAGGAGTATCCCAAAGCAGGTACTACATTTATATCCCTAGAACATAGTATAGGGCAATGTATCCCTGGATATGGATAAACTCTCTGGAATGGCTTACTTTATCTGTAACAATTAAATTATCTCTAAAGTCCTTTCCATCTTTGTATCCTACAAAAAAGTACTTTTTTTCTCTAATCCTTCAACCTCACACACATATACTTTTCTCTTTGCTTTTTTTCACTTTTCTAAAGTTCATTATTTACTTATATGTTTTATTATAATTACAAATTTCATGAGCATCAGGAAACAAAAATATTTCCGTACACAATGAGAAGGAGAGGTACATGTACAGTATTTTTGACATGTACATTTTTTTTTAATATTTCAGATTTAACAAAGTAGGTTCTATACTAACTTACTTCTCTGTGTCGACTCAACAAGCATTTATTAAGTGCCTGGCACTGTACAAAGCACTGGGAATACAAGTATAAGCAGAAAGAAAATGTCCTCTGCCCTCAGTTGGCTTACATTCTCATGGGGAAAGAGAACCCATAAAAGAAAGAAAGAAAAGATTTGGAGGTTGAAGGTACCAAGCCAGGGGTTTGTCAAAGAAATCCAGAAGAGTCATATCCTAGAGACAAATCAAGATATGGGTGGTCTGGATGTCCTCTTTAAAATGGAGGCCTTGGGTGGAATCAGCCATTCAGAGTAAGGGGTTTCAAGGATGGAGGGATTTCCAGTGTATGGAATCCAGCCCTGGACTGAGCTTTCTAGGTAGAAAGGTTATTTTGGTATTGAAGAAAAAATCAGAAGAGTTAGGAGTGCAGTCTGGATAGAAATGAAGACATCCCCTTCTGAACTTCCTTATGTTCTCTTCTATGTTTTTTAAATGATTCATTGATATTTTTTATTCCTTTCTTATTTTTTAGAATCATTATTCTAAATAATGATTCTCCCTTATCCTCACAAAGAAAAAAAGAAACAATTCTCCCTCAACCCCTAGATGGGTAGCATAGTACAGAGAGCACTGGGCTTGGAATCAAGAAGACTTAAGTTCCAGTGCCCAGGCTGCATGACCCTGGGCAATCACCTAACCTCTATTTGCCTCAGTTTCCTCAACTGTAAACTAAGAATAATAACAGTATCTACCTCACAGGGGTTGTTATAAGGATCAAATGAGGTAATATTTGTAAAGGGCTTAGCACAGTGCCTGGCGTGTAATTGATCAATCGATAGATAGATACAGATATATTCCTTTCTCTCCTCTTCCCATCCCCATTATAATAAATAAGTATAGTCCAGTAAAACAAATTCACCCACTGACTATGTCTGAAAGTATATGTCTAATTTGTCTATCACCTCTCTGCCAAGAGGTGGGAAATGCAATTTACCATCTGTCTTTTGGAGTCATGCTTGGTCTTTGTGTTGATCACAGTTCTTAAGTCTTTCATAGTTGTTTTCTTTTATGTTATTATAATCATTACATAAATTTATTCTCCTTATTCTTTTAACTTTTATTTGCATCAGTTCATACCTGCCCTCCCAGCTTTCTCCAAATCTGTGCCTTCCCTCAACTCTTAAAAATGTTTTTAAAATTTTTACTGTCAGTTCCAAATTCTTTCTCCTTCACCCCTGTCCCGCCTATTGAGAGGGCAATAAATAACACAGCCACACATAAATAACCCTATCTCAGAAAAAGAAATTGAACAAGTCATCAATGAACTCCATAGGAAAAAATCTCCAGGGTCAGATGGATTTACAAGTGAATTCTATCAAACATTTAAAGAACAGTTAATTCCAATACCATATAGACTATTTGGGAAAATTGGGGAAGGAGTCCTCCCATGTTCTTTTAATGATACAAATATGATTCTGATACCTAAATCAGGAAGAGTCAAAATAAAGAAAGTAAATTATAGACCAATTTCTCTAATGAATATAGATGAAAAAATTTTAAATAAGATTTTAGCAAAACGCATACAGAAACTTATCATGAGAATAATACAATAAGATCAGGTAGGATTTATGCCAGGAATACAGGGCTGGTTCAGTATTAGGAAAACTATTAGCATTATTGATCATATCAACAACAATACTAACAGAAATCACATGATTATCTCAATGGATGCAAAAAAAGCTTTTTACAAAATACAACACTCATTCCCATTGAAAACACTGGTGAGCATAGGAATAAATGAAACTTTCCATAAAATAATAAGCAGTGTCTACCTAAAACCTTCAGCAAGCAATATATGCAATGGGGATAATCTAGGTGCATTTCCAATATGATCAGGGGTGAAATAAGAATGTCCATTGTCATCAATATTATTCAATATGGTACTAGAAATGTTAGCTGTAGCAATAAGAGAAGAAAAAGAAATTGAAGGAATTAGAGTAAACAAAGAAGAGACTAAGTTACCACTCTTTGTAGATGATATGATGATATACTTAGAGAATCCCAGATATTCAAGTAAAAAACTACTTGAAATAATAAACAACTTTGGTAAAGTTGCAGATTACAAAATAAACCCACACAAATCATCTGCATTTCTATATATTACTAAAAAAGCCCAACAGCAAGAGGTAGAAAGAGAAATCCCATTTTAAGCTAAGGTAGACACTATAAAATGTTTGGGAGTCTACCTGCCAAAACAAACCCAGGGACTATATGAACATAATTACAAAAGATTTTTCACACAAATAAAGTCAGATCTAAGTAAGTGGAAAAACATCAGTTGCTTGTGGGTAGGCCAAACCAATACAATAAAAATGACAATTCTACCTAAATTAATTTACTTATTCCATGCCATACCAATCAAATTATCAGATAATTATTTTCTAGAGCTAGAAAAAATAATATCAAAATTCCTCTGGAAGAATAAAAGATCCAGCATATCAAGGGAACTAATGAAAAGAAATCCCAGGGAAAATAATCCCAGGGAAAAGAAATCCCAGGGCCTAGCCCTACCAGATCCAAATTTTACTATAAAACAGCAGTTATCAAAACTACTTGTTACTGGCTAAGAAACAGAGGGGTAGACCAGTGGAACATGTTAGGTACTCAAGATACAGTAATCAATGAATATAGCAATCTACTGTTTGATAAATCCAACTACCTCAGCTTCTGGAATAAGAACTCACTGTTTGACAAAAATTACTGGGAAAACTGGATAACAGTGTGGCAGAAACTGGGCATAGACCAATGCCTGACACAGTACACAAGAATAAAGTCCAAATGGGTACATGATCTAGGTATAAAGACAGATAATATAAACAAATTAGTGGAGCAAGGAGTAGTGTATTTATCAGGTTTGTGGAAAATGGAGAAATTTTTGACTAAACAAGAGATAGAAAACATTATGAAGTGCAAAATGGATACTTTTGATTACATTAAATTGAAAACTTTTTGCACAAATAAACTCAATGCAACCAAGATTAGGAGGGAAGCAGAAAACTGGGAAAGAATTTTTATAACTAGTGTCTACAATAGCTCTCTAATATATAGAGAACTGAGACAAATGTACAAGAATACAAGTTATTCCCCAATTGATAAATGGTCAAAGGATATGAAGAGGCAGTTTTCAGCAGAAGAAATTAAAGCTATCTATAGTCATATAAAAAAATGCTCTAAATCACTATTGATTAGAGAGATGCAAATCAAAACAACTCTGAGGTACCACATCACACCTATCAGATTAGCTAACATGACAAAACAGGAAGATGATAAATGTTGGAGAAGATGTGGGAGTGTTGGAACACTAATTCATTGTTGGTGGAGCTGTGAGCTGATCCAACCATTCTGGAGAGTAATTTAGAACTATGCCCAAAGGGCTACAAAAATATGCATACCTTTGACCCAGCTATATCCCTTCTTGGACTGTATCCCCAAGAAATCATAAAAATGGGAAAGGGTCCCATATGTACAAAAATATTTATAGCAGCTCTCTGCGATGGCCAAAAACTGGAAATCAAAGGGATGCCCATCAATTGGGGAATGGCTGAATAAATTGTGGTATATGAATGTAGTGGAATACTATTGTGCTATAAGAAATGGTGAACAGGAAGACTTCAGAGAGACCTGGAAAGACTTATATGAACTGATGATGAGTGAAAGGAGCAGAACCAGGAGAACTTTGTACACAGAACAACCGCAGCATGTGAGGAATTTTTCTGGTAGACTTAGTACTACATTGCAATGCAAGGACTTAAAAAATTCCCAATGGACTCGAGGCAAAATGCCTTCCACATCCAGAGAAAGGACTATGGAATTTGATTGCAGAATGAAGCAGACAATTTTCTTTTGTGTTTTATTTTATGATTTCTTCCATTCATTTTAATTTTTCTATGCAACGTGACTAAGATGAAAATATATTTAATAAGAATATACATGTAGAACCTATATAAAATTGTATGCCATTTCAGGGAGGGAGTAGGGAGGGAGGAGGTAGAAGAGGGAGGGAGGAGAAAAAAAAATCTAAGATATATGGAAGTGATTGTAGAACACTGAAAACAAATAAAATAATTTAATTTAAAAAAAAGAAATAACAGCAACCCATCATACATATGAAGTCAACAAAACTTATTTTCACATTAGCAATCAAGAAAGAGAAAAGGAAAAGAAAGAAAAATTAATTTTAATTTGTACTTAGAGTTCATCAGTTCTCTCTCTGGAGATGGATAGCATTTTTCATCATGAGTCCTTTGGAATTTTCTTGAATCATTATATTGATTAAGGTAGTTAAGGGTTTCACAGTTGATTAGCATTACAATATTGCTATTACTACAACATACACAGATCTACTAGTTCTGTCACTTCACACTGCATCAGCTCATATGTTTCCCAGGTTTTTCTGAAATTATGCCCTTCATCATTTCTTATAGTAATCATATACACAGCTTGTTCAGCCATTCCCCAATGGATGGGCATCTATTCAGTTTCCATTTCTTTATCACCACAAAAAGAGTTGTTATAAAAGTTTTATATGTATGGATCCTTTCCCTTGATTTCTTTGGGGTTCAGACCTAGTAGTGGTTTTGCTGAGTCAAAGGGTATGCACAGCTTTATAGCCCTTTCAGCATAGTTGCAAATCACTCTCCAGAATGTTTGAACCAGTTCACAACTTCACCAACAATGCATTTTGTTCAGTTTTTCTGTCATGTCTTACTCTTTGTGAACCCATGGACCATAGCATGCCAATACTGTTCTGGGGTTTTCTTGGCAAAGGTACAGCAGTGATTTGCCATTTCCTTCTCCTTCTCTCTTAAGGCAAACAGAAGTTAAATGATTTGCTCAGGGTCACATAGCTAATAAATGTCTGGGGCTGAAGTTGAGCTCAGGTCCTCCTCACTCCACACTCAGCACTCTATCCATTGATCTATCTAGCTGCCTTAAATAATGCATTAAGGTACCTATTTGTCCATATCCCCTCCAGCATTTGTCATTTTCCTTTTCTGTCATGTTAGCCCATCTGATAGATGATATGAGGTGATACCTCAGAGTTCTTTTAATGTGGATTTCACTAATTAATAGAGATTTACGCATTGTTTTCTTGTGACTATTGATAGCTTTCTGAAAACTGCCTTTCTTCTGAAACTGCCTTTCATGTCCTTTGGCTGTTTATCATTTGGAGAATTGTTTTTATTTATAACAAATTTCACTCAGTTTCCTCTATATTTGAGATTTTCTGCCATCTCTTTAGGCAAAATATTATTCTGTTTCATTCATACACCATAATTTATTCAGTCATTCTCCAGTTGTTGGATAATGTCTTAGGTTCAATTTCTTTGCAAAATAAGAATTCTGCTAGAAGTATTTTTGTACATATAGGTCATTTCCTTTTTCTTTATGCTCTTTGGGGTTCACTTTTGTTCTGGATCATTTTTCAGTTTTTTCTGACTTTGTGTGACCCTTGTGGGGGTTTTCTTGGCAAAGATAATAGAGTGATTTGTCATTTCCTTCTTCAGTTCATTTGACAGATGAAGAAATCAAGGCAAACAGGTTTAAGTGACTTGCCCAAGGTCATACTGCTAGTAATTGTCTGAGGCCAGGTTTGAAAAAGATATCAAAAATTTAAAAGATGTTATTATTAGAAAAGAAAAGCAAGATATTTCACAAAATGAGCCAGACTAAATTTTTGGTCAAAAGAAACAATTTTTAAAAAGAAATTTACATGCTTCTCTACGTAACAGATTTGCAGTAGCTTGTACAATCATCTCTTTTTCTATTCTACTATGTTATGGAAATGCTTATTTTATTTAAGTTCAGAATAAAATTTTTAAAAATTTAAATGCTTTTCTTATGCAAAAATTTAGTAATTTTTGTGTTCCCCCTCCCATTTTTCTGTTTTCATCTTTACTTTTTTCCCCCTCAAGTCAAGAAGACCCTATGGAAAAAAATAAAAAATAACTACTCTCCTCTCAACGCCTCCCCTACAGAAATATCCCTAGTGGCTATTAGGAAATCACGTACAACTTACATGAAATGCCTCTTTATAATAAATCAGGGGACCTTTTGTGAACTTTGGAGGTGTTTTGAAAGCAATTATATTAACCTTTGTATCATAATAATTCATAGTTACATGCTGTCTACCTCAGAACAACCCTGTGAGGTTGTTAATACGAGGGTCCTAAGCTTTACATGGAGGAATCTGAGTTCCATAGAGATTGTCACTTGCCTAGTCACATAGCTAATAAGTGGCAGGAAGGAGCTGGAATCCAGGTCTTCTGACTGTAATACCAAAGTCTTCCTTTTTCACTACCAACCCTATCTCTATTGTACAAGGTAATATGTTATATGCCCCTTTATCCCCTCCTCAGGAGAAGGCAGAAATAGTCAAGCAGATAATCAGATCCCTTGGTGCTTGTTAAAGGAGGACCAATGCCCACTTAAAAATGGGTGTTTACAACTTTCTGAAATCAGATGGAGTTTTATAAGTGAAACAACACCTAAACTGCCAGGATACAGAGTGCATCCAAGGAGTAGCCTGATATGATTTTAAAGATAGCTACTACAAGCAACTGTTGCTCGTCCTTTGTTCTCCAAGAGCACCATGACATGCTCTGATAACAGAGACTGAGTGAGGATTGAGAAGGATCTCCTAGACTGACATAGGAAGGTGATGAGCCTTGCAGTTTCCACTGGGTCATTTTTTATTTTGGTAGCACTTGAAATACTCCTGACTGTTAAATGGTAAGTTTTAACTTTAGTCTGTAAAAAGTGCACTGGAGCTTGAGAGTTTGTGGTAAGGGAGAAGACATGAAGAGAGAAAGGGAGCTGCCAGGGGATGTGAAAATATGAGGTTCATAAGACAAGGCAGGTAAGTCTGCGGAGCAATAGGATCTTGGACCACGGTATAAGAATTGTGTATTTAAAAGATAGCTAAGTATCTGAGATAAGTTGGATCTTTTTTTTTAAAAAAAAATCTGTTTACTTTTCTTTGCTCCAGCAATTGTGAAAGTCAGAAAGCTCTGGTGCGTGTATGTGTGTGTATGTCTGTGTGTGTGTGTATGTGTCTTATTCTTCTCCCTCAACTTTTTTTGCATTTTAAAATTTTTTAAATTTTTTCTCAATTACATGTGAACAAAAATTTTTAACAATCTTTTTTTTAATTGTAAGTTTCATATACCTTCTTCTATACCCTCTCTCCCTCAACTTTTCAGAAAAAGTAGATTCATTAGCTTATGTAATTGAGATGTGCCCACATCTACTACAAATAACGTAACATGTCACAAATCTTGGAGACAAGCACCAGATTATCTGCTGTTATTTTTCATCATTAAAGCCTGACCTGGAAGAACTCGGGTGAATAATATGACTTCAACTTTGGTGAAATCCCAGGAAATCTGCTTTCAGGCCTGAGTTCATGAGCATGTATAGTATTTTTTTTCATGGCTGAAGCTCATAGATGAAGTGATATCTGTCTTCATTCCTCATTACATAAGAGAAACATTCTAAACTAATCAAAACCTAGAACTATGTGAAAAAATAAATTCATTTACTGACTTTGGGACAAAATCTTAAATAAATGAAACCTATGAGTTTATTTGATGCTATCGGATATGTTAACAGAATCAGTGGTGTGGTAGCAAAGTGCTCTGGGCTTGTAGTCAGAAGAACTGCCATTGCTACGTGTGACCTTACGCAAATCACTTTATTTTTCCAGATCTTTAGCTTGTCATCTGGAAAATCAGGAGTCTGTACTAAGTGACTGCTGGGGTTCTCTCCAGGGCTACATCTATGAAAATGACTCACTGCTCATTTTACTATTAATTCTAAACTAAGATTCAATTAGGAAAAAATGAGAGAGAGAATTTGACATGTTGTGAACAGAAGCAGTTATCACATGCTATTCCAGTGTTGCTAGAGTAATATCATAGGATGATACACTTAAAGGTAGAAAGGAAGTTGGAGATCATTGAGTGTAACCCCTCATTTTACAGATGAAGAAACTGAGGCATGCAGAGATTAAATGATTTTCTTAGAGCCACAAATCTGATGTGTAAGTGGCAGCATTTGAGCGCAGATCCTCCTGACTCCAAGTCCAACAATCTATACATTACTCCATGGTGATGATAATGATAACGATGGTGATAACTGATTGATGAGGAGGAGGAGGAAGAGGAGGACAATGTGGGTCACTTTTGTGGGAGACAATTGGGTTTGCTAAAATTGCCTCACAATTTCCAACAGATTCAGAAGAAAGCCTACATTGTGATGAGAAGATCCTTCCTACCATGTCACATAGCCCCTTAAACCGTACTTGTCTTCCTCTCTTTTGCAGTTCCCTTTCTAAGATCTACCCATCCCCATGAAGGCCTTCTGTTACCCATCGTCCTCACTTTGGGATGGGCCCGTTTGGTTCTCATAGATTGAAGATGAATTCCTTGGCTTAGATTATAGTGGAATGGAGCAAAGACTCTGTTGGTAAATGTTTAGCAACAGGCTCTCCAAAAAACATGCACAACACACTTTTTTACATTTGACTTATATTAATATTTTCTCTACAACTTTTGACTTTCTGAAGTCTAGAACAATAAATAAACAACAAATCAAGCTCTGATTTATAATGTTTGCTGGTTCCTGAGGTGTAAACGCTCACTCTGAAAATTTAACAATCAGCTCTCTAGAGCAAGTATAAACCATTATCTGCAGTTCTATACTCCTTTTTCATGACGTGTATACGGATATGGTTTTAACTCTTGGAATTTAACTCCAGTGCTATTTTTCCTCCCTCTGAAAATGTAAATGAATTAAATATTACTTGCTATAAAATACATGCATGCAGGCACACATTTAATAAACTTCCTTCAGACATATAAGTCTTATGCATGGTTTTCTTTTTTCAACTCCACTTGGGTTACAACACCTGGACTGCTACATAATTATTCATCTGAAGAGACATTCACAGCCAAATGAATTACCTGATCAAGTGTTTTCTTCATTTTAAAAAATTCTCTGAACCTAGAGACCCCCTTTTCTAATTTCTACAGTAAGAGACCCTAATTAAAGTCCTTCCTTTCCAATTGCCCATGGATATCCCTGCAGTATCTCAAATTCAATAAATCTAAAACACATATCATTATGTTCCCTTGCCATCCCTTGACTTCCTAATTTTTTTTAATAGCAATACTTTTTACCCAATAGCTACCTAATTCAACATGTGTTAACTACTGTTGACTCCTCTCTCTCCCCACATCTTATCACCAACCTCTATTCAGTTTATTTCTACAATAGATATCAAATCTATCCTTTATTTTCCATATTCATGTTGTAACAGTACTAGATAAGGCCTTCATTAAGTTCCTTTGAGTACTATTGCCCCAGTAAATTGTGAGAGGCAAAGCCCCAGAAGGTTTCCCACCAAAGATGGTCCCACCCCCCATCCTTTTTTTTTTTTTTGTACGCAGCAGTGCATAAAGACAGTCTCTTAAGAAAAGCTAGCTAATTAACAACAACTAGAATTTATAAAGCATTTTTAGGTTGCAAAGTACATTTATTAAGTCATTTGATCCTTACAGCAACCCTGGGAGGTAGGAAGGTAGAAAGGTGCTATTATGACCCCATTGTACAGATGAGGAAAGTGAGGATAGCAGTTAAGCGAATTGCCTGATTTGAACTCAGGGTTTCCTGTCAGCAACTGACTGTATCACCTAGCTGTCACATAGACTTAGAATAGTTGCGATCTGTATTAGTGGAGGGAATACCCACACCAGTGGGGTCATTTTTGGTTTGAACCTATCACAAAATCATAAAACTTTCAAAGTACTGAAGGAATGCTATCTCTGTTTCAACTTTTGCACTTATCATGCTTTAAATAAAAGATAATAGACTTTGACCCAGTGATCTAGTCTGCAAGGAAGTCAGACAGTTCAAAAGTTCCCACATGTATCAGAGCAGTCTTTATTGTAAGATAAAAAAATAGAAACAATCCAGGCACTCAATGATTGGTGAATGGTTGAACAAACTGTATTATACTAAAGAAGTAGAATATGGAGGTGCAAATATAAAGAAGTCAGAGAAACATTGGAAGACAGCAACTCATGCAGAGGGAAGTAAGCAAAACTGGCGATCAATATACACAATGACCACTATAATAAACAAAATGTGCACTTACTGAAAGGAAGCAGTATTGCCAGCAATTCTAATGACCAGTCTTGGTCCTAGAAAACAGATAATATAATAGCGTCCGGGGTGTATCAGAGCCAGCAGCTCACTAAGAGCCAATTGTTAAATTTCCATTGTGAATGTTTATGTCTCAGTAATTGGCTAATGTTATCAATCAGAGCTTGATTTACAGTTTTGTTGATTTTTTTAGAATTAAGAAAGTCATAAAAAAAATGTTACTACAGGTCAAATGTAAAAATGTGTCATGCATACATTTTTAAACTGATAGAGAAAGTATTAATAATTCAAATGAAACTTAAAAGTAAGCTATGCTTTTTGGAGAGATGTTGGTTAAATATCTTCCATCATACCCCTGCTATGCCTCCATCTTCTCAGCGAATAGAGGGGGGACTATGCATTTGGAATATTACACATACTGTTTGATAAAGAAACTTTGCCTGTTACTTTCATTTTTTTTCCTGAGGGATGGTCTGTGGCATATATAGAAATGACTGTTATGGATGAACAAATAAGGAAGCATCCATTAAGTACTGACCATATGTAAAAACTATATTACTGCTCTAAGAGCTGGGGATGCAAATAGAAAAAACAAGTCAGTCCCTGTTCTCAAGGAGCTCACATTCTAATAGGGGGAGAACATATGTAGGAGATTTCAGCTGCAAATTGGATAGAAAGGCCCTACGGTCTTTAGGGTGTAGCAGCAAAACAGATGGTAATGAATCTTTTTTAATGTCATTTCCATTAATAAAATGATATCAGTGTTTAATGTTGAACCATTTGACAGTGCCAAGGACTTTGGTGGTGAGAACAGAAGGCATTAATAAAAAATATTAGGGTGGGGGAGGGTTAAGGGAAATAGTACATCTGTAAAACATACAATTATTCCTCTGCCTCTAAAACTGGAACATATTAAAAATTCTCACAGAAAAAGTCATAAGCTATACCCATTCTCGCCAGTCATAATGTACATTGAACGTAGCTGGTCAATACATGTGTTAATTGAAAATATGCTCTTAATAACTCAATCTTTGTTTGAATTCTTTTGTTTCCATTCACATTTTACTTAGTTACGTTTTAATTTTTTTCTAGACGTTGGGCTGGTGTTAAGGGTTATTGTAGTGGGGATGGGGGTGTGTGTGCGTGTGTGTGTGTGTGTGTGTGTGTGTGTGTGTGTGTGTGTGTTGCAAAGAAGGTGCTGACCTGAATTGGTAAAGGGAGCTTCCTTGCCAGGGAATTATATATGCCAGTGAAATCACAGATCCAGTCCCTGGCAAATCAAATCAATGAGTATTTATCAAGTTCCTATCCTGTGTCAGATATTGTCCCGTGTAATCATGTAAATATATTTAATCAGTTTGTGATGAAAATTTCCCAGTATCTCCTCTTCCTATAACGTTCTTTACTTTAAAAAGTTGACATTTGTAATAAAAAAAAATTCAAGAGATGCTTGTTTTCTCACTACGTAAAATTGTCTCTTTCTAGGAAACCTTCCCTTGCTCAGACAAAGGAAGGAAACAAGCATTTATTAAGTACCTAATACGTGTCCAGGCACTGTGCTAAGCACTTTACAATCACAATTAATCCACAGAACAACAGTGGGAAGGGAAAAATGGTATGATTACCTGCATTTTACCGTTTACAAAGTTGACATAGATGTTACGTGACTTGTCTAGAATTCACACAGCCAATAACCCATCTGAGGCTGAATTGAACGGAAGTCTTCCTAATCCAAACCCAGCATACTACTTAGCTGCCTCTGCCATGAAAGATACACACAGTTCTCAGTCTCGTCTCCCATATTCTAAGCAAAACTCAGAAAGAGTTAAGTGAGGATTACATTGTTTATTTCATACTCTACACTGTGTTGTCTTTTATTTCTATGCCCTTAAGACCACCATCCCATCATATTCTCTTCTAAACCCAAGGTTACAGATTCTAAATATAATGCCAGGAATAGCTAGCTAGACAATCTGGATTTCCTCCTTCCAGCTTGAATATTGACCAGCTATATTGACTTTGGTCAGGTCAAATCAGTTTTTCAAAGATCCAGACTGGATCTTTACCCCTCATCTGCTTGTGTAATCCTTATTTCTCCAATATTCTTAGAAGGTTCTACAGAAGACCAAGCATTGCTATTGATCCAATATTGCATTTTCAGGAGGACTCTACAAAAAAATCACTGAACCTATTAGCCTTGCTTTGTCAGGCATTAATTGCTGGTGCTTACCAGAAATATTTGGTTTGAGTTAGTTATTCTTTGAGGTATATAATGACCTACAAGCATGTCCAGAATAGTTGAGGGTTGCATCACAAAGGTAAATCATTCTCTTTTGTTAACTCAATCTTTGATGTAGACAAAGATTGCATTAGAATTTATAAATGGGAATTTAGTTTGCTCCTGTGAACCAGATTAGGATTTTAAAAGAAGTCCTAACAACGCAAATCACTGTTAGAACAACATTTGAAACTAGGCTGAAATCTTATGGGGTGGTAAGTTTACAAACTCCCACCTGTAAGATTTCATGTTAGGGAAGTCCTTTGAGTTACTGCTATCTCTCCCTTCACTTTTGATTACTTGCAAAGAGAAATAGTACATGTCCTCAGCTTTATGGGCTGGAATCCAGTGTAAATCATTTCTATCTCCTAGTGGCCTAACTGATAGGCAGATTCAAAGCAAACATGAATTTTTAGGGATATATTATAATATATATTATGTGATTAAGCTGTGCTAGCTCACCTGCAACGGATTTGTGCTCTCTCTTTCTCATAGAGACCCATGCTTTTTTTTCAATAATAATCTTCCCAAAAGGAGGTTCTATACATTGGGCTTTTTAAAAAAGGAATGCAAATCTCCCTTACACAGCCATCAAATACCACAAGCATGATTGCAAAAAGAACAAAGCAGAATAGAAATATTGTATTTTCATCCCTCATCAGCAGAAAGCTTATATGTAACATACCAGTTTTAGTAGAGTTTGGTGTGTATTCATTTGGTTGAAAAAACATTGCTTTATTTTGTATAGAAAATTGCAGCAATAAAAAGTCAGAATCTAAATTATGAATAGCAGGGCCTAACTTCCTTTTTGCTCCTACCATAATATTTTTACATTTTCTAAATAAGCTTTTGGGTAAGCTAATTAAAATACACTATTAGGTTTGTTCCTAACAGACTATACCTGGTTTCCAAGACCCAGACTTTCTAAATAAGGAAAGGTTAATCACAAGCAGCTAGCTGGCAACTTGATGATGAATTACTTGGCCATGATAAACCAAGAGAATACAAAATGACCCTCAGTCCTGCATGTTTTCCTTCTTCTGAAGTGATGTTGGCAGAGTAATAGAAAAGGGGACAGAGAAGGCTAAGAATAACATGGATTTTAGAACATCTATAAACAAATTTAGCTGTTGGCACTCTAAATGTGGACAACTAGGTGATATAGACCCAGGCCTGGAGTCAGAAAGACTCATCTTCCTCATCAAATCCATCCTCAGACACTTACCAGCTCTGTGACCTTGAACAAGTCACTTAACCCTATTTGTCTCAATTTCCTCATCCATAAAATGATTGGAGAAGAAAATGACAAACCACTCCAGTATCTTTGAAGAAAAGAAAACCAAATGGAGTTACAAAGAGTAGGACACAACTAAGAAATGACTGAACAACACTCTGAATGTGAAATTCTTGTCCAATGACCAACAAGTAGTTGAAAATGTTACTAGAGGAGCTGAGTCTTCTCAATTTTGACATTATTACTATAAACAAAAACAGAAGACAGAAGGCAGTCATAACAAAATAGAATGATGATTCTCCTTGGAGAAGCAGATTAAAGAGTAGTCAGAGTTTATTTTTTCACTCATCTAAGGATAACAAAAAATATATCATTTTAGGGGATTACACTCATCCATTGGTCCTAGGATGGAAACTTGAAGTTATCTAGTCCAATCTTGTCATTTTCAGATAAGCAGAATTGAAACCCAGAATGACTTGCACACAAGTCTATAAGTGATAGAGTGTAGCACCAATGTGATACCCATAGCAACCCCTGTGGATATACATGTGTATTTCCAGGGTAAGTACACAAAATATAAAGTCTTTTCCTTAAAGATGAAACCAAGATATTTATTCAGATACCAGAAAGTCAAGTCCACCATGATAACAACAAAGCTTGTATACATTACCAATAAAGGGAACATAGCCATCTCCAAGCCTTCTCTCCATCAAGCCTCCCCACAAACAAGCTCCCTTAGGCAAAATCACTCTCTCACTCATGCTAGCTGTTCTGCTCTGCCTGCTCTCTCTCAACTTACCTCACTCTCTCTTCCTGCTGCACCCTTCTTGCTCCAACCATTCAGCAAGCTCCTCTCATTATTGGCTCCATGTCACTCATACTGTGGGCTGGGCCAGAGCTCAAAGCAGTTCACATGGGCCTATTAAGGATCAGGGAAGATCTTCAAATTCCCTTACTATTACATTCAGCTCCAAGATCTTTCAGGTCCATTAATAGATCAATGGGAGTTTAGACATAATAGGAGTTTAGACATGGTATCGACATAACCTCACAACAATAATGGGGATAGCAGGAACAGCACAAAATAAATACATGAAACAACATATCAGAGTGGAGGGGTTGAGCACAAGTACCCCATCATTCCCCCCTCAAATGAATGGGACCCAAAATCCCTTGGGGCAAGGAGCAAAGATCTCTTCTTCTATAACTACTTGCTGCTGAGATTGGACATAGAACTGTCCCTGTCTTGAGGTCCCATTCAAGGGGTCAGTTCTTTAGCCACTATATGGAGCTTGGCCATTGCCAGGTCAAGGGATGATGTAATATAGCCAGTATTCAGAGTTTGGTCGATGCCAGGTGCAGGGGTTATGCATCACAGTCTTGGACATGGGGTGACATCCAGCTTAAGCTGTCAGTCTTCCACAAGTGGAGGGCATTGATCCTGAGGGAGATAAATCTAACAAACAGATTAAATAAAGGCCAAGAAGAAGAAGGAGACAATAATCAGAAGCAAGGTAGATACAGCATCAGCCATGCTCCTGAATTCCATGAATCCACTAGAGCTGCCTTAATTCTTATTTGCCTTACTGCAGGATTGCCATGTACAAGAGAGGCTGTGAACCACAGATGGTAAGATACCTTGCGTAATCACAGAATCTAGCTGGAGACCCTCTACTTTGTTTCTCCTTGTCTTAGTGACCAAGCCCAATGTGGCAGAGATGACTCAACTACATGAAAAATCCCCCAAAATTATCTTTGTACATCTTGACCATCCTTTTGTCTAATATGAGTAGGTGCCCATCTTGTGACTGTCTTATGACCACCTAGTCAATGGATATATTCCTTGCTTTGCCCAGTTCATGGTCCTGCTGATATACTGTTTTGCTTATTTTAGCCTATACATCTTATGTCAACCAGTTGATTTATTCTGGATCTCATATAGATGCTTTTGAATGTTTATATATCAGACCTTATAAAAATAGACCCCTGGAAGGAGGAAGCATCTCAGACCATGAGGAGGAAGGTCTGAGGTCCACTTCATTAAAGGGGACCATGAATCCTTTAATAAAGTGCCATCGGCTCAGAGCTCTGCCTCAGTTTCTCTTATTATAGACCGGGTAATTTTTATCTCCACAATTATAATTAATGAACTTGTCTGCTTCATTGTTATCCATGTAATCATATAAACAGACTGAGAAGAAGCTTCTCATTATGTTAGGTAGATTTAGGAAAGGATATGGTCAAAAGTCTCCCAGAATGAGAAGGCATTGGTGCATTGTGACATGTACCATTAGAAGGAATTCACAAATTAATGAAATAATAGGTCCAGCAAAGTGACTGATAAATCGCAGCAGCACTTAGCTTTTTAAAGTATTTATGAAAAATCCTGTCATATTTCTAGCAGAAGCTGAATAGGATTCTTTCCGATTTTGCCAACTACACCCAATTCCAAATTCAAATCTGTCCACTTACATGGTTATTGGAATTCAATGCCCTCTTGGTTAATAAAGACAAAAAAGGCAACAATATGAACCATGGCAGTAGTGTAAATGGAAAGAATAACAGCCAAAAAAAGGAATATTGCTAAACTACAAAGCATAGCCATGTCTCCATGGACAAGCTATAATAAGATACCTGCTCCCACCCATTTACAGTCTGAGGGATCTACAAGTGTATAAGACTGTATACATTTTCAGATATTTTTCTTCCTCTTTTAAAATGTATTTATTCTATGAAATAGCTCTCTTGGGTGAAGAAGAAGAGGAAGAGAAATATAAGTGAATATTTAAATGCGTGTGTTTTTTAATGTTGTCAATAAAATTTTGTAATCGTTCATTGCTGTTATTTTAAGACTAGATGGAAATGCAGGAGATAATCTTGGACCTACAGTTATTACTAATTGAGAGCTTTCAGTTGATCGGTTTCTGACTTGGGCCAGTTTGGCCCTCCATAGGTAACCCTGGTGGCTTCCCACTTTTGTGGTTCACCATATCAATGCTAATTCAGTTTGAATACCTTATCAGCATAGTCCAGTCCAGCTCAGGACTTGCAAACTCAAAAGTTCCACAAGCCTCATTCTCTCCAGTAGTCAGGGTTACAGGTTTGCATAATAGTGTACAAAAATAAAAAAAAAATTATAAAAAGGTTTTAAAAAGCAATAAATCAGATCAGGTAAGACTCAAATCACAGCTCTATTTGGTTACTGCATAGAATCTAAGTCATATTTCTGGTGGGGTATGATATATATAGGTATGTATATGTATAGGACATAAATCACATTATTATATAATGAAGATTGCATATTTATGTATAGATATGCAATACATATTTACATTATCATCTATGCAATTAGTAAACCCATCCTCTATACAAAATATGGGACACATATTTAAGAGGCTGTACGGTGTCTTATATAGATAAATATCCTTGGATTCAAGAAGCCCTGGTTTCAAATGGAATTTCTAGCACATACTGAGTTTGTGACTCTGAATGAGTAATTTAACTTTTCAGTGCCCCAGGCTACTTCCCAAGGCTCTAAATAGTAGAATAGTTGCCAAGCATCATTGGTAAAAGTTTCTTCCCTGGGGCTTCTCTGTAGTGATGAAATCACTGTTCTGCTCAAAAACAAATGTATTTATAAATATATGTATATAAGGGCATTTGCACTTATTTACTATATTCCCCTCCATAGCAGTTAGACATAAGTACATAGAAACAATAGTGTTCTCACTGGCATACACACATGTACACACACACATATATATTATGAGATTACCTTTACAAATATATAGATGTACACATACATGCATTATATGTATGTATACATATATGCATATACATACATATATATATATATATATACACATATATCTGTGTATGTATGCCAATGCTGTCTTCCCCTTCTACTATCCTAGAAAGCTAGAACAGATCTCTTCACTGGCTAACTATCAAGAAGAGTTCGCAGTACAAAGTTTATTTTCTCAGTTCGATGTCACAATTATTTAGTGTGCTGAGCACCATTTTCAATATGCCCTTTAATTTCCTATAATCCCTACCCCTTGCATG
Source organism: Notamacropus eugenii (assembly GCF_028372415.1). NCBI lineage: Eukaryota > Metazoa > Chordata > Mammalia > Diprotodontia > Macropodidae > Notamacropus > Notamacropus eugenii. The sequence continues at coordinate 180,956,760 of NC_092874.1, read as the reverse complement.
ATGTGGAATTCCATTTATTCTATTTGTTCTATTTTAAAAGGGATGAAGTCATTCATGCTGGAAACTATGACCTGATTGAGAGTACTGAAATGCTGCAATGTCTCAGAGTCAGCGCTGGCACACGGAGAGGTATAAATTAAACTCTTCTGCAGACATTTGATCTCTTGCTATGAAAAGGGATATTGTGCTTCCTCTGTTTAACAGTATTCTCTGTCCACTGTGAAAAGAAGCCTGTTTGCTTAAATAAGTGTTGCATTTTTTCCACCCTGAGTGGCATTGCAAACGAACTCACAGCACACACTGCATATAGAACCAAGAGTCTACATTAAATGAATGTGTGTATAGATGTAGATATATATGTGTATTATATCTCAAGAGAAACTAACACTGAAATCATATATGTTCACTCACGATATGAGGTGAATGATTTCATAATATAAATGCTCTAATGATAACTACCTCTCTGGTGCACCAAGTTATTGGTTCTAGAGAGACAGAGTGGTCATTAGCACAATTGGAAAAATGTGAGGTGTGCCCTCCTATCAATCATCTAGGAGTGATCCATGAGCCATCTATGCACACAAATCTAACATCACCTTTGGTGGCCATCTTTTTGCATATGCACAATTTCTGAATTGGGAAAAATCCCTTCTCTACTGTGATTGCCCTTACATCTGGAGTCCTTTATTAAGATCATAGTAATTTCCTGAAATCTCTCTTCTAGTAGAAGTGTGTAAATACTTTTAAAGGTACTCTCTAAATATTGAGCCAACCAAGATTATCAATCCTAAGGGAAGAATTCTAAAGGATGATGTTTTTCTTATTCCAGGGCTTCTTTTTTTTAATGAGATGTGGAAGGTTTTTGAGTCTACTATGAAATGGAGAAGCCCACATGGCATGAAACACAGACCTTAAGAGATGGGATCAGTTTCTGCTAGTTGGCAAATATATGGTTTCTTTGTCTTAAAAGAATATTTAAAAGAAAAAAAAAAGCCACTCTTATGGACCAAAAACAAAAAAATGTTTCTATTCAACAAATTTGCCACGTTGAAACAACTTAGTCTATTCAGGTAATAGGACAAAAAGACATTTGTTGGGCAAGGCTACTTTTAGTACAAACAATACCACAAACATCGAACAAAAAGATTGGCTCGTTCCCCCTTTTAACATTGCCTTCATTCACTTTTTTAAAGGGGTCTGTGGAATTCCTGGATATTTTGCCCCAACTCTATTCCAACTAACCCCACCCTGAGAGAGGTTGCAGATTGCAGTCATCCATTTGTGGCTAATGTGCTGAGAATGTTGTGCCCTGCATTTTACTTAATCCTTGGTGAGAGAGAGGAGGTGTGCCACCTGACTGACGTGAAAACTCAGGCAAGTCTCACCAGAAAATTTAGCCCTTCTACCTTGAATTAATGATCCAACCCTGGAACTTAAACTGGAACCTTGGGAAATGTGTGGAGCTGCAATGCCAAGTTAATAGGTTAGCCAAAGTGTTCATTTTGAAGTCAAGAAGTTTAACAATCCACTCTTGAATTACACACCAAATAGGTCAAGAAAATGTGCTTTTCCAGCATATCTAGATATTCCGACACTTGGTGCATCCAGATATTCCCTTCCTTTCATTGATTTGTCCAGAATCAATATTGCCAGAATGGTGGCTTATTCATTCTGTTGAGACCAAGAGAAAAAAGGCCAAGTTTTCACTGAATTTTAAAGTATATTTGACATTGTTTCAAATGCCCAACACCTATCCTATTACTGATACCCTGTGTACTCCCCCACATTCAACACATATGCCCTTTAGAGAGCCATAGTGGGAGACCCACCATTTCCTTTACTCAGCCACAAGTTTACCTTCTCTCAACTATTACAAAGGGAAAAAAAATCATGTATTTCAATTTTTGAAAATCCTGTAGTAATGTGATTATATCATAGCTCTGTCTGAGTGAACATTCACACAATCAAGTTTGCTTTTCGGTCACTCTGCCAACTCTGGTCAATTGAAGCAGCAAAGACAACTAACCTGGGAAATTCAGGCTCGTAAAGTACATGCTGCAAGTGAGAAGAGATTTACTTTGAAACCCGAAGTATATTACTGACAGATATACGTAGGGGCTTGAATTGTCCAGGTTGGCTGTCTACACTGGCTGAATTCTGCCACTTTAATAAATCCTGGAAATATTTCTAAGCAGTTAAAATGATGAGGCCAGATGATTTCTGCCTATATTACTTTGTTGTCAGATGTTTTCCTGAACTGACCACAATGATCTTTGAGCCATAGTGTTGAAAGGAAGCCAGCAGTACAAAGATCCTTATTCATTTATGATGGAATATATTTGTTTGGTAGGCAATAAGATTCCTTCTCTGCCTATTACATGTACATTGAAAAAAAATTAGTTGCACCTTTTTCTCTTAGAGGGACTTAGTAACTATGTTGTTCTGAGATACAAAGGGCCATAGAGCATTGCCCACTGCCTTGTGAATGGGGCCTTTGTTTTCCATGCTGTTTTGGTAGGAAATAGTTGCTATTTAGGTCTCCAAGAGGGAATATAAAACTACGCTCACCTAATCAAACAGACCAGTAAATACAGCAGTTAATCTGACAATTTCAAATTCCTGAGTTGTATTCTGAGAAACAATTGAGCACAGACAGTCATTTAAAGTCTGCCGAGTTACTGATCTGGTTTTGGTTTTTGGTTTTTGCTTGTTTTTTATTTTATTTTTAATTCTTGCAAACTCCCACTTCCAAGTCACATTTCAGCATAGGGTTTTCTTGCTGAACAGAAAACCAAACCAAAAAGAAAAAAAAATACCACCCTGGGAGAAAAAAAGTAATATTATGTCTCAAAATACATAATGTCAAAGAACACAAAGAAGGATGGGTGAATCTGGGAAAAAGAAAGATGACCCTATCATAGTTGTATTATATAAAAATGAATTGATCCTGTATAGTAGCATAGCCACGTGCAGTTGTACAGGGCCTAATGAGCTAGACGGCTCATTGTTCCCTTCTCTTCATGCTGTTACTTCAAGCTAATCTGCTCTGTGGCCATGGAGTAAAAAGCAGGGCCTGTTTGTTCAAGTTATTACCAGTTTGACAATGAATGCCTTCAGCAAGTTACCTTGAACGGGTTTAGTCACCACTCAAAGAACAAAGACAAGGGGGTTTGGGAGAGGGGGGAGAAGGGAAATGCCCAGGAAAAAAACGTCTCCAACTAGTTCTTAAAGGCAATGTCGACTGATACTTTTAGCCTAAATGCAGCAAAACAAAAGCCAAAAACACTTTCTTTGAGGTATGGGCTAGAAATTTCACTTCCGTGCCCTATGCGTTTCCTACCGATTACAGTAGCCCCTTAAAATGGTGACCTTGCAAATATCAAGGGGACAAGGCCCACAGTTTGGATTAAAAGTGCTATCCAAACTATTCCTTTCCTCCTGAAAAAAATTCTAATGTTTCTGGCTTTTAAAAGCCCCATTGTCGCTTCTAGCTGGATGTTTATTTTACTGTCTGCTGCATGGCAGAGGGCATTCCACCTATAAAGAATGACTATATAGCACTGGGAAAATTTGAATTCTCTCATCAATGCTAGTTAAAGGGAGGATAAATAAACTTTTATGTACTAGGGCCCCTACCCTTCATGGAAATTATTGTTAATTTATTGAATCAATAATCTTGAAACAATAAATTATAATGTCCTTTGTTTTACTAAACCCTTCTTACAGTGTATTAAAAAGAAAGAGCTTTAGAAATATTGCAACAAGTAGGGAGGAGGTGACTACCAAGGCTTTTTGGTGCCCATTATGCAAGAGATTAGATTGTAAAAGTTAGAAAGGGGGGAAAAATCATGAACATGAGTAGACACTAAGAAAAATAATCCTTAATTACTTAAACTAGTTAGGCATAATAGTGGCTCTGTTTCTTTAACGCTGTCACTGTCAGATTTCTTTGACTTTTCCTCGTTTTAGTTGCTTAAATTTTATTGCTTATTATGATTCTAGATGTTGCTGATTTTAGCACAAAGGTTGTTGAGGCTAGAAAGTGACTGCCCAGTATGACCTTGACAGTTTTTTTCTCTGAACCTTAGTAAACCACACACCTCCCAGGCACATGTTGAATTTGGGCAGCTGCTGAAATCTGGAATTTCCCTGGAAATTCATCTCAATACTCATATGCATTCTACAGACTCAGGGACCTTTAGTTTTGAAACCCTAATTGTTTTTCTGACTTCATCCAGTATATTTCATTGATATCAAAGCATCTTTGGGTGCCCATTCATCTTTTTATACAACTGTGACCAATGCAAACTCTACAGCTTCAAAAAAAATAGAAGAGAGAAAGTAGCCATTTGGGATAATATCTGCAGATGAAACATCACTGTAGAAGCAGTGTCCCAGAAGCGACTAATATCCAAAGCTTTCTATATAGATTAAGCTTGTCTAATGGCTCTGCAGCTACTACATACAATTATCTACTCACTAACAGCTTCCCTTAAAACAGACATAAGGGATCTTTGGAGCCAAGCTCTGCATACCTTAATTATGGCACCAATTTGGGACACTATTTGTTCCAATTTTTTTAAAAAACCTCCTGTTTTATAAGAACACATCTAATTCTGTATTATTTTTCATGCTTTGTGAACACAGAGTTGAATGCAGGTGGTTCAAATGACTCCTTGGTGTGCCAGTGTGGCTACCGTATTTTGTTGAGAGTTTTACAGTTTTTGGTGCAAGACTGACCTAACCCTAGAATAATTACTCTCAAGAGCTAGGCTAATAACAGAAGTCTCCCTTTTATTCACCTCCGTATATGGGGCAATAACAATCAAACATCGACAAAGGGCTCCTGAAATTCACATTGGAGAAATTGTAGCCTTCAGGAATGTTGTTTCTATTAACTAGCCCTACAAAGCAGTGAGAAATTTTTAGCCTACTATGTCACGCGCCAGGACTTCTTCCTAGGCTTCTGATTGGCCCAAATTAATCACATTTAAACCAAATTAGGTTCTACCCAGGGCTTCCCTAGCCACAAGCATGTCAGAAATTCACTGAAGACACCAAACATTTTCATTTTGACAGTCCTGGTTCCAGAATAATTTCTAAAAGAGGTTAGAAGTGATTTCAGTTCTATTGTATTCCATTACACCCAGGGGCAGCTAGGTGGTACAGTGGATAGAGCACCAGTGCAGGAGTCAGGAGGACTTGAGTTCAAATCTCACCTCAGACACTTGGCAGTTGCTAGCTATGTGACCTTGGGCAAGTCACTTAACCCCAATTGCCTCATCTTGGGTCATCTCCAGTGATCCTGATGAATGTCTGGTCACTGGATTCAGATGGCTCTGGAGGGGAAGTGAGGCTGGTGATCTGCACAGCCCTCCCTTACTCAGAACAAAGTCAAGTGCAAGTCACGTCATTATTTCTCTGATGGCATGGTCTTCTTCAGCAACGAAGGACGAACACACACACACACACCTATTCCATTACACCCATACCCTAGTCCTAGACCTCTAGAGCTTATAGGAGCCAGAAAGAAAAATGGAAAACCCTTTGTCCTGCCAAGGACTTTAAAAAGCAAAAGCCTCTTTGCTTATCACTATTAACATCAGACAAGCCCCAGAAATCACTATCATTATATGCAGCTTAAAAAAAAAGAGATTATTACAGTGTTCCTAAAACATCCCATTTTGTCAATCTGCTGCATATCTTTAGGGACTTGACAACCTTTTGGAGGCTCTCTTATACTTGATTAAAAATACATCCAACCATTTCAGGAAAACCTGGAAAGACTTACATGAATTGATGCTGAGTGAAGTAAACAGAACCAGAACATTGCACACAGTAACAGTAACACTGCGAGATAATCAACCATGATTGATTTAGCTCTTCTCAGAAATACAATGATCCTAGACAATTCCAAAAGACTCATGATGGAAAATGCTATCCCTGTCCAGAGAAAGAACTATGTAGTCTGAATGCAGATTGAAGTATATTGTTTTCACTTTGTTTGGTCGGCTTTTCCCTTTTGTTCTGTTTCTTCTTTCCCAACACGACTAAAGTGGAAATAGGATTCCATGATCGTATATCTATAATCTCTATCAGAATACTTGCTGTCTTGGGAAGAGGGGAGGAAAGGATGGAAAGGAGAAAAATTTGGAACTCAAAATCTTATAAAAATGAATGTTGAAAACTATCTTTACATATAATTAGAAAAAAATAAAATACTATTTACCAAAAAATAAATAATGAATCCAACCCTTTCCCTTGTCCACGATCTACATTCCTTAATCCTCACATAAATACACATTTAATAGCTCCTCTAAGGATATAAGACCCATAGATTTAAGTGAATTAGCTCATAAATAGGAAGATACACTATTGATTTAGGTCTGTTAGCTCTATTAATATTAAGGTTAATGATGTCAATTCTGTTCTTTAAGTATTGGCCCTTTAATCTTTGTTATTAACTAATTCTATATGATAGGAAAAAAATAGTTCCTCTCATGAACCAGAATCAACTACAAATCAACTGTACAATCAAGCATATACTCCTATGGAAGAACAGGGACAAAAAGGGCTTGGTAATTTAAATATTCAGTTAACTCTCCAAAATAATTTTATCTATTACTTTAGATCCTTTTCCATATCTTTGTACCTAATCTTTTAAAAAAAGAAATCAAGATATGCTGAGCTGAATTTTACCTTTTTTGTTCAACTTCTGTTAGAAGTATTAATAGGCATTGAAAAGGGCAGACCAAGAGACAGGGAAAGAGAAGAAGCAGTGTCCAGAATAATCCTCAAACTTAATAAAGAGCTGCTGAGTCATTTGAAAATGGTCCGTCTTTGGCATAGTTGCAGCTTTAATAAAATCAGCCTTCACATGGTCCTTCTAAATTCATCAAAATGATGAGATAAATGCATCACAAATAAGGAAGCCAAGGATCAGAGTGGTTAAGTGACTTACCCAGGGCCACACAGCCAATGAGTGACTGAGAAGAGAATTGAACTTAGATCATCTTGACTCGAAGGCCAGTGTCTTCTACTACGCACACTGCCTCTCAAAGGATTTATAATATATGGTACAGTGGATAGAGCACTAGGCCTGGAATCAGGAAGACCTGAGTTAAAATCCAGCCTTAGACACTTACTAGCTGTGTGACTCTGGGCAAGTCATTTAACCCTGTTTGCCTCAGTTTCCTCATCTGTCAAATAAACATGGAGGAGGAAACGGCTAACCACTCCAGTATCTTTGCCAAGAAAACCCCAAATGGGGTCACAAAGAGTCAGACATGACTGAGACAACAACAAAAAAACCACATATGTATAATAAATACGCAGTCTAAATGAATTAAAAGACCTACTTTGTTTAAGGTACTGGCTAAGGACTGGATTCTTTAATGAAGATTTATTCATACTAATATAGAGAATAAAACAATTTATAATTTAGTTCTGTCTTAGGTCATGGACAAGCAAGGTCAAACTGGGCTAGAATAGTTGATGAAGATATGAAGAAAACCAAGAATTCCCATTCTGATGCTGCCTCGTTTTCTCCATCTCGGGTCACTGGACAGCCAATGCACCTTACCTTGCCCAGGGAACTCCTTCTTGGGCTGCTGTTTCTGTAATCCAGTTAGTTTCAAGACTAGGACAATGCTTTACAAACCACTTAGGGCAGTGGTTTTATTTTATGTGCCACCTCCTCCATTAGCATGAATTACTCAAAGAGAAAAGTGAAGTGCTTAGCATAGTGCCTGACTCATGGTAGGGGATCAACCAATACTTGTTCCATTTTCCCAGTGTTGTTGTTTAGTCATGTCAGGCATGTTCTACACTTTATGACCCCTTTGGGTGTTTCCTTGGCAAAGATACTACTGTGGTTTGCTGTTTTCTTCTCCAGTTCATTTAACAGGTGGGAAAACTGAGGCAAAAAAGAGTTGAGTGACTTACCAAGGGTCACCCAGTTAATAAACGTCTGAGGCTAGATTGAACTCAGATCTTCCTGACTCCAGGCCTGGCACTCCTAGGCACTATGCCTCCTTGTTAACCCTTATCAAAAATTAACTATCTGAAAGTAGCTTCCAACTTCTGAAATCTCTGTTGATTAAAGTTAAAACTTGGTTGTTGTTGTACATTTAGTTATGTCAGTTATGAAGGCAAAACTGTTTCCAGTTCTGAACAGTTTGGGTTTGGCTAAGGCTACGCAATCACAAAAAACTGAAAAGTTGATTCAATAATCTCTTAAATTATGACTGTACAGTACTCATCATCTTCAAATTATATTCATTAATCTTTTTGAACAATTATTGCATTTGATTTCCCATAGCTTACCAAAGTTGTGCATAACCACCAGTATATTGCCCTCTTGCCAGCATGGATTTCTAGTACTAAAAGCAATGGTCATTTAGCAAATATTAAGATATTTAGTGAGAAGTAATACCAATTAAGATTCTTCCTAAAGATGTAAAAGACTTGCTATACCTAATAGGTTTATTTGCCCTCTTATCACTTGGATCACTTCTCTGGAAATGCTGTCTGACAAAACTTATTACTTCTTTTAGAATGTTAAATAGAAGGAAGGTAAACAATGAAAAAAAGTCAGGGTATAACTTTAATTTTTTAAATTGGTGCCATTTTGACTGCTATGAAACAAAGCATTCCTAGAAAATTCATGTCCCATACATTAGCAAAATTGTACTTTTCCTTCCATTAAACACATAAATCCATGATTTAAGGGTTTCTGGAGGTTTGCGAAAAAGAAAAAAATGTAGTCTTTAACATGAAGAAACTTGTATCTTTTATGTAGTTCAAGTCTCAGAGAAAAACTGTTTTATTTGTCCTGGACTTCTAGCCCCATTCTCAGTCCTTTGTTTTAGCAGGGAAACAAATAAACAAAATGTTTTATCAAAAGCAATGAGGAAGTCACAGTTTATAGAATATAATTTTGTAGAAACAACATTCTCATCTTTATCCCTTATTTGGTCAGCCCTGGGATTCATCCCTGCAATCCTCTGAAGAACGGGACTGACTTCTGGGAGAACCAGCAGGAAAAAACAACACAGATTCACAGTTAGCTCTACCCTGATGCTGAATTCAGCAAACGAATCATTTATAATAGACCATTTCTCTAACAAAATTTGTCAATTTTGAGAGTTTATTGAAAACTGGCTCACTTTTGATTTGCATTTCTACTACCCCACTATTGAGTTATCTTTTTAAATCTCTCAATAAAAATTTGGAACCCAAATACTGTTATTTAACAATAGAAATAGCCTTTATGCCTCTATCTATAAAAACCTCATGCTCATGAGAAGCACCTAAAATTCACAGAATTTTAAAGCTTGGAGAGATCAATGGTCTTAATTTACAGATGCAAAAATTGAGATCGTCAAAGGTAAAATAAAGTCCAAAATAAAGTTTCACCTTTGCTTTTAGCAAAGCAGGAACTGGAACTGAGGTCTCCTTTTTCTCAGCCTTTTCCATTATACCTCACTGTCTTCATTATCCTAACCCTGTTCAAAGTTGTGGTAAGCCTAAATGGTGGGAAATGGAACAGAGAAAAGCTATTGCCATAGAATCACAGTCAGATGATCTATCATATGATTGGAAGGCAGGTGGACCCCTTTCTACTTGTGTCTTTGCCTGGACTGGAAGAAATGCACAATTGTTCTTGGCTTTGCTTTTCCCTGAATATTACTGGGGAGGGGTGTAGAGGAAATGGGTGGTGAAAGGGAGGAGGTGGCAGAGTGTGACTTGGTATTCCTTTGAGGATGTGGTATTTATATGGGTGAAGTCCTACAAACAAAGGCACTGTTATTTTATTACCATGCCAAAAACTTTTCTTTGTCTTGGATTTTGCTGTCAATCAAATGAAAAATGTCCAGAGATTTGAATTGGTCTGTTGGTTGTAATTACCTTTACGGGAGCTTCTGCTCTCAATGTTACATTTACCCATTTATAAGAGTACTGAGATGTGCCACTGGACTCCTTTGTGACAAGGTGTAGATTTGTACAGTAATCAGAATGAAATGTGTTCATTAGTCAGTCCACTAGAGTAATTGTCAAACTGCCGTTTACATTGGCCTGATGCCTTGCAAAGCAAACTTAATTTCTCTCTGTTCAACTCCATTTGGCCTAACTCGAAGTCTTATGAGTAAATTTAGGAGACACCAAAGAGAAGTACCACCCCATACCACAACTTGAAGTTTCAATACAAGAAAAATAAAGGAGATAGATGTTTTGTTGGCATTATGGTCTGACCTAAATTATCAACCAATCAACAATCACTTATTAAACACCTACTTGAGGGAACTGTCAAATCAATGAGATTATCAAATTATTTGAGTATCTGAAAGAGAAGAATTAATACCTCATGTGCCAGGAAAGTGCTGTGTTCTGGGTACACAAAGACAAAAATTAGACAGTTTTTCCTCCTCTGAGAGCTTATGTTTTTGGCAATAGAATTCAGAAGCCATTGATTTAGAGCTGGAAAGAAACTTGGAGGCCATATAGTCCAACTCCTTTACTTGACAGATAAGGAAGCAAAGGCAAAGGGAAAATCAACTTCCAGAAAGAAATGTTACAACAAGTCAAGTTTTTACACTGAAAAGTTATTCTAATTTTCGCATGGGAAGTGCTAACAAGGTTGGAACATGGGATCTGTTGAAGGCTACATTATTTTGTATTATCTTCTTGTTAGTGTGTCAGCAGTAGGGAAAGACAGCATTTATACAAATAACAAAGAAATCAGAGATATTAATGTACAATACTTAGAAAAACAGAATTTTTTTTTCTTCTTTTACAAGTCAATAGCCACACAGTAGTCTCATACAGTATAGGAATATAGAAAGGTGAGGGAAGTCCTTTACCTCTTCCCAAGAGATATTTCTGATATTATTGCATTTTCATCTAAGAGCTATAGCAGTCAATTCTGAACATGTCTAAGAGCATTGAGTCATACGTCATAAAATCTGAGTTCAAGTCCTGCATCTTATATTCTTTGGTGTATTTAACTTCTCTCAGCCACAGTTTCCTCAATTGTAAAATCCATAGAATAGTGGGGAAAACGGTATACATGGAGTCAGAAATACCAGATTTTAATTTTGGCTCTGTTTTATGGCCAAGGCAAAACATTAACACTCAGTTTCTTCTTCCATAAAACAAGAGAGTGGGACTAAATCATCTCTAAGATTTCTTCCAGCTGGTGACATCCTATGATTCCATGACTGTGGTGTTTGTACTAACTACTTCCTAGGATTATTTCAGAGCATGTGGTGACATAGCTGTATAAGACATCATGACTATGCTTAACATCTTAAAAAGATCACAATTGAGGAAAGACCCTTTTGTTGGAAGCTGTGATAAGCCTCAAGTCTAGTGATTGGAATAGCTAATTTTCCAATTCTGGAGAACAGATTTTATGCAAAATGTTAAAAAATAATTTAAAATTTCATTGATTTTTGGTGAGGATCAGGGAGGTTCAAAAATGTCTCAAAATTGGTGCAGTAGGGTCAGAAACGGTCATTTCTCTGTATCTGGTGTTCAGACCAATATTTGTCCTACAAACATAGGCACTGTTATTTTATTTTCATTCCAAAAACTTTTCTTTGTCTCTCATTTTGCTATTGAGCAAAAAATGTTCAGTTATTTGAATTGCTGTGTAGCTACCTTTGTGAGAGCTTGTGCTCTCAACTTTACATTTATCCATTTATGAGAGGACTGAGATGCGCCGCGAGATTCCTTGTGACAGTGTACAGATTTTTATAATATTCAAAATAAAATGTGTTCATTAGTTAATCCACTGGAGGAATTGTGGATTTCCATGCTCATGACACTATCCAATTGCACTTCCTTGCTCTAAACAAGCATCAAAACCAAAAGCCATTGAAAAAGTGTTAGAAAAGAAAAACACTTACATTTGTTACAATGAGGAACAGAGCTCTGGGGGGTTTTATCCTAGTATTTATTCGATGTTTATTAAAAGATGTAATTTGTTCCAACTCTCTTATGTTAGTCACAATGATTAATACATCCAGTTTATGAATTTATGATGTTTAGCACATCAAATAAGAATTTTCTCTAAGGAAAGAAATCAAAGAATAGTAAAATTGTTAGGGAATTGTGCCAAAATGCTCAAGTTAAGTTACAGTCAGTTATTGTTGAGGATAAGTGACTAGACAATGTGGCAACATTTCAGCATTTTTTAAAAATTCATTTTATTCTGTTTGTTATTTGCTAATAAAAAGTCTACTTGCTATGAAGAAATCACATATAATTTGAGTATATTCCATTGAAAGCATTATAATATTTTATATGTATATATGTGTGTATATTCTTTTCCTTTTAACATCTGTCAAAATTTCTAGTTTACTGTGTCCTCATGCCCCATTTCACTTGTTTCTTTAGTCATTCTCAGTGTCTTATGTACTGCTGGGCTCCCTTCAGAAGTTTCTTACCCCTCATTATTTCTGGGGTTTTGGGGATCTCCAATCCCAGCCTTGTTTCTCTCATTTGCCCCAACCCCTCACAATCCTCATATATCTTTTTCCCCTTTAGAAGAAATCAGTCTCAAGAGGTCCCCAAGATCAAGTTATGACATCTGATTTCTATTCCTGGAGTGCTTATTTACTTCCTAGTAAACATTATTTTCTAAGACTGTAGCTTGTGGATTACCCCAGCTGTAAGCTCCCTGAATGCAAGAAACATGGCTTACTCATATTTGTTTTCAAATCTTTCAACTCCAAGTTGAAATGCCTTATGCATAGTAGTAAACTTTTCATAAATATTTGTTGAAATCATTGAATTAGATAATAGCTGTTAACATTTTTCAACATTGGCAATATTTTGGAGAAACTATACATTTGAACTAAGTCTATAAAGCATGTAATGAAATAGCTATGATCCAACTTATCAAGTCAATTTTTAAAAGCCAGACTGGATCATTTGGAGGGGAGGCTATTTGCCCAAAGAGTTCTCTGAAAGAGGTAGCATAGTATATTTGATGGAGAACTAGTCTCCTAGAGTCAACAAGTCCTGAGTTCAAGTCTCTATGTGGCCCTAAGCAAATTACAACCTCTCCATGCCCCAGGAATGAATAGTTGGCAACGCTGCATTACTAGAGGTTGCTCCCAGTGAGATCCAATGAAATTATAGGTACAGCCTGAAAAAGAAAATGGTCCTCTATCTTAATTCCAGTCTAAGTGTACATCTTCCCTTTATGTTGTATAGATACAGCTTTAACATTGTTGTGCCTTAACATATCTATCTAATACAATATAAAGCAATATTAAGTGCCTGCTCCACAGAGTACACTATAATGTTGTCTGTGAGAGATACTAAGTTTAAATAAAAGGTTATTCCTAGCCTCATAGAGCATACCATCAACTATAGTTGTTATCTCCATCAACACAATGCCCAGTATCATGTGATCAATAACTTTGTGAATTACAGAAAGAAATGCCAGGTGAGATCTAAGGATGATCAGAAAAGATTTCACAGAGTTAGTAGCATATAAATCAGGATTTGAGGAACCAGTAGGAAAGGAATTTAATGACTAAAATGGGGAAGGGGGAGAAAATCATCCCAAATGTAGGAAGTAACTTAAGCAAAGGAACACAAAGTAATATGATCTTAAAAATCACAGATCCAAGAAAAGACCTTCCCATTCATTTCAGTCCCCTCATATTACAGATGAGAAACCTGATTCCCAAAGAAGTGAAGTGATAATCCACTCAGCTGCCAAAAAAAAATTTTTTCTAACACATATATCTAACCATGTCACCACCCTACTCGGTGAATTCCAGTGGCTCCTTATCAACTCCAAAATCAAAAAAAATATAAACTCTTCTGTTCAGCATTTAAAACTCTTTATTTATAACCTGTCCCCTTTGAAGTATAAGAAGACCTTTGTAGTCTTCTTATACTTTACTCCCCTCTACAGATTCTATGATCCAGTAAAGCTAGCATTCTTACAGTTCTATAAACACCACCCTCCAGCCCCCATTTCCAGACCTTTTCACTGGCTATCCCCCATGTCTGAAATGTTCTATCCTTTCACCTCTGCTTCTTAAAATTTCTGGTTCCCTCCAAGTTAGAGTTCAAATCCCACCTTCTCCTGGAGGTTCCCACCCCCCACAGCTTAATGCCTTCCCCCATTTATCTCCTTCTGTCTTCTCTGTATGTACTTGTTTTACCTAGTTATTTATGTGTTATCTTCTTCATTAGATTGCAAGTTCTTTTAGAACAGGAATTGTTTTTGCCCTTCTTTGTACCCCTAGTGCTTTTTATGGTACTTGGTACATAGTAAGTGCCTAATAAATGCTTGTTAAGTAGATGACATGGACCAAAGTGAATTAGGTGGAAAATAATCAGATAGTAATAGCCAAGATCCAAACTCAAGCCTCATGACTCCCAGTTTAGTCATCTGTTCATAGTACTCCCTGGGACAACACATTTCATGTTTCAGGAAACAGAAAATAGTTGTTTTCTTAGAGCTTTGAATGTAGAGGGGCATCTTTTGAGCTAAGGATGGAAGGGTGGGGTGGTACAGGATTATGTAGGGACTTGAATGATGGGACAGAGGAAGCTGAGCTTTCTTTATCCTTGCCCAGGATAGGTCATGCTTGCAGTTCAACAGGTACATGTCACATAGACACATGTACACACACACACACACACACAATTGGCTAGGCTGTTTTTCATTTTCTTCATTTCTGAAAAAAAAAGTAGCAATAAAAAAATCTCCTTGTCCTCAAGTTCATGCTGCTTATTTTGCAGATGAAGATCCTGAAGCAAGTTCTCAAGAATATACAAGAGTAAGGGGTAGGATCCTGAGCCTGACAGAAAACTAAATGGAGTTGCTATAGGCAATAATAAGTTGAATAACAGTTGGCAATCCTGCATTAGTAGAGGGAGTTATCTCAATGGGAGCTCCTTTTACCAATGTAATCATAGGTCCAGACCAAAAAAGGAGAAGCAGGAGGAAGTCAGGTAGCTCTTCAGGACTTGCAAAACATTTTACAATATCACATTATTTTATCCTAAGAACCCTGGGACATAACTGCTATTATTACCCTCTCTCCCCCCCTTTTTTAGCAGATGATGAAACTAAGGCTCAGAAGAGTTCAGTGATGACTTGCCCATGGTCACATTCAAATTCAGTTCTATCTGCCTCCAGCTTGAATCTACTGCTTCTTGAATGGACATACATATATTTTCTTGATCAGAAAAGTTGACTGCCTCATGATGGGATTATTTAGGTTTCTTGTTTAAATTTTCCTTGTTAGGAGTTATTTGTGACCACTTGGTGGTAGAGTGGATAAAACACTCAGGAAGACTTGAGTTGAAATCTGGCCTCAGACACACTTAGCTGTGTGACCCCAGGCAAGTCACTTAACTTCCATGTGTCTGAATTTCCTCATCAGTAATAGGAGATTAAAAATAGCACCTGCCTTATAAGGTTTTTACAGAGATAAAAATGAGATAATATTATAAAGTGCTTCACATATCTTAATGCACTATATGAAGATTGTTTTTATTATTATCATTTTCATTCTGTTTTCTCTTCTCAAAATGACCATGGCTAATAGAAGGATCGTAAAATATTCAAAATTTCTGATTTCTTTGCCTTTCTTGAAGTGTAGTCCTCATAGGCAAACTATGCGAGTTTATACATAAATATGCATATATAAATATATACTATTGTGGTCTGAACTAAATATAAAATTACATGTTTGATATTTAGCCTGTAAGTTCATTTGATCTTATTTAAAAAACAATTATTGTTAACATACTTTTCAAGGACTTTGTAAATAATGCTTTTGGGTTTTTTAAAAAATTAGGATTATTCATTTTAAATTTTGTTTACCAATATTGGAAGCATCTCCATTTTTTGGTTTCTTTACCCCTTCTTGGGTTTGTCTTCCTTAATGCATACACTGAGTTTCTTTCAATATCATACAAAATTTTGCTGCTTAAAAAAAAAACAACCTACAGGTTTTAAATATCAAATATTTTTTATGCATGTACTATATACCCTGTTATAAAAGTTACAGAACATTGCTATTTTCCCCTAAAATTTCACCCCACAGAAATCTCTTTATTAAAAATGAGACTTAATGAGAAGAAAAGTAGAGCTACTGTTTATAAGACTGCAAAGATCACTGTGGAAATATTTCGTGTTTACATTTTGCTGAACTATTTATAGCGTGGACACACACTACAGTAAAGGCCCTCTTTTCCCCATATAATAGAAATCCTTGTGTCTAAATTCTATATACTTAGTATGGTTTACATTTTTTATCCAGTTTTACCACATTTTATTCCACACTACTTGGTCCCCAAACAGAGTTATGTTATAGCAACACCTTCTGGCAAAAAGGAGTTATTGGCACAATGGTCATTTCAAATGGCATATGCTCATCAGCATTGTTTACTGTTAGTAGGGAAATCATACTGGACCCAACTGTTAAACAAACATTTAAAAGTGGCTAGGGGGCAGTTTTTTAACCTAGCCTGTTACTGTATTTCAATAATCTTCCAGTATTTTAAAATCTTCCTACTTTCATTATTTATGAATTGTTGATGAATGTTAGAATCTTTTTCTTTCTTAATTTTGCTTTTGTATCTCTGGAAAACAGCATAATGTCTTATATGTAAGGCTGTTAAGTCAGTGAGCATTTATTAAGTTCCTTCTATGTGCCAGGAATTATGCTAAGAGCTGATGATACAAAGACAGGAAACAGTCCCTGCTCTCAAGAAGTGCAGTCTAATGGGGAGACAAAATGCAAACAGTTGAAGGATGAGAACTATGATCTCCTAGCTGAGATTTCATCTCCCAATGCAGATGGGTACCTTCTTAGAGACATAGTCCTGGAAATTTGTCTAGAAGTCAGGGGTGGGGAACCTGCAGACTGGAGGCCACATGTCACCCACTAGGGCCTCAAGTGCAGCCCTTAGACTGAATCCAAACTTCACAGACAAAAATCATCTTTAAAGGATTTGTTCTATAAAACTTGGACTTAGTCAAAAGGCTGCACCTGAGGACCTAGAGGGCCACATGTGACCCTGAGGCCACAGGTTCCCCAGCCCTGGAGACACTTGAGAGGTGATGACCTACTAGTTGAGGTCACACAACTGCTAGGAATCAGAGGCAGCACTTGAACTCAGATCTTCAGGACCACAAGTTAGCTCTCTGTCTCCTACACTGAACTGCTTCTTGTACATAACTAGTATTTAATGCTTGTTTGATTGGATCAGATCACAGTCTTTTTAGTGGTCATTTAAGAGACTAATTACTCATATCTCTCTCCTCTTCCCCTACCCTCATCTTTCCTCATTTACAATGGTTAAAAACACTTAGTATTGCTTTCCACACACCCATACTTTCTCAGTTAGACTTCCCTACATTTAACTAATACCTGACTCCATGATAAGAAATTTAAATACAAACAAACTCTTACTCAGGACTGCCATTCTGCACATTTCTTTGCTATTTTTTCATACTTGGGAGGCCATGTGCAGGAAAGTCTTTAAGGAGCAGCTTTTGAGTGATTGAGAAGGAGGTTGTCATTTCCAGGAAGGTTTGTAATTGTGCTCAGAGGAGGTTAAGAAGTTATTTACTTGAAAGAAAGTGACATATCTCCTTGACATTGTAAGTTGTCCCCTTGACATTTTTTCTGTTATCAACGTTCCCAGTGCTGACATTCTCTAAATCTCAGAATGTTCCGTATTCACCAGTTTTTAGTTGCTTTATGAGAGTAAATGTGCTCTTATCAAACATCACCTGCTTTCTCTCTCCTCCAACCTGAAGGCTGTTTATCATGCAGAATGAGCTACTTGTGTGTATGTTTTAGAAAATGAGTACATTGAATTCCCTGATTATAGAAGGAAAGAAATGAGAATCCCAACAGAGATTAAGGTTGAGATTTTCAAACACTCCCGAATGTTTCCTCAAACATTTCTCTGTGAGACCTTAGGAGACACCTCATCCTCCTCTCTTAATAAATCCCTGCAGCTCTTAAGAGATCACACTGCAACATTATACTGTATTCTGTTAAGCAGGGGATTGAAAAAGATCAACTATCTTTATACTAAATTGAGCTGATTAGACTTGAATATAGAACTAGAAAGGGAATCAGCTGCTGTATTATCACTGCAAAGCATCTGAAATCATTAATATCATCAAATATCGAGAATCCACGTGCCCTCAGGGCTATAAAGCTAAATCAAACAGATGTGGACCTCTCTGAAGGCTAGTGATCCGGTATTTTGCTAAATGTTAGTTTGATGTTAGAAAGTGCTCGTGCAACATTTGTGCAAGGAATTTTTGAAAGATTTTGCTAACTTCTTCAGATTTCCTTTAGGTTATAAAGGCTCATTCAATTCTGCACACTGTGATTTCAGTGTGTGTTTGGTGGCTTTAAGTGGGTTTGGGGGAGGCTAGAATTCTGGCATTTTCCAAGAATAAGCTATTGCAATCTAGCCAAGAGACAAATCTTCTTCCTTATTTGGCAGATTTTTAATAGACACTTACCTCTTAACTGAATTACAGCAACCAACCTGAACCCTTTAATGTCCTGCTTCTGGCAGCCATAGGAATAAAGTGGGAAAGAAACCATCTCTCTAATTCAACTGATGTAGGTTTTTCTGACTCTGCAGCTACATGATTTGTAGACTTTCATGAATAACTCTTTCAACTGCTGTCATATGGTTCCAATTATTTAAAATCAGGATGTCTAGCTGACAGCCCTGGAAACATGGGTGCTTAGCACCACCTATTGTTCAAGAACAAAACAACTGTATGACGAATAAGGGAAGAGAGCACTAGGGACTGAGGATTTTTTGGTGGAAGTCCCAGATAGGGAATATTCAGATCTGTCAGATCCACTTAAATCTTTCAAATTCTGTCCTGTCACTTTCAAAGAGTCCATTGTGATAGAGGCACAACTTTTTCGTTTGGTTACTTGCACTGAAAGAGAAAAGCTACATTCTAACGTGTCGCCCATGCAACTTGGAGTGATCTTTGTTAATTTATTGCTACAGTAAGACGATGGTTTTTGAGACTTTCTCAGGTGTGTTTATTTCGTCTTTCCACAACCAGGTCTTAAATGTCTCTTTAAGGGAAGGGGCTGTTGCTTGATGCGTTCGAATTCCCCCACAGCCTGTGGTAAAGCGTTCTGTGATTACATTGGATGCAGAATAAATGTGGTTAACTGATTGATGATTAACATATTTTCTGCTTCTGCTTCAAATTCCACAGTCAGAAAAGAGAAAACAGAAAGTGAGTCACCTCTAACGGCAGGCACCCAGCCTCTGGGTTTTGCACCTACAATTCACACATGAGAATCTCTTGATAGTCTGTAATATTCATGTCTGTAATGGAAAGAGAAGCTAGGGGAGCAAAATGTTGTACTGGTAGTATAGGAAAGGCATAGGAGGCATGCCAAAGCAGAACTGCACCACTCAGTCAAGGGATATTTATTAAGCACTTAGAACTATGCGGAAAACACTGTGCTAAGTGATAGGGATATAAAGAAAGGCAAATAGTCTCTGTCTTCAAGGAATTCACAGTCTACTAGGGGAGACAAGATGTGAACTATATACAAACAAGCTATATACAGGACGAATAGGAAATTATCAAGAGAGGGAAGGTACTAGAATTCAGAAAGATCTGAAAAAGTTTCCTATAGAAGGTAAGATTTTAGCTAGGACTTGAGGGAAAATAGGAGGTAGAGATGAGGAGGAAGAGCACTTCGGGAGTGAGGGACATGCAGTGAAAATACTCAGGCTTGTTCATAGAACAGCCCAGGAGGCCAGTGCCCCTGGTGAATTATGGGTAAGGTCTTTTTATCCTGGACCCATCTTTATATCAAATAGATAGGAACAGAAAGGGAGGAGGGTGGTACAGAAAAGTGGCAAAGCAAGAGTGAGGACTCAGCTGAAGTGAAATTACTTGTTCGTAACTTAGATTCATAGAGTTCTAATGGCTTGCTCAAAGTCCCACAGCTTGTAAACACTGATGATAGGACATAAATTCAAGTCTTTTGACTGGAAATTCAGTGCTCTTTCCACTGTACCTCATTATCACATTGAAATGATAATGTTGATATATGCTTTGGGCTGCTTTTCTAGTTATAGAAACAATAACTACTGTGAGCATGAGAGAAAAGCTAACCAACTGACAACAGCAGCAATAATGACAGCTAGCATTTACATGACACATTGAGGTTCGCAAAGCATTTACAAATATTGTTTGATCCTCAGAGAAACCATGGGAGGTAGGTGCTATTATTATCCCTACTTTACAGTTGAGGAAACTGAGGCAAATAAGGTAAAAGTGACTGGTCCAAGTTCATACAGCTTAGCTCAGAATATACATCTGAGGCTGGATTTTAACATAGATTTTTGTCTCTGTAATGGTAATTATGAGAGTTAAAGATCTTCCCCAGCCATTAATGGGCTTGCCCATTGGGGAAATTTGATTAGGGGAGCTTTGTTTTGTAAGAATGCCTCCACCTTTTGCTAATTTCTAACGAGACACTGGTTCTCAAAGGCTGTGATGCCCTCTGGCTCTGAAAAGTGTATATATATTCTGAGATGAGGTTTTACTTTAGGGCTTAGTTTTTGAAAGAGGGTTTGTGTGCCACTTGAGACTCTCAGCAGCCCCTAAGGAGACTCCCAGCTTTGAAAACCTAGATGTTGGTGCTTCTCTCTTTGGTAACTATATGAGTATATAATGGTCAGACAGTTGGATCTGTCTGTTGATCTGTGACGTATATATTACTTATGGTCAGACAGTTGGAAGCCCTGTCTGTTGATTTTTATTTCTCTGTTTGTATTTTCTTAAAGTTCAGACTGCTGACTTTTCCCCCTGAACTAAGTGAATGATATATGTATTTGATTAAAGTAGATTGTTGACCCCTCAAAAGTTGCTTTCCTTTTAGAAAAGCAAGTCTAAGAACTTGTGCAGCAGGGCCTCCTGTATATACTGGAAACCTTGCTGTTACAGTCTCCAGATTCAGTGCTCTATCCATTGTGCCACCTTGCTACCTGAAGGATTTTTTTGTTGTTTTGTTTTGCTTTTTTTTTTTTTACTTTGTGGAAGAGATAGTTAAAGGTAGCACTTCGAGAGAATATGTTTCAGGTTTGTCCAAAAAAGGAATATGCCATTTAGGTCCTTTAGGTACAGATTGCTATGGGTGTCGTAAAAGCAAAGATTTTCAGTATCTTCAAATAATTTGTGACATTCTTGAAATATAGGAAAACAAATCTGTATTTCCTTCACTGTTGCATAGCTGAGGTTTATGTTGCTGTTTGAGAATGAATGGAAACCATTGAGAATCACTAGGTTTATTATTTTGCAATCCTCTTTATTAGGGGAGTTAAAGTAATACAGAAGCTATTTATCTATTGGCTGTTTTTAAAGCTGAAATGGAAAAATCTTGTTTGGCCATAGGCCAGATGACTGTTTACCTGCCCTCCTGAAGATGTAAGTATAAATGGTTGCTATGACAGCCCTTTCTCATTTCCCACTCTTAATTCAAATATTATAACTGCCACATAAATCTGGTATTTTAAAAACTTGTAAAATGCCGGGATGGGAGATGGCATGGGTCATGTCTGTAGTTGTGAAATGAACTGTTGGCAATGTGACTAATCCTTTAATTCCAGTGTGAACCATCAGTACAGATTGCCTCATGCTTGATATGGTAGTAGTGATCAGTATTGGCTGCCTAAACATATGTATCAGCCAAGGCACACTGCAAATCATTCACCACATATACACATAACCTCAGACCAGTCTCACAGAGAGGATCAACAATTTTTAAAGCTGTCAAAAAGTTCACTAGCCCTTTTGATACTTCTAAATGTTATCCTTTCCCACTTTCTCTTATACTTCTCCTATTTCACTCATCTACTACATCCAGAGAACAATTTGTTCTAATAGCCATAAAGGCAGCTGAAGCAGGCACTATGGAGCACTTAGAGCTTGGTCAGGTATAGAAGAAACCAAGGTCATCCACTGCATCCTGGGCTATTTCCAATTGTCTTGACTTTTTTCTTGCCACTGGACTTTGATGACTCTGTAAGGGTAAGGCTGATAACTTTGTGCGCCCTGCCTCACTTAAATCTGATTTACAAGCAAGTCAAGACAGCATCTCTGGGGTATCACTGACCCTCTTAAAAAATGAAGAATGAATATCTATTACAACACTGTCATCTGACTACTTCAAAAGAGTTTCAATTAACCTGCCACAAATAGCCAAAAAGTCCATAGAAGGAATAGAGATAGTTTGGTAAATTTCATCATGGTTCAGTGCCTCATTTTTATGAAGACCATCCTGACTTGTTTTAGAGGGTACATAGATGCATGCTACTTTTCTTAGCTTACTGATGCTGTGCTATTTTATCACTTTCTGAAAAGAAGAAATTCATTGTGAGAAAATGCAATGCTGAGTGCCTTAGGCCACTTGAAATATTTAAAAGAGGATGATTCTATTACTGTGTGTAATTGGTAGAAACTTGGTTCTCTCCAGATCACAAAACTACTAACAAAAGTCAATCATCCCTGTAAGTCTGAAGGACAGAATTCAGTTAATAGAATTCTTTTCCCTAAAAATCCTTGAATGATCTTAGATCCCTATTCTACCCTTAGGAGGATATGTGGATATGTTGAAATGAAAAATGGGTGGCATTAAATGGAACCCAGTTTACCTCTGGAATGGAATGAGGGTATATGTAACAATAAGCACATGATATCAATATGAAATTACATTCAGAACCTGGACAAAATATCTGGCAAAAAACAAATTTTCTCATTAGGTAGTTAGAAAAGTGAGATTTTCAGAGAACTGTGGAGTTGTACCAAGCACTTCTATAATATGGTCATAGTTATCATAGATAAGGATGTGAACTATTAAACAAGGTCATCTCAGTATTTCAAAGATTTTGGATATCATTATGATTCAATGTACAAAATGTACTGATAAAAGAATTCCAGTGTGTATTTTTTTAAAACTCCATAAAGAATTCAAAAATAAGTAGCATGTACTGAGTCATGTGCACCAAACACTTGAAAGAAAATAATCCACAATATCATGTGAGCCATTTCAAACCTATATATTTAATTTACAGAGAGCAAATCATCATTTTAAGATATCTTAAAATGCTGAATTATAAAAATGAACAAAGGGGAATCACTTCTCTTGATAAGCAGGTGTTATAAAGAAGGCTTCAGTGGGCATAATCCTTATTTGTGGGCACTGGACAGCTATATTAATTCCCTACTTGATCAACATTTTAAAAGGAAAAATGCTGTAGAATATCTTCAGTGGACTGACCTCTGAGCTAGCAGTACTACACTATTATATTCAAATTATCCTGATCTGAGTCCCTTGACTCTACCCATTCTAAAGCTGTTTAGGTGATACTACAACAGTTCTGTTCAGAAATACATTATTCCTATCAGTTAGGGGTGATTCACAGGTTATTTGTATACTCCAAAATGATGGCTTATTAAGACTAAGTTGAATAGGTTCAAGTTTGATACAGAAGGCCTATTCATAAATACATGAATTTAGGCAATGAATGTTACATTAAAAACTAACATTAATCTTTCATTCCTGATTATCAAAGAATTTGTGGTTTTGATTAATCCTTAGTAGAAGAACTTACTGTCTCATTTTGCTTGACAGTATACAGAGTTAATCTTGGGAATTAAGTGAATATCTATTCATAGTCCAAAGTAAATAAAAATAATACCTTCATCCAATCTCTGCCCTGCCTTCTTTTAACTAGTCTCTTATCACCTATCTTCCTACATTTTTACTTGTTCAAGCCAATAAAATACTTGGCTTTTCATTCCTTTTTCTCACTCTTGTGTACACATGGGGTATGAATGTAATGTGATACAACAGAAAGTGCATTAAACTTGAAATCAGAAGAAAAGGCTGCAGATTCGTCTTCTGCCACTTGCTAGCCATGTGACTTTAAACAGGTTCTTAATGTCTCGGAGTTTCAGTTTCCGCATCCTTAGAATGAGACTAATATTTACCCTGCCTACCCCATAGAGGTAAATGTTGCTAATATATATTCTTTCCTTGTCATAATATTCTTGTCATAGCACCCTCTATGTTGGACTTCAATTTGCCCCTGAGAATTTCATGAGGAACAAAAGCTGTTTGTTTATAAGATATTTGGTCTCATCTTGGCCTGCATGTATTCTCATTCTAACAGAGAAGGAAAGTAAATTGTCCTGACATGATTTATTATTTACAAGATCATGTCTGAAGCATGAATCCGCTTAATGACTTTATACGTCTTTCTTCTCTTTAGCTTCCCAAGCAAAAAGGTAATTTCAAAAATATGAACGAATACATTGGATATGTACCATTTCCCCATAGTACATGTCAATGTAAACACATAAAGTGTCACTCACTCTCCCCATATTAGAGATAAGAAACTTAAGCAAATAAATGAGGATCAAACTTCTACCAAAAGCTGTAAAGGGAGCTAATCTCTGTATAGTCTTTTGATTTCTCCTACATCCCAAGATGTTGAAAGAATAGGCAGGTGTGTTTTCTGAATCACTCTTGGTGGTATTTGAAAGATTGTCAAGAATGATAGAGGTGCATGCTACAGACTAAAGAAGAGTGGTGATTTAAAAGAGAAGGAATGGTATCTACACACTAGAGGTCAGTGAACTTGACTGATTCCTGACAAAATTTCTTAAATGTATTTGTACATTTTGTACATTTAAATGTGAAATTAAGGAAATCACGGTGTACTTCTAGAAAAGACAACAGCAGTTACAGAAAAATAGCAGAGCTTCACAGCAGGTTACGCCAGACCAAGCTCATTTCCTTTTTTGAGTGATGCACAAATGGTAGTTCAGGGAAATTCTATAAGTAATCTAGATATAAGCAAAGCATTGGACAAAGTGCCTCTTGCTAGTCTTGTGGGGAAAATGGACTGATGGACACTAGCCTTGACAGTGCTTCGTTTAGAATCTAAATGACACACTCAGAAGCAGGTGAATGGCCAGATTCCCAAAGTAATCATTCTTGGTTTCATACCAGCCCAGAAAAAGATATTGAGCTCCCTCAACATCCATCCTTTGCCCCATATGGCTTAGTATTTTTGTCATTTACTTAGATGAAGGCATCAGTGACATACTTAACAAATTTTCTGCAGAACCTGGGAGAGACAGCTCACAGACTATATAACAGAACAGGTATACAGAGATGTTGACAGCCTAGACTGGTGAGGCAAATCTAATAACTTAAAATTTAAAAGGGATATCTTAAGTGTTAATACTGAGTTCAAAAAATCAACTTCATAATTACAAAATAGGGAATATGTGGCTAAACAGTAACTAATCTGGAAAAAAAAGGTTTTAGTAGGCTATAATATCAATATGAGTTAACAGTGTGACAAGACATCCAGAAAAGCTAATGCAATCTCAGGCTGCACTAGGAGAGACACAGTACCAACTATTACTACGGTGATAGCTCTGTTGTACTATGCTACCATCAGAAGGACGGAGCTCATGTCTGGGTGTAACAATAGAGGAAGGACATTGACGAATTGGAGAAGGTCCTCAGCAGAACTACCAGGATGGTGAAAGGACCTGAGGACCTTGCCATGTGAGGACCAGTTGAGTCAACTGAGGAAGCCTGGCAAAAGATTAAAGGGGTACATGAAAGTTGTCAGGTATTTAAAGGGTTGTCATATGGAAGAGAGAGATGACATTTGTTTTTTGGCACCAGAGGTCATAACAAGAAAAATAGATAGAAGAAAACTTCTCAGAAGGTAGTTCTGTCTAAAAGGTACAATATGACATGTTGGGTAGATGGCTGGTCTAAGAGCCAAGAAGACTTGGGATTAAGTTCCAGCTCCTGCCTACAGGCACAGCATCTCTGAGCAAGCTATCAACTTCTTGATTCCCTTGGCAACTTTGCAACATTATAACTTGCAGAGAAGGTTGATGACATGCATTAGTGGAGGATGTCCCCTCACCAGGCTGCTACCTATATCACTGCAAACACTGGCCCAGTATCTATCCCTAAAATTACATTAGATGGTTTCAGATATTTGCAACTCAGGTTCTGTGACAATTTCAATTAAATTCCAACTGCTATTATATTTTATATAAGCATAGAATATTCAGGGAAGAAATTACCTAGTTGACTTCTCGTTTTATAGATGAGGAGACTGAGAACCAAGGAAATAGAAGAAGCGTAGAATAATATGAGATTAGGAAGATAGAGACCTGGGTTTTAGTCCTGGATCTGCCACTAATTAGCTGTATTACTTTTGTTAGCTTATATATTGCCTCTGGGTCTCATTTGTAAAATGAGGGGAGTTAGACTAGATGAAATTTATCTTTAAAAGTGGTGACTTACTCTAGGTCACACAGTAGCAAAGCTGAGAATAAAACCCCCAAATTCCCTAATTTCTTTTCTACTACCTTTTCCATAATGCTATATATTCTCTTTCCCCCCTAAAAAATCAGATTAATTCCATCCACTCTATCATTCTCTCCCTACTTGTGCTATTCCTGTCTCCTCCTTTCCACTTCAATGAAGTAATCCCTTATTTATGACCTCTGATGTGCTACCTCCCACAAAAGGGCTCTAGTTTTGGGCTCACACAAACTAGGTTCAGGCCTGGGGAAGCCTGATCCCAAAGTGGGAATTTAAGGCTTTTTCCCCTTCCTACTTTTTGACTAGTTATGTCTCTACCCCAGAGTTTCAGGGAGTTATAGGAAAAATTTCTACAACAATGCTTAGATATGACTCAGTTTTAGAGTCATTCCTAAAAGCAATTGACAGGGTCTCTTCTAGAAAAGATACTCAGTATATGAAGGAGATATATACAAAACAGCTTTTTCTTTTCTCCAACATGCACACACAATGTTTAAAATATGCGTACTTTAAAAATACCTAAAATATAAAACAATTCCTTATTGGATCTATTATACTCTCCTGGGAGGTAAAGTTTGTTTCATTTTATGAAAGAGAGAAAAGATATTTCACTTTCACTTCAAACCGGCTTCCCTGACAAGTCTCAAGTTCCAGATCTTCTGGCCTTCCAGAACAAACATGGTTTGTGCTCTCTCAGTCCTTCCAGATGCAGCATCTTTCTAATGGTACCCATCTTCTCTCCTTCAAAGCAGTGTATTAGTAGGGTGCACCAAATTAGCAATCCAGGAATTCTCAAACCCCATAGGTAGCCACCCAGCTAGGAAAGGTTCATCTCTTGGGATTGCTATTTGACCACCTTGCATTTTACCTAGAAAACCAAGGCCCAGTGAGGGAAAGCAACCTGCTGAATTTCAAAGAGGTCACAAATGGAAGAACACAAACTCCAGGGCTTTGACTCCAGACTCAACATCCTTTCTACTACACTATGCTGTCTCTTCCCTGTCTGGGAACACTGGGCAAGAGGATAAATTGGATTTTGGAAAAGGACTTAAAGTAGGAACAAAGTCTTGGATGGCTTCTCTGAGGATGACAGTCATTTTGTAGAAGTTTAAAAAGAAAACCTACCAAAACTGTGATGTGAAAAATAACCTGGAGCAATCCTGGTGACCAAAATCAAAGCCAGCATCTCTGATCACTCGAGACAAGATGGGTTTGGAATGTTAAGTGAAAGAAGTAAAAGTTAGGAAATGCATTTTACTAGGGAATGTATGTTCCAACTGCTCAAGCATTGAAGACTGTATTATTCTGGAAAAGCCAAAATAAGGACAAGATACAAAAATCAAAGTAATAGGGATGATGGGAAGACTGCAGGGTTGGACGTAGGAATGTTTGCTGTTAAGTTAGAAGTTATAGTGTGTACTTCATAAAAACGCTTATCTTTTTCATTCACGTTGGAAATCTGAGCCTCTGTACTAATGGAAAATATGAAATCTTGTTTGTTAGGTTCAATTTAGAACTAGGATTGAGAAGCCCCTGTGCATTCTCTTTTCTATGTAGGATATTTATGAACCGGTGCATAATAAAAGTAAATGAACAGTCTCTGCACACAAGGAGCTCACTCTAACACTTAAATGAATCTGTAATCACATCAATATGTACATTCCCTCCATGGATACAGATTTCAACCCATCAATGCCCACTCATTCTGGGACTCTCTTCTTGATGTCTTTATATAAATTCACCACATGCAGTCCAACCAAAGTGCTAGACACCTTCCCTGCTTTCTTTCTCACATCATGAAGATGGCATGGAGCACATGTGCTTTCCCATAGCTGTCTTTTGCTCTTAGAACATAACCAGTCTATCTTTTTGATCACACATTGTTTTGATGATATGCTTCGCTCTGTTTCATCTCCATAGTTTCTTACTGGTTATGGGCAGCCTGTTTGCACTTATCATGTGCCTAATCCATTGAGCAATATTCAAATTTAATTCTTCAGTGCATGTAGTGTTACATATGATGAAGAATATAGGGAAGTATTGAGGTACAATGGGAAGAACACTGCATCCAGGGTGAAAGAAGTTTAAATCCTGTTTCTGTAACTTCATGTATGACCTTGGGTGAGTTACAAATACCTCTGTACCTCAATTTTCTCATCTCTACAATGAGGGGGTTGGACTACATGACTGCTCACTTAGGTACCTTCCAGGTCTAAATATATGGTCTTATTAACAGTATTAGCTGAATGTTTTTTGAAATGGGGTCATTCAGAGAGTGTTACAGCATAGGCAAGATAACGTATCTCTCCTTTGATTAAGCCATGGGCTCAACTTGTCCATTTGTAGCATCAGTGTCACACACACACACACACACACACACACACACAAACCATCCTTAGTCACTTTAGGAAGGGCTAATGAACTTGGTGTTAAACATTCAGGGATCTATTCTGTATAGGGTGTCTAATGGCATGGCATAAAATGGACACCAGGCATTCTCTCTCTGGTTTTTCCTGTATATTTAGTTAGGTCAGACTCATCTGAGTTGTTATTATTCTTGTCCAGGAAACTCTACAGTGTTCTGGGTCTTAATGCAGCTAGTATAATGACACCCACAAACAAGCAATCTATGGAATCTTGCAACCCAAAGGATATCCCCCTTCCACTTAGATTCTGTATTGTATCATCTTGACAATGGCAAACATTTTTGCTGAACGTTAATCCCATAGTTTTATGCTCCATCTTCTGCTCATCAGAGGACCATCAGGAAGGCTGTTTCCATTGTTATACCTACCAAGAAATCTTCCATAATATAGACATATGCTTGGGAGTCACATTGTTGGAAAAGAGCCTTTAAAGATGTATTTTAAAGATGTGTAAAGAAGCAAAAGCTTTTTTAAATAGTCAACAAACAATACGCATAGTAGGTTCATATGTTATCTATTATTTCAGGCAATTATGTGACAAGAAATATGTGGTCTCCTGTGGAATATTATTTACAAAAGCCTCCTTATTCCCTACTAATCCACTCATTACGGATAATCTAACTATATGTTTATCCTATTCTTTTAAATATTTTTGTAGATGGGAAAGTAGACAGATGAATTGTTAATAGTTGTTTTCTCAGTTGCCTTTTTGAAA
Organism: Notamacropus eugenii; assembly: GCF_028372415.1. Taxonomy (NCBI): domain Eukaryota; kingdom Metazoa; phylum Chordata; class Mammalia; order Diprotodontia; family Macropodidae; genus Notamacropus; species Notamacropus eugenii. The sequence goes on along the minus strand of NC_092874.1, from coordinate 180,927,202 downwards.
TTAATAAGTTTTGAGAATTTGATCATCCTTTGATATTTTCCCTTTTAACAACAATGAATAGATAGTATTTACATAGGATTTTAGGGTTTGTAAAGTATTTTACCTATATTATCTCATCTAATTGAAGTTGAATTTTCCGAGCATTTCATTTTGTTTAGCAGATGTTGATGGGTAAGGCTCCAATTTTCATGGTGGTCTTTTTGCAAATATAGCTAGTCTTAATTGGTGAGAATAATGAATCCCACGAAATGATCCCATGTATTTAAATTCACACTGTTTAAAATTATAATTATGTAAAAATGGTAGCTATTTCCAATGGAAATGTGCAGTGTGAATTTGAATAATGTGACTATTCAGGGAATTTGTTATTTGTACTTATTGGGACCTGGCTGTAAAGAAGACTGAATGTTCAATAGAATGGTATTTCTTACTGTTTTTTTTATGTATGCCAAAAACTCACTTATTTGCTTCTTCAAGGAGAACCTGTTAGCCATCCTTCTGTGTAGCCGGAACTTCCTTCCATCTTCTGCTTTTGTTTATAATGAGGATATTAAGTTACAACTCAGCAGTATGTCCACTCATACTTGACCATACATGACCATACATGACCTCTCATGTGGTCTTTGAACAGGAATAATTTAGAGCAGCAATAATATCTAAGTTAAAGTTTATAGATAGAAAAGCTGTGTGATTAATAACAACCTCTGTTTCCTTTTCTCCCATTCTACCACCATCATTACGAAAGTGAAAGGGGATTATACAGAACTGAGTGCCATTTTGTATATTCTCTTGTTTCATGAGTTGCCATAGCTAAAGAATTCATCACTAAGTGGTCAGTCAAGTCATAACAATCTTCTCCATTTTTAGGTAACCTGCTCTTGAGGAAACAAACTTATTCTGTTCCTGGGACTATACTCAAACCCATTCCAGTATAATAGGACCTGACCAGTTTCCACTCCACTAACATAGCCTTCAAGAATTAATCAATTATGGTAATTGATATTTTATGGAAGAGGATCTTAACTCCTTCCATGCTATAGTTTTCAAAGTACTGAGGATATCAATCATTACTTTTTCTTTTTTTAATCTGTTTATATATTTCATTTCTGCCTCTCTATATTATGAATTTTAAGTGTTGTGTGTTTTGTTGTTTTTGTTTTAGAGTCAGAAGTGAGATTAGGAATCATCTGATTCAACCCTCTTATTTTATAGATAATGGTAAGGTTAAATGACTTACCAAAATTTATACAGATAGCAGACTCCAGAGAAAGGATTAAAACCCTACTTCTCTCTTTTTCTGTGTAGTGGAAAAAGAATTGGACCTAGAGTTAGAAGATCTGAGGTCAATACCTGACTCCACCATTTAATATCCATATGGCCTTGGGAAAGACATATAATCTCTCTTAACCTGTTTCCTCATCCATAAAATGGGAATTAAAATACATGTAATTTATACCTTACAAAGTTATAATGGTCAAATGAAGTCATATATTAAAATTCTTAGTAACCACAAAGCTCTATCCAAGATAGATGCCATCTTGCTCAAATAGTTTAGAATGTGGTAAACATATCTTTTGTGAACCATCCAGTTCATAAGGGATTCTCTAGCCCAGAAGTGTATGTGTGGAATCAGGAGGAGAGACCAAGGTGCTCTCTTCAACCTCTCCAGGCTCCTCAGGGTCTTGGTAGCAGCTTCTGCCACTAAGTTCTTGGCTACTCAAATCTCAGACGCCAACTAGCTGAGTGGGTTTATATGAGCCCTATACAATGTGGCCAAATTTCTCAAGGAAACTTTACAGGTTTCCTGTACAATGCCACTTCTCTTATGAGTGATGTCTAGGTCATCTTCATCATACCCAATTCATGTCTCTGATGGGAATGATTGCATATTCTCCACTGACAAACATATCAGGACCTAGCATTTGTTACTTACATACTTTCAGCAGGAGTGGGGTGATTTGGTTGACTTACCCACTTGTTCTCCATTTTTATAATAATTTCTACAAATTTTCTCATTAGTAATTTTTGTTTGAGGAAATAAAGGAGCTACTTATTTGAATTAGAGAAATGAGGAGATAAATATTTCACATTCATATTCCAGGAAATGGCCAGGCTTTTTTTGTTTTTTCTTGCTTTTAGTGAGATAAGGATTATCACACATTTAAATATGGCGTCAAAGCTATATTTTAACTCTGATTACTGCCAAACACAATTCCAGAGGATCGATGATGATACATGCTATTCACCTTGATAGACTCAAGATGAATACTAAAACAGATTTTTTTATATGTCCCATGTAGAAATATTTTCTTGACTATATACATATATCTAAATATGTGTGCATATTTGTTAGAAGGTTTTCTTTTTTTCCTTTTTTTAATAGTGAGAGTCAAGCAGGACAGAAAATAAATACTTATTATTGTGGGGAAAGGAATATCTAAACATACACATACATACATATCTATATTTTATATTATATATATATAGGGTATCTCAAAAATCTTACAGCTTACCACTGCACTAAGACTTTTGGGACATTATGTGTATGTGTACACACCTAAATATGTGCGTGCATATATATACATACATGTGTATCTATATATATATATACATGTGTATCTATATATATATATATACACGTGTATGTATTTATATATATCCTGTCATGTAGATCTCCAAGCCTGTCTGAGATGATTTTTAATATAGTCCCATAGAAGAAGAGGAAGAAGCATTTGAAATGTTGCGGTAACATAAAAATAAAAATTCAGTAGGTTGATAGCTCTGCTTCTTTCTACAAATACATTCACTAGAAGTTAAGTTAATTCAACAAGCACATAGTAAGGATCTACTATACAGTAAGCATTATGCTAAAAGCTGCAAATAAAAAAAGTGGAAGGGAGCAAAAGTGGTTCCTGCCCTCGGATCTCCCAAAATGTGGGAGTAGAGGGAAGAAGCCAACATGCAAATTATTACATATGAATGAGATATATGTAGATATATCTATATGTAAATATAGATATGCCTTTGTATCTATATAATTTCATATATATACACACATATATGATAAACTGGAAATAAGCATAGATGGAAGACATTAATATTAAAGATTGGGGAAAACTTAGCACAGCGCCCAGCACTCTGGTACTCAATAAACGTCTATTGACTGATTGACAAAAAGACTTTTCACAGAATGTGGGATTTTATTTGGGACTTGAAAGAACCCAGGACAGATAGGATGCTGAAGAGTGGAAGAAAAGCATTCCAGGCACAGAGGGCATGTTGCCAGTGGAAATGCAGAGTCTGAAGCAAATAAAGAAAAAAGAACAGAACTTAGCTTAGAATTCTTAAGTCTTTTTGGTAGGGAATTCAATGGAAATAAATGTCAGTCTTTATAAAGATAAAGTATAATATTTATGGCCAAAGGGATAGTAAATCTGCTCCTATGACTGGTGTTATTAAGCTTTTTATGGCATGGAGCCCTTTAGCAATCTGGTGAAACTCCTGGACCCTTTCTCAGAATAATTATTTTAAAATTCATCAAACAAAATACATAGGGTTGCAAAAGAAAGCGTTTATATTGAAATACAGTTATCAAGTACATTTTTGAAGTTCATATAACCCAAATTAAGAAAATTTGTTCTAGAAAAAAGTGAAATCTAGTGAAATCTAAACCAAGTAAGATATTCCAAGGCAGGAATTATCACTAGCATGATGAAAACCATCATTATTATGAACATACTCAGTGTATTCTAAAATATAGTGTTTCCTAGAGCATTCTAGGAATTCCCAGACTGACCATGTAGAATTGGAAGAGAAAGATGAGGATCAGGTGACTCTAACTAAGCCTGTCATTTTACAAACAGTAAAACTAAAATCCAGAAAAATCAGATGACTTATTAGGAATCAAATAACTAGTGCTGGATGAGGGACCCCCATTCCAAATTCAATAGAGTTAGCATATATCAAATTCATGAGTTTAGCCTAAGACAGAATTTTCATGATGATTAAGTGAAGAACTAATTTAGCAATATCTTTCAAGTTATCCTAGAATTGAATAATAATACTGAAAAGATATTGCAGGCAATCAGTTGAGGCTTCTTCTAAGAACATTCTCCCAATAATTAGAGCTATCTAAAAATAAAACAGGCTGCTTAAGATGACAGTGGGTCTTCAAATGAGGGATAACCATGTTGGGTAAATTTGTAGACCAGATTGTTATTATAGTCTGGGTAGCATGGTTTCTGCTTGTTGTCCTTTGTTCATGAAGAAGACCAAAATGACATCACCATGATAAAGTGAAGTTTCAAGATTATTTCCAAGCTCTATTCTATCTCTGAAATTCTGAGATTCCAAATGTTCGATATATGAATAAAACCACTATTGAGAGAATTTCAATTCAAAGATTAAAGCTACTTTTCGATAATTTTCCTATTATGTTTAATTTATAAAATAATTTAATGCTTCATTCTTTGCTGTTGCAGGAGGTTGTATCTTACCAGAAAATCTCCATGTTCAAAAAACATTTCATCATTCAGCATAAAGGATTTATTTATTCAGGGAAATATTATGAAAAATGGAGATGACCAAATGTGTAGTGAGAGTAAGGGATAAGTAATGTGTTCCATATAATATAATAGCACATGTGCTCCACTGAGATCCACACAAAGTCAAAAGAGCTAAAAGAGAATGCCCACAAAACTGCAACAAGCTATGCCCAGGATGCAAACATATGGATGGGTTAGAGTCTAAAGCATTGTAAGTAGAATCCACATCATTTAAATCATAAAGTGATTGAAGTATCGGTGTCAAACTGATATGTGATATGTAAAATCATTCTCGGTAACCAACATTCATTTCTATGAACATTTATAAATGCATAGCATTCTAGAAGTCCTTTTTTCCCCAAATAGTAATTTTGTTAAAAGTTTATAAAGGTTTTTAATAAGGGAGAATATTTAGCAGAGTTGAAAACTTCTCCCACCATAACTGAATACTTTGACAAAACTAAACACCTCTCCTAAGTAAAAATTACATAGGAGACATTCAGTACTGTTTACCTGTGGAAAGAGTAATTCAGAAAATTGATAAGTCAGTTGATCAAAACCCTTGCAAACAAAGCTTCTTTTGTAGAAGCTCACTGTTTCCCCACTTAACATCTAACTCACAAATTATCCTTGGGAAAACTCAAGGTTAGAAAATATATAAGCACATAGATGTGTGTGTGTGCATGTATACGTGCATGTGTGTGTGTGTGTCTGAGTGTGTGTGTGTATCGTGGTATATTCAGCAAAAAAAATCACCAACAGAAGATCATTCTCAGGATTTGACCTCAAAATACCTTGAATAAATTAGTTTTACACAGTAGTTCCAGGAATACCACAAGCATGTTCCTGTTGGCAACATTTCTGTCAGAAACTATCAAGGAGAGACGAGCCAGGTCGACAGAAGCTCTCTAGAGGAAAACTGCTTAAGTTAATACGAATCTTTAAGCCCAAGCTTGAAACAGCAGTGCTTTAGATAAAAGCTCCCAGTAATATAAATATCTTCAGTAAGTTAGATGCCCAAGAAAAACCTTTCATAAATCAAAGTTTTCAAGTGGAGACCCTCACTATTTGTGAGGACCAGAGGTTTGGACAATATGGGCAAGAAAGCTCCCAAAGATGTAGCAGTTTGTGTGGGTAAAACTTTCCTCCCCAGAATATTTAAACTCAAAGGTAGGATGTGTGAGACAAACAAGGCAATCACTGTAGTGAGCAACAATCATGCATTCATTTTTTTTTCCCCAGAAATTGATCTGTGTAATTTGCATTCAAAGAAGTCTGAATCCACAGTAGATTCCTTGGTCACTTTTTTCCTACTCATAAAGTTCCATAATGGGCAAAGACTTCCATTTTATAACTGACTGAAGAATCCTTATTCAAGAAAATCACATTTCAGCATTTGGTCTATATAGTTGATTATATTTGTTTGTTTTTTGTTGTTCAGCTGTTCAGTCATTTCTGACTCTTTCTGATCCCATGAACCATAGCACACCATCCCCCTTTATCCTCCACTATCTCTTGAAATCTGTAGAAGTTCATGTTCATTGTTTCCATGACACTGCCTACCCATGTCATCCTCTTTCATCCTCTTCTCCTTTTGCCTTCACTTTTTTCCAACATGAGGGTGATCTTTTTGAATAAGTACAAATTATTTGTTTCAGCTTTAGTATTTGACCTTCCAGTGAATAGCCTGAATTAATTTCTTTCAGGATTGACTCATTTTATCTCCTTGCTTCCCAAGAACTCTCAAAAACCTTTTCCAACACCGCAATTCAAAAGCATTGGCTCTCTGGTGCTCAGCTTTCCTTAGAATCCAACTTTCAAAGACATACATTGCTACTGGAAAAAAACCATAGCTTTGACCAACCTTTGTCAGCAAGATGATATCTTTGTTTTTAGTATGATCTCAAGATTTGCCATAGTTTTCCTTCCAAGAAGCAAGCATCTTTTAATTTCATGACTGGAGTTGCTGTCTGCAGTGATCTTTGAGCCCAAGAATATAAAATCTGACACTGCTTCCATTTCTTCTTTCTCTTTTTGCCAGGAACTGATGGGTCAAGTTGCCAAGATTTAATTTTTTTATGTTAAGTTTCAAGCCAGCTTTTCACTCTCCTCTTTCACCCTCATCAAGAAGCTTCTTAATTCTTCTTCACTTTCTGCCATTAGAGTGGTATCATCTGCATATTTGAGATCATAGATATTTCTCTCAGCAACCTTAATTCTGTCTTTTAATTCATCCAGCCTGGCACTTCACATAATGTATTCTGCATAAAAGTTAAATAAATAAGGTGACATCATACAGTTTTGTTGTACTCCTTTTCCAACCTTAAACCAATCAGTTCTTCCATGTCTGGTTCTAACTCTTGTTTCTTGGTCCAAATATAGGCTCCTCGGGGACAAATAAGATATCTGGTACTCCCATTTCTTTGAGGACTTGACACATTTTATTGTGATCCACACAGTCTAAGGCTTTCGTGTAGTCAATGAAGCAAAAGTAGATGTTTTTCTGGAACTCTGTAATCCAGCAAATGTTGGCAATTTGGTCTCTAGTTCCTCTGCATCTTCAAAAATCAGCCTGCTCTTCTGATAATTCTCAATTCACATATTGCTAAAGTCTGGCTTTCAGAATTGTAAGCACAGCCTTGCTGAAATGTGAAATTAACACAATTGTTCAGTAGTTTGAACATTCCTTGACATTGCCGTTCTTTAGGATTGGGACATAAACTGATCTTTTCTAGTTCCAGAGCCGCTGGTGAGTAGTCCTAATTTGTCAATATATTGATAGAGCACTTTATAGCATCATCTTTTAGGATTTTAAATAGTTTATCTGTAATTCCATCACCTTCATTAATCTTACTCTGTAATGCTTCATTCTCCAAGATGTCTGGCTCTAGAACACTAACCATATAACTGTATTTATTGGTGATTTAAAAATCTTTCTTGCATAGTTTTTTTGTGTGTTCTTACCATCTCTTCTTAATCTTTTCTACTTCTGTTAAGTCCCTACCATTTTTGTCTTTTATCATGACCATTTTTACATGAAATGTTCATTTGATATCTCTAATTTTCTTGAAGAGATCTCTTGTATTTCCTATTCTATTATTTTCTTCTATTTATTTGTGTTATTCATTTAAGAAAACCCTTTTATCTCCCTTTACTATTTTCTGGAATTCTTCACTCAGTTGGCTATATCTTTCCCTTTCTCCTTTACTTTAACTTTCCTTCTTTCTTTAGTTATTTTTAAAGCCTTATCAGAGAGCCATTTTGTTTTCTGGATCTTCTGGTTTTTTGAAATGCTTTTTTGTTACTGTCTCCTGTACTACATTATGAACCTTTGTCCATAGTTCTTCAGGCACTCTATCTATCAGATCTAACCTCTTGAATCTATTAATCACTTCCACTTCATATTCATAAGGGACACTGTTTAGGTCATGCCTATATAGTCCGATGATTTCCCCTACTTTCTTCAATTTGTCTTAATTTTGCAATAAGAAGCTCATGATCTGAGCCACAGTCAACTCCAGGTCTTCTTTTAGTTGCCTAGAGCTTCTCCACCCTTTACTGCAAAGTATATAATCAGTCCAATTCCTATATTAACCATTTGATGATGTCCATGTGTAGAGTCACTTTTTGGATCATTAAAAAAAAAAAAGTGTTTCCTAAGACCAGCAAGTTATCTTGACAAAACTTTCTTCAGTTGTTTGTTTTGAGATTATACTGTTGGGTATCTTGGGACTTGTAGTGGCTTACCTCCTACATAATGGAAGCATTACAATAGCTCTGCTGGACACGGATAAGGCCTATTGGAGCCATCACTAAATTGAGAGATTGTCTCCGACTATTCTGTATTGAGATGTATGTCCCTGCAGGAAAAAGTACAGTCTGAGGGAATTTAATTACTAAACTATTTTGAAAACAGAAGTTGAATGATAGCTGTAGAAAAGTTTTATGCCATTTGAAACTACAATTCCAAAATACCCATGAAAATAATTTTTGTTAGCCTATCCCTAATTGTTTTAGGCATTTGAATCTTAAGACATTCCAAATTCTTAATGTTTGAGTATTTGTATCTCAGTTAATGGCCTTGAGTTGGCCTCAATGTCAGAGAAACAGTAAAGAAAATCCAGGTGCACTGGCTGACACATTCCTATCATTACTTCTTTTCTCTTCTATAATCTCTACTACTTGTGAATTCTTCTCCCCCAATCCCATCCCCCAGAAACATAGAAGAGACTCAGCATGAAGTTTTTATTAGCACTCAACCATCTGAGGCTTTGACAAATGTTCTTGTTTACTATAGGGCCAACAGGAAACCAAGTAAAGAGAGTTGTTTTAAGAATACAATTTCAACCTCTCCTCTTCAAGTCAAAAAGAAAACTGAAGCTTGAATTACAAAATCTCTTTTGCATATTGTTTTTACCAGCCCTGAAAGGAAATTTTTATTAACTACTATTAAAGAACTATTTTAGTTCTCTCACAGAAGTTCACAAAAGGAATATTACACTGAACTCTTACCATAAGCAGAAATTATTGTTTCCAATAGAAATAATATTAGACACTTAGATGTCATGGAAAATAATGTGTAAACTTTGGATGGGATAGGAAATTTATTCTTTACTCCTCTTTTTCAAGTATTATACAATTGGAAACTTCATGAAAATTATCAATGGACTATCTCTCTACGAAACAGATTCTTTTTACAAACATATAGTGCTTTTAGGCAGATTGTCGGACTACATAGTCATATAAAACTAGAGGGACAAATTAATTTTAGCAGCTATTTTGGGATGGATCACTGAAGTTGTAGGCTTCCTCCTCCGCCCCAATTCACAATCCAATATTAACTCATAATCTCTTTCATGTGCTTTGGTAATTGTAGTCTTTGAAGACAATCTATGAATATGCATTTGGCCTTTAGGCACTTTAATTGCCATTTCATCCAATTAACAGATAATTAAAAATGCTTCATGTAAGTACCTTTTTTCCCTTCCTTTTATCACTAAAGAATACATAGTGCCAATAATCATGGATTGTAGGAAGTATTTCACGTCAATAGTGGATCTTACAACATATCAAAAGTAAGCACGATCAATCTCTCATTCTCATTGTGTCTGAGTTTAGTTTCTTTCTCCTTTTTCTTGGATTTAGACTTCATTGTCTGGCATTCTCTTTTCACAATCCATGTTCATATTATTCAATAAATGCTCCCCAAAGTTTCCTATATTGTGAAAATAATTTTCCTATGCTTTGGATTGTTTTGTAATAATGATTTTTTTAATCATCCTACAACACATAGTTATTATCACTTTCCACACTTACCTTCCCTTGGCGCTGGGCCATTATGAGAATCTTCAATCTGAAAACATGTAGCATGCTTGGCTAAAATAGAGGATTTATGTTTTAGATATTTCCTTTTAGAATGTTTATTTGCCTAACCTCTCATTTTTTACAGATTTTGGAAATGAAAATCCACATTGCATATTAATCTGTACTACTGAATAGTAAAACAGCAGGCAAATGGCAAAGGAAGTCCACACGATTCTTTTGTTTTCTTCAGCCTAAAATGAGGATAAGTGTGAACATCAATCAATTCACAAACATTTATTAAATGCCTGCTATGTTCTTGGTACTGTGTTAGGTGGTGAGGATACAAATTCAATGAATGAAATGATCCTTACAAGAGGCTTAGTACGCAAACTATGGCTCAGTAGAGAATGAATAGTTCATTCATAAACAGAAGTGTCATGAATAGATTGAGCTCTTGTTTAATAACTCAAAGGACTGGTATCAGAGATTCCTTTACTAGATATAGGGGAGGTGATGATTCGTGTTAGCTCAGTTTATTTCTTTTTAAATGACTTCCATAGATAAATGCATCTATTCCTCTAGGCTCTATTCTGGCAGGGGAAACTAAACAAGAGTGAGGTTAAGGTAACAGAGATTACTAGCTTGAACTTTGTGTAATCCACCATCCAAACAGAAAATAATTATTGATGTATGAATAATACCTAGATGTGACTATCATAACTGCCGAGGCCAGCTTTACACAAGGGTGGGATAGGTGGTGATTGAGAAAAGGAGAATGATTTATGGGCACTGGAAAAGGCCCCCAGGCCTCCAGCTCTTTCCATCTCATTGGGAATTGCCAAGCTAGATCTAGAAAAGACCTTAGAAATTACCTTTTCTAACACCTTCATTTTAAAGATGAAAATACTGAGACAAACTGAAGTGAAGCAATTATGTACAGCTAGTTACGGTAGAATCTAGTTGTCTTGAATACATCCTTGCCTCATGTTTTTGCTTGATGATGTACCTAAATTTCCACTAATAGGGCATACAAACCCCCAATGGGATAAAAATCATAAAATGAGATATTAGTTGTTCTACTTCACTATGCTCAGTTCTGGTTCTGAGATGAATCACATGAGTAATAAGTCCAGGGCAGCTCAGTGGCAGTTGATAAAAAACTGGAACTGGAGTCAGGGGAACCTGAATTCAAATCCGGCCACAGATACTACTGTGTGACCCTGGACAAGTCAATAAACCATGTTTGACTCAGTTTCTTCATCTAAAAAATGAGCTAGAGAAGGAAATGGCAAACCACTCCAGTATCTTTCCCAAGAAAAACCCCAAATAGGGGTCACAAAGAGTTGGACATGACAAAGACTGTCTCTTGAGTCTTTTTGTATTTCCAGCTCTGACCATAGTGCCTGGTTGTTGTGTTTACCCTTCATTCTCGAAGAGAACTATAACATCAAGATGATACAATGACTTGCAATTAACCTTGGCCTGGTATGTAGTAGATTCTTAATAAATGTTTTAGACTGACTGACTGACTTCACCATTTTGCAGTCTGGTGAAGCCTGTGGACTCCATCTCAGAATATTTTTAAATGCATCAAAGTTTATAGGATTACAGAGGAAACCAATTATATTGATATAGTTATCAAAATATATATATTTTAAAAGTTCCTGGTCCTAAGGTTAAGAACTACTATAAGTCTCACATTATGGGTAGGACCTGACAACTCTGAAAAGTTTGCCCCAGCAATCTTTTCTAGTGAAATAAGTGAATTCTCCCTGTTCCTGTCTATTCTTTTCTGAGCCCCTTTCCCCACCATGAAAATGTTCCTCTCACTATTCCCCTTTGTAAACTTCCAATCCCAAAATGCTTTCTATTGTATCAAGATACACCACTAGAAAAGAATCTGATGTCATTTGTTCTAGTATTAGCACAAATTTTTCAGTGTTACCTCTCCTAGGTATTGCACTTGAGCCCTATCCCTAATTGTAAGGGAAAAAATGTTGAAGACTACATTAAGTGCATTACCTGATACCAACAGGATTCTAGTGACCTTTTGTTCAAACTTCTTGAGCTAACTTGTGATGTATTAAATGGTAAATTTGTAAAGGATTCCAGATCTTTTGACCTTGTATAAAATAATATTGTTTTATGTAAAATATAAATATATATAAATATAATATATTGTATTAATAATATATTCATGATTTATTTGTAATAGGATATATTTATAACACACTACATTTATAATAATATATGATATTATCATAACTAATATAATTATTACAATAACATAATGAAGTATAATATATTATATATAATAATTATATATTTACAATATAATTATAAATATAATTGCATATATTATATTATATATATGTAATATATAAATGTATAAACAGAGGACTTTGTGTTTGATGCTGGAGGTGAGGGGTAACCACTGGAGTTTGCTGAGTAGGCATGAAGGAGGTATAGACCTGAACTTTAGGAAAATCACTTTGGTGTTCCAACAGAAGATATATGTGAGTGAGGAGAGATTTGAGGCAGGCAGACCCACCAGCAGACTATTTCAGGAGTCCAGGCATCGGGTGATGAAAGTCTGTATCAGAGCATTGATAGTATCAGAAGAGAGAAAGAGGAATATTCAAGAGATATTGCAAAAGTAGAATCAACAGACCTTGCAATAGATATAGATATATAGGAGATGAGAGATAGTAAGGAGTTAAGGATAATACCTAGATTGTGAGCTTGATGTACTGGGAGAATGGTGTTACCTTCTATACTTAGAGGAAAGTTATGAGGTAAGAAGGGATTGGATATGTTGTATTTTAGATATCCTGATCTAGATGTCTGAAAAGACAAAAGGAGTCATGATGAAAGAGTTAATAGCCCCTGTGAGTCTAGACAGAGTATTCAGTTTATTGTTTTGCTACTAAACTGCATCACATTTCTTTATTATGACAATCAAATTGGAGACCAAAATTGGATTCAAAATGGCCTTGGCAGATTAGTTTTAAATAGAGAAAATGAAGTCTAATAGAGGGAGAAAACCATTAGGGAAACAAACAGCTTGGGTGTGATTCAATTCAACAATTATTTATTGAGTAGCATATGGATCCATGTACCCCTCCATGACCATGATATTACTAAAACATGATAGCAAGTCTCAGGCTCCAGAACCTGAGCAGAGGGTTAAGAGGAGAGACACTAAGAAGATTCAAGAGAAAGATATAAAAAGTAGCTAAAGGAGTTAGACTCTTTTACCCAGTGGAAAAAAAAAAAAAAGAGGAAATGGAAAGTGACCAAAAAGGTTAGCAGAGACAGAGAGAGACAGAGACAGAGAGAAGGAGAGAAAAAAAAGAGAGGGAAAGATAGAGACGGAGAGATAGAAAGATGTGAAGGAAAGAGTTCTGACTTTGAATTGAGAAGAAATTGGTTTAAATTTTGGTTCCATATTAGCTCTGTGATTTTGGGCAATTAATCTCAGTGTCAGTTTTCTCATCTTTAAAATGTGGGTAGGCACTTCCTCTTCCCTCTTCTAGTGACAGACCTGACAGAAATTAAAAATGGTTCAGCATGTGACATATCACCATAGGCTGTCCTACACTACAGCATCCAACAAAACTCGACTGTCACAAACCCCACGTAACAGAATTATTTACCTTTATACCAAGAAAGTTGGAAGAGCCCCAAAATCAGCCTGTGGTGTGTGCCCAGGAAGACTTCAAGGTGTTTGTGCAGTGAGACCTAAAGTTCTTATGAGGCTATCAAAGACAAAAAAGCATGTCAGCAGGGCTTATGGTGGCTCCATGCGTGCTAAATGTGTCTGTGACAGGATCAAGTGTGTTTTCCTGATTGAGGAGCAGAAAATCATTATGAAGGTGTTGAAGAGCACAATCACAGAGAATTAGATCGTATATAAACAAAAAGGAAGTATTAGGAAAATATTCTAGAAGTCAGACATTAGTTTTTTTAAATATTGAGTCCATATATATATATACATATACATATATATGCTCTGTGGCAGACTCAGCTAATATCTATACATCACTTTACAAAACTTAATAATCTATAGACATTATAACTGTTACTATTATTATTATTCACAGTAAGAAGTCACATACATAGTTCAATAATACAAAGACCTGTCATTACTAGAAGATATTCCTCAGGTTCAGAAGCTCCCTCCCCATCTTGCAAACGAGGACCATTTCTAAGACCTGATTAAGAAAAAGTAGGTCTCCAGAAAAAGTTTCTCAGTAACTTTCATTTGGAAGTTATCTGCTAACCTTCTGCCAAACCAAGAATGTTACTGTTCTTGTCATTTGCCCTGCAGCTCTTTTGAAGCTTTACAGAACTCATTTAAAACACCAAGTCATTCCAGTGAGAAGATAAGGAGAGGTAAAAAGAAATTAAGTAGTTCTCCCTTAGGCAATCAGGACTAAAATTAGATGGCTGATCAAAAGAAGAATCCTTGAATTGAAGTCTTAGAAGTGGTTTCTTCCACTATAAGATGTTATCATTAAATTTGGAAGGGAACTATCTTATATAGAAAATTCAGATAGGATAAACATGGTAAACATGATAATAAAAGCAAAGGCAAGGAAAAAATATTCTTTAAGCTCTTAGAAAGATGTGACCTCATTATTATAATGCATCCTCTGGGTAGGCTCTGGACATGTATAGACTTCTGGAATTTGAAGATTGTGCTCATCTCCCTAGGCAAGGAAATATCACATGGTTTGGACTGTGATGAAACTGAAAGGAGAGATCACATTCAAGAAGGGAAAACATCACATGGAAAGGAAGAAGGTGGCAGGACACCCCCTTCATGAAGCAGCATCAGGGTTGGCTAGATATGCAGTTTCCCATCTCTCACTGACAGGGACTGTTTCTTCCTTTATAGCTCCAGACTAAGCACAGTGCCTGATATATAGTGAGCACTTAATAAATACTTGTTGCCTGACCAACATTAAGAGCTTAATGATTTTTTTGTTCATGTTTTTGGCTGTGAACTTCCAATTATATTGAATCAGGAGGTCCCAGTAAGGAAATTCTCACTAAGGAATTTTTTTTTCAACTTATAAATTTATCATAAAGAGTTGTCTGGAGGCCCTGAGGGTTAGTTATCATTCCACAGCCAGTACATATCAGAGGCAGGAGCTGAATTCAAATCTTCCTAACACTCTTTCAAATATATCATACTGCCCTTGGGGATTTAGCATAAAGGAACAAAATAATTTTTCATTTCCATATTACAATAACAAAACTGGAGAAAATAAGAGAAATATTCAAAATAAATACAAAATTATGAAATATACGGTAGTTAACTTGTGAAGGCATACAAAGTATAGTCAAAAATATCCTACCGAAATAAAGGGAGATATAATTAATCAGAAGGCTGCTTACTGTTCATGGTTGGGCAGTGTTCACAGAATAAAATGAAAATACTATCTGCAGTTTTAGCACCATACCAATCAAATTACCAAAAAGGAAAAAGACTTTAAAATTCATTCCAGGAAACAAATCTGTAATCAAAATGGAAATAATGAGAAAATGTGAGAATAAGGGAGCATAGTATCACTAGTTCTCAAACTATATTATAAATTAGTAATATTCAAAATTACTTGAAATAGGCTTTTTTAAAACCCAGAAAAAGAAAACACTAGAATAGAACTGATACGGATGAATACAAAACAACTGAAAACAATAGCTCAATTTTTTTATAAACCCAAATATATATCTTACTGGAGAAAAGACTACCTTTTGACAAGAGTTACTAGAAAACTAGAAAGCAGTTGGACAGAAATTGGATTTATATCAACATCTTATGCCATATATCATAATAATAACTCATAATTAATACATAATATAAATATGAAAAGTCACAGAAGGTTTTTTTAAGCTTTTATCTTTGCCAATAAAACTCCAAACAGGATCAAAAAGAGTTGAATATGACTGAAACAATGGAACAGCAACAAGTATATTCATGAGATCAACTTAATCATAAAGCAGAATTAGGTTTCTAGGTGTTTAAAATTCAACAATTTGTTGCATACATGAAAAAAACTTTAAAAGATACAGATTCATACATAATTAAATTTGAAGGTTTGGGAAATAATTATTATGCTTTGGTTAAATTCAGTATTTTTATTCTTATTTTGAGTAAGATGACAAGATTTCTTTCATTACCAGTGAGGCTGCTTATATTGTAGGAGATGAAGGATGTCAGAAAGAGCATAAATCTCACTTGAATATTATTTAATGTTTGAAAAAATTTTTTTTCATAGTAACAAAACAAACACTATGATACAGGTAGGATATAATACCTATATATCTAGCCCCACTAAAATAAGCAAGGTACGAAGCAAGGTGTTAGGTCTGAAGAAGGAAAGATTTTTTTTTTTCCAAATGGAGTAGATGGAGAAAGACATCAATGAAGGAGGTAGAATTTGAGGTAAAATTTGAAGGATATGAAGGATTTCAAGAGGAAAATATGAGAAGGAAATCATTCAAAGAGAATACAGCACATATTCCCATACAGTTTTACTTTTTTGATAAAAAAGCTCTATTAATAAATAAACAAAAATATTTTGGTATACTTATATGTATATATTAATATTTACATATAAATTGATGTTTTATATATAAATTACATATACAATTTAGAAGACAAGTTAAATAAGTGAAACAATTTCAGCTAGGTACCTTCCTTACTAATTTTCAATATTTATCAACTCTTAGCCTAACGCTGGTTCCATAGGGAAATTTTAAGGACACTACTTCTTATTCATCTTTAAACTTTCTTGACATTAGACTCCACCAAAGATTTATGTTTGGCTTCAGGGCTTTTCAGGTCTCTAAAACCCAACCACTTTTCTTCTACAGCAGATTTTTAACTTTCTTGGTGAAATAATATTTTGAATGCCCCATCTTTCTGTCAATAGTGGTTGACTCTCTTGTTCTATATTAATCCTCCCCATCTTGTTTTTAGTTCTTTCCTTTTTTATTGTTCAAGGAAGAATATGCTTTTCAGTATTACTTCAGACAGATTGGCAGAAACTGAAAAAGTGATACACAGTGCATATGCATAATATGCAATGTGAATTAATCATACAGTTTCCCTTCCCCATCAAAAGTATTCCACTTCAACAATTCATTGTTGGTGGAGTTGTGAACTGATCCAATCATTCTGGAAAACCATTTGGAACTATGCCCAAAGGGCAATAAAACAGCATACTCTTTAATCCGGTAATACCAATATTAGATCTGTATTCCAAAGAGATTTTTTTTAAAAAAAGGGAAAAGGACCCACATGTACAAAAATATTTATAATAGTTCTTTTTGTGGTGGCCAAGAATTGAAAGTTGAAAGGATGCCCATCAATTGGGGAATGGATGAACAAGTTGAGGTATATGAATGCAATGGAATTCTATTGTACCATAAGAAATGGTGAGCAGGTAGATACCAGAAAAGCCTGGAAAGACTTGCATGAACTGATGCTGAGTAAAGTGAGACGAGCCAGGAGAACACTGTGCACAGTAACAGTAACATTGTACAATGACCAACTTTGTTAGACTTAGCTCTTCTGAGCAATCTAAGACAATTCCAAAAGATTCACGGTGGATAATGCTATTCATGTCCAGAAAAAGAACTATGAAGTCTGAATGCAGATTGAAGCAGACTATTTTCCCTTTTTCTTTGTAGTTTTTTGTTTTTCTTTTCTTGTGGTGCTTCCCTTTTGCTCTCATTCTCCTTTCACAATCTGACTAATTTGGAAATACATTTAATATTATCATATATGTATAGCTTATATCAGATTGTATGTTGTCTTGGATGGGAAGTTGAAGGAAAGAGGGAAAAATTGAGAACTCAAAATCTTATAAAAGCAAATGTTGAAAGCTAAAAGCAAATACATAAATGGTTCCACTTAAAGACTTCACCAGCAGATCAGTTTAGTTAAATAGGTAGAAGTTTACAATGTTCTTTATCAGCATAATTCTCAGCTTTGCTAACTAAATACTTAAAATTCTGGATGTCTTAAAACTTTGTACAGTCTCTAATAAAGATGTTTCCTTTAAAAAAATGATTATTCCTTTTTGCACTAAATATGACATTTAAAAAGACTAAGGAGAATAAATCAAGGTTTTTAAACTATCCTCTAAAGTGATTTAAACAAACAACTACAGTCTTTTCAGTGAAGGAACATTCCCCTGTCAAAAAATGAGTGTCAGCAGTGTAGTAGAAAGAAACCTATTGGTTCAGATCCTACAGTGATTACATAGCTGGTTCTTCCTCATAATTTGACCCCAAGCATCAAAAGATTAGTCCAGCAGGCTGACACAAATGCATACCACGTCCAGGAACTGAACTTATGAGCTAGGGTGAGGTAGGAGAAATCTGTCACAAGGGAAAACAGGAGAGTGAAAGAGGTGATGATGGCCCCTTACTGAGCTGAAAGACTATGTTCTTAGTTTGTAAAGGCTTTGCAACAAACTAATTTTTTTGCAAGTTTTTCCATGGCACCAGGAAATTATATTTGCTAATGGAGTCGGTTTAAGAAGAATGATCATCACTTCCCTGGAGTAATATAAGAAAGTGAAAAAAATGCAGAAAGATGGGATCCCTGAGGAATAAAGTGCAATATGAGAAGGAACAACAATGACTTCCTTGCCATTGCAAGGAGCTCAGTACAATGCTGGATGCCTCTGTGCAACCCTACTGCAAGAATCTCTGTTCACTTTCTCTAAACAGGCAGAAATTGTCTAGCAATTGTCTCATCAGTGATGATTCATCACCCTTGAAGACATGAATTGATTGATCCAACTAATCTTGAAAACAATTTATAATTACATGAGAAAAGACACTAAATTATTCATGCCCATCAATCCTATAATTTTGCCATTCAGTTTCTACCTCAAAGTGGTCAGTGTGAAGTAAAGGACATGTGTATATTTATACTGGCTCTATTCATAATGTTAAACTGGAAACAAACTATATAACAATAGGTACAGAATGGCTAAGCATATGGTGGTATATCAATGTAAAAAATAAAATTGGAGTGTAAGGAATGACAATCATGAAAAATTTGGAGAAATATGATAGCACTTATATGAATTGATGCAAAATATAGAAAGTAGAATCAAGAAAATATGTAATTTCTACAACAATGCAAATTAAGAAGACGCTAAAAGACTACAGAAAATATCAAATGTAGTGACTAATGTAAGTAAATTACAGAAATGAAAAGTGACAACGAGTTACTATCAGTTGTAATCAAATTGCTAAAGAGTCTTGCTTTGGGGGGCGGGGGGTTATGAGAAGGTGCTATGCAAGAGAAGATATTGGTTGGGAAGTGAATGATCTGTCGAAACAAAAGGTATCAATTTTTTTAAAGACCCATCAGTGGTAGAGGCAAAGCCCTCCATGTACAAAGGAGAATGAGGAGAGCCAAAATCAAGATAGCCCCAGGGAGGAGTAAGTTGAGCAACAAGAAAAAAGATATAATGATATCTGCTTCCCTCCCATATTCCACAGGGAAGTGTGCTTGTGAAGAGGAATCAAAATAGAAAATCTGGATGGACTAAGGAAGGCGAGTTTTACTTCATCTTTACTGACTTGATGTCTACGGAGTCTGCCACTATCCGACTGGCATTTGAGTATATTAATAGTTTTTATGATTTAGTGTGTTTGAGATCTTTCTGTACATATATATCTGTATATCTATATCTATATCTACATATATATATATCTATATCTGATGTGTGTGTCAACCTACTCTTTAAATATGTAAAGACTAGTACATTAGGAGTGAAGTTGGTTAAGAATTTACTATTCCTCTTACTAACAAGTTGATTAAAAAAACATTTTGGGGAAAAATTATCAAGCTCCAGATTGAGTCAGTGTGTGTGGCAGGTGGGGAATCTGACAGTTCAAGAAAGAAAAGAAAAGCCTTCACAGTTACTATTTGAATTTTAGTCAGAGATCCTGTGTTTTTGGCACTTAACATTGATAAAACTTCATGTTACAAAGTTTTAGCTACTCATCCTTTTATTCTTGGACAATAAAGATGATGTTTCAGCTCCAGAATTAAACTGATGATGTTTAAAGGCTATATGGAATGGGCAAATGTGTATGTGAGCATGTGTTTGTATCTAAAAATAATTTCTTTCCATTCAGGGAACCAAGGAACATTTCAATCCTGTTTTCTATTTTTTTTTTAGTTTTCTGCTTACCTGTTCTGAATTTTTGTTTTACATTGGAATTCCTTCAGAGGAAAGGAGTTGACAATAATCATGCTTTCAAAATTTCTTCACATATAAAATGTCTATTTGCATTTTATTCTATTAGGATTCTTCATGGGAGTAATCTTATTTACCACATTGTAGTGGACTATAAATTATAATGGATAGAAATTGAGTTTGGGGCCATGTCATCAATGTTTGAAATTCAAACTCATCCTCAGTGACATATTGGATAGATAGTTATTGATTTCTTTTAAAAATAGCATTCCACTTACCCAGAGAAGGCATAAGGTGAGCTTCATGTGTTTTGCTATTGTGATTTTCTGAATGCTTCTGGAAACTAGTAAGTTAAGGAATTATTAAATTGGAGACTTGGGGACTGAATAATTTGTATTCAGTGTATTCCAGAGTTACCTGCTCCCAAACTATAATGAATATTGAAAGTCTAATAGGAAAAGCTCTTCTCTCTTGCTGTACAATTCTATGTCTCCTTTCCCTCTCTTCTCTCTTCTCCTCTCCTTCTCATTCTCCCTCTCCATCTCCATCGCCCTCTTATCTCTCCCCCTCCTTCCTCTCTTCTCTTCTTTTCTTCTTTTCTCTCTCTCTCCCTCTCTCCCTCATTCTCTCTCACTCACTTCTTCATTCCTTCCCTCTCTTTCTTTCTCCTTCATTCCCTCTCCTTTCCCTCCTCCAAAAAGTTCACAAGACTCTTGGACACATGTAAAATAAGAACATGTTCACAAGAAATGTCTTGTTAATAGTTATGAATGAAAGATGAACATAGGCACTTGTCCATTCTTTTCCATAAACAGTACAGGGATACAGGCGGCAAAAATATGGACATATATGTGTTTCTGAGTTTCCACAGACCTGGTTGGATAGTAATAGTCTTGGCTAGACTTGCTCCAGTTTCTTGTTTCTGTCAGGACTCTAAAGTAGTATTTCTATGTTTAAATTGGGAAAGAGCTATGAATGCTAGATTTGTAATATTTCCTGAAATGTGATGATAGATTTATGGATGTGTTTTAAATTGCTACGAAGTTATGTCTTGAAATTAGTGAATTGGTGGGCCCAAGATTTGAATGTGTTATCACTAGTCCCTTTGTGACATTCCTTAATAAGGAATAATAAATAATAATAATGTGCTTTTTGTCTCCTCTAGGTATTCTGTTTAATTTTAAAACTGTATTGTATAGTCCCAGGAACTGCCATGAGTCAAGAATCTGGGATGGTCATTGGCCTTGTAACTCCCAGTTTTATCTGTTACCCATAAGCAGTGTATGAGTTCCCTAACTTTTTCCATCCCCAATTGGCATTTGTAGTTTTCCCCAATTTTGAACACTCTGTCTTACATATATATATATGTATATTCCAAATATACATATATATATTTATAAATCCTAGAAAAAATTGAACAATGGCAAAGAATTTTGAGAATAGTGAAAGTAATTCTAAATAGCAGAACCATCATCTAGAAATGCAAGTTGCAAGAACTGGGGTTTTTCACGTATCAGTTTTAGCCTTAAGAATTTACCGGTAGGGGAGTTAAAAAAAAAAAAAAGGCTTTCTAAACTTCTGGCAATGTAATTTTAGAAAAAAAATAGATTTATACTAATAGCTGTGGTTGTTAACATAACCTACATTTCCCTTGGACATTCTCTCTCCTGTTCCCAAAGTCACCACTTATGAAAAATAATATTTTTAAAGAAAGAAAAAAATTTTCAGCAAAACTAATGAGCACAGTAAAAAAAAAAACTGATGTTTTATGTAATTTTTCCAACCAGTGGACACCCCCACACACACCTCTGCAAAGGGGCAGGAAGAGCTCTCTTTTCTTGTATCTTCTTCATTTCCAATAATGTTCTTTTTAACTTTGTAACATTCAGATTCAGTTATTTTGTTCTTATTTCTTCTGTTTATACTGATGTAGACATTGTGAATATTGTTTTCTTGGATTTGCTTAACTTGCTTTGCATCGGTTCATAGAAGTCTGTCAGTGTTTGTATTCATCAAGTTTGTCATTTAAGGCACAGTAAATTCCATCACATTAATGTGCCACAGATTTTTTAGCTATTCCCCAACTGATGGCTATCTACTATGTTTCCAGTTCTTTGCTACTATAAAAAGTGCTATCATAAATATTTTGGTGTATATTTCTTGGTCAGTGACCTTCATGAGGTATATTCCCAGCAGTAGAATGCCTGGGTGCACATTTTAGTTATTTCATCAGGATAATTGTATATCATTTTTCAGAACAGCTGTACCAATCCACAGTTCTGCTATCAATGTATTAGTGTACCTACATTTCCACAACCCTTCCAACTTTGACCCTTCCTATATTTTGGTCAACTTTTGGCAATATCTTAAAGTCTTACAGCATTACTTTATGATATTCAGTAAAGAATATCTGAAATAACCAGTTTCTATGATTTTAAGTGAATTTCATAAATCTATTGGTCTAGTGATGAAATGTGGATTGAGCCTGTAAAAACACCTGAACAGCAAATCAGAATTAGAAGTGCCCATAATGTATAATAGAATTAGTAACTAATTATAGTGATATCCATAGCAGCAAAGATTTATGGACATGCATACGGAAGAAGATACTTTTGCCCACATTACAAAAGTAAATTAGAAAAAAGGACAACATAGTTATCAGTCTGGCAGCTTCACCAGCAACCAGGAACTAAAAATGAGCATGAATATGGTAATGTACATAAATATCTGTAAAACTTAAAACATTCTATCATCGTCAGCTATTATCTTATTTATGTTTGTTTCCTGTCCCTTGTATGAGGAATGATGTTCTGAATTTTTGTGTTTTAGATTAAGTTTTTAAGTCAAAGCACCATTGAGTTGATTGAGTGCATGTAACAAAAGACCCTGAGTCAAAGGATGGTCCCCACTTCCACAAGACATCACAACCAGAGATAAAGGAAAATCAATTATTGGGAACAGTATAGGTGACAATAATTGCAGATAACTGGAATGTAATGCAAATAACTGAAGTTGTTGCAGTATTTCAGATTTTTTGAACTGAGTAATAAAAATTGAAGGCTATAGTTGTCATATGAAGGAATTGCCTGTATCATGAAGTAAATTGCAAATTGCTATGAGTTTTGAGGTTAGTTTCCCAAAATCTTGAATGCTGAATCATTGATTCAGTGCCATTTTGGAATTTGCACAACATGTTTTCATAGGTATGACCATTTTTCATGGATGAGAGAGGACTTAACGTGCTGACAATGGTTTCCATTTATTTTAAGTTCTACTCTTTTTGGTATATACTAAAATACTATTTTTAAATGTTTGGCTGACATTAATTTTTCTTGGATTATGCAATGATGAGTATTTGGTATATAATACATGATTTTAGATGTGAAATTGGAAGCTTAGGAGAAGAATAAAAGATCTCAAAATTTTGGAAAGACTTCTCAGGAACTGAATAGGTGAAGAGAATGAATCATCTGCTGGCTGCTAAAGCAGCAAACTAATGAATACTTGGTAATATTGATTGAAGACATAATAGTCAAGTAGCTACATTATAGTTTATAGAGGTAATTTTATATGGCATTACCATGACAAAATATTATAAATTGTGGGATCTTATATTAACCATCTTGATACAACCATTTTTCACTTATAATTTGTTTTACTTTTGCAGATTAACCTTTTTAAAAAAATTTTATCTATTTGTTTTTATCATTCATTTTGAAAAAATTTTTGAGCAACAAATTCTCTTCCTACCACCCCTCCCTCACCCCTTGAGAATGCAAGTATTGTGATATCAACTCAAGTTCTCCTGATTCCAGGGCCAGGGCTCTACTCACTGTGCCACCTTGCTGCGCCTATGACATTTTTTCATGTGATTTCTTGCTCTGTAAACTGTTCTTACTCTTGCACCATCTATAAGTTGGGAGGATGGCTCTTACTTTTTATAAATTTGGTTCCATTACGTACATATTTGAGAAATAAGGCCATTATCAGAGAAATATGCTATATTTTCCCCGTTTCCTCATTTCCTCCTAATTTTTGGCTGCATTGGTTTTGTTTAGGCAAAAACTTGAATTTCACGTGATCAGAATTGTTCATTTTACTTCCTGTGATCTGATTTATCTCTTGTTTGGTCTTAAACTCTTGTCCATAGATCTGACAGATACATTTTTCTATGACCCGCTAACTTATGAAGTCACCATTTATGTTTAAACCTACTTTAACCTTATATTGGTATGCAGTGTAAGAAGTTCATCTGCACTTAGCCTTTGCCAAGCCACTTTCCCATTTTCCCAGCAATGTTTGTCAAATGGTGCGTCCTTGTTCCCAAAAGGAGCTTTTGACTTTATCAAACTCTAGATTGCTATGGTCATTTACTACTGTGTAGTGTACACCTAATCTGTTCCAGTGATCCATCTCTCTATTTCTTAAACAATATCAGATTGGTTTCATGATCACCACTTTACAATATAGTTTAAACTCTGCCACTAATAGGCTACCTTCCTTCACATACTTTTCATTGATTCTCTTGATATTCTTGGGTTTTTATTCTTTCAGATGAATTTTTTTATTTTTATAGTTCTGTAAAATAATTCTTTGGTAGTTTGATTGGCATGACACTGAATAAGTAAATTGTTTTAGGTAGAGCTGTAATTTTATTATATTGGCTGAGCATACTCTCAAGCAATTAATATTCTCTGATTATTTATATTTGTCTTAATTTGTGTGAAAAGTGCTTTGTAATTTTGTTCCTATAGTCTCTAGGTTTGTCTTGGCAGGTAGACTCGCAAGTATTTTATAATGTCTGTAGTTATTTTAAATGGAATTTCTCTTTCTATTTCTTTTTGCTGGGTTTTGTTGGTAATATATAGAAATGGTGATGATTTATATGGGTTTATTTTGTATCCTACAACTATGATGAAGTCAATTGGTTTAAATAGTTTTTTAGTTAATTCTTTAGGTATAATTCTCTAAATATACTATCATATTACTGGCAAAGAATAATAGTTTTGTTTCCCCATTGCTTCTTTTTATTCCTTTAATTTCTTTTCATTGTCTTATTGCTATAGCTAGCATTTCTAACTCAATATTCAATAATAATGTTAATAATAGAAATCCTTGCTTTACCCCTGATCTCATTAGGGAAGATTCTAGCCTATACCCATTACTTATAATGCTTGCTCTTGGTTTTGGATAGGTACTGCTTAGCATTTTAAGAAAGTCTCCATTTATTCCTGTACTTTTCAGTGTTGTTAATAGGAACAGGTATCACATTTTGTCAAAATCTTTTTCTGTATCTATTGACGTAATCATATTTTTGTTGTTTGGTTATTGATGTGGTTAACTGTGCTAATAGTTTTTCTAATATTGAACCAGCCTTGCATTCCTGGTATAAATCCCACCTGGTCACTCTATATAATCTTCATGATGTATTGCTATGGACAATTTGCTGATATTTTATTTAAAGTTTTTGCATCACTGAATGAAATGAGCAGAACTAGGAAAACATTATGCACAGTAATAACCACAGTGTGTGAGGACTGTTTCTGATAGCAATTCAAGGACCTAAAGCATTCCCAAAGGACTCTTGAGGCAAAACGCCATCCACATCCAGAGAAAGAACTATGGAATTGGAGCACGGAATGAAGCAGACTATTTTCTCTTGTGTTATATTGGTTTTTCTCATGGTTTCTCCCATTTGTTTTAATTCTTCTATGCAAAATGACTAACGTGAAAATGTGTTTAATAAGAATGTATGTGTAGAACCCATATAGGATTGTATGCCATCTCAGGAAGGGAGGGAGGAGAGGGGTAGAAGATTTAAGACTTATAGAAGTGATTGTTGACAATTGAAAACAAAATAAATTAATCTTAAAAAAAAAATAAAATTTTTGCATCAATAGTTATTAAGGAAATTGATCTCTAGTTTTCTGTTTTTGCTGTCCTTGGTTTAGGTATCAAAATTATAATTATGCCATAAATAGAATTTGGTAAGACTACTTATTTTTACAATAGTTTATATATTAGGATTAATCATTCCTTAAATATTTGGTAGAATTCAGTCATAAATCCATCTCATCCTGGGGATTCTTTCTTAGGGAGTTCATTTATGGATTGTTTAATTTCTTTTTCTCAGGTAGGGTATTTTCTTCTCCTCTGTTAATTCAGGCAATTTACCTTTTCATAAATATTTATCCATTTAAATTAGATCATCAGTGTTACTGGCACATTCTTAGACAAAATAGTTCCTACTAATTGCTTTAATTTCATGTTCATTGGTGGTGAATTCATCCATTTAATTATTGAGATAGGTAATTCAGTTTTCTTCTTTTTTTAAAATCAAATTAACCAATGGTTTGTCTATTTTGTTGGGAATTTTCTTCATAAAACCAGCTGCAAGTTTTATTTAGTAGTTCAATGATTATTTTTTTGCTTTCAATATTATTAATCTCTCCTTTGATTTTCAGGATTTTCATTATGTGTGTTTAACTGGGAATTTTTAATTTGTTCATATTTTTAGCTGTATGCCCAAATAGTTGATCTATTCTTTCTCTCTTTTATCTAAATAATCATTTAGAGACATACATGTTCCCCTAAATACTGTTTTGACTACATCCTACAAATTTTAGAATGGTGTCTTATCATTCTCTTTAATGAAATTACTGATTGTTTCTCTAATTTGTCCTTTGACCTATTCTTTTTTTTAGGATTGGATTATTTAGTTTCCAATTCATTTTTAATCTATTATAAATAAATGTTAATCTGTGCTTCTATGACCCTTTATTAAATGTAATTTTAACTGCATTATGGTTTGAAAAGGGGGCATTCAGTATTTCTACTTTTCTGCAGTTTTGTGGGATTTTGTGTACTAATGCATAGTCAATTTTTGTTCAACTGCAAAAAAGGTATAGCCTTACTATTCCTATTTAATTTTCTCCAGAAGCCTATTATATCTGACTTTTCTAAAATTTAATTCATCTCCTTTTGTTCCTATTTATTTTTATTAGATTTATCTAGCTCTGAGAAAAGAAAGTTGAGTTCCCTGACTTGTATAGTTTTATTGTCCACTTCCTCCTGTAAATCATTTAACTTTTCATTTAAGAATTTGAATATTATGTCATTTGCTGCATATTCAATTAATATTTATATTACTTCATTGTCTTTGGTGTCTTTTAGCAAGATGTAATTTTCTTTTTTATCTCTTTTAATTAGATTTATTTTTGCTTTTGCTTGAGATCATGATTACTACTCCTTTTTTATTTTACTTAAATTGAAGCAAAATAGATTCTGCTCCAGCTCTTTATTTTAACTCTGTGTTTCTCTCTGATTCAAGTATATTTCTTGTAAACAACATATTTTTGGATTCTGGTTTTCAATACTTTCTCTTATCTGCTTCTGTTTTATGGGTGAATTTATCCCATTTATATTCAAAGTTATGATTACTAACTGCACCTTTCCTTCCATCCTATTTTCTTCCATTTATTCTTCTTTTTCTCTCTTTTTACCCTGTTCTTCTCAAAAGGATGTTCTGCTTTTGTCCATTGCGTCTTTTAATATGCTCTCCCTTTTATTACTCCCACTTTCTCTTATTCCCTTCCCCTATTTCCCTATTGGGTAAAATAGATTACTATATTTGAATGAATTTGTACATATATTTTTCTCTAACCCAATTTAGATGAAAGTGAGGTTCAAGCATCAACTGCCCCCTATCATTTTCTCCTACACTATACAAGATCTTCCTTGTATACTTCTTTCCCCCATTTTCTCCCAGTACATCCCTCTTTCTCATCCATCTTTTTTTAATATCATCCCAGTATAATTTACTCACACCTGTGCCTTCTATCTGTGTAGAGTCCTTCTAACTGCCCTAATAAAGTTCTTAGAATTTATATGTATCATCTTCCCTTATAGGAATGTGAGCATTTAATTTTATTGAGTCCCTGAGGATTTCTCTTTCACATTTACCTTTTAATACTTTTCTTGAGCCTTCTATTTAAAATTCATATTTTCTATTCATTTCTGGTCTTTTCATTAGGAATGCTTGACTGTCCTCTATTTCATTAAATATATATTTTCACCTGAGTGACAATACTCAGTTTTACTAGCTGCATCATTCTAGGTTGTAATCCTAGCTCTTTTGCCTTCTGGGCTATCATTTGTCAAGCTCTCCACTGCTTTAAAGTGGTAGTTGCTTATTCTTGTTTGATCCCAACTGTCTCATAATTGAATGGTTTATTTTGGGCTGCTTGAAGTGTTCTCCCCTTGACCTAGGAGCTCTGGAATTCCAGAAAAATATTCCTGGAAATTTTTATTTTGGGATCTCTTTCAGAAGGTAATCAGTGGATATTTCACTTTCTATTTTTAACCTTCTGGTTCTAGGATATTGGGGTTATCTTCCTATATAAGTTTCTGGAATAGTATGTCTAGGCTCTTTCTTTGATCATGACTTTCAGGTAGTCCAATAATTCTTAAATTATCTCTCCTCGATCTATTTTTCATGGCAGTTGTTTTTCCCATGAGAAATTCCATTTTCTCCTTCTTATTCATTCTTTTGACTTTGTTTATTGTTTCTTGATGTTTTATAGAGTCATAAGCTTTCACTTGCCCATTTCTAATTTTTAAGGAATTATTTCCTTCAGGGAACTTTTATACCTCTTTTTCCATTTAGCCAATTCTGTTACTTGAGGTGTCAAGTAAAACTAATTTTTTCAGTGTTTTTGTGTATCTTTTACCAGGCTATTAATTGTCTATTCTTAATTTAATTTAATTTAATTCATTATTTTCTTGTATTGCTCATTCCCCCTCCAATTTTTCCTCTACCACCCTGATTCTTAACATCATTTGTTAACTCTTCAACAAATTTTTGTTGGGCTTGTATCCAATTCACTTTTTTGTTGGTGTTGAGGCTTTACTTGTAGCTGTTTTGACATCATTGTCTTCTGTGTTTGTGTCTTGAGCTTCCTTGTTACCAGAGTAGGACTTTTTATGATCAGGTTCTTTTTTCAGTAATTGCTCATTTTTCCACCCTATTTCTAGACTTTGAATGTCATATTAAGGTTGAACTCTGTTCTCAGGGTGTAAATTGGGGGCACTGTCCCAAGCTTCTGGTTTCTTTGAACTTCTATTTTCAGGCTAGTTCTAGGGGGTTGGAAGTCTTAGGTGCTTCCAAGATGTTATGATTCAAAGTGAAGTGTGATTACTCATCTCTTAGTCTGCTCTCTGGATCTTACTCAGGCCCCCTGCTCCCTTGTGACTGCAATTGTTCCTCTTGGTTCTGGAACTGTGACACAAAAGTGAGTATATACAATGTAGATGCCAAACAGCTCCTTCTTGTGGTGGGTGAGAAATGAAATCACTGAAGAAATAAAAATTCAAGTTTTCAAGCTTCATTAAGCACTGCCCAACAAATAAGGACCAGGTCCCTTCCTCAGATTAGGACTGGATCCTAAATACAGGTGGTAGGGACCAGGATACAGATTTTTATACATTAAAAACAATTAATCAAATAAGACCAATTAATTAAAAGTAAACAATTAACTAAGATACAAAATTAGGCAATCTGATTTCTAATTGGAGGAAAGATTAAGAACTTTCTATGTTGGAAGGGAGAGAGAGAACAGGTGCAATTCCCTGAAATAAGAAAAAGAGGCATTCCACCCCTGCAAGTGTCTATATTCAATCATAAATGATTGATTAGTATGAGACCAGTTTTCAGATGAAACATATGGGTTCCTTGCCATGTATAATTGTAAGAAAACTCCTTGCATCATTCTTTAGGTCTGATTAGGTTTCTGGACAGCTAAGTCATTAGTTAAGGGTCTAAGCAACAGGTTTAGTTAGCATAGCTTCCCAGTCACATAGGGCTAGATTCAAACAATACAACAAAATCCTCTCACAGTTCCCACAAGTGAATTAAATTTTGTCACAAGACAGGAATTGGACTAGATCCATAATGGAATAGAATGGGAAATGAACTAGCTTCATAATTGACCTAGAAGATAGAATCAGTGTGGTTCACCCAATCCCCATGACTACTTGCTGCTTTAATTCCCTCAGTTCCTTCACTGTCTTGCACCCATTGCTAGCACACAAATCTCCTGTAATCTCTTTCTGACCAGTCACCAGATCCCCTTACCATCTCTGGCTTGAGAGCTCCCAAAGCTGCTGCGCCTGCAGTCTCTGCCTCTAAGATGTTTCCACCATGTGAGCTCCAGGCCAGACCCTACTCTGGTGTCGTAGACCTCTCCTTCTGACCTTCTAGGTTGCCTAAGCAACCTAGGTTGTCTAGGTTAGAAAAATGTATCAACTCAAACTTTTGTTTGCTTTTCCACTCCAGAATTCAATTTGAGGCATTATTATAAAGTTGTTTGGAGGGGAATGTTGGAAAGACCAACTGCTTACCCTATTCCACCATCTTGGCTCTGCCTACAGAGGTCCCATATTATCCTATTTTGATTTCCCACACTGAATTGAATGTTTCTATTTTAGTGGATTCCCTAAATTAGAAGACCAAATCATTGATAGAAATGATTACTTTGTTGGACATATTGATTAATTAGCAACCCACCAACAAGGAATGAGTACTAGGTCACCTATTGCAGTGCACCTGGAAAACACACTCAAGTCACCATAATGGTCATGTGGATCACTGGAATATTAAAGGCTCATAAATAATTGATCATAGCTTAGAATTCTAAGGAACCTTAGATTCCAATATGTTTTTTTTATGTAGAAGAAGAATTTGAGATCTAGAGGAGTGTTATATTTTCTTAAGGTTACTTAGCATCACAAGGATTTAGACCAAGGCTCCCTAACTCCAAAAATCTAGTACTTTTTCCACAATAGGATGAATCCCAGCATGTGTTGAAGTGGTTCTGATTATACCCCTTACATATTTTGAAGACAAATTGCTTAAAGTTATCATTTTAGAGCCAAAAGAAACTATTTATGGCAAAGATTTAAAATTTATTCTTTAATATCAATGCCAGAAATAGCATGAGTGAATTAGAGTATCCTCTATCTCTTTCACAGTCAATTCTTCTAATCCTTGAAAATGTAATCAGTGCTTCTATAATGATTTGTGCACCCAGGTTAGAACCTATGTGTATAGAAATGGCACAAATATTTGCAGGGGTCAGACTGAAATAAAACACTTCTAAAATATCTGTACCCTAATAATCCAGTGTGACATAAAGAAGCAAAGGATGAGAAGAGTATGGTTTTGAAGCAATTCCACTCTTCTTTTCTTCTCTCCACTAAGCCTCCTTCATTATATATAACATACTTTTATCACCCTTTGGGTAGTAATTGTTTCCAGAGAAATACTATTCCAAGGACCCTTACACTGAAGATTTGTCTTCCTCCTGATCATGAAGTCCAGTTCTAGGTATTTCCAGAATTATATCCAGGATATTCCTAGCTACCAAAAGCATTATCATTGTGATGCAGAATTTTAACCCAAATAAGTATATATGCTGTAACTAGTGTAATTTAGTTAATATTATGGGCCATTATAAATGTCATCTATTACACCTGTAGCCTTTTAATGTGTCATTGACAATAGAAACAGATCTTAAGTCTGATTGAGAGAAATGTTATATTAGTGATGGAGAACTTCAAATTATCCAGACATCTATCTGTTAGAGCGCTCTTTCTGACCAAAACATTGGAATGATAACTTCGTGATCTTCCTTAATCACAACTTAATTCTTCAAAATGTAGGTCAATCAGCAAGTGAAAATACTGTTCAGGACCTGATTTTCACTCTGACATAGGAACTAGTTGCTGAAGTGGAGATAATAATAACCTTGGAGAAAGAAGACTATTCCTTCCTAGAGATTCTGATAGAGATAAACAAAACTGGGGCAACATACATCCTAGATTTAGTGAGAATTCACAGGAAGGAAGGATGGATAAATAACAAGGACAAAAATTCTGCAAGGGAAGACATCACAGATATGACAGGAAACTCTCAAGAATGAAAGTCTGAAGATATCAAAGGAAACAATCCTAATATAAACTGAGAAATGGGAGTTGTCAGTAGAAAAAAAGTATGGATGCACAGAGAATCACCACCCAACTTACATTTTTGAAAAGACATATTCAGAAGATGGAAGAAAGAAGACATAACAAAAGATGACTTAGATGTTGTGATCATGTGAAAATAAATTCAAGATTATTAAAAACAGAATGAGTTGAGACTGTGAAGGAAAGTAGCCCAAAGGTCTTGCTTTGATTTGGTTTGGTTTTGAGATTGATTTATGAGCCTTTTAATATTTTGAGATTATAGTTGAATTAGTAGGATAATGATAACAGACAAAATATAGAGATGCCCACTAATTATTTTTTTCTTTTTTCTCTGCCAAAGAATACAGTAGAGTTAAAGACTTCAATAGTAATTTTAATAATAATTAAGTCCCTTAACAATACAGGACTTTTTAAAAAAGAAGAAAGTTTAGACTAGGGCTTTGAGGAGTATGATTAGACAGTCAGTCATAGAGGGATAAAAGAATCTTCATTTAACAGTGGAAATTATTAACTAACTTGAGTTGGTAGTGGGCCTAATATAGGACTACACGATTTCCTACAGAATTGTTCAGCAGCTTATCAGAGGATTAAAGAAGTCAGATGGGAAGAGTGACTCAGAGTGGAAGGACAAAGAACAAAAATACCAAGGGTTGAAGACAGCGAATGGTTGAATTGATTTTAAAAGTAGTGGTCTCCAAAATGGAGATCCAGGCATGAATCACAAAATTTGAGAGTTAGAAGGGACCTCAGCATCAATTTATTCCAACCCATAAATGAAATCTCAAGTATAACATAATAAAAGTAGTGTGACTAACATTACCACAAGGGGTGCTTTATGAACCAACTAGAAGGTAAGATGATGGGTCACAACTCACCCTTCCTGTGATAACCAATCATGAAAGCTGTCTCCAACTCAATCATAGTCCCCCTACTCAATTCCCTTCCACAGTTGCGTAAGCCTCCAACTTCTCCCTTTCTGTGGGTTTCTCAAGGTTATTGTAACTTAACCTTGACCAAGGCACTCCTACCAGCAACTGTACCCCTGTCCCCAGTATTATGTTGCAACTTCAAGTTACTCCATGGCTGGTTATACACTCTAGTCTCGGTAAGAGATCACCCTCCTCTCTTCAACGGTACACTTTGTCAATGGTGGGAGAAAGTGCATCACAAAGATAGATCGTAGTCTACATGAGAGATCTCATTATATTATCTTTGTTTCCAAACTCACCCCATTTCTAATATTCCCAATTAGTCTTAGTCATTTTTGTATATGAAGGAACTTTCCTTCCCATTACACTGGTTCAAAACCTTGATATCATCCTTGACACTTTGCTCTCACGTCTATACACAGTTAATTGCCAAATCTTACCATTTCTACTTCACACCTCTTACACATGCTCTCTTTTCCCTACTCATATAGCCATCACCCTCATTCAGGCTCTAAATACCTCTCATCTGCACTATTTCATCAGGCTCTTGATCTCCTTTGTCTCATCTCTCCAATTCCTTGTCAACACAGTGGCCAACATGGCTTGACTGAAACAAAAGTTTGGCTATTCATTGATGTTCACTCCATTCAGTAAATACCAGTGGATACCAATTGACTTAAAGATTATTTCCTTTTCATCTCATGATCTTTTGTTTCTATTTTTGTTGAAATTATAGTGTGTGAAATTGTAATCAATACACATTATTGTGCATTTTGATAATATATGTAGCAGTATAGTAGTATATATATGTAACTTCTAAATATGCATACATTGGTGCTATACTTAATTTTTATTGATGTTAGTACAGAAAAAAGTTTGGAAATCATTGATCTAAAGGGCCAATATTGTAAAAGGAAGAAAGTGAAGTAGAATAGAAGTGATGAAATGAGAGAACAGAAAAAGATGGAGGAAGTGAAGATAGAGGTGAGGATGGAGAATAGTTTTAGGATTAAGAGGGAATGAGAAGAGATGGAAAAGTAGAAAACATCTATAAAAGATGGACATTTTTAAGAATTAATGGTCATTAGCACCTTGGAATAATGAATTTAATCCATAGATAACAGAGAGTAGAATTATAGTGAAGAATGTTTTTCTGCCAGTGTCCCTAAAATTTTAAAACTATGCAACTGACTGTCCTTTTGTCCAGTTTAATCAAACTTCATCTTTTGCCACACAATGAATCTGAAGATGGTGTTAGCTTTCTACTTATAATTATGAAAATTTTTTAGAATCTCTTGTTGAAATTGTTTTCATTGTCTCCAAGATTATTCATTTGGAAATTTTTCATATATAAATTTATAATGAGAAGATCAGATTGAGGAATTAAGATTTTGATTTGGAAGGAGCATCAGAAGTCATCTAGTTCAATGCCCTCATTTTAGAAATGAGGAATCTGTTGGCCAGCTGTAATGGTAATTTAAATGGAAAGATCTTTCCCATTCATTGATAGGCTCATGTAATCTACTTGGGTCACATGGAAATCTGAGTCACATATAGCCTGCTGTGGGAAGAGTTTGCTGAATGGGTGGAATATGAAGGATGGAACAAGAAGAGGCAGTTAGAGCAGAGCTCAGAGGAAGTTAAGTCTTGAAAGTAGTCAGAGCTAGGAAGAATGCAGGCTGTTGGCTAGTGTAAGTGAAAGAGCTTGTTAGTGATTTTGTTAAAGGGAGTCTGCTTGTGATTTGTTTAATGGAGTTGGTTTGTGCAAAGCCCAGCAGAAGGAAAGTTTGGGGATGATGTTGCCTTCTGTATTGTCATTGTGTATAGATTTTTGTTACTATGATGGATTTGGCTTTTTGGTATCTGAATAAATGTTTTGGTTCTGTTTTCCATGTGGATAGTCCGTTGTATTTCGCAATTCAGAATTGTGCTGGGATATTCCTGGCCACCATTGGTGCTACACAGAAAAGATAGTAATCATCATATTTCTGCCTCCTTTTACTTCAGCCTTAATACTTGATAAACAAATCTATTAAGTTCCCCCTTTTTTTATATCTACTTGTTCTTCCTAAGAATTTTTTTCCTTCAATAATATATTTTGAAGCTTTGGTGTAGTAACTATTTGCATATAATTTTTACCTATGAACTGATTTTTCTCAAAGTGCAAGTATAATTTATTAAGCAAAGATTCAAAGTCAATAGGACTACAACGTATCCATTTGATATTTGAGGTATAAAAGATCATAAGTATAAAAGATTACAAAGAATATGTAATATTTCTCACAGATATACACAAATATGAATTCCCTTTTAGTTTTTTCATTTAACGTACTTTGAAATTACCAGAATGGCATGATGCAAGCCATCACCACTATAAGCAGATGAAGAATATAGGTAAAAAGGAACTTGAGTATGACCTGGAAAAATACACAATGTCCACTGTAATGTACAGTGTATTTTGATTTGGTTGGATACATATGCAAATTTAGAGAATGTGCATGTGATTAAATCTAGGTGGCTTGTGTGAGGGGAAGGGAGTTAATTAAAAAGGCAAGTAAATGTCTGATATTTTTCTTTCTTTTTTTTTAGTAGGACAATGTAGAAAAGGCATTTTCTCCCCTGAAGAAAACTGCCTTTTTTTTTAACCAACAGACCTGTCTGGTCTTATTAATCTTGGAAGCTCCTGTAAGTCATCACCCTCAGCAATGCCATCTCAATCTATGTCATTCTTTTGGGAGATGTGCTTTGACACTTGCTGAACCAAACTACTAACCTTCACCCATGCCCTTTAAGGTCTAATATAAGTTCTTAGCTTGCTAAGAGGTCAGTTATCTTCAGAAGTTGACAACGCATAGGGAAAAGGTCTAAGATGAATCCTGTCATTTAAGCTTTGTTTATAGTATCTCTTTGATAAAGCTAAGGTTTTACTGTATGTGTACTCATGTGGGCCAAACTATAGGAAAATAAACACAAAATGTCCAATCTACAAATTATTCATTTCACTTTTTAAGGCAATTCATGCAGCTCTTCATTTGGTTAGAAAGTTGGATTACTGATATCTTTTATTTCTAAGACAAATTAAGGGAGAGCTAGGTAGTGCAGTGGAAAGAGCAGTGGGTCTGGAGTTAAGAAGTTGTTGACTTATTTTTCACTCCTGTCTAACTCTTCATGACCCCATTTGGGACTTTTTTAGCAAAGACAGTGGAGTAGTTTGTGATTTCTTTTCTAACTGATTTAAAGATGAGGCAACTGAAACAAACAGGAGGTAGGAAGACTTGAATTTAAATATGGCAATCAATATTTTCTATCTGTGGGATAGAAATCATTTCACTTCTATTTGCCTCAGAGTCTTCATCTGTGAAATGGGAATACTGATAACACATATCCCCCAGGGTTACTGTGAGGATCAAATAAGATAAAACTTATGAACTTGCTTAGTACACTGCCTAGCAGATAGTAAGCACTATATAAACATTAGGTACTACTAATCCTACTAATATTTATCTTTAGAACTGATTTCTAACATTTAGACGTCTTTTGTCTCAAAGCTTTTTTTTTACTACCGTGGGCATACGATTTAATTGATGTAGTAGATGCAATTTTAAGGTGAACAGGAAGAGTCATTCTACTCAAGATACATTTTACAGTAATTTAAAGGGAGAAGTTACATTTTGCAGAAGATAAATCCATATCCTTGATAAAGTTTTTTAATAAAAAATTAATATATTTAACATTCATATGCTACTGTTACATTTCTTCTTCCTTATATCCTTGTTTCTTTTCCTTCTTTTCAATGCCATTATTTAAAAATGCTAAAATCACACTGTTTTTACATCCTCTAACCAAAAACCTTGAAACATCATAAAAATGGCAATTAAAGTTTATTATATGCATCCAACAATGCTGATTTCCTCATACCACACAAACAGGTGTCCATTAAATTGTTTTATTGAAGAGAGAAATACTGCATAATTACATATTGGATGAGGAAAATGCAAACAATAAAGAATGTATCTATTACCAGCAAAATACAATTATTACAGGTTCTTTAGACGTACAAATATAAAGTGTTCGTTCACACCAGATGGTTCATGTGTAACAAAGCCATTATGAGAGTGTAATTGTGCTTCTACAAAACCTTTAAAGAAGAATGAGGTAGAGTTTCCTTTACTTTACCCATTATATTTTCCTCATAGCTGTTATTATGATGCTTTTAATGTGTCTGAATCCTTGTAACATTAACATCAGCTCAAACATTTATGAAAACATAAGTCTTCCAGAATATTTCTTTATATCTGTTGAATGACCAATTTTTCTTACTTAAAGAGGATTTCACAAACTGGTATAGAAGTAGTCACCTCATAAAACAGGAAACTTAAAACACTAGTGGCCAGGTTTTATCACTCCTGTGGTAGCTATAATCAGATTCAGATGCAAGAAAATAAGGTTCAAAAAGTCTATGTTTTTAGCTAAATTTTCGATGTTCCTAATCTTCTATAAATTAGCATAAGATATATTCACTCTAATCTATTTTTCTAATCTAATTTCTCTTTTATCAAGTTTCCATTATTAAATAAGAACATATAATTTCAAACTATGAGTGAGGACTATGGTATAAATGAGATGTATCTATCTATAGTTGAATCAGTTCTTTCAATTCACTGGGGGAACTTCTTTAAAAAAAAAAAACAAATCTTGATTTATGCTCAGAGACTGACTTACTTTCCAAGATCTGGTCTAACAGAATTTCCTATAACCTTGGAAATTTACCAGTGTTTGAGGTCAATTCTTGCATTCATTTTAACCTTAGATTTATTTTATGTACCTTTTGATAACTAACAGGAAGAAAATACAAGTAAATATTTAATTTCACAGTTAAAAATAAAGCTACAATATTCATCTAATTCCTGAAGCAAAGTAATCCTTCTGTCTAAAGAACAGATAACAACATCTGCAATACATGATTCTTGTTCCTTATGGTTTTCTTTTGCCCAAAGAAATTCATAAGAGAAACTGAAAGGAAAAAGATTGCTCAAAAATTGATAGTATGTACGAGAGTTATTTTTTTAAAGGCCTTGGATTTTAAAATCTTTTGGATTAACTCCAGACAAGCTTTTTAGTTGTCCAAAGTAGTTTCTATTAGATATTCCAATAATTTAGTTCAACTCAGTAAGCACTTATTAAGTGTCCTGTCTATGCTTGGCATTGCACTAGGTATGGGAAATAAAAGACAAAATTGCCCACAGGCCCTGTCATAAAATATGTCTGTGTGCTAACTCTAATTCTAGAAAAACTTAAAACCACTTTCTTGAAGACACATAATAATTGGCACTATTTCCACTTGGCACCTATAACTAGCCTAAGCATAGAAGCCAAGGCTTAAAAGAGCAGCACACTACAAGGATTCTACAGGGGGAGGGAAATAGTCTTCCTTTAGACAGGATAGAAGTAGAACAAAATATTTTCATCTCCCTTCCTCTTTCATTCTCACTCTTGTTCTGCCATTGAATTTCTTTTTCACATCTTTCTTCATTCTGTGCAAACTATAGGAGAGAATTCACCCACTGTAGCGTTGGACATGAGGAATTAATTAGGTCTTATTATTTGTCAGTTGATAAAATGGCACTCTAATCCACCCCTGCATTTTACTTTACGAATCACAATCTGCACAATATTTTGCAAACAAGAGTTTGGGAATGCTATAAAATGTGCAGCAAACTATTTAACTGCTAAGTCCTATTAACAATGGAGATTCTAGTACAAAAAAACCACACAGTCAAAAAAGTGAGATTAATAATCTGATCTGACTAGCCAAAAAAAAAAAAAGGCAGGGGGAGGGGAGGAGTATAGCTTCATTCTCAAAGACTGAGTTTTGATGTCTTTTTTAGAAGCAAATATCTAAGCATATCTAATTGCTGGAAATCATTCCAGGTAAGCACGAGTATTTCTTAAGACTTGTTATGTTTCATTTTTTTAACTAAATAAAGAAAGCATCTGATAAGTATTTCAACGAAGTGGGTACTTCACTTTTAAGGTATATTGAAGAATGAAAAAGAAGCTAAAATTTTCTTGTTAATCAGCCAGGATTTTCGAAAAGACTTTCTTTTGGCAACAACATAAAGTACACAAACTTATAGTCCTTTGAAGAACTGGTCTTCAGGGCAGAAACACATTTCTCAGGCTTGGTTTAAAATTAATCTTCAACTTGTCATTTTCTAAGTAGCTCACCATATGACCTAGCATATTAAAGTAGCTCATTCCATAATGTATAGTCTCCAGTGAATCTCATTTTCAGATAACATTTTGTATGTGAATTTCAGCCTTAGCTCTCTTAAGGATTAAGAATCCTGGTGGGGATACTATTATCTGAGGTTTCTTATTAAATATGTGGCATCAATTTAACATGGCCTAGAATAGTTACATCAGATTAGCATTAGTCATTTAAGAAATGGCATAGCTTATGCCATGCTCAGTGGCTAAGTAGTAGAGAATTTGCTACAAGTAAAGAAGAAATAGAAAATAAGCAATTTTCATTGAAAATGATAGATTAAAATATTCAGTGAGCTTTTTTCCCCAATACATTTTCTGCTAACTTATTCTCCTTTTTCTTTGCATGTATCAAACACTTTCAGTCTTGTAGAATGTATTACTAGATTGTAAGCTCCTTGAGGACAATAACCATATTCTAAAATCAGTTTTAACTCATGCACCTTTTAAGTTACTCAATGATTGCAATCAAGAAGACAAGTTAAAACTTACATCAATATTCTTGTCAGTTCTAAGGCATGCTGCTAATTAAAGGAACTTTTTAAAGGGAAATGGATGGGGAAAAAAAATCTGTTTATGGCAAATCTTAACCTAACCGACCTATCTGGATAAAGTATCCAATGAGACTAATTGCTAGTACAGCTATTTATAATTCATTTAGCACTGAGATATTTAAGAAGAAACGAGCATTTTATGAAAGAATCCACTGACTACATTTCATAGACATGTATATGCTATAAAGGATTACTGGTCCTTTAACAGATTAGGGTTCCATAACAGGTGCCAAAGTGGCCTTCTTGGGAAGCCAGTATGATCTATTGCATGAAACACACCACATACTTCAGAAAACAGAACTCAAAAACTTCTCTCTGTTAAAAAACAAAAGTACTTTGTTTTCTGCTTAAGCACTTTTCCATATCTACAAGGTACAGTTATGACCTGTTTTCAGGGATAAAGAAAAACTGCTTAAGGAAAAAGAATACAAGTTTAATACGTTCAGTGAGTCAGAAGACATAAATAACTTTAAATTTAACTTTTAAAATGTCTACTGGGGTCTTCTAACTCCCTGCTACAATAGCGTCCTCTATTTAAAACCAAAGTTCTAACAAGCTCTCTGCCCAAGATTGTCCTACCTCCATGGGCCAATGGAAAATTATTTTTAGGTACTGAAATTAAGGCAAACCATCAAATTGGCAGCATTTTCTAACACTAGGTTGTGATGTTCATTTATTGCTTTCTAAAAAGTGCTAGAACTGCATTTCATCACAAGGTTGATATTATCTGTTGCTGTTTCTTCCTCTTGATATGAAAGAATAGTGTACCTCTTTTCCTACAATTCTACTCAAGAAACATTTTAAAGTACCTACCATGATCACACTACTGTGCTATATTCTTGGAGGAGTGGGGGTAAAAAGAGGAAAACACAATAGATTTTACTATCAAGGAAATTAGATAATTTCCATCAAAACAGGGTACTTCTTAGAGACAGAATTTCTGGATGTTAGAGCTGGAAGGGCCATCACAGTATATCTAGTTTGAATTTTTCTGAGGACACTGATGCCCAGAAAGGTAGACTGATTTGTTGAAGATAACAGAGCTGGTTAGTGGCAGAGTGGAGATTAGAATCTTGGTCTCCTGACTCCCAATCCAGGGACTACTCCCTAAGGCTTGAATAAAAGATTCCTTTCCAGAGTTCTCAAGTCATTTATACAATGACTCTCTCCATCATTTGTTTTCTAGCTAGTTTGAAAGCTGAGATTGATCATTTTTATTTATTCATTCAGAGAGATCAATACTGTACAGACCTCAGGAATGTGCTGATCTGATTTTTCATTCTTTGATGTGGCACAACTTTACTCCTTAAAAAAGAATTCGACAAAGAAAATTTCTAATGCCAGATGGGAGTTTAAATACTATTTAAGAGACATTTCCATTTTAGTAGATGTCTGATAATATTTCATTTTTTTTAAAGTCTTGATTTCTTTTGATATATATAGAAAGCTAGGGATAGATTTGGTCTGAAAGTGATAACTCAATAAAGTAGAGGAAAAAAGAAAATGCCAAACAATTAATCATTATCATTTTAAGTACCATCAGTTCTGTTTATATGCATGCTCATGTGAGTTCCTGAATCTCATTTGATCAACCTAATTAAACATTAAATAACAGCAGTCAATTATGCAAATATCAGCAACAGTATTAATTTGTTGATCTTTCTGAGCAGATTAGCTTCACATGTTCCTAATGTTAGATTATCCTATGTCTTAAATGATCAATTAGTGTTACTACAACTAACTTGAAAAATGGATAATTGCCTAGTTATAATGTGCTACTCTTGGTATATTAATTCACTACAATTAAACAAATAGGGCACAGATAAAAAAAGATGTGCAGATGTTCTTTCCAAATTCATTTAACAAGTTAGTAGCATAGTTAGCTCAGATTAAAGTGATAGAAAAGATCATGCATCTTAACATGAACTTCCTTGGTGTTCCCCCCAAAAGATGTACAGCTCCTAGATTTTATGAATAGGGCACTGATCTGAGCTGAGTTCAACTCCTGACTCTGATACTAGTAAGTAACCATGAGAAGAATCACTTAACCTCTCTCATCTGAAAAATGGAAATTAAAATACTTGTCCTATCTACCTCATAATGTTTTTGTGAGGAAAGTGCTTTGTACACCTTAAAACACTGTATAAATAAATATGAGTTATATCCTGAAGGACTATAAGTATAATAGAAAATTCTTGAGATGACCCCAAATAGAGATCATGGAAATCATTCATAAAATTGCAAAACTAAATAAAAAGTGTGTTGAAGGACCAGCAAAAAGCAACCCTTCCTTTTCCATAGACTAGAAGTTTGTTTGTATAATGGATTGCTTTGACAATCTCATAAAGCCTGTGGACTTTTTTTCAGAATAATATTTTTTAATCTAAAAATAAAATGAATAGGATTCTAATGGAAACTGTATTGATATAGTTGCTAAAATATTTTTTGAAAAGTTCACAGATCCAAATCTAGTCTTTTCTAGGCTTTCATTTCTGAAATGAGGTTGAAAGATTTACTAGGAAAAAAATAAATCCTTTAAAAGGTAAACGACATGGTTAATGGTGGGACAGTCTTAAGCTTCTCAGGAGCAAGTCCTGAATGAGTATCTTCCAAGATAACAACTCATCATAAAAGCCCTATAAAGAACATTTCCATTATCTTCTTCATTCCAGAATTATACAGATACACAGATACACACACACACACACACACACACACACACACACACACACACACACACAATCTATAGCCCCTGCTTTGTAGCAAAGAGTACTTATTAAATCGTAGCAGATCTTGCCATCTTCTTATACCCAGAAATGTAAAAATAAGCAAATATCACACAATTCACTATTATTTCACTCACTAGAAAATAGTTTCTCTTTCTTATAACTTTGTCTTTCACTTAAAGGCACAAGTCAGTTATCAGAATAATT
Source organism: Notamacropus eugenii (assembly GCF_028372415.1). Classification (NCBI taxonomy): domain Eukaryota; kingdom Metazoa; phylum Chordata; class Mammalia; order Diprotodontia; family Macropodidae; genus Notamacropus; species Notamacropus eugenii. Next base: position 180,884,412 of record NC_092874.1, on the reverse strand, counting down.
TATCTATCTTGTAGTGTGTCTTTGGGTATTTCTCCAGGCTTGTGATTCAGCAGACCATGGGAAATAAAAGCAATGTAAGATAAATATACTAACTGTAATCAAACACAAATTCCCATTAACCAGTTTCACTTATGTAATGACAGAAAAACACATACAGTCACACTTCTATGAAATTGAATACTGTTCTGTGCTAACAATGTATTTTAAAGAGAATGTAGACTCAAAACCCTCTTTCATAGTTGTCAGCGATAATTCAATTCTTCAGTAAAAATATGTAATTGTTTTAATGATTAGAGAATAGGATAGGCCACTATGATATTTGAAGAAGTACTTAAAAAGAAGGGAGAGAATATTCCTTGAGAAGTCTGAGGAACTTCAAAGGAAGTCCCGTAGGGACGTAATACTGCACAGAGAAATTTAGAAGTTCAAAAAAAATCAATTTGCAATGTCTTTTAGCTACAAGATAAGTGTTTTATAGCTAAGTGTTGGCATGTGGGAGTTAAGTATACAAAAAAGGGAGAGGGAGAATGAGTAATAAAATGAATTACCGTGCAAATTATTAGCAGGGATATTGATGAAAATCCCCTGAGGTTCCAGGTGCAATGAAGAGGAGCTTTGCAAACCGAAGCCTCCCTGGGGAAACCCCCTGTGAACATGCAACAAAGGCAAACAAGCATAAGGGACTAACAGAAGGCTATTAATGATACTTTAGATCCAGAATTGAGCAGGGGGATCACGTCCTTACCCTCTCTGGCAACATTTCTATGGTGTGAAAGAGAAAAGTAAAGCAAAATACTTGCGCCAGAGGGAAATTCACTATGAAACCCAAGTACAGACAGCAAATCCAGCTCTACCAATATCTCAAAGAAAAAAACAGAGAAAAATGACAGCCACAGAGAAGAGCATCCCAAAAATGATGAAGGAAACAAAACATACATGACAAAATTCATCTGCACCAGTTTTTAGTCAGTCAAGCTTCATTTGGTAAATAAAAGAGAGGGGGGGGAAATGCCAAGGAGAGAAAGGAAGAGGAGTATATTCCATTCTAAATCATGGATATCAACAAGGCCACTAAAGGAGGCACTAAAAGTTGTGAGGAAAATTCTACATTATATGGCTTCACCTTAGCTACTTACTTACTACAAGAAGGTAAACTTCTACTAGCAAGCTTACTGAAGAAAGTAACATGATTGTTATTCTGTCTCTGGCACATGGAAACAATCATCCCCAGGAACACAGTGATAATACAAAATACATTACATACAGCTATAAATTGGCAGCCTAACAAATCTATCACAATTCAACACAATGGCTTGTCCCAATATTACGTAGATGATACCGCCTGTGTTGTCATTTAAGACACCAAGATTGTCCAGTCGCTCTCTTCTCTTCCATACTGCAACAAAAACAAGAAAACACATTTCAAGAAGGAAAGATGACAATGCAGGAAAAGCTTAAAACTCAATCACAATAAGAAAGTCAAGGCCAAATACTATATAGTGTTCTGTATTAAATTTAGTTATCATTCTGAGAAAAAAATCAAACATCATATGAAGAAGAAAAACACACAGGGAGATCGTTTTTGTTTAATGTATTTCTGCTAGGTGGAAAAAATAAAAGCTTTAAAAGTATCATACTCAAAGATCAATCTTATATAAGCTTATATGTAAGCCCTTTTGCATATGCTTTATTTCAAGGAGGTGTGTGATATTTTCCCCATTGATGTAAATCACTACTCTTTTATGAATTAAAAGACCGTTTTCAAACACTGCCAAGACCAAAATCTATCACCCCCGCCCAATCTAACCTGGATATGAATCTTTCTGAGCTCAGCTAGGATGACTCTTCAAAGCCTTTCCAGCTTGGGTTTTGACCTCTGATAATATCCCTACTATCAGGAGCTACTGATACAGAAATCCACTAATACATATTGTCAATTCACCTCAAACTTGTATTCTTAGAAAGTCGCCTGAGACTTTAAGGAGCAAAATGACTTCCTCCTGGTCACACAACCAGTCTTGAACTCAGATCCAACTAATTCTCAAGGCTGGTGCTCAATCCACTCTAGCCACAATAAAGAACAGGAGTGAGACATGACTACATGTCAATATATCATTAAAGTATCTATTCCTTACAACTCATAGTTTCTTTAAAAACTCTGCTCAAGTGCTGTGTCGTACATGAGGCCTTTCCTAATCTCCTCCTTGATAGTTGCTAGTGCCTCTCCCCTGGAAATTAACCTTGTGCAGGGTGTCCCAAAATTCTTAGTTCAGCTTTAAGCTATTAGATCTTATAAGTATGTAAGTCTATTTTTCATGTCATTTTCTCCAAATGAATGTAAACTCCTTGAGGACAAGGACAATTTCATTTTTGTTACTTGTTCATGTCTTGTTACTCCTAGAACCTAGGATATAATAGGTGCTGAATAAATTCAAAATGACTGCTTGGCTTTTTAAAATGTTGCTATGTCTACATTTCGCTTTTGATAGCTCAAAAAGAATATAATCTAAATTACCCGACTGCTATTTCCTCTGTTGGAGATTAAATAAGATAATGTAAAAAAAAAAGTGCTTTATAAACGTGTAAAGTACTACATGTAAGATGATTAGATAGATGGACAGACAGACAGATAGATGAATAGATGCCTGATAGAATAATAGATAGAATAATTGTGCTAGGAAGCAAAATTCTTTAAAAATCTGTAAATGTTGGCTAACTAAAATTGTGTGCCACATTTCATATCAACAATTATTTCCATCATTCAAAAATTCTTAGTCTCAATCAAAGCCATATGAAAACAGAACTCAGGCCTACCTTTACCTAGGCTCCCTCTTCACCTTGGAAAGAAGATCCATCCTATTTTATTATGATATAATATTCTATTATATATATGATGTAATACAATAATATTATTTTATAATTCAATATTATCTTATATTATAATCCAACTCAGGAACATCCTTAGAACTTTCCAAGACCCTTTGATTAACTGAAATCTAGCTTCCATCAAAGGCAATGCACCCTTGATCCAGCATGGAAGCTAATTCTTGGTACACTTCTCCTAGATCAATGGAAGAGTAGATGTGCCTATACTCTTGATATTTATTGCAATTTTTAGAACATTTTTCTGTCACTGTGAAGCTAGTGAAAAGAATCTTGGAGTCAGAAGACTTGAGGTCAAGTCTTGACTACCTTGACCTTCAGCAAATCTCATCTTCAGTCTCCTCATTTGTAAAATGGGAATAATGATACTTACATTGCCTATTAAACATCATTAAAGTGAGAATAGTTTTTTTAAAAAAAGTTTTCAAAAGTTTTAAAATTTACAATACTATGATACTGTATAAAATACTATAATACTATTACAACTGAATTATATAATTACACTGAACAATCTCTCTTCTTCTGAAGCAAATACCATCCAATTATATAACACTCTTCCTGTCTTCCTGGTCCTATCATTTGGTTACCAACAGGAGACAGTTGGGAGGTACAGTGGATAGATGCCTACTAGCTTGACTTTGGACAAGTTACTTAACTTTTCTAAACACAGTTTCCTCATCTTAAAAAAGTGGATAATGGTTCTTAAGGGTGTTGTGAGGTTCTCATTTTCCTCAATGGCTTTCCTTAAAGCCTTCATTAATGAGGAACCCAATACCTCCTGAGTCAGAGCATTCTACTTTCATCTAGCTCTGTTAGGAAATTTTCTTTGTATCAAGCCTAAAATAGTACATTTGTAATTTCTACCCATTTTTCCCATAAACCTTCTAGGGGTCAATCATAATAAATCTAATCCCTCTTGTACATAACAGTTCTTCAACTATTTGAAGATACTTCATTTGTTGTACTATAATATTATAAACTTTTTTTTGTAAACCTGTCCCCTATGTTTCTTATATTGCTATTGCTGCTTTCTTCCAAAATTTAAAATAATTCTTAATATTAAATTAACTTAAATTAGTGGACTGCTGTTTTCTCTTTTAGAGATCAAATAAGATAATGTAAAAAAGTGCTTTGTAAATCTAAAAGTACTATATGCAAGATGATTAGACACAGAGAAATAGATAGATAGATAGATAGAGAGATAGATAGATAGACAGATAGATAGACAGACAGATAGATAGAAGCCAGATAGAAGAATCCAATAATAAAACTTTTGATTTGGCTGATGGGCAATACAATTAATTATTTTTCTTTAACATTTTTACTGATATCTTTAATTTTCAATAATTTTCATGTATACCTTTTCCTCTCTCTTCCCTTCCTCTTGTAAGAAAGTAAAAAAGAGAGAGAAAAAAGGCAGTTCAGCAAAACTACTAATGCATTAATTCTTCAAATCAACCAATAAGCAAGCATTTATTAAGTGCTTATGTACTAAGCATGGGGTAAGCAAAGTCAAAAGGAAAACAGTTCCTGCATTCCAGCATCTTATCATGTATACATTATCTGAATATAAAAAACACAAAATCAAAATAAGGTCACTATAGTAAGGGAGCCACTTGAACCTGAAGGAACGGGAGAGTTGGCACCTGAGCAGGGCAACTAAGGCAATAAGGATTCTAAAAGGCAGAAATAGAGATGTGAAGTGGAAGGCTGTGTGTGAGTATTAGTAAGGCACCCAGACTGGCTGGACTGAAGGGTGCATGAAGGAGAGTAATGTATAATAAGGCTGGAAAAGTAGGCTGTGGTCAGTTCATGAAGGGTTATGTAAATGCCAAACAGAAGGGCTTGTATGTTAACCAAGAGGTGGTATGGAGTTTCTGAGCTTTTTGAGCAGGGGGAATGGCAAGGTCATACCAGTGCATTAGGAATCTTACTTTGACTTTTGTGAGGAGGACAGCTCTGAGACAGGACAGGTGAGGCAGGGAAGCTGGTTAGGGTGCTATTATAATATTCCAGATGAGAGGTGATAAGGTGCTTAATTATCAGAGATGGCTGTGGAAGTGGATAGAAAACGATGGAGGCAAGAGATGTTGTGGAGGTATATTTGACAAGACTAAGTAACTGAGTAGTTATATGAGGTGACGAATAGTGAGGAGATAAGGATGGCACCAAGGTTATGAACCTAGATGACTGGAAGGATGTGGTTCCCTGAACAAAAATAAGGAAGTTAGGAGAAAGGGTGGATTGAGAGGGAAATAATTTTTTAGAGGGAAATGAATTGTAAGTGAAAATGAGTGAGTACTGCTTCCTTCTCCTGGGAATGGGGGCTCAGACTGGGAGGGGAATGAGAAATAGGCATACCTGATACAATTTGAAATTGTTACAAATGAATGCATGAACAAACATTTAACTGTTTATACATGAAAAACACTGTTCTAAGTGGGTGTTTTTATTGTTAGCATCATAGTAAAAATGATACCATATGCCTCAGCATGGGGCTTGCCATGAGGAAGTCAAAACCCTAATTCTGGAAATTTTCACTGCCTATCACCCATGCCTAGAATACTCTCTCTCATCCTCTTCACCTATATTTTTTGGCATCCTTCGAGTCTCAGCTAAAGTCCTACACCTTGTACAAGAAAAATCCAAATCTCCTTACTCTTAGAGTTTTCCCTCTGAGACTACTATCAATTTGTCACATATATGTATGTACAATCTTGTCTGTACTTAGTTGTTTGCATGTGGTCTCCTCCGTTTCACTGTGAACTAGTTGAGAGCAGAAACTTGTTTTTTGCCTTTCTTTATGTACCCAGAACTTAGCATGATGTCTAACACATAGTACTTCACTGATTGGCTGGAAGACAGTAGACTCAAGGATAGAAGCAAATGCTAGGATGAATTAGGCTTGTTCAGTAATCTTTACTGTAGTCTCTGTGAGACTGAATTTAAATTCTAATCATTTTTTCATTCAAAAAGTAATTACTCCGTTACTTTGCATTCTACTAGTGATCATTCCGTTGCTCCACATTGACATATACATGTCAAACCGTTTACTGGATACAGCATGACAGAATTGAATTTTCACCTCACACACTTACTAACTGTGTGCACCTTGGCATGTCACTTAACTTCTCTGTGCCTTAGTTTCCATCTCTGTAAAGTGAGATAACAGCTTACAAATATACCTCTTAAAGTTATTGTAAAAAATAAATAAAATGGGGCAGCAAGGTGGCACAGTGGATACTGGGCACTGGCCTTGGAGTCAGGAGGACCTGAGTTCAAATCTGACCGCACACACTTAGTAGCTGTATGGCCCAGAGCAAGCCACGTAATTCTATTTGCTTCCAAAAAAGAGAGAATTAAATAAAATAATAACTATAAAGCCATTTTCAAACCTTAAAGTGCTATCGAGATACTACTTTACATTAGGACTATGACAAATATTGCTGAATTGCCTTTTACACTCAATGGAAAATCCTTGGCAACAAAATCAAAAACTATACTTGTCAAAATACATTCACTTGCCTTCTATCACCACTAAAAATGTAATCAGTGATGTTCCTCAGGTTATAATTCGTTATTCTTGCTGCAAATTCTATTGGACAGCTTTCAAACTTTTGTAAATCCTCCTACATGTGGGAAAACTATGTTATGAAACAACAAAAAGTTGTAAAATTAGTTGAGACAAAATTATTAGAGTAGTCTAGAAATTGCAAGCTGGCCTGCATTTAAAAGATAGTGGGGGAGAGAGGGTTAGTATGGATTTTGTAGGGAAATAAAAAGGAGATGTTTAATTCCAAATAACTTTTACTTTTCTAGTCAAGATTTCATGAAAACTAAAATAGATTTTATAATAGAACTGTTAATGATTACTCATCTGTGAAAATTATCATCACGAGCTGGGAAAATGCTTTGAATTACATTTCATAAAGAACACAGACTCCCAACCACTGGCTGTCAAGAAGCACAACTCTACTTCTATATGCACCTTTTTCATTCTGATTCTCCCTGGAATAAGTTGCTACTTTCACAATCTACTTTTCAAAAAAAATTCCTTTGATCCCAAACACTCACTTATCAAAACTCAGAGAAACAATGGTATTTATTCCATCCTGCCCAAAGCTTTTTTCTTACTCTTAGAACCCAGTCTTCCATGGTTTTTAATCAAAGAAACAAGAGTACTATTTGAAGTCAGAAAAGATGAAATGCAAAAGAAGGAAGGATCAACAGAACTGGAACTTGAGGAGTGAGGCTTGGCTGAGTGTAAGATATAGAATCAAAGCAAGCAAACAGACTTCTGTTAGCTATCAGATCAGTGACAAGGAATCCAAGAAATCAGAGTGTATTGGAAAAATCCAGAAAATAAAAGGGAGAAAGGAGATGAAAAGGTATTGGTGGAGCAATGCAATGTAAGAGAAATTGAGTTTGAAAGATGAAGAGAGGGAGGGCAGAGCCAAGACAGCAGAGTAGAAAGACGCATCTACTCTAGCACTTCCCCCACAGCCCACAAAATACCTGTAAAAAACGAGTCTCAACAAACTCTAGAGCAGCAGAAGCCACAGAACAACAGAGTGAAAGAGGTTTCCAACCAAATGTAACCTGGGAGGCTGATAGGAAAGGTCTATCTCACAGGAAGCTGAGCAGAGCTGAGCCCAGACCTGGCCATGCTGCACTTGGAGGAACAAGACCTGAACAGACCTCCAGGGCAGAATTCCCAGCAGGGAATCCCTCAACCCACAAGTGGCAAAGACAGCTACAAAGGTCAGTGTGGGAGGGTTTTCCCAGCTGGGTGACAGGGAAATGGAGTGCCCCCAGCACTGGCCCAAGGGGGCGGCAGCAACAGCAGCAGGCCACCATAGCCTCCTGCAGAAACTGCCTGGGTCCATTGTCCAGGCAGCTCAGCTTAAAGCCACTGGTGAAAATGAGCAGCTGATCTGAATCTCAGCCTTGAGCACAATACTGGGGGGAGGAGGAGCACTAGGACCCTCCTCTTGACAAAGAATTCAGAAGTAAAGTAACTGTCTAGGAAAATGCCCAAAAAAGGGAAAAGAAAAATAAGAAGGTTACTTTCTTGGTGAACAAGATGTCTCCTTCCATCCTTTCGGGTAAGGAAAAATAAGGCATACTGCCAGAGGAAGTCAAGGCTTCTGCCTCCAGTACCTCCAAAATGAAAATGAAATGGGCCCAGGCCATAGAAGAGCTTGAAAAGTGAGTCAGCAGCTTGCTAAAAGAGAACCAAAAAAATGCTGTAGAAAATAACACCTTGAAAAATAGGCTAACTCGATTGGAAAAAGAGGTTCAAAAAGCCAATGAGGAGAAGAAAGGCTTTCAAAAGCAAAATAAGCCAAATGGAAAAGGAGGTTCAAAAGCTCACTGAACAAAATAGTTCTTTAAAAGACAGAGTGGAGTTCAGGGAAGCTAATGACTATGAGATAAACCAAGAAGTTAGAAAACAAAACCAAAAGATTGAAAAAATAGAAGATAATGTGAAACATCTCATAGGAAAAACAACTGACCTGGAAAAGGGATCCAGGAGAGACAATTTAAAAATTATGGGACTGCCTGAAAGCCATGATCAAAAAAAGAGCCTAGACATCATCTTTCATGAAATTATCAAGGAAAACTGCCCTGATATTCTAGAACCAGAGGGCAAAATAAATATTGAAAGAATCCACCTATCACCTCCTAAAGAGACCAGAAAAGAGAAATTCCTAGGAATATTGTGGCCAAATTTCAGAGTTGGCAGATCAAGGGGAAAATACTGCAAGCAGCTAGAAAGAAACAATTCAAGTATTGTGGAAATACAATCAGGATAACACAGGATCTGGCAGCTTCTACATTAAGAGATTGAAGGCCTTGGAATAGGATATTCTAGAAGTCAAAGGAACTGGGATTAAAACCAAGAATCACCTACTCAGCAAAACTGAATAAAAGGGAATAAATGATCATTCAATGATATAGAGGACTTTCAAGCATTCTTGATGAAAAGACCACAGCTGAAAAGAAAATTTGACTTTCAAACACAAGAATGAAGAGAAGCATGAAAAGGTAAACAGGAAAGAGAAATCATAAAGGACTTTCTAAAGATGAACTGTTTACATTCCTACGTAGAAAGATAATATTTGTAACTCTTGAGACTTTTCTCAGTATTTTGGTAGGTGGAGGGGTAATACACACACAGACACAGACACACACACACACACACACACACACACACACACAGAGTATAGGTTGAGTTGAATCAGAAGAGATGATATCCATAATAAAATAAAATTAAGGGGTGAGAGAGAAAATACTGGGAGGAGAAAGGGAGAAATGGAATGGGGCAGGCTATCACTCATAAAAGAGACAAGAAAAATCTTGTTCAATGGAGGAGAATAGGGAGGAGGTGAGAGAGGAAAATGAAGCTTACTGTCTTCACATATGGCTTAAGGAGGGAATAACATGCTCACTAAATTTGGTATGAAAATCTATCTTACACTACAGGAAAGCAGGGGAAGAGGGGACAAGTGGGGTGAGGAGGATGATAGAAGGGAGGGCAAATGGGAGAATGGGAGTAACTAGAAGTAAACACTTTTGGGAAAGGAAAAGGTCAAATGAGAGAATAGGAAAAAAAGGGGGAGGCAGGGTAGAATGGAGGGAAATATAGTTAGTCTTACATAACATGACTATTATGGAAGTCTTTTGCAAAATGACACATATATAGCCTATATTGAATTGCTTGCCTTCTCAGTGGGGATGGCTACAGAGGGAGGGAGAGAGGGAGAGAAGTTGGAATTCAAAGTATTAGAAACGAATGTTGAGAATTATTATTGCATATAACTGGGAAATAAGAAATACAGATAATTGGGTAGAAATGTATCTTGCCCTACAAGAAAAGAGAGATGTGGATAAGGGAAGGGTGGGGTGTGATAGAAGGGAAGGTACACTGAGGGAAGGGCTAATCAGAATGCAAGGTATTTGGAGATGGGGGAGGGGAGAGATGGGGAGAAAAATTGGAACTCAAAATTTTGTGGAAATGAATGTTGAAATCTCAAAATAAATAAATAAATTTTTAAGAAATGAAATAAAAAAAGAAAGATGAAGAGAGGGGATGATGATGACAGGAAAGTCAGCATATTGGTTGGTAATAACTGATATTCTTTTCTTTACCTTTTTTTAAAAAAGAAATAGGATCCAAGTTTTTTTCTTCAAGTTTGATATATTCCCCTTTTTCATATATCTTAAGAACCTGATGCTTCAAAACAGTATTGCCTCCATTACACGCTTTTTCTGTGCATATTTTGTCTTGTCCAATTGTTCTTATGCTCATTTTCTTCTTTGTTACTTTCTATTCTACATGCAACACATCCATAACTATGATGTTAAGAGTACAAACATGATGGCTTCATTGTGAAGATGAAGAGTTTGTTTTTAAAGTATTTTCACATCTTGTTCATTTTTTTCTGGCTCTTCCAGCTCAATTTATTGATGCCGTCTGGATGACGCTGTTTACACGATTCCCTTACCAAGCATTATTTAAATATTTTCTTCCCTATGAAGTTTCTCATTTTTCCTGAAATGACACTTATTATAATCTTTAACTATTTTCCATAACATTTTATAAAAATTTTATATTCTAAGTGGATGCTAATTGCTATATATCTTTCTTCATTTATCAGTGACTTCAAGTATTTGCTCACTAAGACAATTTCTAAGATCTTTTGGTTTTCTTGTTATGGTAATTCATTTACCTAAATTTATTTAGAAAACAGTTTAATTTAATCATTGTCTTTATCTGTTCTTCTATTTATGTGCCATTTTAAGTCATCAATAGCTTGTTCAAATAGGTCAGGTTGGAATTGTTTTCCTTGAATATCATATGTTTTCTCATTTTCATTATCTCAGTTTTGCATTACTTGTCATCATTGTTCTGACAATTTCTTGGTCTTGGTACACAAGAATATGATTTGGGAATTATTGCCATAGAAGTAATAAGTTATTTCCTGTTTGTTAAAATATGATCAATTTCATTTTTCCTTATGATATGTGATGCTTCCTATAACCTGATTCTTTTCTCAGAATGTTCACAATCTAAGTATGGATCTTCTATGTAGTCTATAGCCTGTACTCTCATTTCTTACTCTTGAACCATTTTTCAGATGTATTGATTAAGCAAAGTCAAGTCAAAGAATAGTCATTAGCGGTTCTGTATCAACTTGCAAAAAGGGCTGTAGTGTGTCAAAAATTGGTGCTTGATCTTGTCCTGTTTAATATTTTTGTCAATGACTTAGATTAAGTATAGATAGTATTCTTAATATATCTGCAAATGACACAAGACTAGAAGAAATGCCTAACACAATATACAGAAGGAGAATCCAAAAAGCTTTTGACACGCTAAAACACTAGAATACCTCAAACATGACAGCATTTGAGGTTCAAAAAACAACTTCATAAGTACAAGACATGGTAACATGATTAGACATCATTTCTAATCTGGAGCATGTCCTGGGTAGAGCAAACAGGATCATGAGGGTCCTCAGTTTCATAGTTTATGAAGACTGACTGAAGGATTTAGAAATTATTAGTCTGGAGAAAAGAAAATTCAGTAGGAATGGACTGAAGATAGGTATTTTAAAGACTTGGTCACATTTGACCCTAGAGAGCAGAACAAGGAGCAGTGGGAAGCTCCAAAGAGACAAGAATAAGCTGAATATAGAGAAAAACTTCCTCACAATTAATGCTGTCCAAAAATGAAGTAGGTTTCCTCAAGAGGTAATAGGTTCCTGATCATTTGAAATTTTCAAGAATAAGCTGGATGACTATTCCCATTCACTGGAAATATAGTAGGAGATCTTTTTTTTTTTTAGATATGAATTAGACTAAAATGGATTCAAGTTCCTTTCAGTTGTAAAATTCAGTTATCCTCTTTTATTCATTAAAGTTACCAAGTGTCAGTTATGCTTATTTAATTTGGAGAGAAGTAAGAAGAATTGTAAAATTATATGTCTCCTAACCCTCTCAACTGTTGTTACTATGTACATAATCTGCAATTATTTCATGGAGGTCTTTTTGAAAAATTCTTACCATGATCACTACAAAACAAATGACCAAATAACTCATGAAATTATGTTACTTTTTGCCTTTGATTACACAGTAAAGCCAACTGCCAATTCCCTGATGTGCCTCTCTAGGAAAACTCACAAGCCATTCTTTTGCTGAGTTGAAATTGCCTGTCTCCTCATTTCATTTGTAATAAGAATGTCTAAACTGATCTGACTGAGTTCCATACAAGTACTTGTTTATTGTCAAGGATCACTCATGTAAGGTTATCCACATGAGTTTAAATTTGTAGAATGCCTAAAAACAATAGTTATTTGCAGCTTCTGTCCCTTTTCCACCATTCTGCCACACTCACCATCCAACAAATGAGAGAATCATTTTACATTTCCTTTGTTTCATAGTTTGACATAACCAAAAATTTCATCCTCAAGAAGCCAATCAACTGGTAGAAAGCATCTCTGTATTTAGTGAGACTTTTCCTTGAAATGCAGACATAACTTGTTACTGGAACTCTACTGGAAGCCTTTATATCATGCCAGAGCTTGTACTCCTCAGGCATAATCATCATACATTTAGGGCCATGATGAAGTATGAGATTAAAACCACACAGCTGTGAAAATGATTGTTCTAGGGCACAGGTGTGATCATGCCACTCATGCTAAAACAACAATAATTTTCATTAGATTCTTACTATCCACCCATGTATCTATCAATACACATAGGTATGTTTCTACGTATATGTATGTATGTATGTATGTATGTATCCCTGGATCCTTTCAGTTCAGTTGAAGAAGATAATTGATTATCTTCTAAGCAAGATGACCTGACTGATGAATCTTTGCAAGGCAAATTAAGTTCTCTAATGAACTTAAAGGCAAGAGAAAATGAAAAGTACACAGAGTACGTCATACTTGGAAGAATTAGAGAAATACATATTCAACATGGTTTTGTTTGTTACTTTTAAGATTTGAAATACAATCATAAATTATATGGGACTCATTGAATGAATGAATGAAATGATTATAGTTAACAATTTAATTATGACTAATCAATTAGATAATCATGAAATAAAATATACTTTTATATTTAAGGCCTTCCATATTGTCCCTCCTACCTACCCATCTTGCTTTATTTCATAATACTCCCCTTAAATCTCCCAGTGTTCCGGGAATACTGATTAATAGTCATTTTCTTGTCCTCTTTGGGTACACTTCCTCTTTTCATGCCTGTAAGCCAACCCTTATACCCACAATAGGCTCTTTCCACATCTCTGCCTTCTTCCTTCAACCCCGCTCAGACATGGTCTTCTGTGGTTTCCTATATATTTAGGGCACTTTGTATAGATCTCTTTTTTTGGGTTTATTACTTTGTGACCTGCACTGTACTTACTAATATATCTGTATAGCCCTCCTTTTAGGGGGAAAGGGAAAGGGAGAAGGGAATAAGAGTTTATATAGTACCTACTATGTGGCAGGCCATATGGTAAGCACTTTACTTCTATCATCTCATTTGATCTATTATATTATATTGATCTATTATTATATTATTATATGCTCCTAGGGGAAGATACCATCATATTTTTCATCTTTGTATCCCTGGTGTTTATATAGAAAGTGCTTAATAAATGCTTAATGAACTCAAAAAAAAAGATATATTTGTGAATTTCAAGTTTTCTGACTGCAACAATGTCAACCCATCCAAAGGTAATCCAATTTTAGTTATGTCATTCCTGAGACTAGAGTACGCTAAAGTTGGTACATCTCAATATTTTAACCGTGAACTGATTATTTCATAAATATTTCCAGACTTAAATTTTTAGTGTAAATAATTTTTTATTTATTTTGGAAGTCTCTCTCAGAGAAACCTAGAATTAATGGAGGTAATACATAGAAATCTTTTGGGGAAAGGTGCTTATTTTCTTAAAGTAAAACATTATACTTAGTATAATTTGTACTTTCAATCTGTCTCAAAATTATTTTGAAGAAGTCTAATTCAAAATTTGTGGAAATTTTCTTGAAAAACACTTAACTCTGGCAACACTTGGGATTTCTTTTCCTTCAAAGAATGTAATGGTACAAAGTACCTCTCATTACCTTTAAAGATACTAAAATTTACCATGTGTGGGGATAGTTCCAGTATCTTTTTATTTCTCCATGAAAAAAAGAAAAGGAACACTAGCAACATAATGAATGCTCCCTAAATACAATCCTTCAGTGTAATTTGGGTTAGATGTACACACAGGGAATTCTTCTCTTTCTTCAACAAATATAATCAGAGTTTAGAGTGCTCTCTTCCTAGGAGGTATTTGTAGAATCCATCTAACTAAGACACAGGAAAATATAATTACCTAAATGGGATTAAATGCTTAACCACAGGGATTCTTACTCATATACAGAAGGTTAAAGAGAAAGCCAAATTTGTGGTGGGGCAGGAATGTTTCCCCTGGGGCATACTGGCAGGGCTCTCTGAAGCTTTTACACAGTACTTTGTGGGGAACATCCATGTTTCCATGTAATGTTAGGCAGATCAAATGCACCACATGGAGCAATTCTAGGCTTTTCTCTGAATGGATATTTAAATTATTTTTCTTGGAGAGAAATAGACAACCTAGTGGCTTGGCTGACAGCACCAATTTGCCACTGTGTGAGAGAACAATCTCAAAACTCCTCTGGGTACTATGCCCACAGGCACAAAGGGAAAAAAGACCAAGGTCACAGTCCTATAATCCAAATGAATAATCCTTTGGTATTCAAAAATCTGGAATAAAGAGTGTCTCTTTTATTCTTAATGCACAAACATTGTTTAACATTTCATCATGTGGGGAACCCCTTATGTAGGTGGGGAACTCCTTATGTAGATAGGTAATTCCTCCAAAAACAGTCTTAAGAAAGCTGCCTTGGATGCTGAGATGTCACAGGCAACATGTAGCAGAGGCAGATCTTGAACCCAGTTCTTTGGGGCTCCAAGTTCTGCCCCCTATTAAATATGTGTCTCATGGTACCTCTCTATGTTATACTATCTATACCAAAATCCAATGATTTTCTTTTCTTTTCAATATGGATTTCTCTATGAAATTAGTTTTTATTATAAATAGTATAATAGTTCTAACTGAACTTAGCTAAAAAGAGAAATGCTTGATTTCCTCTTAGCCAAAGGCACTAAATTACATATTGAATGTATAGAGGTGAGAAAAAAATGGTTTCATAATACCTTCTTTCTTCCATTATCTTTTGTTTCTAAACTGTTTCATTGATACAAGTTTTAACACTTTACTGAGTTTCTGAACTACTTTAATTCATTTTCTATCTTTGACTTTTCTTTCTTGAAAGGATTCTTTTACATTTTTTTCTTTTCCAAGGAATTTTTTGTTATTGTTATTTTTCAAGTCACAAGTTGAAGACCCTCCAATAATTCCCTTTTACAGTTTAGGGTCATGTACCAGATGGTTCAAAATAGATATATTAAATTTGCTTCCTTAATAATTATCAACCTCAAACTGGGTTTCCTAAAGAAGTTTTCGGTGGCTCTAAGGGGAAGAAGTGAGATCAGAGCCATACATTCCTCATAATGTGTTTTATCATTATCAAGAGATAATATTTGTAAAGAATGCTTAGCATAAAGCCTGATACATAATAGATACGATATATGCCTATTCCCTCCCTTTTTTTGATGCAGTTAGACAGCCAATCACCCAATAAGCATTCAAAAAGCATTTCCTGAGTACTAGACACTGTGCTAAATCCTGAGAACACAAAGAAAGGCACAGACATATCACACTATCTTGGGAATTTTTACCCATATTTTGTTTATTTATTGGTTTTGATATTTTCATTCTGGACCATGGATTTCATTGGTATAGGGAACTCTTATTAATGAATATCACTCTACCAAAGAGATCAGCATCTACTGAGTAATATATCATCTGGGAGAATCATCAGTCAGCTTATCAACAAGCATTTATTACATGCTTAAGATCTGCCAGGCATCATACTAAGTGCTGAGAATACAAAGGCAAAAATATGGTCCCTTCCCTCAAGGAGATCATATTGTAATAGGGGAGAGAACATACAAACAATTATGTACAAAGGGCATTAAGAGGCTAATTAACTTATCCACAGCCACTTGTTTCCCCTGTCATTAGTATTTTCTTTCCAATATTAGTTGTTATTCATTTAGTATATATTTTCTATTTATGTATCAGTGTGTATGTTTTCTCTTTCCATCACATACTAGTGAGTTCCTTGAAAGGAGAAAAATCATTTCTGTCTCTGTAGCTGCAGTCTTTAATGCAGTGTCTGGCACAGGGTAAGAGCTTAATAAATGTTGGCTAACTTGAAATTAATTTCAGTTTTCTAAGTAATTTTATTTATTTCTAGCCACTGAGTGAATTTAGTAGACATTGTAAATAAATAAACACTTACCTGGATATCAGTAAGTTGGTTTAAAATACGGGTGGCAAGCTTAGGACCATTCTCCATAGTTGGAACATGAATATTCTAAGAAAAGAAGAGGGAGGAAGTACTTTAAAAAAGATTCATGTGTACTGTGGAAATTGTAAGACTCAGAACAAAGGTAGTTAAAACTAGAAAATAAGAAAAATTGCCACACCTTTTATCTTAAGGAAAGTATGTGTTCTATAAAGCCCTGTTCAACCTAAATTTATTTTATGACACTTAAGTTTTATTGACCTTTTTTCCCCCAAAACAAATCATTAAGGTAGAATTACCAGGTCAAAGAGAAAATACTGTAAGCATCCAGAAAGAAACAATTCAAATATCAAGGAACTACAGTCAGGATCACACAGGACCTTTCAGGCAAGCATATGGACATTCAATGAAAAAAAGAGATTTCCAGATCTTCATGATGAAAAGGTCAGAGCTCAATAGAAAATCTGATCTTCAAATACAAGACTTAAGAGAGGCATAAAAAGATAAACAGGAAAAAAAGGGGAAAAAACCCTGTGATTTAATGTGAGCAAACTGTTTACATCCCTACATGGGGATGATTCTTGTTAACTTTGAAAATTGTATATTTATTGACATTTAAAAGGGATATACATAGATAGAAGGTGTGGGCATAAATTAACTAAGTTATCATTCTTTGCAGACGATATAATGATATACTTACAGAATCTTAGAGAATCAAATAAAAAACTACTTGAAATAATGAACAACTTTAGCAAAGTTGAAGGATACAAAATAAACCCAAAGAAATCATCTGCATTTCTATATATTACTAACAAAGCCCAACAGCAAGAGATAGAAAGAAGAATCCCATTTAAAGTTACTGTAGACACTATTAAATATTTGGGAGTCTACCCCAAAACTAACCCAGGGACTATATGAACACAATTACAAAACATTTTTCACAAATAAAGGCAGATCTAAATAAGTGGAAAAACATAGGTTCTCATGGGTAGGTAGAGCTAATATAATAAAAATGATAATTCTACCTAAATTAATTTACTTATTCAGTTCCATATCAATCAAATTACCAAAAAAATTATTTTTATAGAACTAGTGAAAATAATATTAAAATTCATCTGGAAGAACAAAAGGTCCAGAATATCAAGGGAATTAATGATCCTGACACTATATATTAAAATAAAGTCCAAATGGGTACATGATCTAGGTATAAAGGCTGATACTATAAGCAAACTAGAGGAGCTAGAAATAGTTTGTCAGATTTATACAGAAGAATTTATTACCAAACAAGAGATAAGAGAACATTACGAAATGGAAAATGGATAACTTTGATTGGGTCAAATTGAAAAGTTTTTGCACAAACAAAGCCAATGCAACCAAGATTAGGAGGGAAGCAGAAAACTGGGAAGGAATTTTTACAACTAGTATCTGTGTTAAAGGCCTTATTTCTAAAATATATGGAGAACTGAGTCAAATTTACAAGAATACAAGCCATTCCCCAGTTGATTAAGGTTCAAATGATAGGAACAGGCAGTTTTCAGAGGAAGAAATTAAAGCTATATATAGTCATATGAAAAAATGCTCTAAATTGCTATTGATTAGAGATGCAAATCAAAACAACTCTGAGGTACCATATCATACCTATCAGATTGGCTAACATGGCAAAATAGGAAAATGATAAATGTTGAAGAAGATGTGGGAGAGTTAGAACACTAATTCATTGTTGGTGGAGGTATGAGCTCATCCAATCATTCTGGAGAGCAATTTGGAACTGCTCTCAATGGCTATAAAAATGTTCATACCCTTTGACACAGCAATATCTCTACTAGGGTTGTATCCCAAAGAGATCACAAAAATGGGAAAAGGACTCACATGTACAAAAATATTTATAATAGCTCTTTTTGTGGCAGCCAAGAACTGGAAATGGAGGGGACGCCCATCAATTGGGGAATGGCTGAACAAGTGGTGGTGTATGAGTGTAATGGAATACAGTTGTATGCTATAAGAAATGACAACAGGTGAGCTTCAGAAAAACCTAGAAAGACTTATATGAACTGATGCTGAGGGAAGTGAATGGAGCCAGGAGAACATTATACACAGTATCAGTCACAGGACTGTTTTTGATAAACTTAGCCCTTCATGGCAATGCAAAGGACAAAAGACAAATGTCTTATTATGTCCAAAGGACCCATGATGCAAAATGTCATCCACATCCAGAGAAAGAACTGTGGAGTTGGAAGGCAGAATGATGCAACTATTTCCTCCTATGTTATGTTTTGTTTTTCTCATGGTTTCTCCCATTCACTTTAATTCTTTTATGCAACATGACTAATGTGAAAATGTGTTTAATAGGAATATATGTGTAGAACTCATATAAAATTGCATGTCATCTTGGAGAAAGAGGGGAAGAAAATTTGAAATTTATGGAAGTGACTGTTGAAAAGTGAAAACAAAAAAATAAATTTGGGGAAAAAAATAAAATCCCATCTTCTACAAGAAAAAAAAGCCATTCCCCCAGAATTACTCTCCTACAAATACACACAGTCCAGAGAATGGATGCAAACTTAAGAATACAGTGTCAGTGAGGCACACAGGAAGGAAATATGTGCCAAGAAAATTCACAACTCTGGAACTGAAGGGGCCTGAAGTGCTTTTTCTAATACAGTCATCTCTGCAGTCCAACTCTACTGCCAGACCTATTTCTCTCTTGACTCCATAGCAGGCTTTCTTTTCTGCTGCCAGAGGATCACGTTCTTTGAAGCTATTTCTTTTCTCAGATGACTATGTTTCTGTATCCTTTTCTTTCTGGAGAGTCTTGCCCACTGCCAGATCCTGAACCATCTCCAATCACCCTGATGAATGGCTCAGGAGGAGAAAGTGAGGATGATGGCCTTGCAAAACCCTCCCTCACTCAAAACAAAGTCCAGTGCAAATCATGTCATCATTTCTCTGATGTCATGGCCCTCTTCGAAAACCAAGAATGAACACAACAACAGTATTTTCATTCTGAAGTGACATGATGTGTAGGTGCTTCCCAGCAGGAGGGTTCCTCTTCCACTGCTGACTGGAACTGGCAAACTCTTGAACTTCTGGATTGCTTTCTTTTTTATAAAGGCCCAAGGGATACTACAGAGTCTCTTAGCTAATTATTAGATGTTTTCTGTGCGGTGTCAGTTCCCTTCATAATCTTCTCAGATTGAATAAGGAATTTCTTCACACACTGTGGGGTTGTCACAAGACTCATTAATACCTCTTTCATATGTATATACTTATACACATAAAGATTTTTTCTCTAGTTAGAAAATAAACTCCTTGGTGATGTTTTTCATTTTTTGACTTTGTATCCCCAGTACACAGTATAGTGTCAAGCACTGTCAAACATTAATAAATGTTTGTTGATTGATTGGCTCTGTATTATGTTAGAGATACGGTTCTGATTTCACAGTGTCCACCACTTTCTAAGGAGAAAAGATAAGCAGGTCTTCATCTCTTCTCCAGGACAAAAACTGGACATTGAAATTAAACTGAGAGTGGAAGCTTTTTCGAGATTAAGTATTGTTTATATTGTCATAATTGAGTATTTTGTTCTGCTTATATCATTTTGTGTCATTCATATAAGTCCACTTTTCTTTGAATTCTTCAAGATAATATTATTTCTTAGAGCATAATATTGCATTTTATATGCTAATTTATTTAGTCATTAGTCATTTTACAGTCATCCAATTTACATCACTTCTTGACATGACAAAGTGCTATTAGAAATATTTTTTTGCCTTCCTGACCTTTCTATGATATATTCCTAGTAACGGAATTTCTCTGTATGACAGGTAGGGAGTTGATTTAGTCCATGGAATAGTTAGAAAACAAACACTGAACATCTGGAAGAAACAGCAGGGAACATCTCCCAGAAAGACGCCTTCAGGCTCAGGAATGGTCATGGTCATTTAATATAGAGGGGAATCATAGAAAAGAAAGGAGCTATCCAGAGGTATGTAAGGGACATCTCATCTTCTCCTCAGTTTCTCAAACACAATGGAAACCCAGATGTCTGTGGGCTGCTGTGAGGGCCAATAAGTACATCTTAGAATGGAAACAAGAAAACACAGTAGGTGTTCTTCATTCACTTGCTGTTTTTTCCTTTTTCAGTGTGGATATATTAGCCAAACTCCCTAAAGTGATTTTGTATCTCATTTAGGAGATGCAAGAATAGTCTAGGTCTTCTTGCAATTTACAGAATGTTATCTACAAAGGAGAGGTAACTGGAGGACATCACCATTTTAGAAGGATTCCTTGTTCCATTTAGACTTTAAACTGTTGAACATTTTCCATCAAGTTGGCAGAAATTTTTAATAAGCATACATCTCCCTACTTTAGAGTCTGAATAGTGTTCAAAGTGATCAACCAAAGCCATGTCTATTGTTATATCTTGCTGGGAATCTTGTATAATTTTGGCATATGTAGGGGAGGCAAGTTAATTTTGTGCTATCAAATGCTTTCTTAGAGGAAACAATAGAGCAGCTAGGTGGCACATAGGATAAAACACTAGGCTTGAAGTCAGGAAGACTCAACTTCATGAGTTCAAATCTAGCTCAGACACTTGCTAGCTGTGTAACCTTGCCTCAGTTTCCTCATCTGTAAAATGAGCTGGAGAAGGAAATGGCAAACCACTCCAATTTCTTCGCCAAGAAACCCTAAATGAAGTCATGAAGAGTCAGATATGATTGAAAATGATCAAAGAACAAAAAATTTGAGTAAATAATAAATAGAAACAATTCTGACTTGAATTCTCTACACCTTTCTATCAATTCTATCATTATAAAGAAGTTGCGTACCATAAAATATTTTACAAAAGTTTACTTGTACACTCTTCACATTTTTATGAAGTATGTGTATAGGATACTCTCACATAACTTTGTAAGACTGGAAAGTAGGCATATATATGAGTTGATGAGTTACCTTTTTTGGTAACAATACAAATTTTTTAGCCAAACCCCAAAATTCATATCCCTACCTCTTTCAGAAAGCTTAAAGGATGATACTTTGTTGCCTCCCAAACTGTGTTGCCTCCAGTATGGATCTTTGTTGCATACAAGCAAAACTTGTTAAAATCAAGATGCTTCCATCTTTGTTTTCATTAAGGTCATTTCTATTTCTTCACATGGTTCAACAAAGAATTTTATGTTTAAGACTTTAATTATGGTGGTTTCGCTCTATTACATGGGGAAAAAAAGATTATAATAAAATTTTTTACCAATTTTTTTTATTTTTAATCTCTTTCTTGTCCATTTAGTTTTAATCTTAGTATGATCACTTAGTTGAATCTCTTGACAAGCTTTATTTAAAATTGTTTATTTTCATACTGTTTCTCTTTGTATTATGAGGTGATAGTGTTCATAGTATTCCACCACAGCATTTTAAAAATAAACTTATATTCTTATAATTGTTGTTATAGGCTTCTGTTTGATAAAGAAATGAAGCTTTTGCTCACTGAAGCAATTTCTAGGCTCTTTTAAGTTTTCTTCTGAAGCTGATTGACTTACATATTTTAAATCTCCTTAGGAAATGGTAACAGTTGGGTTGTTATTTATCCTTATATCAACAGATAATAATGATCTCATTGATTAATATTGTCAATAATGTTTTAAAACAAGTATAGAACATCAAACAAAAAGGATATATAATATTCACTATATGATTAAATCTTTTTATGATATACTAAAGACCTAAAATACTAAGACTGTCAAGAATGGGAAATGAGAAAAAAAATCTACTCAACAACCAGGAAAAATTATATTCGATGTAAAATCAAAGAAATTTAGATTCAGTCAGTAAATTCAACTAATCCATATCTCAAGGAGTAACGCCTGTATACCATCTAATTATAAATTTAACTGATGTAAACCATGAAAATTGGGATATCATAAAGAACGAATAAGAATAATGAGAAAAGTAGGTAGAAATAATGTGAAAGCAAGAGGAATTTATTAGGAGCAGAACATGTCTACCAGTTAGATCTTCACATTTCTTTAAGAGAACTTGTAAGTGCATCAGGAATTTTACATTTAATGATAAAAACACATTTATTTAATACCTACCAAGTGCAAAATACTATGGAAGATTATACTTAGCAGTGGCTCAGTTTCTGACCTTATGGAGCTTATAGCCTTGTAGGAGTTTGACCACATACACAGAAACACAAATACATCTCAAAATAATACATTTCTCTGTAAAACTGTCACTTAACACAAGGAAAACCAAGTCATGCACAAAAAGCTCATACTGATTACTTAGAAAAGTAATGTGGATAATGGAAATCTTCCTTGGTTCTAAAGGCTGGGAATATGTAAAACTGAATATTAAAATATTCAAACTGAATATTAAAATATTAAAAACACTTAAATTCCATAACTATGCATTCATAAAATAAATCACTTAGCAAGATGGTAGGAAATAAACTGCTAATATGGCTCCATATGAAACACACAAACGAGCAAACCCAAACCCAAACCAAAGGCTAATTGCATGAAAAGTTAAAAAGATTCCTTTCAAGCTGTGTCTAAATTGTACCATAATCCATGCAAAGAAAATTAATAAAACCATAAGTCAGCCCTGTGAAATAATAAAAATGAATAAATACTTCTCTTACCTCACCCTTGTATAGTACATCAGAAACTGGGCAAACAACACAAGCCGTACCACAGCCAAACATCTCTTTTACTCTGTTTTCCTTCAGGGCAACGATCAAGTCATTCATAGTGAGGTACCTCTCAGTCACTTTAAATTCATTCTGTTCAGGAGTTTGAAAATAATATTTTTTATCAGACATAAGATTTCTAACCTTGCTACTACCCATAAATAATTTTTAAGCTCTGATGTGGAAAATAATCATTATTTCATGTAACCTCACAGGTAAGTTGGGGAAGGTTTTGTTTTGCTTTTTAATGAAGAAATTGTAGTTTAGAGATACACTAAAGTAGTACAGCTTCTAAATGGAATTATCAAGAGTTAGCTACATTGGCATGACCCTCTTTTTCTTGAAAAACAAATGAAAGCTCTAGTACTAGGTATTACATAGTTTTTACTTTGTTATCTTTAACACCTGGTTTT
The DNA here is from genome assembly GCF_028372415.1 of Notamacropus eugenii. Lineage (NCBI taxonomy): Eukaryota > Metazoa > Chordata > Mammalia > Diprotodontia > Macropodidae > Notamacropus > Notamacropus eugenii. The sequence continues at coordinate 180,860,956 of NC_092874.1, read as the reverse complement.
TTTTCCCCACATGCCAGGCATAAGCTCCTTTAAATTACTCCAGTTACTGAGGACATAAAATATAACAAAATGCATTCTATTTCCATCATCATAATTTCCTGAAGGAATTTTATCACAAAGGAAGATGATGGTCATGATCAACAAAATGGAGGGCTACACAATTTCTCTGACCATCATTGACTTTTCAAATTTCTCCAAAGTAAGAATTATGTGCAACAGATAGAGAAAATTACAAAATTATTAATAGCACATTTCCTCTGTTCCAAAAAAATTATCCATGGTTTAAGCCACTGAGAATTCTAATGAGATAATAAAGGAAGATGATACTGACTGTATGCCACACAGCAAATAAGAAGATAAAATATGATGGCAACTTGATTTTGGTGTAGGGGAGAGAGCATTGGGCCTGGAGTTAGGAAGACCTGAGTTCAAATGTGGCCTTCTAGACATTTACTAATGGTGTGACTTTGGGCAAGTCATTTAACATGTTTGGCTCAGTTTCTCCAACTGTAAAAGGGGGTAATGATGATAATAATAATATGAGCCTCCCAGGGTGGTTGTGATGATCAAACAATATATTTTTTTAAAAAAGTATTTAGCACAGGGCTTAGTTCATAGTAGCACCATATAAATGTGCATTCCCTTCCTCTTCCTCTTAATAGAGAATTCTACTTCCTATATTCCTTCCCCTCCTAACTTATTGATTTGTTTTCAACAACATTCTTAATATTCAGTTTCTATATTCTTTCCTATTGTAAGCAGTGACAGATCTCACTGGCTATTACCCAGATATGCAGAGACTCTTGCTGAAAAGTTCAACAAGTAGGGAGAAATAGTTAAATATTTAATGTAATTTCCATTTTAATTCTATCATTTTTAGCTCCTGCTAAGTAACTGGTCAAAAAGAAATGTTTTTTTCACCAGATGCCCTGGAATCCTGGGTAACAAAGAAGCAATCACCCTTTTTTACAGAATATCAAAATAAGAAAAAAATTAAACCCACTAACATCAAGAAAAAGAAATACAGCTCTTAGGGGCTCAGGAAGGGAAATACATTTTGTCACAGGTAGGTTAACGGAGCTGAACGAGAAAGAAGGGAAGGAAAAGTATGCCTGCCAATGAAATTATGCTTATTTGTAAATTTCGGTTTATCTCAGCCTGCAATTGTAATTATGCTTTTTTCCAACCATGAGTTTACAACGGTCTTTATAAAAGGAAAGAAAAAAACACCACCAACCAAACCTGTCCAGAAAATCAGCCAAGCCAATTAAAAACAAGCTGAGTTCTGTGTTGTGGAAAATACACACATGCTGAACTGTCTTCCCTCTGCCCACCCTTATTTATCTTTGGATCATTTCCTCTGGCTGATGAGGGCTTGTAACTTGACCCCCCCCCCCCATACTCTTGCCATTTCATGTCTCCCTGTTTTAAAATAACTTTTAAAACAAATTACAGCTGAGGAGTAAAAAAAATAAAGCTTCCCCCATAATAACCTACTTTTTATACTAGCAAATCATTAGGATTGCAGAGATTTTCCACTTGCAACTTGTCATCAAACCTTCTGTACTTGGTTGATTTTTTTTTAATACAACACAAATTATCGAGTGTCAAAAACACATTTTTCCAACTCTAAACATATTTAGGACAGGGCAAGCTGTTTGAAATTATACCAACAGTTTGCAAATGTCATGGCCAACGTGCCAGCCAGCATGTGGCAGTTGGGTCTTGTCTACTTCAGGGGTTTGCAGAATTATTTATAGCACATTTCCTCCATCTCAAAAATCTCTGCCAGAGAAACTGTTAGCACTCTTCTAGAAAAAAAAATCTGTGTTTATAAACATGTTTCTTATTAACATTGCTTGACCACAGTGTGGACAAAGCCTATCCATGTCCCTTGGAGATGATTTTACCACATTAGTCAAAAGCTCTATCCAAATATCCTTGTCAGACAAGCATTCCATTCAACATTTTCATCATGAGTTCCTCACAACACTGTTCCCAATACAAAATGGTTTAATCCATTCCCCAGTGTTGTACAAAAGAACATTAGAGCTACTCTAAACAATTTTGGATTTTTTGGATTTATTTTCTGGAACATTCTAATTTAAAAGTAGGGTTGGGGTAATGGGAATCCACTTGTAGTAAGATATCTTGACAATTAGTTTATTAATCAGTAAGTACACTCTTTTTCAAATCACTACTAAGTGCATAGGGGACTTCTATTACCTTTTAGAAACAGGGAGTATGAATATAGCTGGAGGCAAAAGTTTTTAAGCACACTTATTATAGAAAAACATTCTGAAGCATTATACAATGTTTAGAGAGTAAAAATTGGGGGTCTTTAAGTAAAATGATGGTACGCATTTTTGTAACACTCTTCAGAATGGAGTTTTCCTTTTTCATTCTGAGAGCCTGCCTAACAGGTTTCTCTCAATCCTTTGGAATGAATTATGCTTATTTGATGAACCTGCCAAGATAGTTCTTTTAAAGAAGCTCTTCTTACTCATGTTAAGATTGAAAGAAGAGATAAGATTAGTTGGAACCACAGGGTATTATTTCAACACTACCCTGGGCTTATATCCATTACTGTTTAACTCATGACAAGTTGCAAGTGGAAAATCTCTGCAGTTACAAAAATTGTTAATGACAAAATCACCCACCCATTTGTTTGCCAGATCCAGTATACTCTGCCTTGTGACTCCTGGAAGAATGATACCATCTAGTGGTGGAGTTGCCAATTCATCTTCTGCAAGAGAATAGTAATGATAATTAAGGGGGAGGCACTTTTCAAATATAGAAATATACATTAGAAATCACACGTATAAACTTCAAATGCAACGACAATTACTAGACTTAACCAATTTTGGCAACCAATAACTCAGATTCAGGGAAGATGTTGTTATCATCTTTCCATTGTAAAGTTTCCCAAATCATTCAAATGACAGATAAATCTGTGAGAGAAAAAAAAAAGACAACTGATTTAATTGCCATCAGTTTGCTATTGGCCCAGAGAAAGATAACAGCTTTCCCCACAAAAATGAACTGAGAAGACACAAACTATCCTAATGAAGAATAATACAGCCAGGAAAGAACTCGAGCTATGTTGAATCTGATTTTTTTTAAAGTATTACTCATTATTAAGTTGTCCTATAAATGACACACAAACGATCATCCTCTAACTCATGTGCAACAAACAAGGACACAGGTCAGTTTCTAGGGTTGCGCTGACTGGATTCTGCTACCATATTTCTCTTCCTCATATGTCAAAGTCCATGTATTGGCTTTTATAAGATATTTTTATCATTAATTCGTTCATCCATTCTATAAAAGTATATTAAGCACCTACTATGTGCAAGTCTACACTTACATTCCTTCTCCCTCTTCATGAGATTTCACATGAAAACCTTTCAAGAATAAGAATGATTGGTCTCCAGCATTCCTTCTCCTTCTAACAGTGGGTGCCATACCATAGGTACTCCTGATCCTCACTCTGTACAAAGAGCAGAGCATCAGAACCAAGAGAGATGAAAAATATCACCTGTGGATGATTAGACTACAAATTATGTTTTGTAGATATTATTTATTGTTTACAGCTTATCAGATTCCAATCCAATGAGGAAGGGTTTCAGTAGCTTGTCCTACGGCCCTACTTTGTTAAACATTTTTGATCAATAAAAGTATAGTTGCATCCTTATCAAATTTATTAAATGACACAAATCTGAGGATAGTTTACACAACAAATGATGAGTTAGGATCCGAACAGATGTTTACAAGATTGGACTGAACTGTTTAAAAGAGAATTTAATAGGGCACGGTGTAAAAGTCTTGAATTTGGGTTCAAAAAACCAATCGAAGTCCAAGCTAGAGAAGGTATGCTTATAGAAGGGTTTGTCTAAAAACAATCCAGAGGCTTCTTTGTAACGTAAGCTCAATGAGACAGTCATGTGGATATTATAGTCCAAAAAACTAATATAAACTTGATTTTACTTATATAAAAAGAGATATAGATCTCAGAAATAAAGAGATGATATCCACACTGTAGGATAGCTAAGTGGCATAGTGGATTGAATACCAAGTTTAGAGTCAAGAAGATTCATCTTCACAAGTTCAAATCTGGCCTCAGACATTTACCAGCTGTGTGACCCTGGGCAAGTCACTTAACCCTGTTTGCCTCAGTTTCCTCATCTGTAAATGAGTAGGAAATGGCAAACCACTCCAGTATCTTTGTCTAGAAAACCCCAAATGGGGTCACAAAGAGTCAAACGCAACTCCACAACCAACAGCACAATCCACATTGTACACTACACTGGTCAGTATAGTGTATAGTGTGCAATATTGATTATTCAATCTTGATTATACTTTAAGAAGAGGTTTAACAAGCAAGATACCACTGAAAGGAAGGAATTAGGATGATGAAAGGTCTTGAATTCACATCATATAGAAAGATTAATTGAAGGAACTTAAGATGTATAGCCTGGAAAAAAAGATCTAAGGGAGTTGGACCAGCTGTCTTCAAGTAATTTAAGAGATATCTTATGGAAGAGATATAATACTTGTTCTCTTTGACTCCTGAGGACAGAACTAAAAATGGCTGGTGTAAACTGCAAAGAATTAAATTTAGTTTTGATGTAAGGAAAACTGGTTTGTTGTTGTTCAGTTACTCTCAGTCCTCTCCAACTCTCTGTGACCCCATCTGAGGTTTTCTTGACAAAAATACTGGAATGCTTTGCCATTTCCTTCTCATTATACAGACAAACTAAGGCAAACAGTTAGGTGACTTGCCCAGGATCACACAGCTGGTAAGTGTTTGAGACCAGATTTGAACTCACAAAAATGAGTCTTTCTCACTCAAAGACTGGTACTCTAGCCACTACACCACCTAGCTGTCCTACAGTGTGGATATCAACTCTTTTATTTCTGAGACCTATACTTCTTTTTCTACAAGTAAAATCAAGTTTGCATTAGTTTTTTGGTCTGTCTGAGGCCAAATTTGAATTCAAGGAGTTATGTCTTGCTCACTCCAGACCCAGCACTCTCTCCACTGCATCACCTAACTCTCTTCCCAACAATTATTACTATTGAAAAGTGGAACAGATGTGGCCTTAAAGAAAAGGCTGCATGGTCATTTGTGGTCATTTGGTATGGATTATTTTTCATAGTTTCAACCAGATGACCTTTCCATTCTGAAATTCTGTAATTCTGTGACATAAAAGAAGTAGAAGATACAGCCCCTGCATTAAGAAGGAGGCAAGTGGAGAAGCCAAGTATATAGCTGCAAAATTAGTTAAGTGAACTTACAAAGAAGTTTAATAGTAAGAAGAGTATTAAGTCAATTCATGTGTGATGAGGAAATACAGATAGAAGAAATTAATCTTTAATATAATTTCAAATCCTATAATTGGAGAGCTGAAACATAAACTCACATGTAGAGATCATCTAGCTCAGTACTTCTTAAACTGTGAGTAATGTGTGATCCATATAGGGTTGTGACCCACAATTTAAGAAATGCTGGAGGGGTCTGTTAACAGCAAGGACCCCAGCATACACAGGAGGGTCTGCTGTACAGGTTCTTAGCTCTGCTTTTCTAAAAAGAAAGCCACTTTTGAGGAGTCAACAATCTACTTTAATTAAGCACATATATTAATATCACTAAGTTCAGGGGGAAAAGCACCCTGAACTTCAGAGAAAATACAAACAGAAATAAAGACCAAGAGACAGGGCTTCCAACTGTTTGACCACAAGCAATACATAATTACTGGAGAGAGAAGCACCAACATCTGTATTTTCAAAGCCAGGGGGCTCCTTAGAGGCTACCCAGTCTAGTCTGGCCAAATAAACACTTCCAATGAGTAAGCCCCAAAATAAAACCTCATCTATATATATACACTTTTCAGAGCCAGAGGGCATCAGAACCCTTGAGAACCATTAACTCATTAGAAATTAACAAAAGGTGTGGGCCAATTTCCCTGAATCAAGCTGCCCTAAATGGGCAGGGCCATTAATGAATGGGGAAGATCTTCAACTCTTATTAACATAACTAGCATTACAAGGTCACATTTGAAAGAATTTAAGAAGTCCTGATCTAGTCCAACCCCTTCACTTACCAAATAAAGAAACTGAAAACTAAAAAAATCAAGTGATTTGCCAAAGGCCACACTAATAGTGGCAGAGCCAGGCCTGGAGACCAAGACTCCCAACGTTTAGTAGAGTGCACTTTCCACAACATTGTGCTACCTCCAATATGTCTATCTCTACTGAAAGCTATTTTTCTAGCTATTTTCTCTTGAATTATCCAGATAACTGCCTTGATCTTTTACTTCTGTGAGTACATGTAAGAAAAGTCCAAGAACTGTGACTATTATCCTCTTATTTGAGAGTATAGGGAAAGATGTGGTAATTAAGGAAAGAAAAAGTCTGGAATAACTGCTCTGAGGATTTTGCTAAAGAATAAATAATAGATGAATTGAGACCATTTGAAGATAGATAGTAAGAGGATGAGTTGTGTTTCTTCCCAACCTCTCTTACATATTCTATAAATACTTGAAAAAAGACTTTGCTTAAGTAAATAGTTTTCATATCCAAAATAACTCAGATGCATTCTTTTCTCCTCAAGCCAGGGGATAAAGTCTGTTAAGAAAAAAGTTTGTTTGCTTGTTTGTTTTTGTTTTGTTTTGCCTTTTATCTTCTACTGAATATAGTTTTATGGGCAAAAAGAAAATCAACATCCCCTAGGCAATCATTTTCTTTTAGGTCTACTTGTTTCAACTTCTTCAATCACAGATCTGGTAAAGAATCATGGGTTTAAACCTGGAAAGAGCCTTAGAGATAATCTAGTCTAACTCCTTCATTTTATTAATGAGGGAACTTAGGCCAGGAAAGTTAAAGAGCTTGCACAAGATCACAGAAATAGTGTGTGGTAGAGGCAAGATTTGCACGCAGGTCCTTTGACTAAACTCAGCTCACTTTTTCACTGTTCCATTTTTTCCCTAATGCTGAACTCAGCACCCAGCCTACATGGAATGCAAGAAAAATAAGATCATAAAGTGTATAAACTGTCTGCTTTACAAAATGCATCTTTTACACAGCATCCTACCCATTAGCCTGGGGTCAATGTACAGAACATCTGTTCCCCTGGGTGCCAGACAGAGATGACGACATGAAAACATTTGGGTGAGAAATATTCATTTTCCTCTGCAACCACAAACATGTTTACTGGAGCCAGAACGAGCTCCATATGGCCTCAGATTATCCAACACAAGGAAAGCAGAATGTAAGCCCACAAATTCGGCTCGCTTTTGACAGAAAAATCATGTTTAGGAACTGGATTATCTAGAAGCAGTACAACAACAGAAGACCTATTCTTTACCAAATGAGACACTGCCATAGTTGAGAGGATTATAATGATCATAATTGTTTAAAAGCATCTAAGTGCCAAATAGTTCATCAGGGATATGTAAGAGAAAAGCACATTGTTTGTCTCCGTGTTCTAGGGACTTAGAACCAAATGCTTTTACTAGAACAGGGCTCCAGAAACTCCTGTGGCAGACCCAACTTCTGTAAATCAACAAATTGGGGGGGGGGGGGGGGCCGGGAGAGCAGAGTCAAACACAGTAAAAAAAAAATAGATACAATTACAATTGCCATCTAGTCCTTAGAAAGCATACAAAGTAATCTTGATTTTCAACGCTGAGTACACCCTAAACACTATACCCACCCTTGTAATTTTCTTATCTGTAAAGAGGCAGAGGACTATGGATAAAGAATACAGGATACTTTAACTTGTTATGAAATCCTTGTATCAGAGTCATGGCATAAAAGCTCATGGACCTTTGACGGGGGAGCCAAGTATTATCTGTCTTGATTCATGGCTTCCTTCCTGTCTCATAACCAGCCCCACCCAAATGTAAGGCAATGTATGTGATGTACCGAAAGTGTACCAAAAGACTTCCACTTGTAACCGTTCAGATCACAATATTATGGAACAAAGTATTAAATAGAACAAAACAGAAATCTTTAAATCTAGGACAATGTATACTATTATTGTTACACATGCTATATATATGCTATATGGGAATCAGTGGGAATATACCCCCTGCTATTACATATGATAATCATAGATAGATATTATATATGATATACATCACATACATTATTTCAATACTTCAAAGACCTACAATTTTAGTAGTGGGGATATTCCTTTCACTGATTTATATTGCAACACTTCTGTAATTTACAATAAGTTAGCCTCCTTAGTCAAAGAAAAATAATAAAGAAAAACAATAATTGGGAAAATGGAAATATTCATTCCTCACAGAAGTCAATATTTATAAAATAACAATCTAACCTAAATTTATTTATTTCATCAGTACCATACCAATCTCATTACCAAAGGATTACTTTATTGAGTTAGAAAAAAAATAACATTCATCTGCATGAATAAAAGGTCAAGAACATCAAGGGAATTAATGAAAAAAAATGGGAAGGAAGGGACCTAGCAGTGCCAGATATCAAAGCAGTAATTTTTTAAATTATTTGGTCATGATTAAGAAATAGATTGATTAGTAAAACTCATCAAGTCAACACAGAGTAGACTATTATCTGATAAACCCACAAACTTGGAACTATTAAAAACAAAACAAAAACTGGAAAGTAATCTAATAGAAACTAGGTATGAATTTCCCATTTTATACCAAGATAAACTCCGAATGAATACATGACTTTTTGTATACATAAAAGGTGATAAAAAATTAGAGGAACAAGGAATAAATTATTTTTCAGATCCATGGCTAGGGGAAGCATGATCAGGTAGGAGATTGCAGGATCAGTAAGTATAAAATGAACAATTTTCCTGACTTAAAAGTTTTTGCACAGACAAAACCAATACAGACAATATTAGAAGAAAAACAGGTAAGTGGAAAAAATTTGCAAAATATTTCTCAGATAATGGTCTTATTTCCAAGATATAGAGGGAAATACTTCAAAGGAGCCATTCCCCAATTGAAAAATGTTCAATTAATATGAACAGGCAATTTTCTAAGGAAGAAATGCAAAACTATCAATAGTCATATTTTTAAAAATGTCCCAAATCACTGGTAAGTAGAAAAATAAAAATGAAAGATTCTATCTCTCATCCGTCAGATTTGGAAAACAAAAAAAAAGGAAAATGACAAAAATTGGAAGTATGGGAGAAAACAGACACATTAAACACTGTTGGTAGATCTGTACATTGGTTCTACCACTGTGCAAAGCAACAACAGCAAGAATAGCTAGTATTTATGGAGTACTTTAAGATTGATAAAGATACAGATAGATATAGATAGATGTGTACATATATATATATAGTGTGTATATTTCTATAACATACATTATATAAATATAAATATCATATATATACATATATGTAAAATTTCATTTGATTCTCACAATAACCTTGTATATTATATCATCCCTATTTTGTAGATGAGGAAACTGAGGATGACAGAGATTGTGACTTACCCAGGGTCAAACAGCTCAGAAAGTACCTGAGCTAAGGTCCTACTATTTACAAGTACAGCACTCATCAACTGTGCCACCTAGCTTCCTTTTAGAACTATACCAAAAAAATTTTACTCAGTCGTGGTCTAAAAAGAATCTGAAAGTTTGGGCGGACTACAAATTCTGTATGAGTCCTCTTGCACCTCTGAGATTCTGTAATTCAATGTGTCTGACACTAACCACACCAAAAATCCCTGAATGATGTGTTTTCAGTGTCTGCCCTGCCAAGATTAGAATGAGGCTAACTTTGCCAGTGCTAGTAAAAAGATTACTAAAAATAAGTTCTAGTAATGATTCAGATTTATAGGAATCATCTTTCTGTAGCCAAATGACATGGGAGTAACTACAGTAGCACATCTGCTTATTGAAACAATGAAGACATTTCAGATTTAATGATGAAAACAAAACGAGATCTTTAAATGACTAAGTATTTCTTAAAGTAAGATTTCTCCTTTCATAGTTCCATTGCTCACTATCATGAAACAAACAGGCTAGCAAATCAGACTTGAAAAATAGTTTTCAAAATTAATACTTCAAAATATTGGTTATCTCATTGGTGTGAATATTTCCTACAGTATAGTGACAGAGTGAGTAATGGAAGGAAGGAAGGAAGGAAGGAAAGAAGGAAAGAAGGAAGGAAGGAAGGAAGGGAGGGAGGGAGGGAGGGAGGGAGGGAAGGAGGGAGGGAAGGAAAGAAAGAGGAAAGGAAAGAAGAAAGAAAAGAAGGGGGGAGGGAGGGGGAGAGAAGCAGAAATAAGCAGTAATAAAACAATAAACATTGAGAAAACAAGAAAAATAAAAGGAGAATCACAAGGACACAAACAGTAAAATTTTGTCACTACTGTGTTTAGTTTATTACATACTTAAAAAAATAAGTTCATGGTTCTAAAAGCAATCATCTTTTTTGGTCTTCTTAGCATAATGATATCATTGTGCTTATTAATAACTGTAAAATCATAAGAATTAAATATACTTCACTGGCCTCCATTTACTAGCAGACTGATTTGTGAATTGCTGTGACCAAAAATATCCATCACCTAAAAACCAACTATATGGCTATGAGCCTCTCTAAGTGTGGCTAGACTGGTTTTTGCATAATTTTCCTAACTGCACCCATACCGAAAGGCTTTCCATCTGGACTCTTTTAAGAGCTTGGTCTACTCTAGTACAGTCTTCAAGTACTTTGGGTCAACATTCATATTGAGAAATAGAAATTTACTATCAGTTCAAAATCAAATTCACCAAACTTTTAAAGGATTCATAAAGTTTGCATCAGCCCTAATCACCTTTACAAATATTGTATCTTCCCCTTCCCACAGGAAGTGAGAATTCACTTTCTTATTTTTTTCACAATTGACTAATCTTTCTCCAGCCAACAGCAAATGTTCCATGGCCCTACATGCATCTTCAAGCAAACAGAAGAGAAATAGAAAGGGTATGTGGAAGAATATTCAGGGTTTTAGTCCAATCAATGACTGCTTTTAGGCTACACAGTGATGTTGGTTTGCTCATTAATTTTCAAGAATCAGATTCTTTATTTTACATGCTTCCTATAGAAAACGTCCTTCTAATACTTAAAGGACCTGCGATCTTAATTCTAAACTCCTGTGTCCAACAGGTTCTCATCCTAATCACAGAATCTCAATTGGAAAGGTCCCAGCACTACCTATTCCATTCTGTACTTGATGGTTGCCAAGAATTCCCTCTATAACATACCCTAAAGGTGTTTATCAAGGCTCTGTTTTAAGATACCTTAATTGTTACCTTTACTGTTACTTAATCGTCTTACAAACACAATTTTTCTCTTTCTAACTCCTGTCTGTTTTGCCCTCTATGGTCAAACAGAACAAGTCTTATGCTTCTTCCATTTGGCAGCCCTTCAAATACTTGAAGCTCTCGTGTTCCTACTGAGTCTTCTCTCCTCCAGGCTATGCCTTCCCCATTTGATCACTTTTTGGCACAGACTCAAAGCACTTCACCATCCCCCTCCTCTGGATACTCTCCAGCTTATCAATGTATAACCTAGAACTGAACACAATATTCCAGATGCAATTTGACCAGGGCAGGGTACTAGAGAAACATTAATCAATCAACAAGCATTCATTAAATGGCTACTCTGGGCATAGCACTACAAATCCAAAATGACAAAAACAAAAATAGTCCCTTCCTCAAGGAGCTTGCTAGGGACCATCATCTTTCTGGTGCTAAATATTATACCTTGATTAATATAAAATATATTCTATATATGATATATATCTCATATAATGTATACATAATAATATAATATAAAATCAAACTATTTTTTGGCAAGGATAGGGGGTTTTCAGAATCTTTGGGATTCACAATAATTACCATATGGCTTTGTAAAAAGCAATAAAATTCCTATACCATGACAAAGATGTAAAACTCTCCAGGCAGAACAGTACCTGCACCTACTTACAGAGCTGTAAAGGTTCTGTGGGAGGATCAATTTGTATGGAACTTCCCTAGTTCAGACTCTTGGGCTAGCACACAATCATTCTTTTGCATAGATATTTGCTACCAGAAAGGCTGAGGTAGTTGCAAGTGATGTAGTAACTGGTTCTGATGTAGGCACCAAATTAAGAGGTCAAAATATTTTCTTCCTGTAAAAATTAACCAAGTTCCTTGGTCAACTAAATGGTGGTACAGGATAGTGAGGGGCTAGGTGGAAATTTTCATGGATGTTATTGTGAATAGTGACAGATGTGAACTTCTCTAGAAGTGAGTCACAATAACACCCATCAGTATTAATCAGTAACTAAGCCCTTCACTGAATTCCTGAGGGTTTCACACAGCCATGATCTAAGAACAACAAAGAGCTGAATCTAATGCTATTACCTCCATCTTCATTTATCCAGTACAGGAAAAGGTTCATGGTTCCCACTTCAGTTATCTGATGATCTTCTCCATAGAGCCAAAGAACTTGCTGACATCCATGATGCAACGCTTCATTTTGGGCAAAAATGGAGGGACCATAATTGCTAATTGAAGAGGCAAAACATCAATTAGTGTTAAGTTATCATAAACATGTTCATTGCATTCCTGAAGCTGAAATTTTCCCAAATGTCTTTCATACTATCTACTCAGTTATTATATTAAAACACCTTTACCCAGATATTCTGCTAAACACTATGAGGGTCTACTCCTTTGTCTTCCCTACCCCCAGGGAGATAAAAATAAATGTCAATAAAATTTCTCAAAACTTCATGCGATGCCTATACAAGGAAACTCTTTTGACGATCTGGCTATCTGACAAGGCACTCACTTTAAAATGAACTAGAATCTGGGCTGGCCAGAGTTTAGGAATTTTGGCATGTATGTTTGCAAAGTACTTTACATTATTTCATCTGAGCACTGAAACAACTGGATAAGGTGTTATTATTATCCCTATTTTTACAGATGAGGAAACTGAGGCTAAGAGAACTTAAGTGACTTACCCATAATCATATAGCTAGTAAGTGACAGAAGCAGAATGAATGTGAAATTAATGCCAGCTTCCTGGGAGGAGAACCTTGGAGCATTTTTTTAAAGTTCAAAGGCTCTGCATTAGCGTGGTTCAGCACAAGATGTACAAACTCATTATTCTGAGCATCAAATCCACTCTAAGCTGTATCAGGACTAAGGAACACTGCATCTTTCCTTAGTACATGCAGAGTCCAAGAGTAAATAAGCAAAAAAAAAAAAAAAAGGTCTTCAAGTGATCAAGAACATACCTACCTTTTATTCAATTTGAAAATTACTGAGTAGCTACATAAGATTTCTTTTAAAGTGCATATGTAATATTAAAAAGTACCATATTATTTGTCTTTATGCTTTTTTCAGTAATTAAGTTACACAAATACCTCCAGGAGATAATACAATATTAGACTGTTTCCTTTTAAGATTACATTTCTTTAAATAAATACCTTGAAACCAGACTTTATGGAGAGACAAAAGTATCACTTTAACTTGTTTAAAAAGAAAGAGAATTTCTCATGTAACCTTTGATATATTGAAAATCACTGTGAAGATGGTTCACTGCATAATCCAGGAAAAGATTATTTAACATTTATAGTGTATTGTGAGGCATTCTACAGGATAAATTAAAAACAAACCTCTCTTGATATCAGGAAACCCCCTCCGCAATGAAAGAAATTCAGTCTTCACCTGGTGAAGTTTTATGGCAGGTGTTAAATTGTATTTATGATTGGACCCCATAGATTTATTTCCTGGTAGGCTGATTACCTTAGCTCAGCTCTTTATTGTGCTCAAGTTCCCTCTTGGGTGTTAACTGTGCTCTTTGTTGTTCATGAGGTCATTAACACATTTTTGATCCCTTTCATGTGTTTCCTATGTTCGTGAGAATAACATGTTACTTTGGGGGAGAAAGGAGATCTAACAGTTCAAAAAGCTAATTGAAAAGCTGCCTGAGTAGAGCAATTACAACTGAATTCCATGCAGAACTAGGAAAGTGAAGGAACTAGATCTTCTACCATCAAAAAACTAAGTCAGCTGTAAAAGCAAGAAAAAAAATTGATTTCTCCTCTAGCTCAAAATGTATGAAGCTGATCCTCTGCTATAATCTTAAAAGCAAAGGTGAGCATCTGAGAATTTATTCCAATAACACAATCCTCTTTGTAAAAATGGCTCAGATCTTCAAAGGATGTGAGCAGGTAGTTTTTGGAAGAAGAAATCAAAGCAATGTATACCCATATGAAAAAATACTCTAAATCATTATTGATTAGAGAAATGCAAATTTAAACTTTGAGACACAATGCCATACCTATCAGATTGACTAAAACGAAAGAAGGGGAAAATAACAAATGGAGGGGATATGGAAAATTTTGGACACTAACACAATGTTGGTGGAACTGTGAACTGATCCAACCATTTTGGAGAGCAATTAGGAATTATGCCCAAAGACTTATGAAATTGTACATATACCCTTTGACCCAGCAATCTCTTTATTAGCCAAGGTTATGGAAAAAGAAAAAGAAGCCATGTGTTCTAAAATATTTATAGCATCTCTCTTTGTGGTGTCAAAGGACTAGAAAGTGAAAGGATGCCCATCAATTGCAGAATGACTAAGTTGTAATATATGACTGTGATGGAATAATGCCATGCTATAAGACAGCAGGTTGGTATCAGAAAGACACGGATAGACTGGCAAGAAATAATCCTGAGTGGAACAAACAGAATCAAGATCACATTATATACACTAACAGCAACATTGTTCTAAGAGTAGCTGTGAATGACTAAACTATTTCGAGTAATATGAATATTCAAATCAAGTACAAAAGACTCATGAAGAAAAATGCTATTCATCTCCAGAGAAAGAACTGCTACATGGAGTATGTATTGAGTGATTCCATGTATATTTATATCAAATGTTGCCTCTAATGTGGGATAGGGAGGGAGGTAAGGTAACAACTCAGAACTCAAAATGCAACATAAAAAAAAAATAAATAAATTTTTAAATAAAAAAAAAAAAAAGAATGGCTCACATGTATAGCTTCCCCTACTGCCACTCTGCAAGGTAGGCAATACAAGTTTTAAATTTCAGTAGGCGGAGGTTCAAAGAGAAACAAAAATGGCTTTCCTCTTGTTAGTGACAGGGCTAAGACTTGAACCTTGGCAGGGACTTCTGGGATACCACAGGGCACTTGCTGGGTTTGCTGTGATGTTTCCCTGAGGCCATAGACACCTAAATGGGTAATTTAACTGATTCAATCTTTCATATAGCACAAAACTTAAATATCCCCAAAGCATATCACACTTCCAAGGCCTGGATCCAGGCCTTAGCGGACAGCCTTCTTGACTTCTACTGGCAGAACAATTCTTCACCCTGCAGTCCACCTAATGAACTGAGCTAGGCTGGTCCTCAGACTGCATGTATCCAAGCATGCCTGCTCCTGTACTTGAAGACTCTGCTAGAAATCCTGTACACAAAGGATTTGACTCATGGTGTCCAAATAAAAACAACGTTAACATACAAAGATTTTAGGGCTTTATCCAAGTTTAAAGGGCTTCCAAAAGGTAGCAACATAGTACCGCTTTTTTTATCAAGATTAAATTGGTAGTAAGGGACAATGACTTGCTAAGGAAGGCCAGATATCTATATAAGTCAGTCTAAGAGGAAAGGGGGAAGTTTTTGTTCAAGAAGCAAATTTACTTCCCAGTTTCTTATTTTAGATTTAATGAACAAAAAATCTGATCTGCTTTCCTTCTCTTTGACAAATGGAAAGAAAAAGGAAAACAAACTCTTGTTACAAATAAATATAGACCTTTTTGCTAGTGGCAATAAAGCAATTTATTTAGTATAAATCAATTCAAATTTTAGATTTTTTGAAAATTATTATTTAATGGAATTTTATACTGAGTACTATTAAGAATCTTTCCATTAAATGAATAAGCACCCCAAATTTATCTACATGTTGTTTTGCCTTTCACTCTTAGATTTCCTTAAAGTTTAACACACAAGTAATAAATAGCCTCTGATATAGAAGAAACACGCCCCCCCCCCCCCCCCCCAAGGGTACTGACACACAGTGATATAACCTGTTTTTTTTTCTTTTGCTCAGTTAGATTTTCCTTTGGAAAATCTAAAAGCCTAGCTTCAACTAGAGAAATTTGACTTCTTCTATTTGCTAATGACGGAAACAACTTAATGCAGATACAAGATATTACAGGTAAAAGTCCTCATAAATACAATTACCATTAAAAAAAATCTAATTAGCCCAGTCTCTTTTTTTCTTTTAAATTTTGCATTCCTGGTAATCTACTTGAGGAAGCTGTGGGTTCTGCTTTTTCCTCCCTAAATTAAGTGACAAGGGAAACTATTCTGGCTTTTCATACTGATCATGGAACTTTTCCAAACCTCATTAGAGTCACTTTCTAATTGCCCAGTGGCATGGTATTCCATTGCTGTTTTAACTTTCAGATAATCTGACCACCCTCAGATAAAAATTTTATTATACTTTCCAGACAGTCTGCAGATTTAACTTTAAAAGAGGGATAAGGTAAATATGGAAATAATTACTATGCGTTTATCCTCGGGTTAGGAAAAAATGATATAGAGGAAAAAAGAAAGTTAAAGTCTCCTTTAAAATTGGCATTATTAATCCAACAAAATTGTGAATTCGCTGTCTGTAATGTGTTCCATAGTAAAGTTATTTGAAAGAGTTCACTAAAGACTTATAGTAGTTGATTCCACTTACTATTGCTTTAAGCATTCCAGTCTTTCCACTCTACAGAAAAGGCTCAGAACAGTCCACTACTATTTCTTTCAACTTGTCTGAATGGAGAAGTTTATACACAAGTGACAAAAGAAGGCTCTCAAAAATTAGTCCTGTAACCACCATCCTCATTTTCCTTCTTTTTAACAGAGAAGAAACAGCAGCAGAGAGACACTGCTGATGTGGATGAAATGACATCAGGGCTGTTAGGTTTCCCAAACCGTTCCTTGTCACAGGTAAGTAATAGAAGGAGCCAGTTTGGAACATCTCACTCTCTCATATCCAGAAATGCTCACAAGGCTCTTTATTCTTCCAGGATGCTGGAATCAGACAAAAATGTCACTCTATTTCCTTCCCAGGTGCTCTTGGCCTGGATGTGTGATGTGCATTCAGATTTACAGTATTAACAATAAAAATAGTCTGAAAAAGACTAGATCCTTTCTCTTGAAAATGAAGAATGGGAGAGATATAGACACAAAAGCAACTAAAATGACTAAGGAATCTCTGAATGCAAACACAGAAATCCACAAGAATTTTACCAACCTTTTTGTGCACTCATGCAATTTATAAGCACTTCTGAGAGATAACCTCCTAAATTGGTCCTCCTCAATTTGTAAGGGATTCCAGCTCCCTTTGTCCTCCTGAGTATAAAGCAGTGGATGCCCCATGTCAAGAGTCCCTCAGGTAAGTCTCAGGATCTGTCAGCTGACAACTTCTCAAATAATATATGTAAAATTTTTTGCAGATCTTAAGGTACAATCTGAATGCTTGACTATCATTATTATTAGTATTTTATAAGCTCTGTAGTATGTCCCAAGACTAACAGGATCCCAGGAGGCTATGTTCAAGCGGGCTTATCCCTTCAACAGATCCTTCATTTTAATATCAACAAATTATATCTAGGTAAGTCCCCTATGAGGCAGCTAGGGCACAGAGTATAGAGTGCTGAACTTGGGGTCAGAAAGGCCTAGATTCAAATTCCTCCTATAATGTTTATTAGTAGTGAGACCCTGGGTAAGTAATCTAACCCTTATGTGCCTCAGGCAACTCACTGGATCCCAAATGATAGATTTTCCAACTCACAGCCAAGTATACCACTGAAATTGTTGAATATTTTTCAAATCTTCCAAATAGCCAGCTACACGGTTCCCTCTCCCTCTTCAAATTATTTTGTATTTACTTATCTGTGCACATGTTGTATCCTCCAGTGGAATGTAAGCTCCTTGGTGAAACATTCTCTTTTTTGTCCTTATATCTCCAGCTTGTCAGGACAAATTCTAGTAATTTTTTTTCTTAATCAGGCCAGGGATTTAATTGGTATCTGGTGAGAAATTTCCATCTACCAATGCAGAATTGCTCTGCAACTTAGTAGTTTTGGAGAATGGCCAGGACCATTGAGAGATTAAGAGACATGTTCAGCATCACTATAACTTGTATGAGTCAGAGGCAGCACTTGAACCCAGGTCTCCCTAACTGAGGCCAGCCTTCTATCTCCTATGGCATGCTGCCTTTCCTGTCTGGCACACAGTAGGTAATTAATGCTTCCTGACTGAATTCTCAGTGAAGTCTGGCTGAGCCAAAGAAGGGCTATCCTTCAGCCAGTTGGCAGCAGGTATGATTATATTCAGTGACAATGAAGACAGCATGTCAATTCAGCAGGCACCTTCCCCAGACATGACTCCTAAAATACTAGGGCCAGCTTGGAGCTGCAGCCCCAAACACCAGATGGTCTCTTCTCTCAACCCATCTAATTGCTATGGCAAAATAGAACAGACATATGGCAGCAGCTAATTTAATCTCTAATTTTAGTGATTCAAAAAAGTTCTAGTGTATATCATTTACAATTGTCCTCCCATACCAACAACTTGCATAATTTGTCACTTAAGCATCCTAGTCAATTTAAAACATCAAAAACTACAGAAAGTAGATGAGCATGCTAACTAGAGTCAAATAAGAGTAAATAAATAACCAAAAGGGATTCTTATATCATGCAATAATGTCAATTTCCTCTTACCCTCCTATTTTGTAGTCTCCTGTTCCACCTTTCCAGGATCTTACATACTTTGGATTGGCCCACAGAGATACTGGTTTAAAGCTTCCACTTGAAAAGTAGGGCCCCACAGGACTCAGAATGACAAAAAGTAGGGCTTTTGTTGGCTTCTTTACTCCAAGGGAAAGCTTTGAAAAAGAAAAAAAATACAAAAAGCAGGGATTACCTGGACATCATTTAAAGATTAACAATCAAAATTTTCAATTGTAGTTTGAAAACACGCCATCCACCAACAGAATTATCATTATTATGGAATGTTAGACTATACACAGAACAGTCAATCTCATTAACAAAGAAAGATTTTTATTTATGTCTTTATTTTTAGATTATGACATTCATTTCCACAAAATTTTGAGTTCCAATTTTTCTCCCCATCTCCCCCCTCCTCCCACCCCATAACACCTTGCATTCTGTACCCCTTCCTCAATGTGCCCACCCTTCTATCATACCCCACCCTTCCCTTATCCCCATCTTCTCTCTTTTCTTGTAGGGCAAGATAGATTTCTGTACCCAATTACCTGTATTTCTTATTTCCAAGTTATATACAATAACAATTCTCAACATTTATTTCTAATACTTTGAATTCCAACTTCTCTCCTTTCCTCCCTCCCCACCCATTCCCATTGAGAAGGCAAGCAATTCAATACAGGCTATTTATGTGTCATTTTGCAAGACACTTTCATGACAGTCATGGTGTGTAAGACTAACTATATTTCTCTCCATCCTACCCTGTCCCCCCTTTATTCTATTCTCTCATTTGACCTTGTCCCTTCCCAAAAGTGTTTACTTCTAGTTACTCCCTTCTCCCATTTGCCCTCCCTCCTATCATCCCCCTCACCCCACTTGGCCCTTTCTCCCCTACTTTCCTGTAGTGTAAGATAGATTTTCATACCAAATTTAGTGAGCATGTTATTCCCTCCTTAAGCCATATGTGGAGAGAGTAAGCTTCACTTTTCCCCTCTTACCTCTTTCTTTTTCTCCTCCATTGAAAAAGATTTTTCTTAACTCTTTTACAAGTGATAATTTACCCTATTCCATTTCTCCCTTTCTCCTAATATATTCCTCTCACCCCTTAATTTTATTGTTTTATACCTATCATCCCTTCTTATTCAACTCAACCTGTGCTCTCTGTCTATATGTGTATGTATGTGTGTGTGTGTGTGTGTAATCCCTCCACCTACCAAAATACTGAAAAAAGTCTCTAGAGTTACAAATATTATCTTTCCATGTAGGAATGTAAACAGTTCAGCTTTAGAAAGTCCTTTATGATTTCTCTTTCCTGTTTACCTTTTCATGCTCCTCTTGATTCTTGTGTTTTGAAAGTCAAATTTTCTGTTCACTTCTGGTCTTTTCATCATGAATGCTTGAAAGTCCTCAATATCATTGAATGACCATTTTTTCCCTTGAAATATTATACTTAGTTTTGCTGGGTAGGTGATTCTTGGTTTTAATCCCAGTTCCTTTGACTTCTGGAATATCCTATTCCAAACCCCTTCAATCCCTTAATGTAGAAGCTGCTAGATCCTGTCTTATCCTGATTAAATTTCCACAATACTCAAATTGTCTCTTTCAAGCTGCTTGCAATATTTTCTCCTTGACCTGGGAACTCTGAAATTTGACCACAATATTCCTAGGACTTTCTCTTTTCAGGTCTCTTCCAGGAGGTGATAGGTGGATTCTTTGAATATTTATTTTGCCCTCTGTTTTCCTTGATAATTTCATGAAAGATAATTCTAGGCTCTTTTTTTGATCATGGCTTTCAGGTAGTCCCATAATTTTTAAATTGTCTCTCCTGGATCTATTTTCCAGGTCAGTTGTTTTTCCAATGAGATATTTCACATTATCTTTTATTTTTTCATTCTTTTGGTTTTGTTTTGTAATTTCTTGGTTTCTTATAAAGTCATTAGCTTCCCTCAACTCCACTCTCATTTTTAAAGAACTATTTTCTTCAGTGAGCTTTTGAACCTCCTTTTCTATTTGGCTAATTCTGCTTTTTAAAGCCTTTTTCTCCTCTTTGGCTTTTTGGATCTCTTTTTCCAGTTGAATTAGCCCATTTTTAAAGGTGTTATTTTCTACAGCATTTTTTTGGGTATCCTTCAGTAAGCTGTTGATTCACGTTTCAAGCTCTTTCATGGTCTGAGCTCACTGCATATTCATTTTGGAAGTACTGGAAGCAGAAGCCTTGATTTCCTCTGACAGTATGCATTGTTCCTCCTCATCTGAAAGGATGGAAGGAAATATCTGTTCACCAAGAAAGTAACCTTCTATGGTCTTATATTTTTCCCCTTTTTTGGGCATTTTCCCAGACAGTTACTTGATTTCTAAATCCTTTGTCAACAGAAGGGTCCTAGTGCTCCTCCTCACCCCAAGACTGTGTTCGGGGCTGAGATTCAGATAAGCTGTTCAATTCCTCCAGGGGCTTTAGGCCAAGTGCGTTCTTCACAGATGGACACTGCTGTATCACAGCTGCCTGGGACCCATGCTGAGGAGGACCCTGTTTCCCTCTCACTCAGGTGGGAAAGCCCTCTCACTGACCTTTGAAGCTTTCTTCGGTGCTTGTGGGTTGAGAGATGAGACCCTCCCTGCTGGGGATTCTGCCCTGGGAGGTATGTCTGCTCCTGGTCCTCTCAATGCCTCATGGGCAGGGCTGGGCTCTGCTCTGCTCAATGTGGATGGACCTTTCCTGTGGGCTTTCCAGGTTACCTTTGACTGGAAATCTCTTTCACTCTGTTGTTCTGTGGCTTCTGATCCTCTAGAATTTGTTGAGAATCATTTTTTACAGGTATTTTATGGGCTGTGGGAGAAGAGCTAGAGTATATGCATCTTTCTACTCCACCTTCTTGGCTTCACCCCCTCACAAAGAAAGATTTGACTGAATGATTTTAAATTGATTTGAAAGTTTTTCTGTTTGTAAGATTTGGAAGTGGGAAGTGAGGAAAAGAAAATCTTCAAAAGGTATTTATAAATTCATTTTGATAACCTACTTGTTACCTATCTGTCAAAGTCTGAAGGTGTGAGGTGGGAAAATATAGACAAATTTTGATTACTTAGAGTTGAATATACTGTTTGCTTCTACTTAGGGCTGCTATAGGTTCACATTCATACCACTAGTGGATGTGAGGGACTGAGGCAATAAATGCTTAACACAGTACTATGGATCTACCATAGGTTCCCAGACATCACAGAGTCAGTATGTTCCACAGGAATTTAAGTACCAGGCAAAACAGTCAAAAGTATCTTCAAAGGAAGGCACAGAGACAAGCAAGTGACACATTAATTAGTATATTCTTTCATATAAAAAGATATTAAAAGCAATTTTCCATCATTAGTGTGAAACAACTGCAAAATAACACAAAACATACAAAAATCTCCAAAATAAATAGTTTTTAAAAATAGTAATTAGAGGCAGGCTGCTTCCTGGGGAAGAAAAGGAAGCAAAATTAAAAGGGAAACTGGGGTGGTACACACTATAGGGAAAGAATTTAAAGTTACTATATAAAGGTTATGTTAAAAAAAAAAAAAGATCCTTAGGCACTGAACAACAAAAGAACTTGGAAAATGGAAAAGAATCCTGAAGAACAGAGGCTCATTGGCTGAGGTTCATGAACCTCTGGACAGATATTAGGGTCTGGATGAAGTTGGATGAAAAAACAAATATAAAAATACAAATACACACATGGTTGAGAAACACCCTGTAAAAGCAAGCACCCCAACATACAGAGGAGGCCTGCTATCACAGGTTCTTAGATCTGCATTTCTAAAAGGAAAGGCAATTTTCAAGGGGTTAACAATCACTTTAATCAAGCATATCCATCATTCACTTAGTTCAGGGGAAAAAGAACCTCAGAGAAAAATACAAGGAAATCAAAATCAACAAACAGAGCTTCCAACTGCCTGACAGTAAGCAATACATACATCACAAATCAACAGACAGTTAACTACCTGACCATACATACATACTTACCAGACAAAGAAGCACCAACATCTGGGTTTTCAAAGCAGAGGTGGGGATTGGGATGGGAGGTTGCTTAGCAGGTTCCCAGAGTCTCATCTGGCACACAAACCTTCTTTCAAAAACTAATCCCCAAAGTAAAACCTTACCTCAGAGGCTTTATACACTTTTCAGAGCCAGAGGGCACCACAACCTTTGAGAACCAGTGCCTCATTAACAAAAGGTGTAGGCCTTCCTACAAATCTTTCCTAATCAAACTCCCCTTAATGAGCAGGCCCATTAATGGATGGGAAAAATCTTTAATCACATTAAAATAATTAACAATACAAAGACATAGACTGTTTCTAGTTAAAGATTCTGGATTAATCAAAGGCAAAATTCAGTCAGACACTTGATTATACTAAGACAAAAACAGCAAAAGATCCTACTTTGCTTGCCATTGCACACCCCACCCCACCCCACCCCTATTCCATTTAACCTGGACTGACTTCTATGATTGCTCTATACTAGTAAACTTACTTCATGCCATAAGGAGCTATAATAAAAAGCAGGTAGGTAAAGTAAAAAGAGATGAGATCTAACAAACAAGTCTACTTTGCTTCTAGTTAAAATGCTAAGTGAAAATCACCAAAAAAAATTGAGGACTTTCTGTGCATTTCAATTATCTGTATTTTTCCTGTTGTCTCTATTATCATAGAAAATAAAGAGTTGGTTATATGAACTTGGTTGCATGTAAATGTGTATTTTAGCTGAACGTAGACATCATCCTTCTAAAGGACAAACATTTAGAACAAATGAAAAAGTATGGTCCTAATCTAATGTCATAACATAATGAAACAACCTGAAGACATATAAAATGGGGTGCGTCTGCCCACAGTGAAAATAGATGGCCAACTCTAAGAAGTCATTTGTCTTTAATTTTATTCCCAATTTTAATAAAAATCTCTAGTTACATTAAGTGCAAGTCAGCTCAATGTGCTTTCTTTAAGCTGTCAGTTAAACTAGAAACAAAGTATTTACTTAACTCAAAGAAGAATTTTTATGCTTAATTAAGATTTAGAGAGAACTTACAGAACTAGGCTATGAGGAATTAAAGAAGGGCTTTATATTTATTTCCTAAATTCCCTGTAGATGATTTGAATCTGGGTTTAGATCCCAGTTTTGCTACTTAATTTCTGCATCACCATGAGTAAGTGACTTAACCTCTTTGGTTGCGGAGCTAGGTGCTACAGTAGACAGAGCACTGGGCATGAAGTCAAGAAGACTCAATTTCAGATCTGATCACAGACATTTGCTATTCGTGTGACCTTGGGTAAGTCACTCATCTTCTATCTGCCTCAATTTCTTATTATGTAAAATGATGCTTCTAATTGCACTGACTTCTCAGGTCAAGATAAAATGAGCTGAAATTTGTAAAGTGTTCTGCAAAGTTTGAAGAGCTTTATAAATACCAGCTATTATTATTTTCTCTGAGCCTTGTCTCATTCTGCATCTGTAAATGGCAGGGAAGAAATAGGATGGGGGGCGGTTGTAACTAAAAGAGTCTTTATCAGGGGTAGGGACTGTGTGGCCTCCAGGTCACATGTGGCCCTCTAGGTCCTCAAGTGTGGCCCTTTGACTGAATCCAAACTTCAAAGAGACACAAATCGTGACATGAGTAACTGATTTAACAACTGATTATGTGAAACTGCTCTCAGGTTTTGTTGATGAAGTATTTTGTTGATATTGGATATTAAACAGATATGGCAACTTTTTCTCTATTATTGTAGGATATCTATGTAATAGATAATTACATATAATGCATAATACATATTGCATATAATAATATGTAATAGAATATCCAAAAATAAAGAGCAATTATTAGCACTTGGAAACATTTTTAAGGTAAACCTCATTCCTAGTAATTATTCCCTTCTTTACGTACATTAAATTTTCTGATTGCATACCTCATAAATCCATGATTTAAACAAAAATGAGGTCCATTAGATGGTGGTAGGGAGAGTATGGAAAGGATTATTTAAGTGAATAAGTCTGTACACTGAAAACCAAGCAACAGCCAAAGGAGCAGCCAACAGCAAAAATAATAACTCATATGATATTCTAAGGCTTGCAAATGAAGCAGGTAATACAAGTATTATTGAATCCAGGTACAATGATCCTTATTTTATAAATAATAACAGCAATAACTAACATTTATATAATGATTACTGTGTAACAAGCACTGTGCTAAGAGCTTTACAAATTACTTCATTTCATCCTCACAAGAACTCTTCAAGGCAGGTGTTATTATTATCTCTATTTCACAGTAGAGGTGTAGAGGGCCGAGCTCTGGACCGTGGCCCCCTGGTGAGCCCAGAGACGCCCGGGGGTGAGAACCCACCTTCGGGTGCTGGGAACGCCCCTTACGGAGCTGGCTCTGCCTCCAGGGCGGAACATGGGAGGAGCTACGGCGGGGTATATATGGGGGGTGGGGGGAGGGAACATGGGAAGGTGGGGAAGTGAAAGTGATGTAAGAATAAAGTGCAGTAAGCAGCCTCCTCAGGTGAACTGTTTGGTCATTCCCCTCCCCCACAGGAGGGGCCAGAACCGTTGGAAGACCGGTAAAAGCAGTTGGCTTAACAGGAGAGGTAAGTTTCTAGGCCACGGCTCAGGGGAGGCCCTGAGCATAGAGGAAACTGAAGCAGACAGAGGTAAAGTGACTTGCCCAGGGTCACACAGCTGGTATCTGAGGCTGGATTTGAACTCCTACCTTCCTGACTCCAGGTCCAACATTCTATCTAATGCGCCACTTAGCAGTGGATAGAGGAACTGAGGCTCTAAGAAGTAAATTTCTTTAGCAAGTATCTAAAACAGGATTTGAATGCAGATCTCCTGACTTCAAGTCCAGTAATGTAGTGTGTTTTATTTTATAATAATTCTGGCAGCAAATAAATTATTAAATGACTTTTTATAAGCAGAGAGAGAAATCAGGTTATACAAACCCATAGATCATGTTTCTTTGTTCTTCAAAGTACTGGGGTTGACAGCATCTCAAGTTATTTAACTTTGCAGTCTTGTTTAGGAAAAGAACCACTGCAGTTTTACTGAAACTGTCCATATTTATTCAGAATTTAGAACAACTAAACCCCTGAATTAAATGGGACAACAATCAGAGGAGGACCAAGATGATGAAATAAGCCTTTTCTTCTTCTGGTTCCTACAAATTGAAAGTATCTTTTCTATCTGTTACAGTTCTTTTCTATTTAAACTAAACTAAACACAACTATTTAAACTCCATAGAGTTGCTGAGTTTCAATTATCTTGTTATACAACATTAAACAAATTCCAGCTCATAAAATACTATAATGACATGGTCAGGGTCCTTATCAAAATCAAGTAACATAAGCTTAAATCTGGATGGTAACAGCTGGTAGAGAAAGTGGCAAGGATCAGTGTCAGCCTGTTTTTATTTCTTTTAAAACTATTTTGGGAGGCGGAGCCAAGATAGCAAATAGAAAGACACACATACACTAGCTCTTCCCCCGCAGCCCATAAAATATCTGTAAAGAAAAGACTCAACAAACTCTAGAGCAACAGAAGCCACAGAACAATGGAGTGAGAGGTCCGTCTCACTGGATGCAGAGCGGAGTCCAGCCCAGCCCAGGAGGAGGACTGGAACAGGCCTCAGGGGTGGAATCCCCAGTGGCAGTAACAGCGGTTTGCAGATCCCTCAACCTACAGACACCAAAGGTCAGTGAGAGTGTTTTTTTCAGCTGCCTGAGAAGGGAGCGGGGGTCTTCCCACAGCTCCAGCCTCAGGCAGCTGTGGCAGCCACTTCAGGGGCCAGTAGCTCCCATACCAGCCCAATCCAACTTGTAAAGCCCCTGGGGGATCTGAGCAGCTGATCTTTATCTCACATTGAATGGCAGCCCTGCCCCCACCTAAAGCCCCTGGGGGATTTGAGCAGCTTATATGAATCTCAGCCCCCAGTGCTGGCTTGGTGGAACTGGAGGCCAGGAGGTTGTGGAGAGGAAACTACTACTCACAGATTCTGGGCACAAAAGTTTCTTGTTGCTCCCAGACCAGTGCACATGCTTGATTGTGCCACCTTGGAGGAACTGAGATCTTACAGATCCCCAGAGTATACCCTACTCTTGACAAAGGACCCAAAAGTCAAGTAACTGGTTGGAAAAATGCCCAAAAAAGGGAAAAAGATAAGACTATAGAAGGTTACTTTCTTGGTGAACAGATATCTTCCCCCATCCTTTCAGATGAGGAAGAACAATGCCTACCATCAGGAAAAGACATAAAAATCAAGGCTTCTGTAACTCAAACATCCAAAATAAATATTCAATGGCCTCAGCCCATGGAAGAGCTCAAAAAGGATTTTGAAAATCAAGTAAGAGAGGTGGAGGAAAAACTGGGAAGAGAAATGAGAGATGCAAGAAAAGCATGAAAAGCAAGTCAACACCTTGCTAAAGGAGACCCATAAAAATGCTGAAGAAAATGACACCTTTAAAAATAGGCTAACAATTGGCAAAAGAGGCTTAAAAAGCCAATGAGGAGAAGAATGCTTTAAAAAGTAGAATTAGCCAAATAGAAAATGAGTTCAAAAGGTCACTGAAGAAAAAAGTTGTTTAAAACTATTTTGGTCAAGCTCTACGGATTGCCTTAAGAATCCAAGTCCATAAGGAATTTTAAGAGAAATTATTTCTCCCTCACATTTTGGGACATACAGTGCCAAATAGAATCTTTAAGCAGCATAAATGGAGAGTAATAGGTAATAAGCCTAGAAAGGTAGGTGGACGTCTGATTGTGCTGGGCTTCATATGCCCAAAGGAGTTTGTATTTTTCACATGAGAAAACATGGAACTGTCCAAGAGCATAAGACAAGCCTGGGAGAGCCAAGAGGAAAGCTGCTCACATAACCCCAAGAAAGCTCTTACCTTGAACTCCTGAGGCAAGGACCCCAACTTAAACTCTACTTGATCCAGGTCCAACCATGCCTTGTACCCTAGAAGTGATACTCCCCACCCTCATTGCAATTACCGTGACTCTGAGCTTCAGTTAACAGTTTACAAGCAAAAAAACTCAAGTGCCCAGTGACAAATAGCAGAAGTAATTGTTAATGTAGAACTGGGCTAACACTTCTAGAAGATACAGTCTTTCTAAAAAAAAGTGAAGACTAAATGCAAAAGAGAAGCAATAACGAGAAAGGGAAGAAATTATCTGTCAACCCTATCTCATATAAACATAAAGGGGATTATGAAAAGGAAACTTAAGCACAAAAAGGTATCACAGGAAATTCACTAGAAAATTACAACAAAAATGAGATAACAAAAGAGCAAAGAACCAACACACTGAAAAAGTATTGTGGAGGGAAACAAATAATTTTGAAAAATCTCCTGGGAGAAGCTTCTTCAACAAATTTCTCTGATTCCTATGAATGGTCATGGGGCAGCATAGTTCAAATGAAGAAATGAGGCTGAAGGTTAGGACAGAAATAACTCTCAAAGAAGAAACCAATAAACCAAACAAGACACGAGAGAACATAGGTGATGCAACTGAGAAAAATCTCCAAATCAACAGAAGGTATGGAAAGAAAATAACAGATCTGGAGCACAAAAATACAAATATTTGAGAAATGTTAAACTAAATAAAAGATAATAATAAGTTTGAAAAACTACATAGGAGCCATAAAAGCTGAGGAAACTGAATATTAAGATAGGATAGGAAGAAAAGTAACATGGTAATTACAGAGGATATTAATGTTCTTCCTGAATTGGATAAACGTTGGGTTAAAACCAAAATGATGAAATGTAATTGGGTTAAATGTAAAGTTTGGCAATTAGATTTAAAAAAATCAAATTCTCAAGTACAGGAAGCTCAAGCATAGGCATGGCTAGCAATGAAGTTTAAATGAAAAAGACTGAGGAACAGTGTATGTATATGTGTATGTGTGTGTGTGTGTGTGTGTGTGTGTGTGTGTGTGTGTGTGTGTGTAAACTCAACAAGTAATATTTTAGAAATGGCAGCACATCCAGAGGAGAGTGGCTCATGATGGTGAGGAATCTTGGAACCATGCCAGATGTCAGTTGAAAGAACTAGGGATATTTAACCTCTTTAAACTTGAAGGGAACATGAAATAGGTGATAGGGAACTTCAGATATCTGAAAAATTGTCACATGGAAAGATTACATAGTGTGTCTCAAAAATCTCATAACAGTTTTAAGTTTTAATAAAACATCAGTAAGTTTTGTTCAGCTTGACATTGGCTAACCCTACTAAGACTAATACATGAAAGTTTCAGAAAGAAAGAATTTGCCTTAATAGAGGGCAAATTTCCTAACACAGTTGACATGAAGTGAGAAAGGATTGATGTCTCATCAGGTAGTGAGTTTGTCATCTCTGGAGACTGTTTAATGGAGGCTAGCTTACAACTTGTCAGGGACTTTGTAGATAAAAATCATTCTATAGGTTTGTACTGAATAGTCTTCAGGGTCCTTCCAACTCTAAGATTCAGTGAAAAAGGTAAGTTAGATGTTTAAATAGATGGAGGAAGGCATGCTGGATACAGTACCAGCCTTGGAGTAAAGAAAATCTGGTCCAATCTTACCTCACACAGCTACTAGCTAGGTGATCTTGGGTAAATTTAACATCGCTGAACCTCAGTTTTCACCTATAAAATGGGAATAACACCCAACCTATGGAGGGGTATCAAGTGAGATAACACATGTAACACTATTAAAATGCCTGGCAAACAGTAAGTGCTCAATAAATGCTTATTGACTAGATTATGAATTGATTGTTTCTACATTACAATTACAGTAGCACTGATAATTAAATAATGTGTACTAGATATGGAGATAAAAATACACAGAAAAGTTTGTGAGTACCAAAGGAGAAAAGATAGATTCATGAAGGAAAGCAGCAATTTCAGGGAAGCCTTGGGATGTATGCATTTGTTACACAATTCCACCAAGTTTTAAAAAAGTTTGCAAAGCACTTTGCTCACAGCAGTCTGGTGAATTATATCATGTGAGTCTTGTTATCACCATTTTACAAATTAAGAAAATAAAAATAAGACTGATAGATGTCAAATATGTGCCATGGTCAGACATCTATTAAGGACTGGGCTACTTAACTCAAGGAAAGGGAAGAATCCAAGAGTTTCTTCTTTGAGAGATAGCTAAAAAAGGATACATTTCATTGTTGCAGCTTGTAGATTAGAAAGATGTGTAGACAGAAAATAAGTAACTTTGTTGTCACCATGTTTAAATCAAGTTGGTAACAGGCTATCCAGTCTTGCAGTTCAGCACAAGCAGTAACAATGTAATACCACTGCCATGGGTCTGTTTTTGTTAAAAAAAGTCTTCTTCTCCCTTGCCTTCTTACAGATATTGTTACACAATAAAATTTCCTACAATTCCTGATTTATGTGACTTCTGAAAAGTAAGATAAAGATTCTAGAACTAGAATGATATCAGCAAAGTTTGGGGCAAACAAAGGGACTGATACTACACCTTTTTCCTTTCCCACAGCTTCCCATCTTTTGTTTTAATATTGAGTGAAAATGATAAAACTATCAACAGCTAAAATCTGATCCTTCTGAAATTCCTAAATTAATCAAATTTTTAAGTAAGCCCCTCTAAATCAAATTACATTATAAACAACAGCAGGAAATGAATCCTAATTACATGGCTAATTTTTAGGGTCTCATCACTTATACCAGTATGATACAAAGAGCTTCTAGCAAGGGTATGCAGGGTTGTTATACCGTAGAGTGGGGGAGTGGATGTGTTACTTTCCACAGACCTGTCTAAATAACTGTAGTATTATTCTACAAATTTAGTAAACAGTTCAAATAAACTTCTCAAATTGGCCCAGTTCTAGGTCGTTAAACTGCCTGAAGTGTGGATGACAGTAATCAGATCTAAAACTGGAAACAATATTTAGAGTCATCTTTACCAACCCTCTCGGTTTTTCTGACCTACTGGTGCCAGCTACCTCACTGGGGAAAGAACAAGTAGCAGCACACTTTCCAAATACAATACAACTTACTCCCTTACCTGCATGACCCCAGTTCTTTCAGATTCCTTTAGCTGAGGATGCCTTCTACTGCAGGGGATTGAGGCAAAGAAACTGGTACCAGTAGGTCTGATAGCCTAAACTCACAGTTCCCTTGCCGTCTCTTGCTAAAAAGAATAGTAGTGCCTGAACAGCAGAGGTCACAAAGGTACATACACATAGGAGAATAATTTCATACTATTGCTACATAAATATAAAAACAAATATTTATTGATGGGATACTAAGGTGGTTACGTATTTCAAATTACGAACTGGAACAAGAGACAACAGTTTGGCAGAGGGGGCAAAAATGAAATTTATACACACACACTCCACTCCAAACACCCGTGACATACCTCAGTTCCAATAAGGGTCGGGCGAACATAGAGGCTGGCTGATGTTGAATATGGAACCCATTCCTGATCCAATCTCACGAGTTCTTGTATGCACTTTAAAAGTTCTTTCTTGTCAAATTCCTACAAGGATGGGGAGCAAAATAAGGTCACAAGAAAAAAAGGATCAGAATTTCCTCACAAGCCTTCAATTCAGCAAGGCTTTATTAAGCCTTTGTATGGACTAGGCATTGAGTTAAACAGTGCGTATAAAAGACAAAATAACAACAAAAACAGTCCCTGCCAATAAGGAGCTTACATTCAACTAGGAGAAAATAATAATTGTACATATATGAAAATATACTTTAAAAAAACACAAAGTAACTGGGAGAAGTGGTTAGTACTAATATGTTTGGGAAGAAATTTTCTAGACTGTAAGAGCCACACTCCTGACTCCAGGAAATGATGTCAAATAATAACAATACCTTAGATATATATAGCACTTAAAAAAACTTTCTTTGAAACAACTCTGCAAAATACGTAATTAAAAAAAATATTATTCCCCTTTTACAACTATGGAACAGAGGCTCAAAGAGGCTGTGTCTTACTCATGGTAATGTGATTAGGATGTGAAAGAGCTGGGACTCACCCTCAGGGACTTCAAAATTCTAATCCATGATCCTTCCCAGGAGGTATTCACTTTTCTGTGTGTCATGAACCTCTTGGGTATATGGTGAAGCCTATGGATTCTTTCTTAGAATAATGTTTTTAAAGGCTTTAAATTAAATTAAATTACAAAGGACCCCAATTATATTGATTTGAAGTTATCAAAATACTAAAAAAAAAAAAAAATCATGGTCCTAAGACTCCTGCCTTA
Source organism: Notamacropus eugenii (assembly GCF_028372415.1). NCBI lineage: Eukaryota > Metazoa > Chordata > Mammalia > Diprotodontia > Macropodidae > Notamacropus > Notamacropus eugenii. The sequence continues at coordinate 180,828,930 of NC_092874.1, read as the reverse complement.
GCCCATAATGGCTCCTAAGTTAAAGAGTACAGAAATATAAAAGCCCTGAACCATAAACAATATTTTCATGCTGTGTACTTTTGGCTTTAAAACTTAGTAAAAATTGTCTCTTTCTAATTCCCCATAGTAATGTTTATTGTAATCAATCACCATGACCTGGAATAGAATTCCCCTGTCATTTCAGATGTATGCTATTGGCCTCCAGGTTCCCAGATGACAGCTGCCTTGTGGCAGCATGATTTCACTTCTTAAGGAGGGGTGTAAGCTTTTATAAGTCATGCTTTAAGAGACTGTAATTATCTCTGTGAGGCGAACAAGCCTAAGAAAGATGAGCATTCTACAAAATGCAACTTTGAAGCATTTTAAAAGAAAGGCAAAGCAAGAATTAGCACATGCTCAGGATCAATCAGACAGAATTCCTAAACAGTAGGGTAATCGTTTATGCTCTAAACTTGTATGTTATCGTGGCCATATGACCTTAAAGAATTAAGGAACTGAGGCAGAGACTTGGAATATAGCTCTCTGTCCCCAGCTTTGAATGCCAGACTCTACAGGCAGATTTTAGAAGGAAGATGAAACGTAAGGAGAAACAACTAATGCCATCATAAGACTTGTTATGATTTGACTAGTAACATCACAAGACATAAGACTTTCAAGAATTTCTTCTAGAAGAAAAAAATTAGCAAACTTATTTCTTTCACTTCCTAATCCTTTAAGTTCCAAATGAGAAGAACATATCATGATTTTACTCCTTATAATCAGTCCTAATTAGGGCCTGAATTTGAGCTGAAACTCAGAAATATGAAATAGAAAATGGCATATTCATTTAGCAGCAGACTGTTAGTAATTCTGATACAAAGAACAGTCATTTATTGACCTAAATAAGCCCTTCTGTGCCTTCCTGAAAGCTGTCATCCTGCAAAAAAAAAAAATTTACTAATCAGCAAATATGAAACTAATAAATTGAAGTGTTCAGTTTAAACAGAAGTATTTTGTTGGTTATAAGAATAAATGCATCTGCTTAATGTTGTTATACTAGTCCACTTTGGGGCTGTAGGGTGTATTAAACAGATTATTAATATCTTGGTGTGCGAAATCTTGATTTGTAATATATCAAAACTCTGATTCAGTGACTTCGGGCTAAGAAGATTCTCTTTTCCATAGTAATTTATAATCCTCACCTTACGCTATTCTGTTGGAAGATACGTTCCCCCAACACAAACCAGTAAGGACATTAGCAATTTAGGGGTCAGCCTTCTGTTCTCTTGTATCCATTGCGGGATCCTTCAAGCTCTCAGCACAATACTTGTATCTTGGCTTCTTCCAGAAAAATCATCATAGCTTTTTACTGCTATAATATATTTTTCACAAATCTTAAAACTATTTTCTCAAATAAGCCAACCAGAATATCCTTTCCATGGATCTCAAACTATTTTACAGAGTCTCACTCTTCCTATTAGGATGTATTGTCCTTCCTTCCCCTTTTCCTATTACTGTGGACTTACTTCTCTGTGTACATGTTTCCTTCCAGTAAAATGTAAACACATGGAGGGCAGGAACCCCTTCATTTTTGTCTCAGATGCATTGGAACTTTTTTTGTTGTTGTTGATTTCCCCAGTGTAATTCTCCCTTTTGAAAATCCCCCCACCAATTCATACTGACAACTGCTTTGCAAAATTTAGAGCTCAGCCTGGAGTGCTGAGAGGTTAAAAGCATACGGTCACACAGGGCACTTAGTAAGTGGCTGCTGAACTAAAAGTGAGTGGAATAATTGCCTGACACATAAAAACATACTTTTTCAAAGATATCAATCAATTAACCAAGAAGCATTTCTTTATTAGGCTTCTCCTATATGCCAGGCATTATGATATGTGCTAGGAATCTCAAACAAAAAGTGAAATAATCTCTACTCTCATGGAGCTTACATTTTAATGGGCAACAAGTTATATAGCTACGTATACAGAATAAGCATAAAGAGAATATGCATGAAGTGGTGGATGATGTCAGGGTCCCACATAAATTTACTTTCCAATTCCAGGATACTACCCAGAGCTCCCATGCAGTGCTGAAGGCAAAGATTAGAAGCAGTTAAATGTTTTTTCCTTTGGTTTTCTTAGGAAGCATATTGAGCTAAATAAATTAGCATTATGGATAGAACTTACTGATAAATCTAACAAATTCTTAATTATAGGATAGTCCATTTCTCCCAGTTTGTGGCAAAGGGATCTTCTCATTTCTTAATGAGAGGTGGAAATTCATTATGGAAAATTACTACCTTTGATATGCTCAGGACATCTTATAGTGAATTCAGCTTACTAGTAAAGGATACCCTAGGTTCCATTTTTAAACATTTCTATCTACTTAGCTTTGGAAAAAGTTTTAAGGTAATTTAAGACTTTTAACATGTTTATTATTGTGAACAGCAATCAATATACTGAAAAAACAGTTACATTTTCTAAGTATCATTTTTTTCTTTTC